>NW_023604295.1:98291553-99005772 GCF_014898055.3 Talpa occidentalis
CAGAGAAGTTTCTTTTTAGCTCTTCTGCCCATTTTTTGACTGGATTTTTTCTTTGTTGTTGCTGAGTCTCATCAGCTCTTTGCAGATTTTTGTGATCAGTCCTTTATCATTAGTGTTGGGTGCAAAAATTGTTCTCCCAGTTGGTGGGGTTTCTCTTTGTTTTTGTTATTGTCTCTTTTGCTGTGCAGAAGCTCTTTAATTTGATGTAGTCCCAGCTTTTATCTTTGTCTTCACTATCACTGCTTTGGTATGTGTCTGTAAAGATGTCTTTGATGTGCAAATCCCGTAGTGTTTCGCCTATATTTCCTTCTATGTATTTTATGGTTTCAGGTCTTATTGTCTAGTTCTTTAATCCATTTTGAGTGATTTTTTGTGTATGGTGTGAGGTAGTGGTCAACTCATCTTTTTGCATGTAGCGACCCAGTTTTCCAGCACCATTTATTGAACAAACTTCTTTGCTCCAATGCATAGTCTTTGCTCCTTTGTCAAAGATTAGTTGACCATAAATCTGTGGGTTTATTTCTGGATTTTTATTCGATTCCATTGGTCTGTATGTCTGTTCTTGTTCCAATACCATGCAGTTTTGATGATTATGGCTTTGTAGTATAGTTTGAAGTCTGGGAGTGTGATGCCTCCCATTTCCTTCTTTTTTTTTTCAGGAGAGCTTTGGCTATTCGGGGTTTTTGGTGATTCCATATGAATTTCATCAATAATTGTTCTATTTCTTTGAAGAATGCCATTGAGATTTTGATTGGAATAGCATTGAAATCTGTATATTGCTTTTGGTAGGATGGCCATTTTAATAATGTTTATTCTTCCAATCCATGAGCAGGGGAATGTCTTTCCATTTCTTTGTGTCTTCTTCTATTTCTTTTAACAGTGTTTTATAGTTTTCTTTGTATAGGTCCTTTACCTCTTTTGTTAGATTTATTCCCAAATATTTGATTTTTTTTGTTTCGATATATAAAAGGGTGGTTTTTTTGATTTCTTCTTCTTCAGATTATTGTTTGTGTATAGGAAGGCCACTGACTTTTGCGTGTTGATTTTGTATCCTGCCACTTTACTGAATTGATTGATGAGTTGAATTAGTTTTTCTGTGGAGATTTGGGGTTCTCTATGTATATTATCATATCATCTGCAAATAGTGATAGTTTGACTTCTTCTTTTCCTATTTGGATTCCTTGGATGTCTTTCTCTTGTCTTATTGCTCTGGCTAGGACTTCCAGTATTATATTGAAAAGCAGTGGTGAGAGTGGACATCCTTGTCTTGTTCCAGATCTTAATGGAATTGCTTTCAGCTTTTTCACCATTGAGAATGATACTGGCTGTTGGCTTGTCATAGAAGGCCTTTATGATGTTGAGGTATGTTCCTTGTATCCCAAGAATTTCAAGGGCTTTTATCATGAATGGGTGTTGCACTTTGTCGAAAGCTTTCTCAGCATCTATTGATATTATCATATGGTTTATATTTCTTTTTGTTGATGTGTTGGATAACGTTGATTGATTTTCGGATGTTAAACCATCCTTGTGCCCTGGAATGAATCCAACTTGGTCGTGGTGAATTATCTTATGAATACATTGTTGGATTCTGATAGCTTAAAATTTTATTGAGGATTTTTTGCATCAGTGTTCATTAGGGAGATTGGCCTATAGTTTTCCTTTTTTGTGTTGTCCTTATTCGGTTTTGGTATTAGTGTAATATTGGCTTCATAGAACGTGTTTGGTATTGTCTTCCTTCTCATTTTTTGGAAGAGTTTGTGAAGGATAGGCACCAATTCATCTCTGAATGTTTGATAGAATTCGTTTGTAAATCCATCAGGTCCTGGGCTTTTGTTTTTGGGGAGGTTTTTGATTACCATTCAATTTCGCTAATTGTAATTGGTAATTTTAGGTGTTCTATTTCTTCTTTATCTAGCTTTGGGTGATTGTAGAGTTGTAGGAATTTGTCCATCTCCTCTAGATTGTTGAACTTGTTTCCATATAACTGTTCATAGTAGTTACTGATTATTCTTTTGATTTCTGCTGTGTCTGTTTTGATTTCTCCTCTTTCATTTCTGATCCTGTTTATTTGTGCTTTCTCCCTTTTTCCTTTGTGAGCCTGGCTAGGGTTTGTCTATTTTATTGATTTTTCGAAGAACCAGCTCTTGGTTTCATTAATCTTTTGGATTGTTTTTTTAGTTTCAATTTCATTTATTTCTGCTTTGGTTTTATTATTTCTTTTCTTCTACTGGTTTTGGGTTTTTTTGTTGTTCTTTTTCTAGATCTTTGAGCTTCGAGATTAGGTTGTTTCTTTGAGTTCTTTCTTGTTTCTTGATGTGAGCTTCTATTGCTATATATTTCCTCTTATTACTGCTTTTGCTGCGTCCCATACATTTAGGATATTGGTGTCCTCCTTGTCATTCAATTCAAAGAATTTTTTAATTTCCTCTTTGATCTCCTCATTAGTCCAGAGGTCTTCCAGTAGTGTGGTTTTTAGTCTCCATGAGGTAGTAAAGTTCCTTGCCTTCTTTTTATGGTTTATTTCTAGCTTGATGCCTTCATGGTCAGAAAAGATGGTTGGTATGATTTCAATCTTGGTGTATCTGTTGATGTTTGTCTTGTGCCCCAGTATGTGATCGATCCTGGAGAATGATCTGTGTGCGCTTGAGAAAATTGTGTACTCCGTTTTTTGGGGGTTTAGTGTTCTATAGATGTCTGTTAAGCCAAATGCTCTAGGTCCTTATTTAGAGCTTTAGTTTCTTTACTTATTTTTTGTCTTGTTGATCTATCCATTGTTGATAGTGGTGTGTTGAAGTTTCCCACTACGTATGTGTTTTCTCTGATGTCTCTCTTTTCAGAGATGACAACAGTTGTCTGATATATTTTGGTGCTCCTTCGTTTGGTGAGTATATGTTAATTAGTGTTATTTCTTCTTGAAGTATTGTCCCTTTGATCATAATGTAGTGACCGTTGGGATCCCTTTTTATTTTTTTGATTTTGAAATCTGTTTTATCTGATAAGTATAGCTGTTCCTGCTTTCTTTTTTGGTCCATTTGCTTGTAGGATTGTTTTCCATCCTTTAACTTTGAGTCTATTTTTATCTTTTGTAGCTAAATGTGTTTCCTGGAGACAGCAGAAGGTTGGGTTTTGTTTCTTAATCCAGGCTGCAACTCTGTGTCTTTTTATTGAAGAGTTTAGTCCATTTACATTTAGGATTAATATTGATATGTTAGCATCTGTATTTGCCATTGTGTTTGTCTTTCCTTTGATTTTATTTATTGTTTTAATATCTTTTTTTTTCCTTGCCTTCTTTCGTTGTTATTAGTCCCTCTGAGGTTCTGGCTTTAGGATTCCTTGTAGTATTTTTTGGAGTGGGGGTTTATTGGTAATGAAGTTCCATAGTTTCTGTTTGTCTGGGAAGGTCCTTATTCTTTCTTCATAGAGGAAGGAAAGCTTTGCGGGATAGAGTATTCTTGGTTGACATCTGTTTTCTTGGAGTCTGTTGACTATGTCCTTCCACTCTCTCCTTGTCCGTAGTGTTTCTTCAGAGAAGTCTGATGTCAGCCTGATTGGTTTTCCTTTGAATGTTATTTGTTTCTTCCCTCTTGTCAGCTTCATTATTTTTTCCTTGTCCTGGATTCTTGGGAGCTTCACTATTATGTGTCTTGCTGTATTTTTCTTTTTGTCATGGAAGTTTGGTGTTCTTCTTGCTTCTTGTATATCAATTTTCAGCTCCTTCTTCACATTTGGGAAGTTCTCTTCAATTATCTCCTGGAATATTTTCTCTGTTCCTACATCTCTCTGATCTCCTTCTGGTATTCCTATAACTCTTATATTTCCTTTCCTCATGGTGTCCGATAGTTCCCGAAGTCTTTCCTCGTTCTTTTTCCTTCGTACTTCTCTTTCCTTTTCTGTTTTGGTTCTTTTTATTTCTGTGTCTTCAAGAGAACTTATTCGTTCTTCCATTTCATCTATTCTGCTTTCATTGCTTTTCCCAGAATTCTTTAGTTCTTCCATTAGTTCTTTGATCTCCTGCATTTCTTTTACTTCCCTCTTTAGGGACTCAATTTCATTCTTCAGATCATTGATTATTTTTCCCTTATCATTGTTTTCCTTTATGAGTTCTGTCATTTTTTTAATCATGGCAATTTTAAATTCTCTTTCTGGAAGTCTCAGAAGTTCTTCCAAGTTACTGTCGTTGCAATCTGGGGGCTGGTTTTCTTTTTGTGGTGTGCTTCTTTCCTGAGGAGTTGCTATGTTGCGTGTGGTTCTTCTACTCCCTACTGTCTGTTTTGTAATTTGCCGTATGCGTTGGGACACTGTGTTGCTGGGACTGGCCGGCATCTTGGGTGAGCTTCTCTGCTCCCCTCTGGCTCCTCCAGGAGCCATCTGTCAGTTTCAAGCAGTCTTTACTGAAGAAAGGTCCCTGTTCTAAAATGCTGATGTGGGGACACACTCCCCTGTGCTCCTGGTCTGCCCTGGCGGTGGGTTCCCTCTCCCCCTCTGGGCTTGGACTGCAGGCCAGAGGTGTTCTGGTGTGGGTGAACTTCCCCGGCTCACCTCTGGCTCCTGAGGGAGCCTTCTGCAGGCAGTCTTTACTGAAGAAATGTCCCTGTTCTAAAATGGCGATGCGGGACACACTCCCTGCGTGTCCAGTCTCAGGCACACTCTTCTGCGCACCTGGTCTGCCCTGGCTTTGGGTACTTGCTCCCCTTGTGGGCTCAGACTACTGGTCGGCAGGGGCCCGGCGTGGGCTAACTTCCCAGCTGGCCACTGGCTCCTCCAGGAGCCTCTGCTGGTTTCAAGTCGCTAGGTGGTGCCAGAGATCTCTCCTAGAGCCCTTGGGGAGCTGTTTTTTTTTTTTCCACCCCGTGGGACAGGAAACAGAGCGGAAATGGTAGGGTAAACCTCAACGGCTTTGGGGTGCTGTGTCTGCCTTGTGCCCCACCGTCGTGGAGAACCCACGCCCCGAATTTTGTGCTCCGGATCCCAGTTCCAAAGCCCTCAGGTCCAGGACGCGGGCTGTAGCCCAGTTCAGTGTCCACAGAATGGCGTCTTTTGCACCCCGCTCCCGTGCCTGAGTGCCTGGTTCCTGGATACTCAGTGAGGGACTTTCACCTCAGTGAGGGTCTTTGCGCGCGTCTCCCTGCAAGCCTAGGTCACAGGCGCGGGGACCTGGGCAGCCGCGATCCCAATCCGCGTTTGCTTTTCAACCCGCTGCTTTTCTGTGCGATCCCGATCCCGATCCGCTTTTGCTTTTCCAGCACGCTGCTTTTCCGCGCAAGCTTACCTGCCGGCCCGGGGCTGTGTGCTGGTCCTGGCCTCCTCCTGGGGGGTGGGGTCTCTGTTTAATGGCACCCGGAGCTCATCTCCGCGGCGAATCCTGCAGGGTTCTCCGCAGCTCCCGTTCACGGGGTGTGGTGGCTGCAATAGTTCCTTTCCACTCACAGTCCCGCTTGCTGCGTAGTTTGTTCTTGTTGGTCGTTTTAGTTTGTTGTTTTCCTCCTCTCTGCTTGTCGGAGAGTGCCAACTCTGTGGGTGTGGGAGGGGAGCAGGGGTCTGCGTTTTCCTCCCTTCTAGTCCTCTTTTATGGCAACTTTCTTCTTCGGGTAGTTTGCTGGAGTCACCCGTTTATCTTCTGTGTCCCAGTTCTCACTGGGACCTGCCGCTTTTCCTCCCTTTTAACTTTTTTTAATGGGAGATCTTACTCGCAGCGCCTCCTCGCCGCCATGTTGCTCCGCCCTCTTCGAAGAGTAAACTCTTACAGAAACAAAAACTATTAAGAATTTTATAACAAGAATTGTAAAGGAATACTATAAATCACATGCTGACAAATTAGATAACTTAGTTGAAATAGAAAAATTCCTAAAAAGACAAATTATTCAAACTGATTCAAGAAGAACTGATTCAGGTTCAGAAGGTTTCATTGGCAAATTCTACCAAATGCTTAAAGAATAATTGATGCCAATCCTTCACAGGTTCATCTTAAAAAGAAAATAAATCTTAAGAAAAAAAGAAGATATTTTCAAAAAGCGGTTGTGGGAAAGATGGAGGTCAATATATAGAGAGTTTTGAATGGCAGTTTAAGGAGTCACAGAGATCCAGAAGCATTTTGAGCAGAGCTTTGACATAATGAAAGTGGCATTTAGGAAGCTGATCTGGACCAAGTTATCCAGTGATGAATTTACAAACACCAACATGACTCCAAGATACAGTTAACAATCACCAAAATTTTCTGGAAGATAAGTTGCAACTTAACTCACTTTCAGAGTAGATCCAAGTTTTGCAGTTGGAAATACATACAGCTTTTGAGAAAACTGCTCTCTTTAAGAAAAAGAAAATAAAACTACAAATCAAAATAACATAAAATAAATGTTTATTTAAAATAAGAAAATAAATTAACAAATTACAACATGGTATGACTACTCCAAGTCTTTTAATATATGCCAGAGTTCTAGGAGGGAATCTTAACCAATACAGTTATTATATCTGACTTGTGCAAATTATACAAAAACATATGACCATGTGAATACATTGCAAAGGCCCTGGAAGGATCCCTTCCAGTGAAAAGCCCTGAAATCTGAGCCTCCTCTGCTTCATTACCACAAGTGTGCTAGAGTCAGCGCATAGGAGCTGGTGAGAACCAATTGTTAACAGCTCTCTTCGACTTCATGTTCAATGATGTCATGTTGATAGCTAGGAACCAGGCATGGTGGGAGTATTTACACCACAGAAATTGGCAAACGCTACAAACTAGGGCTTTTTCTCACCTCCAGAAAACCAGTTATTAAATATTTGTCAGCATAGCAATCCACTATGTTTGGCTAAAGTGTAATTCCAGTTCTGGTCCTTGACACAGAGCTGCCATTATCCATCACAAATGGACTACTCAAAGGTCAAAGCCATTAGACTCAGTGTTAGTTCAAGAGAGATCTCTTTAGGACATGAGATCTCAGAGCTTCTGTTTGTGCACAACCCAATCTCCACTATATTCCATTCACTCTCTCATCTTCTCTGCTCTCACCCACCAAAAAATTCCAAAGCATCCCTGTGCACTTCCAGGTGGGTAAGGTGAGAACATTTCACCTCAGGACTGAAAATGAGCCTTTTTTTCTAGGCCTTGTGGGTGAAGAAGACAGAATCTTGGGGGAAGGGAGATAAGAGAGAGGGAGATTCTCTGAGCTACTGGCCTGGACATCTTTCAGGATAATAAACCTAAACTGCAGCCATGCCCTGGCCCATCTCAACAATCTGCGGCCCTATGCTTACGGTGACCTTTGTTTCCTAGGTTAGGTGACATCCCCAGTCTTCAGCACTATCAGACCAGTGAGGCCTTATGTCTCCTCCTAGTGTCCACATCTTATTTTCCCTAAATATGCTCACCGCTGGTTCTAGGGGGCCTCTCATTCCCTCACAACATGCTCCTCTCCCAGTGCTCTCTAGAGTTCACGGGCCTTGGCCCTCTCTATCCAGAGGGAGGGAGCTCAGATTTCACTGGAACTCCAAAGAGCCAGCATTCTCTGTCATTTTTTGAACCTAGAGGTCCATTTCACAGGTAGGGAAACTGAGGCTCAGAAATTAGGAGTCACACTGAGGCCTGTCTGACTTCATTATACTGTCATTTCTTGAATAAGTGTGGATGCTGTCTTTCCACACAGGGTATAGAATGCACAAGATTCCCAGGGTAACCTCCCCACCTTTAGAGCTGTGAGGTGAACAGGTGGGACAGCAGGCAGAAAGAAAGGCAAGGAAGAGGTCCTGGGGTTATGGCTTTGGGGACATAAGTGAATGGTCCTTAGTGGGCGATCCCTGATTCTTGCCCATCTCTGGAGATGCTCACATCCAGGTACGTGTAAGATCCATCAGCCAATATCGTAACTGCCTGTGAAATACCTGCCAGATCCTTTGAGATAAACTCTAGACACCAAATTGGTTTAGGGACCATATTTTGAACCAAAAGATGTAGTTCTGAATTCTGGCTTGCTACTACCTGTGTGGGGCCAAAAGGGAGTCACCTGTCCTCGCTAAGTTTCCATTTTCCCTCCTGTAAAATGGAGACAATAAAATCCTCCACTTCATGGGTTATCAGGGGGGTTCAGTGAGATCATGCATGTACTGTTTAGTGATAGCACGGGGGAAACATACAAGCCGTTATTACTATTATTGCTAAGATGGCACTCGACCTACCCAAAGCTCGCTAACTACGTGAATAGCAAAGTTATCCAGCGAGCCAGGGGTAAGAAGACGGCTCGCTCACAGGAGGTAGTGTAGTCTAGTGGCTAGACTTCAGGTCACAGCACACAGATTCAAATCTCAGCTCAGCCTGAGAAAACTACTTGACCTATCTGTGCTTAAATTTCTTCATCTGTAAAATGGGGATAATAGTACTAAAATAATAAAAGATATAGATAGGTATAAAGGAATATGTGCATGTGTGTAGACAGATGATAGATAGATTAGATAGATAGATAGATAGGCAGACAAATTAATTAGTGACTACCTGTAAAGCACTAAAAACAGTGCCTGGCATATTCAAAGTGCTATTCAGTGTAAGCTACTGCCACTGTCCAGGTGTCAGCCTGTGCCCTCAGCCAAGAAGACGACACTGGGCCCCAGGACAGAATTACTCCCTCTTGGAGCTTTTGTCCTGGCCACATTGGCGGCTCTCCCACAGCTGCCAGGCCTCTGTCATCTGTAGCCCTGGCCCCAGCACTCACCCTGCTCAGATTTCCAATTATTTGTCCTGTTTTGAATTCAAGTGGTATATTAGCAGCAAGTCTGGCTTTATTAATGGCAGTGTCTTTAGTGTTATCGACTTTCTCACTCACTCCTCGCTCTCACTCCAAGAAGCTCTGTTTCCTTTAATTAAGCCCCATGCTAAGTGCCAAGCAGGTGATGGAGTCTGGAAAGGCCTTTGTTCTGGGATTTGGGCACTTTCTCATGGGCTGGAGATCTCAGAGGCAGTTCACCGCTGCCTTTGAAGTCTGACATCCATCCCCACAAGCAGAGAAGTGGGACCGTGTGGAGAGCCAAGCTGGGGAGGCAGGAGCCCGTCTCTCTCCCCAGTCTGTCTTCCTGCCTGTAAAGTGGGGGTGGCCTGCACAAGAGGCTTCTGCCACCAGGTCCAGCCCTATGACACCAATCTAGTAACAATTAGAAGATGTCAGCCCTGGGGCCGGGAGGTTCCATTGTGCAGAATCATTCATTGATAGAGTGACCAAAAGGCAGCGGGCATAGAGAAAACATTACCCAGCTTGGGTTTGAGTCCTGGGCTTGCTGTGGCTTGGTGAGTGACTCAAGCATATTGAGTCTGGACTACCTCCTCTGTAAAATGGGATGGTGGAATCTACCTCTCAGGAGGTGACCTCTGGGGTCATCTTTGACACCACTCCTACTACTGTCAAGATCTTACTGTTCAATGAGCTTGCTGTTTGAAGGACAAGTCTTCCCAGCCTTCAAGCCTTGCTGGCCATCAGCGCGGTGAATACATTTTCAGCTAAGGGCTGCTTCTGATACTGTTTGGCAGCTGAATGGAGAGGCAGGTAGGCATTCAACTGATTGAACCAGTTCAGTTCAGTTCAATTGACTTTACACTAAGCATCAACAGAGTTGCCAAGAAGACCCTCCCTCTCCCCTGAGTGAGACAGAGCCCCCTCAGTTGAGGGCATGGAGTTTTCATAAGCACCATCAGAAAAGTGAGAGCCAAGGTAAGTAATTCATCAATTCAACATGAAGTGAGGACAAAAAAGCTTGAGTGTGAAGCCCCCAGCACAGTGCCTGCCACGTGAAAATACCCAGCAAATGTCATAAAATTGACTAAAATATCGGAAAACAAATGCTGTGGTGAACATAAACTGGCTCACACGGACAAGTATTGGCATCTGTGCCCCCGCCTCCCTGTGTGGCTGGAAAGTCCCATCACCTGCAGTGGCCCTGAATGCCCACCCATGTGTCTGTTTTGCTTCACCTTCTAGCTTGAGAGGCTACTATGGGGTGGGTGGGAAGAGCACTCTCTCAAGGGGCTAAGCAGCAGGTTTGGGGCCTCTTTCCCGGAGTTCTAGGGTGATGGGCTGCAGTGATGCTCACCCCAGTACTCCTGGCACTGTAGCCAATTTCACTTTCACCCTGGATTCCTGACCTGGGCTCCCCAATTTTCTTCATGAAGCCCTGCACACCCATACCCTAGTGCCTGCGCCGCCCCCCATCAGGCATCCAGGGCCTGTGGCTGTAGGCCAGCTCCTCTCTCAGGCCCTGGCTGCAGTTTGCAGCTGTTTCTCTTCCCTGCCCTCTAAACCTGTAGGTTCCACAGGGCTAGGTCTGCTCTGGTTATTCTCCACAGCCCCAATACCTGGGGGAAAAGCCTATACAGAGCAGGCAGGCTGCCTTCAGTAACAGAATTATACCAGAAGAAGCCCCAGAAGCCCTGGACACCAATCCTATGTGTATAAGTCAGGACACTAGGACATGTCATTCAGAACTGTGTAAGACTGACACCCAACTCAAATCGGCCGAAACAAGCTAACGGGGATAAGGCACTGGGTTAAAGTGTGCAGGATTCCCCCATGGCTGGATTCAGGGGCTTGGCCATGGATGGGTGAAACTCTCGAGGTGCCTAACCTATTATCCATGTACAGGCATTACTTCAGGTGAGTTTCCCCATGAAGTACCAGATGGCCACCAGAAGTTCAAGGTTTTGATTTTCCCTAGTTCAGCAATTCCAGTAGAAAGAATGAATCTCTGTCCTGCTAGCTCCAGCAACCCTCCCAAGGAGGCCCCTTGGTAGGTGGTTCTGGGTCATGTGCCCACCTTGTCACCTAAGGCTGGGAAGAGTCCCGATCTCATCAACTGAGACTAAGGGATGGGCTATTTTCCCAAGGGATGCTCTTTCTACAAGAAGGAGAAAGGACAGTGGGTAGAGGAAAGTAATTCCTACATACCAGAACACCTCCATTTAAGAAGACAAGAAAAGTAACAAGTCCAGATTGCAAAGAAATATCTAACACCCATAAGGGGACTGCACATGAAGCAGAAACCATCAGAGCTGGTGAATGTCTAAATAAGAGGCAGCTCTATCTTGTCAAAGAGACTCTCAGCACAATTGGAGATGAAAAGAGCAGGCTGGAGAGCCTCCCCGGTGGCGCAGAGGGTTGAGCACAGAGCTGTGAAGCCGTTCGCAGCCTCTGCAGCACGGGTTCGATTCCAGGCTGGCTAGGGAGATTCCCACATGACGTGGCAGACCTCTCCTGCCTCGCCGGAGGCCCCCCTTGGTCGTCTGCCTGTTCTGCTCCCTGCTCTGTCTCTGGTGAATCCTCTTACCCTCCCATGCCTCTGGCCTGTACCCCAGCTCTTGCATAAAAATAAATAAATCTTAAAAAAAAAAAGAAAGAAAAAAGCAGGCTGGAGCAATCCAGAGGCTTCCTGGAGGGGGAGGGGGGACTTAAAGAACAGCAGATCCATGAAGAAGAGAGGATGGTTTCCTGACTGCTGTGCACTGGCATGGGGGGATTGTGCTGGCTTCAAATGTCATACCAGGGCACAGAGCTGTCACAAAACTCTGTCAAGGGCATGAGGGAGGGGAGGGAGGGTGGTAGAGGGCAGGAGAATCTTGCCCCTCCAAAGAAAGGGCTAGGCTCCACTCACAGGACCCCAGCCAGCAAGATCAAAATCTAATTTACCCATTAGGCATGTTTCTTCTGTACAAATCAAATCATGGGTTATTTTTCCACATCGTAAATATTGTTTTAAACTCTTGCTCATAGGCAATTAGATTACAAGCATCGCCTGGTGAGCTATATGCCAGCGCGTTTGGCGGGCCTCTGACTGCTTTGCGAGCGGTTTCCTTTTGAAATGTTGCCCAATGATTTTTAAGGGTCTTTGAAATCCTCTCCCTGGTGATGCATGAGAGCCCTTGTCTGTAGCCATTAATCTCCAAAACAGCCCAAGAGAGACTCAGTCTCATCTGTGTTCATTTCCAAACAGTCTAGGCCAAGCTCCACAGCCCCCCACAGCCCCCCCACCGTTTCTCCCTGTTGTTCTGTGGCTCCTCACCAGTCAGCTCCACTGCCCCCACTCCCACTCCCAGCCCCAAACCTACTGTCTCTTTCTTTGAGTTAAAGACTCAGAAAAGTACACACCCAGAGTGTCAGCCATCAGGAGACCCACATCCCAGTGCCAAGATCTTCCCTTATTTTGAGCAAGTTATTCCACATGCCCTCCCTGGATTTCAGTTTTGATATCTATAGAACAGGATTCTTTCTTGCCTCCCGCCACTTCTCTGCTGGTCTCCTGGGCCCTCCTGCATTTCCACTGTGGACAAAGAAGACTTTTGTTCCTGCTACTCTTCCCAAATGCTCCCCTCCCTTTCAGGTTAGCCCCTCACATGTCCTCAGCCCTGACTCCCATTAGCCCTGCTCTGGGGTTATAGCTTTCTTCTTGAGACCCACATAACCCCAATCTGATCTCACTGAGCACCAGGGCCACCTCCGCCAGGAAGTGTTTCATGACTACCTTGGCCTTGGTTACCTGTATCTCTTCTGGACTGCCACCCCATGGGAGAATAGCTTAGTCCTTAATAATAAGAGCAAGAGCAATAGTTATAACCAGCTTTACCGAGCAACTGCTATGTGCCAGCACTATGATGGAAGTTTTATATATACATAAAATATATATTTATATATGTAATATATATGTAAAAATATACACATATATTTTTACATATATATGTACATATATGTAAAATATACTATTTCTTTCAGTCTTCCCAACAGTCCCGCGCTGTAGGTATTGCTTTTCCTGCTTTACAGATGAGGAAACTGAGGCCCAGAGAGGTGAGGTGATGTCTCAAAGTCACACAATATGTAATGACTAAGCCAGAGTTTTCCCCGCTAATAAGAATGATCTTGTATTGAGGCCCTGCTGTGTCAAGCAGTCTGTACTTCATTCCCCACAACAGCCCCTCACGAAGTAGGCAGTACTACCCCCATTTTATAGGAAAAAATCAAAGGCCAGAGAAGGGGCTTGGCCACCCACAGCTTCTCAGCCAACACAAGAGTGAAATTCAAAGTCAGACCTGCTTCACCCCACCCTCACAGTCCGAGAGATGTGCTCACCTGGGCCCCAGCCTAGAGGACAGTCCCACGTCCCAAGTCAGCAGCCCGCCTTCTAGGAGACAGTGCACCTGCCCTGAGCTGTGACCTCGAAGGAAGAAGGTTAGAAGGCCACACTGATAGAGAAGGTCCAGGGAGCATGATAATGAGAACTCTCTTCTGAGGGTCTTTTCATTCTTTCTCTCCGAACACAGATATCTACGGAGCAGCCTCTGGCCAAGGGTGTGCCTGCCTCCGTGTCCCTCTGTGCTTCAGGAGGACAAATCACTGCCTGTTGCTTCTGGGGAAGTGCTCCCAGAGTGGCCGGTTCTACCAGGGAAGGTGTGCGTGAGAGGCAGCAATGGAAGCTGCACCCCAGTGGGCAGGAGCAGAAACGGGTTGTGATCCAGAGTGCTCCAGCCCTTAGACTGAGTAGGCACAAGGACCAGGGTCATGCATCATATCTGTCTCCAGAGAATGCTGCCAGTGCTGCCTTGAAAGGGCAGTGGACTGGCCTTGGAGGCACTTTGGGGCGTTGTGAAGCAATAAAGGGCCCCCCCCACCTCCTTATTCCAGCAGTGCTTGGATTTCCAGGATCCCCCAAGGAGCCCTTCTGCGTGCCTGAGGTTATGAGGGGGCCTCCTGCAGCACAGGCAAACCCCTCCCAAGGTCTGATTCTGGCCCCTATTTACTCTTCCCTGTGGTTGTTATTACCGAGTTGAGCAATGACCATGATCAAAGGGTGCTGTGAACCTCCTCGCGAAACTTCCTTTGGTTGCTGTAGCTGAGGCCATCTTCTATCTCTTCATAGCTCATCCTCACGACTCACTTCCCACAGTCCTCTCAGTCCCAGATCAGGAATACTTGAGTTTCTAATACTGTGGGTATTATGAAGCCTATTTCTGACCATATTTCTCTCTTTGACTTGATTGCTAGGAAATTCAGTCGATAGTCATCTCAGTCTCATTGACTATATAGGACTCTGTGTTCTAGAGTTTTGTCTTCTGTTTCTATTTTGGTTTTCCCCTTAACCTCAATGTCCTCATGTATTTTTATTAAATTCTTTTTTATTAAATATATTTCTGTACAAACCTCAAACTAAGTTCCTTTCTGAGACTCTGCTTCCTGGATGCTGAAATAAGACAGGATTTTTACTTGCTTTTATTGAGGTAAAGTACATGCAACATAAACTTTCTTCCATAGCACTGGTGGAAGAGTTAAACAAGATAATGCAGGCCAAATACTTGGCACTATGCCTAGAACAGTTACCACTCACAATCATTAGCTGTTATTACTGTTATTATAGGGGCAAATACAATTAAATAATGATAGTCTTTGGTCTAGGAAGAATTATTTTCTTATGCTCTCTTTGGTCACGAGTGAAGTCTAGGAGCTAGGAGTGGTTAGAATTCAAGGTGGGATGTAGCCCACACCCCAAACCACCGCTCTGCACAGCCAGCCTCTCCTCAACCCCATGTCATCACAGTCTGGTTCCCCTATTGTCTTTCTAAAGGAGCTCAGGGAGAGAGGCTGGATGGAGTTGGGGCTAGTTGTTCCCCAAAATTTGAATCCTGCATCTTATGCATTGAGCCATCTGCTATGGGAGGTGACCTTAAGAAGAAAACATCTGGAAGGGAGAGGGTCTATGTAGAAGGCATCTTAGAACTCCTGGCTCCATTTCTTCCAATTAGAATCAGAAACTCCAGGCATTGCTTAGAGTGTCTAACCCAGCCACTTTATTTTGTTGATGGAAAAACTGAGGCCCAGAGAGGGAAAGGGATTGGAATAAAGTCACACAGTAATTCAAGGGCTTTCTTGCCTGCTCCATGACTGTAGCCAAGACCTCTCTCCTGCACTCCTAGTTGCAACTTCCCACTTGACACTTCTAATTGGAAATCTGACAGATGCCTCAAATTTAACATATCCAAAATCAAAATCCTGATCTCTCCCCAAAACCTGTGCCTGCCAAAGTCTTTCTTCCTCCCTCTGATCAGTTTACTTAAATTGAAATTTTGGTGTCATCCTCAACTCTCTCCTTCCCAGGTCCTCCCTGCTTCCACCACGCTTGGTCTATCATCAAATCCTATAGTTCAGATTTTCACTACTTGTCACCCATCAGCCCAGGGCACCATCTTCTCTTGCAAGGGTTGTCTCCTCACTGGTCCTGTCCTTCAGCCCTGGAGAACTCTCTTCCCAACATAGGAGTCAGAGTAGCCCTCCAGTGGCTTCCAGTTTTGTTCAAAGTAAAAGCAAAGCCTCCCTGTAGCCCACAGACCCTCCATAAACTTCTCTCCCATGCTCCACTTCTCTGACCTCATTTAAGCCTTTCTCCCCTTCATTCACTCCACTCCAACAAAATCTTCCCTCCTTGACATCACCCCACCCTAGATCTTTGCACTGGCAATTCTCCCTGATGGATACTCTTCTGCTAACATCCATATGACGAGTTTCATCTCTTCCTCTGAGTCTTTACAAAAATTATGGTCTACTATATGCACATAGTCTTGCATATTTTCCTATTCTCCAGAGGAGCTTGGAGAGCCCAAGGCCATTCAATGAGGAAACGCCAGTCCTCTCAAC
The DNA here is from genome assembly GCF_014898055.3 of Talpa occidentalis. Classification (NCBI taxonomy): domain Eukaryota; kingdom Metazoa; phylum Chordata; class Mammalia; order Eulipotyphla; family Talpidae; genus Talpa; species Talpa occidentalis. Next base: position 98,307,198 of record NW_023604295.1, read on the forward strand.
AAATGATGCTTTCCCAGAAAACTGGACATTCACACGCAACTGAATGGCATTAGCCCTTACTTAATACCAAAGATCTAAACAGAAGAGGTAAGAGCACAAAACTTTTGAAAGAAAACAGGTCAAATTTCAGGACATTGGATTTGGCAGTGACACCAAAAATACAGATAACAAAGGAAAAAATAAATAACCTGGACTTCATCAAAATCTAAAACTTTTGGCTATCAAAGGATGCTATGAGCAGAGTGAAAAGACAACCCACAACATAGGAGAAAATAGGGTCGTTGTCAGAAACAAAAAAATTTTAAAAATAAAAAAAACAAGACAAGCAATGACAAGGTTATGGAATAATCGGAACCTTTGTCCCTTGCTGTTGGGAATTTAAAATGGTGCAGCCATCATGGAAAATAGTAGGAATGCCTCAAAAAAAACTAACACAGTTACCATATTACCCAACAATTGCATGTCTGAGTATACACACAGAATTAAAAGCCTAGACTCAGATATTAGTACCCGATGTTCACAGCAGCATTATTCTCAATAGCCAAAGGATGAAACAACCAAAATGCCCATCATCAGATAAATGGATGAGGATAATGTGGTGTAGACTCTGGATTGTGGAGAGTTAGCACTTCAAGGGTACAGAAATTAAGTGAGAGTTGGTAGGTTTTGGTGATGGAGGATGGTGATGGTGACACAACAGTGTCAATGTATTGCATGCCACTGAGCTAGAATTTTATGCTGTATATATTTTAAATCAATAAAAAGAAAGAAGAGCAATGTCCTTCTCTCTGAGGCCTTTCCTGGCCTCTCTCCCCAACAAGATATTTCACATTTCCTTTCTTGCTTTATTTTTTCATCTTAGTGCTTATCACTATCTAACACGTTGTTGTATTTTTCCTTTTTGTTTATGGCAATAAGGGCAGAGACCACTGTGTCCCCACCATCAGTCCGGTGCTTGGCACATAAATAAACATTACGTTAAACTAATCAAAGGCACCAAGGCCAGTGGCAACCAAAAAGATCCTTCAGGCCATCTCTAGCAAATTCAGAGGTCCCTAGAGGTGTTCTTCCCTAGAGAGAGGCCAAGGGACCAGGACCCGGAGGCATTTGCCGGCTTCCGCTCGCTACTCCCTGCCGCCTAGGGAGCTGCACTATTAGATTATTAGCGCTGCTGCCAGAGGGCAGGGAGTTCATGGGAAAGTAGCTCAATCCAGGCCAAAGAAAAACCAGAAAGGATTCCTCCTCCTGTCCCCTAGGGGAGGTGACTGATGGCAAGCCCCTGGCAGGGCCAACTGATGGAGCAAGATCTGGGTCAACAAGTCAGCTGCAGCATTTATTGGGCACTCACTGTGTGCCCAGCTCCTTACTGAGTTTACAAGACCAACAAGAGACTTGTTCAGCTTCTAAGACTGATACTAGAGGGCACACACACTTGCACACGCACATGCACACGCACACATATACCCCAGTAGGTGAAGCAGAGGAGAACTGAGAGCCCTATTTTAAGGTGTCAGCCAGGCATTCTGACAGTGGTGCTGGCACACCTGTCTACACCTGCTCCCAGGTCATCCTATGCTGATCATTTACACTTTGGAGTGAAGTTAATCTAAATATTCTTTCTCTTTAAGGGAGTCGACATCTAATATTTAACTTTCTACTGAAATTTTTATGCCCTGAGAAATGAATTTGAAGCCTCAGGTAGAGTGGAAGAAGAAGTATGTGTGGAAAGTTCTACGACCTTGAATTGGAACTCTAGGGACCTTGGAGTGCCCGTATAGGCCCAAAGTCTTGGAGGGCCTCAGGATAGATGTGATCACCATGAGGGTGGTGGTAGAGAGAGGGGTATGGCCAAGAAGGAGGTTCCTATCTCAGAACAAGCTGGATGAGATGACAGCATACTGAGGAGGTCAGGAGAAAGATTGTGAAGCCCACTGGCTAAGGCCAAGATATAAAATGAAGAGGCCATATTTTCTTTCCAGTGACCCCAGATTCATGCCCAACTGCTGGACATTCATGGAACCTCCCAGTGCCAGGCCCTGGACTAAGAGCTGGGGCCACCACTGCATCTGACATTGTCCCTCAGAGACCCTACAGCCCAGGTCATAACAAAGGTCATAAAAAAGGTGGGGAGATCAGAGGTGCTAGGAGAGCTGAGAGAAGGGGCCTTCTGGCTCTGCCTTCAGGATCTAAAGTGACTTCTAGGAAGGGACAGCATCAGGCTGAGTCCTGAGGGCTTAGTGACAAGTTGGCAGGGGCAGAAGTGAAGGAAGAGAGCCCCAGCCTGGGAGATGTGTGTCCCAAGAGCTCATCACCACCTCAGGAACAATGTATGTTCAGTTGTCGTGTAAAAGGTAGCAGAGAAACTTGAGATTGAAGAGGTTGGAGGGACTAGATCCCCGGGGCCCTCGGGTGTCACACTGGGGTTCTTCTTGAGTCCAGAGGTTTAAGAAGGGGGTGTTATTTGATTTTTATTCAAACATGAGTTCGAAGACTTTTCTCTGGCTTTGTGGAGAATGGATGGAGTGGGGTTAGAAGAGACTGGAGCTTATGGAAACAGTTGGGAAGTTACTGATCAATCCAGAGGATAAACATGGGAGGCACCAGAACTTGCAGATTAGCCAAGGAGATGTAGGAAAGTGAGGGTGAGGCTTTGTCAAGGATAAGCCTGAGTTTGCAGCCTGGGTAAGCGGAAGCATGATGGCTTCAGTCCCTGAATCTGAGGTGGGGTAGAAATGATGGAAACATTTTTGAAGTGTCTGTTGGATATTCTGGTGGGAGTCTATGAAGTTCTGGAGCTCAGAAGGGAGATCACAGCTGGAAATCCAGGCTCGAGAGCTACCTACACACAGAGAGCACATGAAACCAGGACCAGGAAATCGATCACCCAGAGATGGGGAAGCACTAAGAAGAGTTCAGGGAGCACCCCCAAGCCATTCCAGCACTTGAGGTTGGGATGGGAATGTTAGGTTGCAAAGGTGATGAAGAAAGAGCAACCAGAAAGACCAGCTCTGGGAGTGAAGGGACTGGAAGCTCATCTGCAGAGTTGGTTATTCACTTGTTCAACAAACAAGTATTGCCAGCTTGTGGTTGCAGAGAGTGCAGAGAAGGGCTGAGAATTGTTTTCCTGCTCAGGATGCTTGATCAGCCTCCCTTCATCAGCAATCACTCCAAACCCTATAGGAAGGGAGACCCTGCAGGCCTTCTGCCCTCCTTCCTCTCCAGACTATTTATGCTCCTGTGCTGGAAGGCAGTATGGGTCTCAAGTCAGAAAACATAGGTCTGAATTTCATCTCAGACATATAGAAGCTCAATGACCTTTGGCAACTTGCTTGACTTCTCTAAGCCCAATTGGCCCCATCTATGAAATGGGGACAACAGTTACTACTCAGAATTATTTTGAAGATCATGGAGTATATGTGTACAAAAAGCACCTGGTAGAGTGCCTGGCACATAAAAGGGGCTTCAGAGCCACTATTCCATCTTTGAACAAACACCCACTGGGTGTCTTCTGTGTTTCCAGACACAGGGAGAATCCTGGGAAAACAAAAATATTACAGGGTTCTTTTTCTCAAGAAATTAATGGTACAGTGAAGGAAGTAGCAAGTAACAGACAAAGGCTGGCCAGTGAGATTAGGACAGTGTCGCTGAAACTTGTACTAGAGGTAGGAGGGCCCTGGCCTCTATTCTGGTTCTTCTCTTACTTGCTGTGTGACCATAAGCACTAATTTGGCCCCTCCAATCTCCAGGTTCATCTGCAAAATGGAGATAGTATTACTGCTAGGTGTTGTCCATTGTGAGGAGATTGCCAGGAAGGAGAAGCAGTTGGTTTGTCTAAAATTCAGGACATTTATTTCCAGTTTCTGGGAACTTTGAGGAAAAGCTGAAATGAAGGCCAGGCGGTAATAGAAACAATTTGGAGGAGAAAAATTAAGCCAGCAAGAGAATAAGCCAGGGATCATTGCCCTCTGGCTCCCACGGCCTCTGTCCCCGGCTCTATCGACATGAAGGGGAGCTGCTGAGGAGTTTCCAAACCAAAAGGGAAAACAAGTGCATTCTTGAGATTAGCTGAGGCAAACAAGAGCCAGGAGAACCTCACATTCCCATGGACCCCGCCCAGCTGTCCCCAGGAGAGGGGCTGGGGCATCAGCAGGGGGAACAGAGGCCTGGGGGTACTGAAGAGGCCCTACCTGTGAATGGGTACCCTCTGGCACCCACTCTGGTCCCAGGGACCACACTTTGGGCTACTGCTCTGTTTCCCACAGTCCAGGGTTCAGCAAACACTCACGGAAAGCTGGAGTCTCTCAGCCGCCACACACCTGTCAAGGGCTCCTGGGAATCGGAGCCTATGTCAGGCTTGGAGGGTACACAAAACAGTAGCTAGGATCACAGCCTTTGAGCTCCCTGAGGAGCCCCTGTGTGCTGTGAAGTGAGGTAGCAAGAACTGAAAGCATGACCTGTGCTGAGATGGGTTCAAGGTCGTGGGATCAGACAGAGCCCCAAGACTTGTTTCCCAGTGGGGTGGCCACAGAGCAACCCCCTAGAGCCCACGTAGTCACATGATTATTCACGGAGCTGGAGTGTGAAGGAGCCACTGCTGCCCCAGCAGTAGGAAAAGGGCTGGAACAGGAGACTTGGCTCTCTAGACCCTACCATTCTCATGACTTGGTGGAAACGTCAGACTTGTCATATTACTTTCCCACAAAAAAGGTTAAAGACCTCCTCAGCTCCCCTCTCAGGGTGGTCCACCAGTCCTTAAAAATGACAGCCCTCCCCCAAGGGCTATCTGTCTATCTTGGAAGGAAAGGCCAAGTCGAGAGACCCAGGGGTGTCCCCAAGGCTCTCTCTTCCCTCAGGCTGATTCCTCTTTCTCTTCTCTGCCCTCTTCCCCCACACCAGGTCACTCCCTGCTTATTTACTTGCATTAGGATGGGCCTCCTGTTCCCCCGGAACTTCAGGAGAGAGATGAAGAGTGACTATACAGAGAACAGACAGCAGCAGACCCAGGGCAGGCGGGACCCCGTGGGGGCGGGGGGCAGCCTGAGCACGTGCCCACAGCAACAGCTATAACAACAGCAGCATGGCGGCGGGGTAAAAGAGAAACTGAGGGTGTGTATCTCTACCTTGGCTGCAGTGAAACCTGAAACCATCAGGAAGTGAATTTGAGGAATTCTGTCCTTGTCCCGATGATCAGGTAAGCGGGCATTAGACTTTAGTGGCGGGATTTCCTCTCCTGTGGGGATTTTAGAGTGGTTGGTAGAGAAAATAATAAGTGAGAAGTTGCCTGGAGTTAACCTCAAATGAGTTTTATTTTTAAAGGTCTGCATTATGGAGACAAAGGGAAATGTGGGGGATGGGAAGGCAGGAAGGAGGAAGAAGAAGAGCAGGAGGGAGAGAAGGAGAGGGAAGAGGAGCAAGAGGAGAGAGAAGAGAGATCCTGAGTCTGGAAAGTCAGAACTCTGTGGATGGGAGGACTCATGTCCACGGGCTCATGAGGCCCTGGCAGTGACAGGCCGTGGGGTGGCTGTGCAGCTGTCCAGCCTTTGAGCGCTAAGCCCTGTGTTCTTGCCAGCCTCAGAGAAGGTCCTTGCAGCCATGCTCACTGGAGAACCAGGAGGCTGCTGTTACCGTCAGCAGAGCCACGCCTCTGAATGATCTGGTGGATCTTCCCAGCAGTATCTGGGCAGCTGTCCTGGGGGCTGCAGAGAAGAAGCCTTGCCACCATGAGCTGCTGGGGCTGCCAAAACACCCTCTCAGCTCACCATTTTTTGGTCCACCATTTTGTAGATCAGTTCACAGCTAGCCACTCCTTACCAGTTACAGGGGTGCTGCTCTGTGTAATTTCTGTCTTCTTGAGATTGAGTTAAATGTTTTTAAACAGTAAATTATTTTTAGATAATAAAGTAATCTATGAAGATAATATCAAGATGTGGCATATTGAGCACAAATGTCTGTCTGTCCTATAAATCCTTTAAAATGATCACACACACAGTGCACACACACACATACACACAGAGATGCAGTGGAGAAGTGGTTCTGAAACCCCATCCCTCACCCTCCCCACACACACAAGCCACTGGGCATGACTGGCTTTTTAGCTGACTTTGTGCCCCAGCCTGCTGCTTTCAGGCATACCCCGTCCTCCACCCCAGCATGTGCAGGTTGTGAGCCTGCACAGGCCCCTGTGAAAACACTGGCGGTGGTAGGCATTTACCACCTGCCACCCCCAGGATGAGTGACCCTGCTGGGGTTCTGGCAGCTGGCCCCAGAATGTACTACCTGTGGGCAGCTCCTAGGCTGCTCTGAAAGTATCTGCAGAGGATGAAGCAGCAGTGGTTCCCCTGCCCTACTATTTCAGGACATGCAGCCCCACTGGGGCTGGGACTAAGTTTCCCAGCCCAGAGCAAGCCAGTAATGGGGCTCCCACAGTAGAGGCCAAGGGAGTGCTGGATCAATATGGCAAGCTCCACAGTGGAGCCCACCCTGCAACAGCTCTGGGACCCATGTCCTGGTACTGCTGTAGAACAACCCCCATTTGCTAAAACCCCCATTTGCTGAAGGGACACAGGGTGCAGCATGCCTCCAGCATCACTGAGGCTGGCTCCAGAAGTGGCTCTTCAGAGTCCACTGGCCCATGAATCTGCCCTGAGGTCAGGGCAGGTCAACTCTGTGCGGATGCTGAGCTATTCTCTTTTAAATCTGGCATCAGGATCATAAATGACCAAGGGCTTGAGTTCATTATTCAGGCTGAGCACCAATCAAATAGTTAGGATCAAAAACAGTCCAATCAGGATTGTAGGGTGAGGGTCCCTGAAGAAAATATAATAGAGTCCCCACTAGGAACTCACTTAGCCGCTGGCCTTTGAAAAAAGAAGAACACTCAGCAGCAGGCCTCTGAAGAAAGAAGGATTCAGTAGACAGCCGCCAAAGCATCATCATCAAGCATATAACCTTACTGGGATTCAGCAGACATCTACAGATCTTCACAGAGACCAGCCCACTGCACCTGCTTCCAGCCCTGCCCCTGATATTGCATGCAAGGACCACTGTCAGCCTCGGCCTGGTGTCTCAAAGAGCTGTTGGCTATTGGTTCATACCAATATACCTATAGCTCACAAAGAATTGTAACACTGGTGTCCCTGACACTGACCCTGGGTGATGCGTGCTGACATAGCACTACTATTCAGTCACTGGCACTCTGTCTGTACACCTTTGAGAGCTGCCCAGTGCTTCTGATTGTCCAGCAATGTCTCTGATGCTGTTCCCTCTATTGCTGTCTGGTCCAGCATCTGACTCTGTCCAGTCTGGCCTTCAGGCTGTTGCTTTGGGCTGCTGCAGTGTCACCTCAGTGGCCCCACCTGTGAACACCTTCAGCTGCCACCACAAGTCGGATCCTGGTCCACAGCTTAGCAGTGTGCCACTAGCTCCACACCCTCATTGATGAGACAGTCCCATCTTGCACAAGTGACCTTTGTTACTGAATGCTGCAGACACCATATGGGGTGAGACAGCTAGCCACTTGTGGCCTTAGAAATGCTTTGTTTCATGGAGGACTTTTGCTATCCACAATGGACAATACCTGGAGAGACTGGTTTGCTTTCCAATGGGAACACTGAGAAAAATTTTCATCTGAGACTGTACCCCAGCATCCATACATTTGATCTTCAACACTATGGAAATGATGGCAAAAAGTGAAGCTAATTCCATACAGGCTTTGTGGCTGCCACTCCCACTCCATCAAGACACAGGAAACTACAAATCCCAGGATCCCCAAAGTGAAGCAGCGAGAACCTAAGAGCAGAGTCAAGCAGCCATTTTCTCTGTTTGTAAATAAAAACCAGCCATGTTAGTGGGGTCAGGCACACTTGGCTAGTGCTCTTGGCCAGGCAGGTTTGGTCTTAGTGGGTCATTTGGGACTCCAGGTCAGTGGAACGGGTAGGACACATTTAAGAATTTATCTCCCTCTTTTCTCCCTGAGTTGTACATTTCCTCATTCCCCTTCCTTTGTAAATAAACCTTTTGTTAACCTTTAAAAAAATTTTTGTTTCCCCAATCTCCTGTTTGTTAAATAAACCCTATTGTTCCCCGAGCCTGAGTGGTCTTGTAATTATTAGTGCATGGGTAAGAACCCATAGACAGTGACCTGTCCCCCACCTTGGCACTGTCCTTTGCTTTAGCACTATTTTAAATACTGTCTTTATTACTGCTTTAGTTCTAGTTATGACTATAAGGTAGGAAAAATTCTTGAAAGGCAGAACCCAGTTAGGATCTGACCAATAGAAATAACACCTGTCAAAGACATTCTCGGGGGACCACCACAGTATATGGCACAATTTCAGGGATGTTTCAAGCTCAAAGCTAGTAAGGGGAGAAGAAAGAAGTAACCATCACAATGGTTGCTTGGGGTGTGACATCTGATGCAAGCATGCAAATGGATCCCTTTACCCTAGCCCACAGGCCAACCAACAGGCTGCAGAAACAAAAGCCTCCAAGCTGAAGGCAGAAGTTTACACAGTGAAACATGAGTCTTGCTATTCCTGTCTGTAGGGCGTACCACTTTTATACACATCTCTCCCCCATAATCATCTTGATTCCCTCTTCCAAGAAGAAATTACTAGAAGCAGACTGATGGACATATAGTAAACACAAACAGCATCTCTGTATCACTAGATAGAGAATCTCAAAAGTAAAATACACACCAAAAAAATCACCAGTTATGAAAGAAAGGAACCAGACTCAACAAATAAGACAAGATCTAAGGAAAGAGGGTTAACAGACTCTTTGAGTAACTTTAAAAATATATTGATGCCCTTGGAAGAATAAAGGAGGATATCATATCCATGAAACAAATCAACAACAACAAAAAAAAAACTCCCATTCAAAAAAAACAAAGTTTTCAGAAATGAAAAATAAACTTGTCAAAAGTATAAAACTCAATTAAATATACTACATTCAGGAAAGACAAAGCTAAGGAATAAATTAGTGTACTAAAAGATTATTCTAATTTCTTTATAATTCAAGGCAGAAGTTTAAATAACCAGAAGGTACAAAAATAACAATTACAAATTCTAGTATATGTCTCGTAGGAGTTCTTGGAGAAATGAATAGAGAAGGGAAAAAAGGAGAGGGAGAGAGGAGATTATAGAGAAAATAAAAGACACTGAATCTTCTAAGAAGGCAAACTAACACAGACACAATGTCATTCTGTGGAAACCAACCCTGAAGACACCCCAGATGAGAAAGGGAGAGGAGGAGAGTAAGAATTGCAATATGTAACCTTTGAGTAATCACACCACTCCAGGGCAACAGAGGGCAGTTCTGTCATGATGTGTGTTCTGGGGGAAGGAGGATGGGAAATGGCAGCTCAGGCCATAAAAGAACTGAGCACCATGGAAGGGAGATAGGGTAGAGGAGAGGTTTGGTCTGTCCTTTACTCCCTCACACATTGCTCCGGGAATATGGTTTTCCCTTGACTTCTGTGACAGAAGACAGCAACAAGGTATTATCAAGTCCCACTGGGATATGGAGTAGTTCAACAGCAGGTGACAAAATACCAGCTGACTTCTGCTATCTCTCCTCCCCTCACTACTCTCCACAATCTAATGACCAGCTGGCTGCAGTTGGGAGGGATCAGGTCTTCACAAATTAGCAGTGCTAGGATATAGATGGTGATTGTAACTGCAGAGGTCCCTCACTCTGAGACATGTCTCTCCCATCTCCCCCTTGTCTGAACACTTCAGGAGGAGAAAAAGAAGTCTTGCTCTTCAGTGTCCTCACCTCTTCATGGTAGGGAGTTAATACCCCCCAGGGATTTACATGGACAAACAGAGAGGCAGCTTTGGACTCTGACTGCCATAAAGAAAAGAGAGACTGAACAATCTCAATGAGGTGAAACAAAGCTAAAAGGCAAATAAAACATCTTAAAATAGGCTTATTAAATGCCCTCCAAGATGTTGGAGGTCACTGGAAACAAAAAGGAGGAACAGAAGTCACAAAGGAAAACACCTTAAAATCATGGGTATGAAGCACTAACTAAATGGAACAAAGAGCTCAATGGGCAGGTGGAATGGCAGAATACATGTAGCTGAAGAAAGAATCTGCACATTCAATGATCAGGTGGAGGCACTCTCTCAGTTGGCATCATGAGGGACTGGAAAATATGAAAGACAAGTTCAGAGATTAAAAGGGCAAGAAGGGGGCCTACCCAGCGGTTGGCACAGCGGTTGAGTGCTGGGCTGCAAAGCTGCCCACAGCCTCTGCAGTGCCGGTTCAATCCACAGCCAGCCTGCAAGAGTCCCACATGGCACACAGACCTCTCCTGCTGTGCCTGCTGCTCCCCTCAGCAGTGTATTTTGTCAGTCTGCCTGTTCTGCTCCCTGCTTTGGCTCTGGTGAAGTCTCTCACCCTCCCACACTTCTGACTGTATCAGTGCTTGTATAAATAAATAAATAAATCTTTTTTTTAAAAAAAAAAAAGGGCAAGAAGGACTCATAGAATAAGCTATTTGAGACAAAAGAAATACTTTAAGAGGAATTAGTTCTTTAGAGGAAGAAACACTTGAGTAAATAATGACTAAGAATTTCACAGAATCGAGGAAAGATGAGACCTCAAATGGAAAGGACATGTAAAGTGAAGACAGGGAAAGGGGGAGAAAAAAACTTTTCACATTACACTGAGATAAAGAACACTAAAGACAAAGAAAAAAAAATTAAAGTGACCATAGAGAAAAGACAGATCACCTATAAAGAAACTAGAATCAAACTGTCAACAGTCTTATCAACAACAACATTGCCTTACAAGAGGACAAAGACTATGGTTTTCAAAGAGATGAAATAAAAGACCTGAACGCCAGACCAGGCGTGCAGGGGAGTGTGTACCCGCATCGCCATTTTAGAACAGGGACCATTCGTCAAACTGGCAGAAGGCTCCCGGTGGAGCCAGAGGTAAGCTGGGAAGTTCACCCATGCCAGGCACCTTCTGGACAGCAGTCTGAGCCCAGAGGGGGAGTAGGCACCCACAGCTGGGGCAGACTGGGTGTGCAGGGGAGTGCGTCTCTGCATCGCCATTTTAGAACAGGCAACTTTCTTCAATAAAGACTGCTTGAAACTGGCAGAAGGCTCCCCACGGAGCCAGTGGGAGAAGGTTCCCTGTGCAGTCAGAGGTGAGCTGAAGGCCCCCACAAGTCTGGTCCCACCTGGCAGAAAGTTGGAGCCCAGAGGGGGATCCAGTTTTTTTGGAACCCAGAGTGCAATCCAGCTGCCCCACCTCCAGGGAAGTTTGTGGGACTTCAAGACACACCTTTGTAATTAAACACAGAAGGAGGAAATATTCTGTGACAGCGACCATTAACATACTCAAAGTACCACTGCCTGACTAGACTTCTGGCATAACAGTATTTGACTCGTTTGGACCACCAGTTTCCAAAGCCCAGAAAGAGCACACCAAAAAGATGCCAGCCAGTACCAGCGGCACAGTGTCCCAATGCATACAGCAAATTAGAAGACAGGCAGCAGGGAGAAGAAAAACTACATGCAACCTAGCAACTCCTCAAAAGAAAGACACAACACAAAAAGAAAACCACCCAACAGATGGCAACAACAGTGACTTGGAAGAACTTCTGAGCCTTCCAGAAAGAGAATTTAAAATTGCCATGGTTAAAAAACTGACAGAAGTCATAAAGGAAAACAATGATAAGGGAAAAATAATCAACGATCAGAAAAATGAAATTGAGTCCCTAAAGACGGAAGTAAAAGAAATGCAGGAGATCAGAGAATTAACGGAGGTGCTAAAGAACTCTGGGAAAAGCAATGAAAACAGAATAGATGAAATGGAAGAACAAATAAGTACTCTTGAAGATACAGAAATAAAAAGAACCAAAACAGAAAAGGAAAGAGAAGTACGAAGGAAAAAGACCGAAGAAAGACTTCGGGAACTATCTGCCTCCATGAGGAAAAGAAATTAAGAGTTATAGGAATCCCAGAAGGAGAGGAGAGAGACATAGGAACAGAGAAAATACTCAAGGAAATAATTGAAGAGAACTTCCCAAACACGAAGGAGCTGAAAATAGACATACAAGAAGCAAGAAGAACACCAAACTTCCATGACAAAAGGAAAAATACAGCAAGACACATAATAGTAAAGCTCCCAAAAATCCAAGACAAGGAAAAAATAATGAAGCTGACAAGAGGGAAGAAACAGATAACATTCAAAGGAAAACCAATCAGACTGACATCAGACTTCTCTGAAGAAACACTATGGGCAAGGAGAGAGTGGAGGGACATAGTCAACAGACTCCAAGACAACAAATGCCAACCAAGAATACTCTATCCTGCAAAGCTTTCCTTCCTCTATGAAGAAAGAATAAGGACCTTCCCAGATAAACAGAAACTCTGGAATTTCATTACGACTAAACCCCCACTCCAAAAAATACTACAAGGAGTCCTAAAGCCGGAACAAACAGAGGGATGAATAACAATGAAACAAGGCCAAAGAAAAAAAAGTTATTAAAACAATAAATAAATAAAACCAGAGGAAAGACAAACTGGCAAATACAGATGCAAACATATCAATATTAACTCTAAATGTAAATGGACTAAACTCTTCAATAAAAAGACACAGAGTCGCAGGCTGGATTAAAAAACAAAGCCCAACCTTTTGCTGTCTCCAGGGAACACATTTAACTACAAAAGATAAAAACAGACTCAAAGTTAAAGAATGGAAAACAATTCTACAAGCAAATGGACCAAAAAAGAAGGCAGGAACAGCTATACTTAATATCAGATAAAACAGATTTCAAACTCAAAAATGTAAAAAGAGACCCAAGAGTCACTACATTTTGATCAAGGGAAAAATAATTGAAGAAGAAATAAGACTCATTAACATATACTCACCAAATGAAGGAGCACCAAAATATATCAGACAACCATTATCATCTTTGAAAACAGACATCAGAGAAAACATATATGTAGTAGGAGACTTCAACACACCACTATCAACAATGGATAGATCAACAAGACAAAAAATAAGTAAAGACACTAAAGCTCTAAATAAGGATCTGGAGCGCTTGGGCTTAACAGACATCTACAGAACACTAAACCCAAAAAATCTGCGGACACATTTTTCTTAAGCACACACGGATCATTCTCCAAGATCGATCACATACTGGGACACAAGACAAACTTCAACAAATACACCAAGATCGAAATTATACCAACCATCTTCTCTGACCATGAAGGTATCAAACTAGAAATAAACCATAAAAAGAAGGCAAGGAACTCTCCTACATAATGGAGATTGAAAACCACACTACTGGAAGACCACTGGACTAATGAGGAAATCAAAGAAGAAATTAAAAAATTCTTTGAGTTGAATGACAAGGAGGACACCAATTTCCTAAATGTATGGGATACAGCAAAAGCAGTAATAAGAGGAAAATATATAGCAATAGAGGCTCACATCAAGAAACAAGAAAGAACTCAAAGAAACAACCTAATTTCAAAGCTCAAAGAACTAGAAAAAGAACAACAAAAAACCCCAAAAACCAGTAGAAGAAAAGAAATAATAAAAACCAAAGCAGAAATAATGAAATCAAAACTAAAAAAAAAAAATCCAAAAGATTAATGAAACCAAAAGCTGGTTCTTCAAAAAAATAAATAAAATAGACAAACCCCTAGCCAGGCTCACAAAGGAAAAACGGGAGAAAGCACAAATAAACAGGATCATAAATGAAAGAGGAGAAATCACAACAGACACAGCAGAAATCAAAAGAATAATCAGAGACTACTATGAACAATTATATGGAAACAAGTTCAACAATCTAGAAGAGATGGACAAATTCCTACAATTCTACAATTACCCAAAGCTAGATAAAGAAGAAATAGAAGACCTAAACAGACCAATTACATGCAGTGAAATTGAAATGGTAATCAAAAACCTCCCCAAAAACAAAAGCCCAGGACCTGATGGATTTACAAATGAATTCTATCAAACATTCAGAAAAGAATTAGTGCCTATCCTTCACAAACTCTTCCAAAAAATTGAGAAGGAAGGGACAATACCAAACACGTTCTATGAAGCCAACATTATACTAATACAAACCGAACAAGGACATCACAAAAAAGGAAAACTACAGGCCAATCTCCCTAATGAACACTGATGCAAAGATCCTCAATAAAACTTAGCTATCAGACTCCAACAATGTATCCATAAGATAATTCACCACGACCAAGAAGGATTTATTCCAGGGAAACAAGGATGGTTCAACATCCAAAATCAATCAATGTCATCCAACACATCAACAAAAAGAAATATAAAAACCATATGATAATATCAATAGATGCTGAGAAAGCTTTTGGCAAAGTACAACACCCATTCATGATAAAAGCCCTTGAAATTCTTGGGATACAAAGAACATACTTCAACATCATAAAGGCCATATATGACAAGCCAATAGCCGTATCATTCTCAATGGCAAAAAGCTGAAAGCATTTCCATTAAGATCTGGAACAAGACAAGGATATCCACTCTCACAACTGATATTCAATATAATACTGGAAGTCCTAGCCAGAGCAATAAGACAAGAGAAAAACATACAAGGAATCCAAATAGGAAAAGAAGAAGTTAAACTATCACTATTTGCAGATGAAATGATAATATACATAGAGAACCCCAAAAACTCCACAGAAAAACTAATTCAACTAATCAATCAGTTTAGTAAAGTGGCAGGATACAAAATCAACACACAAAAATCAGTAACCTTCCTATACACAAACAATAAATCTGAAAAAGAAGAAATAAAAAAAATCCCTTTTATTATTGAAACAAAAAAAATCAAATACTTGGGAACAAATCTAACAAAAGAGGTAAAGGACCTATACAAAGAAAACTATAAAACACTGTTAAAAGATATAGAAGAACAGATACCATCTTACACCAGTGAGAATGGCACATATTAAAAAAACTAGCAACAACAAATGCTGGCGAGGTTGTGGAGAAAAAGGAACTCTCCTGAACTGTTGGTGGGAGTGCAAACTGGTCCAACCACTATGGAGAGCTGTGTGGAGATTTCTTGACCTACTAAACATAGAGTTTCCGTATGATCCAGCAATTCCACTCCTAGGTATTTACCCAAAGGACACAGAAACATCAATCCCAAAGAGCACCTGCACCCCTATGTTTATAGCTGCACTATTTACAATAGCTAAGCTTTGGAAACAACCCAAATACCCAAAAATAGATGACTGGATCAAGAATATGTGGTACATATACACCATGGAATATTACTCAGCATTCAAAAAAGATGAACACATGCAATTTGCAGCAACATGGATGGAGCTGAAAGGGATCATGCTCAGCAAAATAAGCCAGAAAGAAAAACAAAAATACCGGATGGCCTCACTCATAGCAGAAATCTAGAAAACTTAAATAAGGGGCCAGGAAAAAGAATAACTATAAGAAAGAAAAAATCAAAATCAACAAACAACTATGAACCAGAGACACTCTATGGGGGGTGAAGGGCGGGGAAAGGAGGACTTAGGGTAAAAATAAAGGGGTTGTAATTGTAAGGGGAATATAAAAATAAAATTTAAATAATAAAAAAATAAAAGGGTTTTCACATCAAAAAAACAAACAAAAAAAAAGATATAGAAGAAGACACAAAGAAATGGAAAGACATCCCCTGCTCATGGACTGGAAGAATTAACATCATCAAAATGGTCATCCTACCAAAAGCAATATACAGATTCAATGCTATTCCAACAAAAATTTCAAAGAAATAGAACAATGATTGATGAAATTCATATGGAATCACCAAAAACCCCGAATAGCCAAAGCTCTCCTGAAAATAAAGAAGGGAATGGAGGCATCACACTCCCAGACTTCAAACTATACTACAAAGCCATAATCATCAAAACTGCATGGTATTGAACCAGGAACAGACACACAGACCAATGGAATGGAATAGAAAATCCAGAAATAAACCCACAGATTTATGGTCAACTAATCTTTGACAAAGAAGCAAAGAATATGCACTGGAGCAAAGAAAGTTTGTTCAATAAATGGTGCTGGGAAAACTGGGTCGCTACATGCAAAAGAATGAAGCTTGACCACTATCTCACACCACGCACAAAAACCAACTCAAAATGTATTAAAGAACTAGACACAAGACCTGAAACCATAAAATACATAGAAGAAAATATAGGCAAAACACTACATGGCATGCACCTCAAAGACATCTTTACAGACACATCACCCAAAGCAGTGATAGTGAAGGCAAAGATAAACAACGGGGACTACATCAAATTAAAGAGCTTCTGCACAGCAAAAGAGACAATAACAAAAACAAAGAGACACCCCACCGACTGGGAGAACATTTTTGCACACAACACTAATGATAAAGGACTGATCACAAAAATCTGCAAAGAGCTGATGAGACTCAACAACAACAAAGAAAATAATCCAGTCAAAAACATTGGCAGAAGAGCTAAAAAGAAACTTCTCTGAAGAAGAAATGCAAATGGCCAACAGGCATATGAAAAAATGTTCAACATCACTTGTAATCAGGGAAATGCAAATCAAAACTACAATGAGATACCATCTCACACCAGTGAGAATGGCACATATTAAAAAAACTAGCAACAACAAATGCTGGCGAGATTGTGGAGAAAAAGGAACTCTCCTGCACTGTTGGTGGGAGTGCAAACTGGTCCAACCACTATGGAGAGCTGTGTGGAGATTTCTTGAACTACTAAACATAGAGCTTCCACATGATCCAGCAATTCCACTCCTAGGTATTTACCCAGATGACACAGAAACAGTAATTCCAAAGGGCACCTGCACCCCTATGTTTATAGCAGCACTGTTTACAATAGCTAAGCTATGGAAGCAACCCAAATGCCCAAAAATAGATGACTGGATCAATAAGATGTGGTACATATACACCATGGAATATTACTCAGCATTCAAAAAAGATAAACACATGCAATTTGCAGCAACATGGATGGCGTTGGAAGGGATCATGCTCAGCGAAATAAGTCAGAAAGAAAAAGAAAAATATTGGATGGTCTCACTCATAGTAGGAATTTAGAAAACCTAAATAAGAGACCAGGAAAAAGACTAATCAATACAAAGTAAAAATCAAAATCAACAAGCAACTATAAACCAGAGACACACTGCAGAGTGGGTGGGAGGTGAGGGAAAGGAAGGACTAGAGTCAAAATAAGGGGGGAGGTGCAATTGTATGGGGAATATAACCAAAACGAAAATGCATACATTGTGCAAAGATGAAAAAAGTTGTAAGAATTATATAAAATAAAATATTAAAAAAAAAAGACCTGAACTCAGAATACTGCATCCAGCAAAACTATAATTTAAGTGTAAGGATATAAGAAAGACACTCTCAGTCATACAATACCTTGTGCACTTTATCACATACAAATCCTACTGAAAAAAATCCTGAAAGATATACTCAGAAATAGAGAAATAGATGCTGGAGAGTAATGAAATATAGACAGGGTTATCAGAGTAGGAAAACTATAGCAGCAATAATAACACATTTAGATAAATAATGAATTTTTTAATATAAATATGTCCATGTAATAGTGACATTAAACTGGGAGTAAACTGTATTTTCTCTGATAATCCTAGGTATGTGAGAGAAGGATGGGTATGTAAATTAATCAAATTAATTGTAGTCTCACTAAGAAAAATCTAATAAAATAAATAGGATAATCATGAAACTCCAGAACTAAATTTCTATATGATATGAGGTAGAAGGAGAAAATCAGAGAGAGGATGAGATGACTAAGGAAATTGTATTCAGAAGCAGATGGTAATAAATATTCCTTCATACATTAGAAGCAACCACATAAGAGTAAATATAGGATGTACAGTATTTAGATCGGTAGAATTCAATCCATTCAATGGAATTTAGGGAAAGAAAGCATAAAAATAATACAAAAGGATGGAAATAAAAACCAGGAAATTAAAAATTGAAATAAATCCCAATGCAACATTAACTACAGTAAGTTGATACTCAGATTAAATTCACCAATCAAAAGACACACTCTCAGAATGAATCTTTTTAAAAAATCAAATAATATATTGCCTAGAAGATATTTCAAACAGAAGAATGTTTGAAAATAAAAAATTGAAGAAGAATATGAATCAAAAGGAAAACAGTGGCAATTTTCATATGAGATTAAATCAATTTTAGGGTAAAAAATTCATAAAGACAGAAAACAGAATACTATGCCCTATAAAAGTACTACTACACCTTTAAGACATAAAGATTACATTTCTACAAGTAGCTAAATATACAACCTCAAGATATATAACATAACCAATAAACTGTAGGATCAATAATTTTAAGTCAATAGTTTTTGTTGTCAATTTTGACACATCTTTCTAGAACTGATATATCAAACAAAAAAAAATCATCACAATTAAAGGTTAAAATTTATGGTTAAAAAATATGAAATACTTCTATTTGAAGTACACTACATGGAAATCCTATAAAACACAGTTAAAATGGTACTTGGAGAAAATTTTTTAACTTTAAATATCTTTATCAGACCACAAGTGAAGTAGACCTTCAAATTAAGACACTTGAAGAATAGCAAAAAATATGTACCTCCAATAGAAAAATAAGAAAAATGAAGATAATATCAGAAAAAAATAAGTGCAGAAAGCTGGTTTTTTTTTAAACATTAATAAAAATGGCAAACCCATCAAGACTAAGATTGGGGAAAAAGAAATATATAAGCAAAATGCAGGCTAGACAAAGAATAAAGTCATAACAGATAAATAATTTTTTAATTATGAAAAACCTATACAACAATAATAAATAAAATTTTGGAAAGAATCACAGAAGACAAACTAGAAATCAATTAATCATTAAAGAAATAGAAATTATATTATGGAAGACTACCCTTGTCACTATTGTCCTCTTCACCTGTCAAGAAAAGTCTGAGAGGGCCTCCCCTGGTGGCACAGCGGTTGAGCGCTGGGTTGCGAGGCTGCCCACAGCCTCTGCAGCACCAGTTCGATCCTCGGCCACTGGCAAGGGTCCACAAAAAAAAAAAAAAGGAAAGTCTGAGACTTAGATGGCTTTAAGGACAGGCCAACACAATTAAGAAACTGTTAAAATCTATATATACAGATTTATTCTATAAAACTGAAAGAAGAAAAGCTGTTCAACTCATTGTATGAGACTGTAATCATAAGTTATAATCATAATTCCATAAGACTGGAATCATAAAGATCTTATAAACAACAAAAAAAGACACTTAGTAATAGTTACCTGGATCAAAAAATGTGTATTAAAAATACATCATATTGAAATGAAATTTTAAAACTTAGTATAGTCACACATTAATGGGCTAAAGAAAAAAATTACATGATGGTTACTTGGTACAAAAAAAAAACCACTCCTAATTGTTCATAATAAAAGTCTAACTATTTAAAATTAAAGTTATCAGAAAACAAGGGAGGCTGAAAATCTATAATTTTGATAAAGCCTATATATTAAAACATAGAGTAAGCATCATAACCCATGGGAAAACTTTGCATACATCCTCTCTAGCAGCAGTAACCAATTAAAGATACTCACAATCACTGCTTTAACTTGGTCCAACCTACTACTGGCACTCCCAACTAACTGAGAAAACAAGAAAAAGAAATAAAGGTAAACGATAGGAAGAGAAGAAACAAAACTTTCATTGTCTGTGGATAATTTGATTATCTACATAGAAAATGCAACAAAACTGGATAAACAATAGAAATAATAAGAGATATAGCAGGGTTGCCAGATACAAAATCAATTTCCAAGCATCAATACTACTCTAACAACAGCAACAACCAAGCAAGCTATATTAGGAAAAAGATGCCACTTACAGTAACTGCAGAAAGAACAAAGTATCTAGATTATCCTGACAACCAATATGCAACAAAACCTTGGACAGTAGACAAGTGACAGGTTGGAAAGAGATATTTGCAAGGATTAATTTCAAAATTATTTGCAAATGAAGGAGGGCTGTTCAAGTAGGGGAAACCTGAATGATTAACAATATTATGAAGAGATATTCAACCTCATTAGTAATTAGGAAAAAAAGATCATTCAAACAAGATGCACCTTTGCAACCACAGAGTAGTAAAGGGCTATAAAATTAAATAATAGCAAAGGAGGTTATGATATATACAGGGGAAGAAATCCTGTTTCAATAACTGTGGGTATGTAAAGTGGTACAGCAATGCTGGAGAACAATCTGGAAACAATTAGTGAAATTCAGTATGCATATTCTCTATTACCTGTCAACTCCATTCTTGATACTGTTCTGGAAAAATTGATGCACATCCCCATAAAGAAACATCTATAGGGATGTTCATCAGCATTGTTTTTCATAGTAAGGAGTAGAGTCAACCTAGGATTTAATCACTAAGAAAATGGATAAATAAAATGTAATGGTGTGCTGTGCAGATAACAAAAGGAATCATATGGTGAGATATGTATAATAACATAAGTATCATTTGGAACATTGTGTTGAGTGACAAGAAAACAAAAGGACAAAATGATGTCTGCATCGTGAGATTCATGTAAATTTTAAACACATACACAATTGCTAAATATTTCAAAGATCTATCCTTCTCAGCACCCCAGGGAAGAAGAACCAACAGAATCAATAAATACATATTAAAATTACAAGTTTAGCAAAATATTTGATAAAATATCAACTTATAAAGCTCAACAGCATCCTCTAAACTAACAAATATAACAAAAATGTAAGGTGTCAGACAGGATTGCAACAAAAACTATCATCTAAGAATTAACATAATGCTGCTGAAGGACATAAAAGAGTCAAATAAATAGACACACACACACTCTTGGATGGAAACACCTAGTATATAAAGATGTCAATGCTACAAATAATGTAAGATGCCCTGGAATCACAGTTAAAATTCCAAGTGACTTCTTAAAAAGAGCTTAATAAATGTATTTGGAAACATAATAGGGAATAGCAAAGGACCATAAATAGTTAAATGACTTAGAAATTGCCCAACTAACTATTAACTAACTAATTGCCCAACTCACTATATTAATGTCCTGATTTTGATGGTTGTGTTGTGGTTATAGAAGTGTGTTTGCTGATAATATAAACAGTATTCAGGTGTGATGGGTATCAAATCAGTTATTTACTTTTGAATGGTTCAGGGGGAAAAAGAGATCTCCCTGTACTATTCTTGAAACTTTTCTGTGAGTTTGAAATTATCTCAAAATAAAAAAAAAAAACATTTTGGTAAAAAAAAAAAAAGACATACTATAAAGCCGTAGCAACAAAAAAAATCTATTGCTGGTCCAATGATATACAAAAGGATCATAGTACAGACAACAGAGCTTAGAGACCTTCCTTTGTGTATATGAGAATTCAGTAAGATAAAGATGGCATCACAGATTAATGAGGAAAAGATGGCCTTTTTGGAAGGTGGCTTGGGAAAAGTAGCTCACTTTACAGAAAATTTCGAACTGGAATTTATGGAATTAATTCAGATGGATTAAAAATTTAGGGTAAACAGTCAAACTACAAAACTTATAGTAGATATTAAACTTCTGTTCTCTAAAGATAGGAAAATAGTTCTTAAATAAAATACCCAAATCATCAATCATAAATAAGAAGTAAATAAAAGTTAACTTGATTAAATAAAAAAATTAGGATTTTCTTCTTCACCAGCAGACATCACAAACAAAACTGTGGGCAGAAGACTGAAAATACATATTTGCAATGTATTAAATTGACAATGGTATAATTTCTAAAATCTGTAATAAAAATAAACAAAAACAAAAACCAGGAAATTTAACAGAAAAAAATGGGAAATGATATAAATAGGCAACCAAAAAGATAAAACTGAAACTGCTAACACCTCTAAGGATTACAGAAATGCAAGTTAAAATAACAAGCGAAATTCTTACTTTTTTTCTTTTCGTATCAAAGGCATAGTCATGTTTGTTCAGGTTCATGTTTAATAATAACTGGCTTTGAATTCATATAAGGGTCTGGAATTGGCCAGCATAAACCAAGATGATGGCGATGGACCTTAATTAAGCAGCCATCATTGCAGTGCCATACTATTCCTTCAATTTTATCCTCTCTGCAGCCTTCAAACCAGGACAATATATCACTGTGTCTCAAGGTAGGTAGATTTCTTATTTGAAATGCTCCATGTGGTATAAGAAGATGTAATGGACACTTCTTGGTTCCTAACCAATATGGATTTCCATTAATATTTGTTCCTATTAGCTCCAGTGTTTGTTCTAGGAGATCTGATAGTGGCACTGCACTAATTTCCAAAAGACCAGGATCATCAGGATGAAGCTTCGGTACCAAGGCAATTTCACATTCATAATTAACTACAGAGGAATGCCAACAATACTGTTTGTTGCTTTTCTCTACTGGCACCCAACCTGGAATGTGTCCATTTTCATCAGGCACTGGGTTTCCATTTAAATGTTCTATTTCCTTTGCTGATATCCAACAGTCTGAAACAGGTTTGAAGTCCTCTTCAACATTCCAAAAAAATTCGTTTGAGTTCTGTTTTGAATGGAGAAAATTTTTAAATCTTTTCTCAGCTAGTTGGTTAGGTTTCCTATCCAGCCGAGTCCAAACGTATGGCTGACCTGATGCTCCCGTTTGGCGGAGGGCTCCTCCTTCACCTCTGTCACAAACGCACACTGCACTTTCCGCTGCACGGCCCCCAGACGCTTCATGATGAACGCAGGCGGCAGTGGGAGTAGAATGCCCCCAGTCCGGGCAGGAAAGCGGCTACAGCAGCCCGCACGCCGCTCGGGCCACTCGCAGTCGGCACCGGCGCAGACCTCGCGGTGGCCAACGCACAGAAATTCTTATATTCTTATCAGATCGACTAAAATTAGAAAACTGGATAATGTCAATGTAGTCAGAATGTTAGGATACTCAACTTCCATTAATTGGTAATGCATGGTGGTACACAGCATTTGGAAATAAATCTGGAAGCAGTTAATTTTATTTTTTATTTTTTTCTTAAATAAATTTTATTTTTATATTCCCCATACAATTGCAACCCCCTTATTTTGACCCCAATCCCTCCCCTCCCCACCCCCCACCCCCCAATAGAGTGTCTCTGGTTCATAGTTTTTTGTTGATTTTGATTTTCACTTTCTTATAGTTATTCATTTTCCTGGTCCCTTATTTAAGTTTTCTAGATTCCTGCTATGAGTGAGACCATCTGGGATTTTTCTTTTTTCTTTCTGGCTTATTTCGCTGAGCATGATCCCTTCCAGCGCCATCCATGTTGCTGCAAATTGCATGTGTTTATCTTTTTTGAATGCTGAGTAATATTCCATGGTGTATATGTACCACATCTTCTTGATCCAGTCATCTATTTTTGGGTATTTGGGTTGTTTCCAAAGCTTAGCTATTATAAATAGAGCTGCTATAAACATAGGGGTGCAGGTGCTCTTTGGAATTGATGTTTCTGTGTCCTTTGGGTAAATACCTAGGAGTGGAATTGCTGGATCATATGGAAGCTCTATGCTTAGTAGATCAAGAAATCTCCACACAGCTCTCCATAGTGGTGCAAATCAAAACCACCATGAGATATCATCTTACATCAGTTAATAATTTTAATCTAAAGTTCTATACCCGGCCAAATAATCAATCTGATGTGAAAGCAAACTAAAGACAATTTCAGGCTTTCGAGAAATCAAAAAGCTTGTCATCTCAAACTTCTCTAAATAATGGCCTGCAGGTAGGTTGCCAGTCAATGGACAGATTAACCCAAAATAAAGATATTTCTAATTCTAGACATCAGTGGTATAATATTTTAAATAATGATAGTAAAAATTAGATAACCACAGAATAAAAATGAAATAAGTAAACTTTACTAATACAACAAAGATTAAGATAGAGAAGCACAAAAAAAGACAATATGAAAATACTGTAAATGAAAACAAAATAAGCTATCAGGAATGGAGTTTAACTATTTCAGAAATTAAAATAATTTAATAAATCAAAATCTCTTAAAAGTTAAGGAGTCTCAAATTAGATTGAAAAAATAGAAAAGTATCTACTGGGAAAAAAATGTTATTTCCCCCATATATCCTGCCTTAAGGAAGGAAGGTTTCAAGGCCAATTATGCTGAAATCCATGAAAATACAAATCAAAACAACAGTATTTTCTTTTTCATCTGTAAGATAAGCAGATAGTCCCTAACTTAAGATGATTCAGCATACAATTTCTCAACTTTCGATGGTCCCATACTCTCTTGATGCTGGACAGTGGCATGAAGTCATAGCTCCCAGGTAGCCTCACAATATTGAGGGTAAACAACTGATATTCTACAGTATGATTTGTTGCCAGTGTTTTTTGGATATTGTATATCATGTTTTCACATCCCATCAAGTCTGCAGAACACCCGCATGAGAAGGCAGGCAATTACTCTTGAGATGAAACTCATGAGAATGGCTCAACTATAAGCTAATGTAAGTGTTCTGAGCAACCTTAAGGTAGGCTAGGCTATGATATGCTGTTTGGCAGTCTAGGTGTAAAAAATATACTGGCTAATGATATTTTCAACTCATGATGGGTTCATTATGAGTCAGTGAGCTTCTGTATTGATGATATCAAGTTCTTAAGAGGAAAGAGAAAAAGGGGTTTTCATTCATATGTTGTTGGAAGGTAGGGTACCAATAGCATAGTCCCATTACAGACCTACTGGCAGAATCCATAAAATTGGAAATACACATATTCCACAATTCAGAGATCCTACTTCCTGGTATAGACTAAGAGAAGCCCTCCCAAGAGTCTTCAGGAATGGGAATGGTGCAGCCAGTGTGGAGAGAGATCTAACAGTTTTCATCTAATATAAGGATGTGCTTAGAGCATTATTATAGTGGAAAATGGAAAGTACTTCATGTCCACCAATAAATAAATATATAAATAAAATGTGTGTGTTATTATACCAGAACATCCTATATGGCACTTAAAGAAAAGAATAGGTTCTGCATATATCAACAAGGAGGATTTCTTTAAGAAGCACAATATGAGTTTACAAGAAAATGGACAGAAATCTACCTAAAGTATGACAACATTTATGTAAATTTAAAGCCACAAGAATCACATTGCATGCTGTTAAAGAATGACTTGTATATAATGTATGTAAAAACACAAGTAATACAAGTAAAGAGCAACCATCAAACTCATGATAGTGGGTGCTTCAGGAAGTCGAGGGGAGACAAAGATGTTGGTTAAGAAAGCTTTAGCTTTAATTGTGATGCTATATTTCTTAACAAAAGAGAAAGAGGAAGAAAAATACCAATAGTTATTAGTTCTTAGTTATGTGAATATGTCTACTCTTTCTGTGTACTCGTCTACTTAAAAAAATTCTCAAAAGAATAATACATATAAGGCAAGTAATAAAGAAGACAGATGTAACAGTATTAATATCAGAAAACAGAATGCTTGACCAAAAAGAAAATAAAACACATTTAAAAAAGAGGGATGTTTTGATAAACACCTGGAAGATATGTATCATGAATTATTATATACCTAACTCAAAATCTAAAAATATATAAAGCAAAGACAGATACCAAAGAAGAAGCAGACAAATCTATCATCAAAATAGGAGACTTAACACTTCATACTCTTCAAAATCAACAAATCATGTAGAAAAACTAAGAAGTGGTATAAGTGAATAACAATCTAAATACCTATACATAGAATTGAATACTCAGCAAACAATACCCATTCTTCTCCAACATACATGAACTATTTGGGAAAAATTAATCATGCTATAGAAAACAACTTCAAAATTCCAAAAGTAAAAAATCATGTGGATCTCATACCCTAGTTGCTCATTTCAAGAAAAGTAAAGTGAAGGAAAACAGGAGATGGTGGACAGGAATCAGAAACAGGAGTCGTTTCATAGCCCAAATGGGTGTCTATGAGTGCTGGAGAGGATTGGCGGAGGACTGGCGCTGTGCACAAGGCATTCCTTCCCACGAGCCCTCTCCAAGTACCTGCTTGGTTCTGGGAACACAGGATGAACATAACACAGTCCTTGCCTCAAAAACTCCACAGTCAGAGATGAAAACAGTGTTTCACTGGGTACAGGAGATGAAGAACTGAAGGGAGAAATGCAAATAATACCCATTTTTCTCAAACATACATGAACTATTTGGAAAAATTTAATCATGCTATAGAAAATAACTCCAAAATTCCAAAAAGTAAAAAGATTCTGTCTTTGTCCCCACACAAGAGCTCCAAAATAAATCCCGGGAGCTTGCTGAACACTGCCTCCTTGGTTCTCATTTAAAATCCAAATGCCTGTTCGCTTCTCCAAAGAAGACATACAGATGGCCAATAGGCACATGAAAAAATGCTCAGATGAAAACCACAAAGTGAAAATGGCCCATATCAAAAAGACCAGAAACAACAAGTGTTGGCAAGGAAGTAGAGAAAAAGGAATTCTTGTGCACAGGTAGTGGGAGTGTAGACTGGACTAGCCCCTATGGAAAATTGGATGGAAGTTTCTCAAATGACTAAGAATGGATCTACCATATAATCCAGCAACTCCACTGCTAGGTATCTACCCAAAGAGTACAAAAACATTGATTTGGAGGGACATATGCACTCCTATGTTCATTGCAGCACTATTCACAATAGCCAAGTTATGGAAGCAACCTAACTGCCCAAGACAGGTGAGTAGATTAGGAAGATGTTGAATATATATATCATGGACTACTAATGAGGTATTAAAAAAAGATAAACTATTGCCATTTGCAACAATATGGATGGAACTGGAAGGGATTATGCTAAGCAAAATAAATCAGTAGGAGAAAGACAAATAGTGTCATGTGTATGCAGAATATAGAGAAACGAAACAAAGAGCCAGATAAGCCAAACCAATAACAACAAACCCCAGAAATCTGACTGTAGAACTGAGGCTACCAAAGGAGGAGGGGTATGGGAGAGGACAAAATGGGAAGGGAGCACAGTGGACTACAGGGGAGGACTGCAGGTGCCTTGGTGTGGTGTGGTGTGATAGCAGCATCTGAAGGGGGAGATCCTGTGCCTCTAAATCACAAGCAATATTACAAACCAATGTTACCTCAATAAAAAGTATATTATAAAAATACAAATTAACCCACTTAAAAAAATCCAAATTCCGGGCCTCCCCGGTGGCGCAGCGGTTGAGCGCTGGGTTGAGAAGCTGCCCGCAGCCTCTGCAGTGCCGGTTCAATCCCCGGCTGCTCCCCAGACACCAGAGGAGGGTCCCACATGGCGCGCAGACCTCTCCTGCCGCCCGCTGCTCCCCTCAGCAGTGTCCTTCGGTCCGTCTGCCTGCTCTGCTCCCCGCTCTGGCTCTGGTGAATTCTCTCACCCTCCCACGCTTCTGACTGTACCCAGTGCATGTATAAACAAAACAAACAAACAAATAAATAAATAAATAAATAAAACATGCCTCTATTAAAAAAAAATCCAAATTCCTGTTAGAGAAAGGCAGAAAAGCTCCCAAATTCTTGAAAGGTATGTTTTCTGGGGGTTAGGGGGACTTAGTGGTAGAGTGGGAGGGAGAAGGAAGGAAATGTGGAGAGGGAAAAGCCCAGAAAGGACTGGGGGAGGATGATGAAAGCCAAAACTCAAGATGCCCCAGTTACCCTGGGCTGATTCTGTTTGGAGTGCACGCTTAAAATCCTTCTGGAAAATCAGCTTCTACGTATCTCTTCCAGAGGTTCTGTTCCTGGAGCACAGCAGGAAAAAAAAGAATGAAGGGGAGGGGCAGGCTGGGATGAAGAGAAGCAGAAGCGAGGAGAGCACAGGTTTATTTTTCCTCACAGGAAAGAAAGATTTAGATTCGTCTCCATCCCACCCAACTGCTATTATGTCCCCTCCTGTTAGGCAGAAATTTCTGACAAAATGTGCCTGCACTTAACTAATGGTTTTGCTTCTGCTTTAAATGTCCTTATTGTCTGAAACCTTCTTATTACTTTTCAACTGGTTCAAGAATCCCAACATTCCGCCTCAGGCAGACTTGGCGAAAAGAGCATCGCTTTGTAGCAAGGACGGAACTGAGCAATTTCCAAGCCTAAAGAAGCTAACCCATCCCTTCAGTTCTGTGACGGCTGTTCCATATTTGAGACTGCTGACAAATCGCTGGGGTTCATGCCTTGGTGCCTGGTTCCTGGCATGGACCGGACACACAGTAGGTATTTGTAAATGTTTGCTGATGAAACGAGTACAGAAAGGGTCGGAACAAGATTCCCAAAGCAACAATCTGACATGGCCACACAAATTGGCTACAATCTTGGCTGTCTTTGGTTCCCAGGCAGCCTATGACACTGAAACCTTGGCCCCCTCCCTTCACCGCCCCCCCTACTCCATCCCTGATTTGATCCCCACACCAGAGACACACACAACACTGCAGGGACCAAGAGGCAAGACAGATCTTGGGGTGGAAGATGACATTAGTCCAGTAGAGGCAGAGCATCTCCAGGAGAATTTCCCTTGGGGACAGACTCAGGCTCCAAGTCTTAGTAAAGGATTATCTTGGTCATTGAGAACCCAGAAGAAAGCAATGGGTGAAACTGGAAGAGATTCTAATGGAGTCCTGGGTCTTTAAGTGTTTCTCCATGGTCACGTTTTTTTGATATGGAATCACATGCTTTGATAAGGAACAGCCCCAGGAGGCACTGGGGCAATGAACTCATCTTGCTCTCCAGCTGCCTTTGCAGAAGAGCCTTTATTTTCTTCTACAAAAACAATGTTATGTACCTTCAACTAGGATGTTTCTCTGCTGTTGGAGCCTAATGCCCAATCATAGACAAGATCCACTCATCTGATTTGAGGAAAGGTCAGTAAGTAGAGAACAGCTTAAGTGGCAATAAAGCTATGGGAGAAACTGATTAAAGTCACACATGTGCAGTTACAGACCAAAGTTTAAAAAGAAAAAAAAAAAACCTCTCCTTGGAACGAAAACAAATGATCGCCTGGATCCTTAAGTGAAGCGATATTGTTCCAATTTTTCCTGTATCAGACAAAAGAAAGAAAGGGTCTTTCCATGTAGCCTTTCGACATAGAGCTGATTTAAAGAAGATTTGGAAGTACGATGCAGGATCAGATGCCTTTACAGAATTCCTTGCTGTTTTCATTTGAAATCTCTCATTTGTGATCAAATTTCCCATTGGAAATTTAATGACTTTTTCTTTAAGGAAAGTTGGCAAGCTGAGTTTGTTTAAATACAAATCTCCCAAAGGTAAAATATCGGACATCATCATGAAAATAGAAAATATTCCCATTGTCCTTTCTAGATGTTTCTACTAGAAGACTTGAGGATGTTTCCGAACAACAGACACATTTTGTAAAATAAAGTTGAAAAATATGTGAAACTCTTTTGACATTAAAATTACTTCCTGAGCTGTGTCAATTTACATGGCTGCCTAACTGAGACCATTCTATTTGTGGCAATAAAAATGTTGGAAAATGCCCCAGTAATAGAAACATTCATAATCTCCTGCCTGGTGATTCACTCTGCAAGTTTTTTTTATTTTTTATTTTTTTTACCCTCAGGCCTCAATGTCCTCTTCTGTCAAGTGGAGAAGCTGGTCCATAATCTTTAGGTGCCGTTCAAGTCATATATTCTCTGAGTTTACGGTCTATTATCCTATCAAATGAGTTTTTGCATTCAATGGTTCTGTAACTTTTTGTAAAAATCAGCAAAACTCAAATTGCTAAGTAAATTCTCACATCAGACATGGATCATCCAGTCTGATCAAGTAACAACCAGTTTTCCACAAGCAGCCCAAATTACCCTTAAATGAACCATTTCTCTCCCACTCTCCCACCCACGAAGAGATGAGCGCACTTCTAAGACCTGATTATGTGGAAGAATAAAAACATGCCCTTCTGTAATGAAAACTGGAGAACAATTACTTGCTTCTGGTAGCTCAGTGCATGGCCACATCTTTGCTGCAAATCCAAATGAAGGAAAAACCTTGATCACCCTTTCACCCCAAGGCAGGCCTAAGCACTTGAGCCTCCCAGGAAAACCTCGGGGTCTTGGGCCATGTCTTATTCACCTCTGTGCCGAGCTCCTAAATAGGGTCTGACAAACGCAGAGTAACTGTATTGAATAAGTGAGATAGGATGAAATGCCCTATGTCGAAACTTGTTAGTAGAGGCCACTTCGAGATGTACACAGAAGAGGATTAAGGGTAGTAATCAGTTACAAAGACAAGGTGGCTAGATTTCTCTTAGAGATAAAGGTGTTCAGCAAGAACAGTGATTTTGGAATATAGAGAAACAAAATAAAGGAACAGGGCCTCCCCTGGTGGTGCAGGCGGTTGAGCGCAGCACTGTGAAGCTGTCCGCAGCCTCTGCAGCGGGGGTTCAATCCCAGCCGGCCTGCGAGGGTCCCACATGGTGCAGCAGACCTCTCCTGCCTTGCCTGCTGCTCCCCTCAACAGTGTATTTTGTCAGTCTGCCTGTTCTGTACCCCACTCTGTCTCTGGTGAATCCTCTCACCCTCCTGAGAATCTGGCCTGTACCCAAGTTCTTGTATAAATAAATAAATCTTTAAATAAATAAAGAAAGAAACAGACGAAACCAAATCAAAATAATTCCTAGAAATCTGACTGTAGAATTGAGACTACAGAGGTGGGGGGAGATAGGAAGCAGAGTGTGGAGGGGGCCTAATGGACTGTGGTACAGGACTGTGGGTGCCCTGGTGGCAGGGGTGGGGTAGTAACATGCACCTGAAGATCCTGGAACCTAACTCTGAATCATATACAGTGTTGCATAACAATGTTACCTCAATTTAAAAAACACACACGGGCCTCCCCGGTGGCGCTGCAGTTGAGCACTGGGTTGTGAAGCTGCCCACAGCCTCTGCAGCGGCGGTTTGATCCCCGTCTGCCGGGCAAGGGTCCCACATGGCACAAAGACCTCTCCTACCGCCCACTGCTCCCCTCAGCAGTGTACTTCGGTCCTTCTGCCTGCTCTGCTCCCCGCTCTGGCTCTGGTTCTCTCACCCTCCTGTGCTTCTGACCATACCCAGTACTTGTATAAATAAATAAATAAATCTTTAAAAAAAACACACACATAATTTCTCTGGTTTATAGTTGCCGGTTGATTTTGATTTTTACTTTATTATAATTAGTCTTTTTCCTGATCCCTTATTTAGGTTTTCTAGATTCCTGCTATGAGTGAGACCATTCGGTATTTTTCTTTTTCTTTCTGACTTATTTTACTGAGCATGATCCCTTCCAGCTCCATCCACGTTGCTGCAAAAACGAAAAATGATGTAAAAAATATATAAAATAAAAATTAAAAATCAAAGAAAACCACAATT
Source organism: Talpa occidentalis (assembly GCF_014898055.3). Lineage (NCBI taxonomy): Eukaryota > Metazoa > Chordata > Mammalia > Eulipotyphla > Talpidae > Talpa > Talpa occidentalis. The sequence continues at coordinate 98,338,569 of NW_023604295.1, forward strand.
TTTAAAACAGGACCCTGATTTTACTTAGCCTGCAATTTCTTTATTATTTGACTAATTTATTTATCCATTTTGACTGTACTTACGGGTCTTAGGAGGGACGCCTTGATGGGAATTCAGAAAGCCCTTTTCCCAAACCACCTTCTCATGTTATCTAAGACATACTGTGATGTCTGAGGGCTTCCTCTCGGGGTGACCATTCAGAAATATCCAGGACAGAGGGAAAATGTCCTTACTCCTCTGTCTGCACAGTTCCAGAGCATGCAGTCTTTGAAGTACACTGCAGGTGTGACTGTGAGCATATGCACGTGTGTTCCCTGCAGGGTACAGTGTTTCCTTGGGGGGTGAGAGGACAGAGTTGACTAGTGGACAGAGAATGGATTTTGGAGGTGGGTTTTATCTGGGGAGGTGCTTAATCTCCATAAATAAAAGAAGTGAGATCCCTCCATTCCTCACGGATCTCTACCTAAACCTCCACAAAAGCTACAACTTGTACCATTCATTCATCTCTTTGTTATAAGGGCTTGTTTTATAAGGCCCTCATGGCAGGCTAGGTCCTCCCCTAGAAACACAAGGAACACATTTTCCTTGTCCTCCTGAAGCACTCAAACAAGGCCATGCAGGTGACCTATGACCTTACCCCAAAGTGGAGTCAGGGGTAATCACACTCACCCTGTACCCCCGTCAAGAGCAAACGGGGCACTATGCACAGAAGCAGGGGAGAGTTGGTGCCGGGTGGAGTCCAGGGCAAATGTTAGAACAGAACAGACAGGACCTCAAATCGGTTTTGCCACTCAGACACCAAGGATCCTGGAGTTCTGACAAACTGGCCTTTTCAGACCCTGCTGATGATGACTGGGGTTGGAAGAGTCAGTTTAAATTTCCTGACCTGCTTGTCTCAGCCTGACTAGGGCCTTTTCTCATTCAAACCACAAGTCCCAATGAGGCATTGTTGGTGTGTCCATGAGGATCTGTGTGTGTGTGAACACATGCGTACATGCAGACATGCACTTCTGCACACGGATAGGACAACCTCTCCGACCAAAACCAGTTTCAATTTGTCAAAGAAAGAGGGGAAAACACAGAAGAGACAGCCTTAAACATTTCGGTTAGTAATTATTTGAAATGGATACAAATTGTCTCAACCATGAGAAACACCTTTGTGTAACAAGAGCTTAAAAATAATCTGTTTTCAAGGAAGCCATTCCCTCATAAACTGACCAAGCCAGAATATTAACAGCCATAAAGCATGCTACATACTGAAATGTCAGGCAGAACATGTATAGAGTATGATCATTGTATGTATGGAAAAATATTGATATTACATTGTGTGTTTAACGACCTTTATTAAACACAATAGCTAACATTAAACCCAATGCTCACATAATAATCCCTTTCTTGTGCTGTACTTTCACTTTGTGAGGTACTTTCTCATGAGACAGCTAGCAAACACTCTAAAATGTTAGCTGATCAAATTAATATGAATGTAAATGGAAGCAATATCCTCATAAACATTCATAAGCCAGGTTTGAACTTGGAGGTCAGAATGACACTCCGTCAGCTCTTCAGAACCATTGGGCTTGGATCTGCACAGTCCGTTCCTGTCTCCTAGCATCACCGAGGGTAGCAACGTGCAGAAAAACCAACTAATTTCGGAGAAAACTCATCTTTTCTACCTGGCCTGTGAGAGATATCAGTCCACATAGGTTTCAACATCTGCTATGAGGAAGATTAAGAGCAAGATCCTAATTTCTGGTGCACTCTTGATGTTGGAAAAATATCAGCTCGCAAGCATTATTAGCTATCTTCGAGTTGACAAGAATGTGGGATTAAGTTTCTTTAAGGCAATTACACTTTTGATGACCCCTCTGCATATAAAACATGTTAGCTAATGGGGGTGCAGAGGGACAGGCTTAAGTGTTTGATCAGGAAATCCTGCGTGAGCATATTGGATGGAAATTTGATTAGTAGCCTTAGTGACGGGCGATCAGATCCTCCAAGTCTGCACAATCAGATCTGGCAGGACTTGCCTTCTTGCCTCTTTGAAGGAGGCGAACATTTGTACAGAATCAAGACAGTGCTGTGCTGGGTCCTCGGGTATTTTTTTTTTTTTTGGGTCCCTTTCTTTAAGTTATTGCAGACTAAAGCCTGAGGAGTACCTTTCATTCTCCTTCAACAATATGTTTGCAGTTACCTTAAAAGTTGAAGAATAAAAGTAAAACTCAGCTTTTTCCTGAAAATTTGAGGATAGAGGAAGCAGAAATGAAAAATCGACAGAGCCATAAGCCATCATTATTCAAAGTGGACGCTCACTCAACCCTCATCCCACCAACAAGGGTGTGACTCCAAGGACATCCCCACGTAAGTTTTCAAAACAACCCTCATTTTACTGAGTAGGAAATGTGCACATACAGTAAAGTGATTTAATATCACATGACCAGGATCTGAACCTGGGCAGTCAGACTCCTGACCAAGACTCTGACAGTTCCACACTTTGTCTCCAAAGTGTTATCAGTGGAAAAACTGAGTTCAAGAAAGAACATGTGACTCTCCCAAAATGAAGTGACTGTGACAGAAACCACCATCTCCTTCCTCCTCTTCGAAAACTCTTCTACCACAAAGCCTCTGCCTCCAAGCTTCAGCAACCTCCACCAACCTGGCCAAAACAGAGTCTGCACTGGCTGCTTGACTCCCAGCATGTGGCCCTGGGAAATGGATATTATTTCCATTTTACACACAAGAGAATCTTGGAGAGGTCACACCCCTACCCCTCAGGGGAATAAAAAGGGATTTTCTCTCCTGTCTGTTTCATTCCTGCATGCCCTCTCCCTGTGTTTCTCTCAGAGACAAAAACTAGGCTGGGAGGGAAAAAGGAAAAAAACACAGCAACATTTGGGGGTCAAACAGGAGCTAAAGTAGGAAGTGCACACGGTATGAATTTAAGGCATTTGTTTAGCACAAGAAATAGGGTCCAATTTTCATATTAGTTAAACCAACAGGTATTTCCTACAAGCCTGATTCCCCTCAGTGAGGTGAGACCCAGCATTAGTAAGCAGTCATGGCCAAAACCAGCCTTTAAAAGATACATTGCCGAAATATAAAAAATAGAGTCACACACACAGGCAGGCACGCACGCATGCATGTGTTTCATCCTTCGCTTTCATTTTTACATGGACTCTAAGGTCCCTGGATCCCCCTCTCAGTGTGAACCATAAAACTATGGATACATTTACAAAGGCAATGAAACAAAACAATCCCGAAATCACTTATGAAAAAAAGTGATCAAGGTAGTTTCTGGCATCAGGTTGACCCTGAGTCACAGAAAAGTCAATTAATTGTGATGGCCATAATGGATCGATTATTCTGGGAAATCTATGACATGACTTCAGCCAGGCAGGCTGACAGGGAGCCACACATCAAATGCACCAGCCCTTTCTGAGAGAGCAGCAACACAGGACGGGTGCCCCCCAGCACACCAACTCACCTCGGACAGTGTGGTCCTGACATGGCCGAGCTCAGCGTGGGTACCTTCCTCAGCAGGGACGCTGACTTCTCACATGTGAAAATACCTTCCTTTTTATAAGTTCATCATCAGGCAACTGAAATGTATTTTAAAAATATACACTAAAACTAAAAGAGCAACTTGTAAATTTTTATATATTTTATATATACATATATATCTCAATCCATGTCCAAAGGAATCAAATTCATTTTCTTGAAGATTCAGTGTTTCGTTTGGCATTCAACTATTATAAAAATAATTCACAAAAGACTCTCTTAGTCCTACCACCCAGAAAGAACCACCTATGATATTAAAAGTGCATTTCATTGGACATTTTCAGTCTAATATGTAATTATTAACATTGGACATAATCAAAATTGCTACATTAATTTTTGAAAAGGCATTGTTGATTTTTTCCTGATAACAAAACTAATACAAGCCCTTATAGAAAGTTCAGAGTTAATAAACAGAATATTATAAAGAAAATGAAAATTTCCTATAGCCTAGCCCTCAGCAAGCAGTCCTCCTAGTGAGAATCCCTGTCCCCCTTCCAGTCCTTGGGTCCTCAGCTCCAGGACCAGATCGGCTGTCCTGTCTATGTTCTGGGACAGGGGACCAGGGCTGTCCTTACAGTAAAGCTCTATGTGCCTCTACCAAAGTCCAGGCTGCAAGCCCCTCAGCTCTGGGGCTGCACACCTCCCCCCAGTTGTTCATTTTCTTGGCTACTTTATGTCAAAATATTCATACTTGTTTTTGACTTATTAGCTAATGTCCTTTGTAAGCCACCCCCACCCCACCACACCCCGTTTTAAATATCATGGTCCTAATTACAGCAGATGATTGTTGAATGACCAGGCAGAAAGGACAGACCCTGCTCACACTAGAAAGGCTCAGCCTCTCTCGTACAAAATAGGACTCTTTTTTTTTTTTTTAACACCATCCAATGATGTCACCCGTTTGCGGTTTCTCTGGGACTTTATTAAAATGTTTGTGACGGAGCCAATGTAAACCATCCTAAATCCAACACAGAGCTGAAAGGACTGATTTTAGGGAATGTGAAGATATGGATCATTGGGCCTGTCGAAGCCCCATCTTGAGCCAATTATTGGTGTCATCTTGAGCCAATTTAATCAATCCAAGAGGGACTGGGGGGTAGGAGGGGGCGCGGGCAGGGGTTGAGAGCGTTGGTCAAACATGCTGGCTCCAATGTGTGTGTCATGAAAGCAGCTGAGCCTCAGTTTTGTGGGTTTCAGTTGCTGCTCTAACCTGTACTTTCATTCTGGGGACCCTCTCGTACCCAGTTTCAGCCACATTATTAGGTCTGTTTGAATCCGCTGGGAAGAAGCCTCAGGAAGTCTTCAAGGCCACTACTCACAGGGAGACAATGTCAGAGACACAGAAGCCACAGACATCACTGACATGGAGGCCTGTAGGGGACCTAGAGATGGGCTCTCTCACCCAGATGGGCTGGACCCCAAATGAGCCAGGAACAGTCAGGGTGGGACCCGTAGTGTTGGAACTAGCCCCCAAGCAAACTTGAGTGCTTATCTCTTGTTGTTCTTTATTTTTTGTTTTTTAATTGGGTGCCCAGCATTAAAAATCACAATTCTTATTATTATTTATCCACATTTCTCTACACTCAGAAGAGGACTTTCAGGAGCACTACCCAGACCTGACAGGTTTCACCGTCCCATCCTCTTGCCAGGATTCTCCTCCCCATCTGGGTTTCAAGGGCTGCTTCTGCTCCCTCCCCCGAGACAGTCCTTCACATTTTTTTTTTCTTACTGTATAAGAAGAGGTTGGGCCGGCCAGTGTGTGTACTTTGTGTGTTTTGATGGCTAACATGCATGAGTGTGCTCATTCACTTCTCCAGAACCGGCTATTTGTCTTGGATATAGCGCTGAGCAAGCCTGGGCGCGGCTTGGAATGGTTATGCGGGGAGCCTCATCCCCGAGCATCTCTGCGGAGCCGGAGCCAAGGCCCACCAAACAGAATGTGGGCGATAACGCAATTGTTTTCAAGCCCACGAAGTTGAGGAGAAAGGCCCTCTTGAGCTTTGGAATGCGTACTTGCTGTCAGGTCACAAAGGAGGTATCCAAAATCTTTAGCCAGAAACGAAAGAATATGCGTCTGACAGCTGCCTTGATGGCCCCAAATTTAATCACTTTAAAGAACCCTGCCTCTCTATCATTGAATTATTTTCAGAAAACAATGGATGTTGAAGTCACCTCTTTCCATAATAGGCGATCTGAACGCTGTTTTGATTGAAATTGACTTTCCTTCTATTCTTACTTGTTTCCAAAGACTTTGATGGCTCGACTTGTAATTTCTGTAAATCTAATGCACTTCTGGGACAGCATGGGAGCCTCATTACTCTGAACTTGTTCAGAACTTGAATCGCGAACTTGAATCATTGCAACCTCCCAGGAAAGTACAAGAAATGTAACTCTGGGATGGGCTGGCTTGATCTTCAAGTCAGTCTCTCCACTTGAGAACGTGTTAGTCTGTTAGGAAGCCAGGCTAATCCCACTTTTCAATTGCGGAAGGAAATGGATTCAAAACTCAACGTGGGTCCTCCCAGCACGAGGATCAAACGCTCTGGTGCTTTCAACAAGCAAATGCTACTGCCTGTCTCAAGGCAGAGGCCAGCGCGACGGCAGGGTTTATAAACAACACTCCGCTATTTATTGGAGCTGCCCACCCGAATCCAAATCTTCCTCTCTTCAATAGCAGCCTATTTACCGCAGTTTAAACCGAGGTTCTGCGGCCCTGCCTGGGTCTGCAATTTATTACTTGCCGTGAGAGCTCAGACCCCGAGTTTAAATGTCCCGAGTTGAAAGTTTATACCAGTCAGGACAGAAAATTATTCTCTCTGCCTAGGTTGAAGCACATTACTTCTTTATTGAATTAATTATGATAAGGATCATAACTTTAAACGAGGGGTGAGGTGCTGGCTTTCCGCTGGGATTGCTTGGAGCAATTTTCATCCAAGCATTTTTGTAGAGTTATTGAGTCTGGCAGGTCTGAACTTTGGAGAGGAGTAACTTTCTCCAGAACTTGAAAGAGGTTGGACATTGATCCAGGCAAAGCTGTACCAGATTCCATGTCTTGAGACAGGGAAATTTGCACTGCATGCTGAACAAATAACTGCGGCACCGGATGAAAGACAGCATAGGAACTCCTCACGTAGCCTGGAGCTTGGCCTTTTCCTGGCAGAGCTAGAGCAAGGGACAGACAGGAACAGAAAGGTCCCCTTCAAGTCTGTCCTCCCCTGCCTCCTGACCAGAGCTGAGGGGCGGGGCATGCCCGATCCGATGCACAGAGAATGTTGGGCAGAACGGCAAAGGATACTGGTTCTGCGGTCAAATGGACCTGGGTCTGAATCTTGCCACTTGTAAGAACGTCACTTCCCTTGTCTCATCTCATATCACTGATCACTGGACTATCTTAAGTAGTGTTGGTGTGTGTTGTACATACATACCTAACACTTGGGACTTGCTTAAAGGTAGTCTTGATTGCTATTATCATTATTAAGAAAATTAAAAAGTTCAGCCAGACCAATATCTCATATCTCTTTTAGCTAAAATCACCCACCCCAACTCCTATCCAGGTGACAAAGAAGCACAGGTCTCTGGCTACCGGCCCAGGCCTCCATGCTGCCAGCTGGACCAAAGTCAAGGCTGCCCCCTGTCAACCCACTCACCCACCCTCCAGGTTGAGGGGCTTACTGCCCAGGCTCCCAAGTGTTGTACTCATGCATAGAAGTCTCTGGACCTGCCCCACCCAGCCTGAGTCCTGTTACCCCCAGAATAGCCAGTATCACCAGGAAAAAGAGGGCCTTGCCTAGCACATTTTCATACCCAGGGTGAAGCCAATTCTACTGGAACAAGTCTGACCTGTGGTTCAGAATGGAGTGACTACAAAATTTATCATCCAAACCAGAACACTTTTAACAATGAAAGGGGGCACTGCCAATAGTAAGTCTAACCCCCAGGACTGTTCTGACCCCCAGGATGTATGGCTACCCATTCATAGACCACTCATGATCTGAAACCCCACTCCCCACCACAGAATTATGAAAGAATATTCTTTTTTTTAAAGATTTATTTATGCATACAAGAACTGGGGTACAGGCCAGAGGCACAGCGGGGTGAGAGAACAGGCAGACAGGCCAAAGACACTGCTGAGGGGAGCAGCAGGCGCAACAGGAGAGGTCTGTCGTGCCATGTGGGTTGCTCCCTGGCCAGCCGGGAATAGAACCTGTGCTGCAGAAGCTGCAGACAGCTTCACAGCACGGCGCTCAACCCACTGAGCCACCAGGGAGACCCCAAAAGAATATTCTTTTACTGTAAACTACACTAAGTCCATCTCTCCAAAACAACCTTCCCTGATGACTCTTGACCCTTCAAGGCCAAGTGGTCTGAACAGCCCCCTTAACCACCACCCCCAGCTTCCACTCATGAGTCAACTACTCAGTGTTTCCATGTTCCTGTCAGGTTAGTGACTCTGCAGAAGTGGCTAGTGAAGTTCAGTGTCTCAGTTATCTCTTGGGACTGAAAAAGGAGGGGAACCTGGGGAGCCCATGGGGTCCAACTATTGCACCCCTCAGTTCAAGGCTGTGGGAATCCAGTTCACATCTGCCCACAATGTGTTCTCCCACAATCCTGGCTGAATCCAGCAAACCTACCACCAACTGACAAATGAGGAAACTGAGGCACAGAGAAGTTAAGAAATTTGCCCAAATTTTCTCTGCATATACATGGTACAGCATAAAAGTATGCAGCCAGGTTTTCAACCCCAGCAGCTTACAGATGGCCCTTACAAGCAAAGATGGGGTGGGAATGTGTTTAGGTCTAGCCTTCACCAGCCTTCACCAGGTTGTGACCTGGATCGTTTCCCTCTTAGAATCATTTAATTCAACCAGGGCTTATTCTAAGGTCAAAAGGGACAATGTCTGCACAGGTGTCCTATAAAAATGAGAACAAAGCACCGTTTCTTAATGGATCTGTTATAATTCTTCCTGACAATCCCACTATGTCCCCAGCAAGTGACCAACCCACCTGGCCTGGAACATGTTGTCCACAGTCCTCACCCTCTAGGGCCCTGCCCTCAGCAGCTCAGGTGTCAGCTGTGAGCCCCACCACCCTCAGAATGTTGGCTCTGCCTTGGCAGAGGAGCTCAAATCATCAGATCCAGCTAAAGACAGTCCCATTTTGGAGAAGTTCCGTTTCCACTACCTTCAAGGAAGCTGTGCACCCCTTCAAGTTTCCAAGAGATGAGCCAGCCGGCAGCTGGTCCACCAGTATTGTTCCAAAGCTGGGTCAATCAGGCTGTTAGCTAGTCAATCAAGCAGTCAGTGAGTAGAAGGTCTAGACTCTATCGCTCAGCTGGCAAGCCCATCAAAAATCCACCTTGAGGCCCTCTACAGGCAGGACCTACACTACTGAGACAGTGACTCTTCCATGTGCCTTCTCTCCCTGCAAAAGTGTGCTTTCTATCACACACACACACAAACACACAAACACACACACAGACTCATGTCCATACAGCCCACATGTTTTGAGTTACTGGAGTCCCTTCTGGAGGAGGTGACCTATTGTTTTAATCTGTCAAAGAGAGGGTATCACAGCTGGGAGCCTGGCACGGCATGGATGCAGGGAAAGGGAGCAGACCCAGGTGGTCTGGCCGGCAACCTACCCAGCCCTCCCCTCACTCCCAAGAGACAGGCCCTGGACCCTTGGGGCCAGCCTGAGCCAGGCCTCTCTATGAGGAGGTCTCTTCTTCCCTACAGGGTTAGCCAGAGGTGAGTGTGGGACAAGTATCAGGTTTCTCAGCTTCCTGCAGTGCAGGGCAGACAACAAGATTATTACACCTCAGAGGGAACACAGGCTGAAAATATCAACAGTTTCCAGGAGGGTTGTGAGAGTAGCATGGAATGTGACAGAGCAGAGGGCATGACTAATTGTGAACAGGGTGGCCAGCCCTGTCTTTCAGCCCCCATTCTCTCTCAAGGGTGCAAGCTTCTTTAAGAAAGAAATATGTAAACTTGTTCACACTAAAATGTGAATGACTGAATGTTTTCTGTACATTACACTTGATGAAAATAGTAATTATCAATGCAATTCTTTAGTCACTGCCTTTTCCAATACACAAATTCAAATACACACACTGACCTACACAAGCACACACACACCCCCCAACATAAACATGCACACAGGAACACGTGTGACTCCCCACCCAAACCAAATTACCTGATATTTCCTGGACACCCTGGATATGCTCCCCTTACCAGGCATTTATTCTATCTACAATTCATTAAAGCACTCCCCTAACTTCTTCCCCTAATTATCTTATAGGCATCCTTCAAAACTCAGCTCAGTTATGCCCTTCTCCAGGAAACTTTCCCCAGGCTTCCTCTCTCCTGGCTACATTTGGAGTTGCTCTATGCTATGCCCTCTGTGTGCCCCTCCAGTAGAGTCCTCCCCAGCCTGGGCTGTCATCATCTATTTCCTGGCCTGACTCTTCCATTAAACTGTCAGCAACCAAGGTCAGGACCTCAGTCTCCTTCTCCATTTCATCCCTAATGCCCAGCACAACGCTTGATGCAGAGTAGGTTCTTGGGAACTGTTGGTTGAATGAATAAGTGACCATCTGCATCAGTGGAGATTCTTGATTTCTGAGTAATGAGGTCAGCCAAGCACACACGGAGGAGCTGCTGAGTGTAACACAGTTGTGCACCCAAATAGGGACCCAAAAGACACAGAGACTCCTCTCCTCTGACCAAAAGGTATTCACCAATTTCCTAAGAATCATTTTGACCAAACACTGGGGGAAGGAAACAGAATCAAAAGTTTGAAGAACTGGTGAAAGTCACTAAGCAGATTTGGGGTCTCTGGAGATACACTAATTCCCAAAATGTTAAAAGTGGCCGGTAAATTAACAAGCTATGCCTGGCCTCTCAGACCCAAAGCAGTCCCCATCTTTCCAGGCTTCAGGGCTCCCATGCATTCACCAAGTTCCCCCAGAGGGAAGCAGATGGCTTTTCTGACCTTGCCGCCACCTCCAGCAATGAAACCTGTTCCTAGGCAGCACACAAGCAGGATGACAGGAGCTACTCACAATATACTTGCCACAAGCCACAGCCTGCTTACTTGGCCACACAAACAGACATAACGCACAGGCAGGGGAGATAGTAGGGTGAGGACCCAGGAACAGGGGCTCTGGAGGTGCTCCACTGGGGTTCAGTAACCCCACCCACACTTACTAGCTGGTGACCTTGGGCAAGATATTTAACCACTCTGCACCTCCATTTTCTCATGTGCAAAATGGTGAAAATAGTATCTCATAAGAGTGTGCTGAAGATTAATCTACCTAAAGAACTCCTAACACTATAAAAGTAAGTGAGCATTCAAGAAAAGTCAGTGATTGTTATCACTCACCCATAGTCTCCTTCTGCACACACGCACACGTCTACAGGGCTGATCTGTGATAGCCCCCTACGTGAGTCTCAGTCATGGGCTAAGAAGTTTCTTCCCAAAGTGCCTAAGAGTGGGGGATATGGTGAGGAATCACACTCATTCACTCAATTCAACAAACATCTACAGTGTGCCAGGCCTTGGGGAATAAGAGGTGAAGCAGGCCCAGCCCTGCCATGAGAGTCACATAGCCAGGTCAGGGCACAGATGGGGAAACCGCTATCACTAAGGGTGACAGTAGTCTGTGATAAATGCAATAATGAAGCATGGGAAGAAGTGGGGTAATGGCGAGGGGGTACATGAGAGAAGGATAGTCCAGCCTCAGGAAATCAGGGTAGGCTTCATGTAGGAGGAAATATCTATACACAGAAGGCTGAGCGTAAGTTAGCCATGTGAAGGAGGGTAAGGAGGATAGGAGATGGACCTGGCTGCACTGGATCAAATTAATTAACAAAAATAGCAACCACCCACCCAAATAACCATCATCTACTGGGCATTTTTCTGTGCCAGGGCCAGCGCTAAGAATTTTAGTCCCATCGTCTCATTGAATCCTCACTCCCAGCTCTTTGTGCTTGTTCAATGCTATATTCTCCATGCCCTGAATGGTCCCAAAAGTTAATGACACTTAATAAATATTTGTAGAATGAGTAAAGACCAAGCATCCCTGTGAAGCTAGTTCTATCACAATCCCCATTTTACAGATGAAGAGACTGAGGTATAGAGAAATCAGGTGCCCTTGTTGAAGGGTGTCCCACAGTGGTTGTGAGATGGAGCAGAGCTGGATGGAGCCCTGCCTGGTGTTGGCCTGCACCTCTCACCACAGCTCACCTCCCCGTTAACTGCTCAGGCCATGTCCCCAGTTAGCCTCACAGAGAGCACATTGGCCTGCAGGGACCCCGCAGCCAAAGCAGCGACTCCCTCACATGTCTGTGAAGGACCAGATCACAGGAAATCAACCCTAAGTGCCCTCAAAGTAGGCAGGGCTAGCCCACAAGATGCCCATTACCCACCCCACCCCACCCCCACGGTTGCTGGCTCAGCAGCCTGTGTTTACATTTCTTCCTCAATCTGGAGGTTGCAGATTGAAATTATCTCTTCTGGGCTGTGTCAGCTCGTCCTGAGCCTCGTTCAAAGCCCCAGCACCTCCCAGCAACCCCAAGGCAGCCACAGCTGGGGTCTGATAAGGATGGCTCTGTCCCATGGGTCTCTGATGGGATGGGAGAGGAAGCCCTCACCCCACCCCCACCCCGTCCTCACAGCGCAGCAGAATCTTCTCAGCCAGTGGCCTTCCTTACTTGGGACTGAGGGCAGGTGGAGGGATCCCAGACAACCCCAGCCCCAGCAGCCTATAGGAACTGCAGAGGACCACGGGGTAGCAAAGAATGGAGCTGACTCTAAACCTCTATACCTGACCTGCGGCGAGGTGACTTTCAAGGGACTGGAGAGATGCAGGATCTCCTTCCCCTCAGATACTCTTTCATGGCTGCCCACACCATCTCTGTGATGAAAGTACTTGCTGTGAACCCCTGAGTCTGTTCCCTCCCTCTCTGGATCTCTGTTAATTCCTCTATGCAGTGAAGGACTAGGATAGATGAATCTTGGGTGATATGCAGAGATTTACCTCATGCTGGGCTCTTCTAGCTTCCTCAGGTCAGTCCTCATTCTCACCTGTGTCCTCAGCACCCAGCCTGAAGCCTGGCACTCTGTAGGTGCTCAGGGAGTGTTTGTTGACTGACTGACTGACTGACTGATGAGTGTCTATCTGTTCCCCTTCCTTGCCACTGATGACTTTCTTTTCCAAGCTCTCAGAGCCTTCATAAACCCTGTCACACCTTGCACACCATCTCCGTAGCTTCCTGGCCAGCCTAAAACTCCCAATTGTATCTTGAGTTATAGCATGAAATTTCTCATCTCTGATCTCAGTTCAGTCTCAATGAAAATCAATGAATGCACTGTGGAAACCCAGAAAGTGCTGGCTATTATTCTGATAGTGTCAGGTAAGCTCATTCACATTATAGTTTCAACAGGCAATAGAAAATGAACAGGTGTCTTTTCTAGAAGAATTCCAAAAAAAGAACAACCCCAAGAACAAATCACAAGTTCTGGGCAGGCTCTGGCCTGGGTCCCAGGTGTGGAAGGGGGTAGGGCAGGCCTCCAGCAAGGACACAGTGTACTGAAACCAAGGCCCACATATCAGAGAGATGGAGGGGGCAGAGCAAGTGCAGGAGCTTGCCAGCTGGGCAGGCTGTAAGGACACGTCCCTGAGATCAGGGGCTGCACTTACCATCACCTGTGAGAGTGAACAGTGGAAATGCAGGAAGAGAAGCCTGGGTGAGTCTGCATGGGTGGGACACTGTAGTGGGAAGCCGTGCTCAGCATGGAACCCGGAACCAAGTCTGAGGAGTTTACAGAGCTAAAATAGGCTGAGTAATGTGTTTACAACATGAAACAATTACAGATGCAATGTGAACCCCTACTCATGCTCGGAAATCCTGATAGAGACTTCTACTCCACGCAATGTTGTGAATATTCTAAGAAACAAACTGTTTATTAGTTTGTTTTTTAAAATAACAAGTGAAACACATCAAACAATCTTTTTAAAGGCAGAACTGAACTTGGAGTATAACAAGATTCCCCCAATATCAGAGAAGAAGAGGAGACAGGACTCTAGTCTGTGGAGCCAGCACTGTACCAGGGCAGCTTCCAGGCATTGCTGCCACCAGAACACTGGAGTCCTGGGGTTTATTGGCAACTGAGGAGACAAGGCTTTGGGCATTGAGTGTGACTGGACTCCCTGCCCCCTGCTCCACAGCCATACACAGAAGCTGAACCAATGAAGGGTTACACCCTCAGTGAAAGGATGGGCTGCGGGGAAATCTGTGCACCTTCAAAGGGAAACAAGATAACTCAATAGTCTGAGACTCAAGATCTGATCTTAGGTTCAGATTCAAGTGTGGCAAGGAAAATAAAGTAAAGACTCTGCTGACAATTTGTAACCATAGCCCAGCACTTTGGAGGACTGGATCAAAATCATGCTAGCTGTAAATCCAAGCAGGGTAAGTATGTTTGGGAACCCCAAATGAAGAAATGAAAGCTGTTCCCAGCTCACCAGTGTTCTGTGACACCTGACAGAGGCAAACACCTGGAGAACACCTTCAAGCCATGTCCTCAGGTTCCCCACAGACTAAAAGGAGTCAAATAGATCTCACAATTACAAATCCAATAGTAGAATTATTCCCAGGGGGACTTGAGACATGGAATAATTAGGTACAATATAAGAAATAATTACATTTAAAATGGATAACAAAGTAAAACAGGGATATAAAAACTCAAGCAAAGAACAGAGGCGATTAAATATGACTAAGCTTATTTGATAAATAAGCTAATGAAATTTCTTGAAATGGAAACTAAAATCATTGAAATTTAAACCCAATGCAATTAGTTAAACAATTGAACAGAGAATTTTTAAGCAGGAGGACAGAGCTAAAGAAACTACTTATGGTATGGCCCAGAGATAAAGAGATGAAAAATGTGAGACATCAAGAGACAGGGAGAATAGAACGAAATCTATATTTAACTAGAGTTCCTGAAGAAACTCTTAATTTAGGGACAGGAAATCTTGAAGAAAAAATGGCTGAGAATCTTTCAAAATTGACAAAGACTTGAACTATCTGATTCATGGATCACAAGAAATCCAAACAGGATAAGTAAAAATGAATTCACATGTAGACACATCATAGTGAAATTGCAGAAGACACAGGAAAGATCTTTTTTAAATATTACAGGGAAAAGACAGTTCATGAATAAAAGACCAACAAACAGACAACCACAATAATGGGAGCCAGAAGACAACAGAATAACATCTTAAGGCTCAAATAACTTCTTAATGTTTAAAACTCAACTTAATGCTCACTCAGCTATAAGGGACAATACTGTCAGGAGATGAACAGATAAAAATATGATATATATCAGATATATTATAATTGTAGACATCATACATATATGCGATGGAATATTATTCAGCTTTAAAAAATAAGAAAATCCTGTCATATGTGACATAACGATGAACTTAAAGGGCATTATTCTGAGTGAAAAAACCTATAGGCAGAAAGACAAATATTGCACAATCTCACAATCAGTCACAATACCCCCAGTCAATATCCTCACTTAAAGCAATCAAACTCATAGAAACAGTAAATTTGTAGTCACTGCAGGCTGGACAGAGAAATGGGAAAAATTTGGTCAAGGTATACAAAGTTTCAGTAATTCAATTATATTGGAGATTTTAATATACAGCAGTATGGCTATAGTTAACAGTATTGCATACTTGAAATTTGCTAAGAAGATAAATTTTAAGTGGTATCACCACACACATACACAAAGAGTAACTATGTGAGGCTGTGGGTGTGCTAATTAGCCAATTGTGTTGAATATTTCACAATGTATGTCTATATCAAATAATCAGGTTATAATCTTAAATATATACAATCTTAGGCATCAATCGTACTTCAATAAAGCTGAAGGGAGAAAAATAAGAGGAATTGTTTCTCAAAGAACTGAGTTTACTGCCACATGCCTTCATTAAAGGACCAAAAGAAGAACGAAAATGGTTCCAAAATGAGATTTTGATACAAAGAGGAACTGTGAACAAAGAAAATAGTAAACATGTAAGCGGTAAACAAGTGTCAGTTCTACTAAATGATTATAACTGATCATATTGGGATAAAAATAATCAAATAATCACTTGGAACTAAGTTAGTGGACAAAAATAGTAAGTAAGCCATGGAAGATGGAAGGAGAATGATTACTTTTAAGCATTAAAGGTACATTTCAAACATTAAGAGCAACCACTACAGTGTGAGTAAAACTTCCAAATCAATTGGAATTTGAAAGTGGAATTTAAGAAAATATTTTAAAATTAAGCAAAACATGGGTAGCCCTGACCTTGGCGAGCTGAGAGTCTCCTCAAGAGAACAAGGATTGCAGGGGGCAAGCACATAAGAACATAATTCTGACATCTTCTTTCTTGTGATGATATTGGTTTTTAGTTAGTTCTACTTTTATCAAAGGTACATGCTTCAATAAAAGCATGCTCCAATCTTGATTATATGGTCTCTAGGCTGGTTACATGTCTATTATCTTAGAATTTCCCTTCTCCATCATTTTGGAGATTACCTCATTTTCTGTCTTGGGTTGATTCCCTGTTTCCTAGACCTCATGACTTCCTCTTTCTTGATTTAATAACTTGTTCTAGTGAAACACATACTCCAGTAGTTGTCTGAGAAAGGTCAAGTGGTGGTAAGTATTTTGAGAATTGCATATTTGAAAATATCTTCATTCTACTCCACTAGATTAATGTCAGGGCTGTGTATAAAATTCTAGGTTAGAAATAATTTTCCCCCAGGAATGGAAGGCATTGTCTTCCTATTTCTAGGGTTGCCATTTAGAAGTCAGACGCTATCCCAGTTCCTGATAATTTGTACTTGCTCTTAGGATCGTCTCTTTGTCCTGCAGCAATGAGCCTGGCTGTGGATCTCTTTCTATCCATTGTGGTGCGTGCCTGGTAGGCCTTTAACTCTGGTGACTTAGGATTTATTTGATGAACTCTTCCCATCTGTTTTCCTTCTCCTTTTCTAGAACTACCACTTGTTTGACAACATTTTAAATGTATGGTGAGGTCAAGTGTTAACAAGAATATGGGGAAATAGATGGGATGGTCACAGCTCAATTGTACATGACTGTAAGTTGGTGCCGTTCTCCAGAGGGCAGCTTGCCAATGACGGCCCTGGCAATTGCTCTCACTGATAGGCCCTTAGAATCATCCACCCATGTGCAGGTGTGGGCCAAGGGGGCACCTCCAGGCAAAATACAGTGGCAGGTGATTATCAAAGACCCAGAAACAGCCTAAATACCCACAAGTAAAAGATTGGCCCAAACTGCAGTTTAGCCATAACAGAATATTTCTCCACAGTAAAAGGGAAGACAAAGTAGATTAATTATTTTCTAGTATCACATACTCACCTTACAACACACACACACACATACACACACGTATGCCAGGATAGGGCGCTGGCACCTCATAGGTATGCAATAAATGTGAACTTGACTGAACTGAATTGAGCAAAATACTGCAGAGAAGGGTCAAGAGAAACACAGAAAATGTGAGCACCTTTCAGAAGAGAATCAGACAGGAGAAGAAAATGTGTGACTGACACTTGGGGTGTTTTGCCCTCAAGCTAAGGGGAAGAAGTGGAAAGGAAACCCATAGAACCAAGCACACCTGGTACATAGGTGCATCCACTCCTTCCATGTCCATACCCGAGGAGATATGGATGTTTGGGGATCAGACCGAGGCTGATGTGACGGGGGAAAGAGAAGGTTAGAAAAGGTCCCAGGTAGCCCACACTTCACATTATGAGCTCTTGTTTTTGGTTGGACCAAGCTTGTCAAGTATGTTTCTGAAAGCACCTATCTTGGAAGAGTTATGGTGGGTGGGGAGGTCCGGATCACTCAGAGGGTCACAGCAAGCATCTGACCCACCATGCTGCATCTTTGCCCTGAACCCTAGAGAGGGGTAGGTCTGCACTGCTTGGGGCCCAGGGCTTGCTTCCTTCCGTCCTACCAGGCTTCCCTCCCACAGGAGCCCAGGGGGTTAAGTAAATCTCAGGTGGGCACATGCAAATACATATGTGGGGCCTCCCTGGTGGCGCAGTGGGTTGAGCGCCACACTTATAAAGCTGTCCACAGCCTCTGCAGCGTGGGTTCGATCCCAGCCAGCCAGCAAGAATCCTACATGGTGCAACAGACCTCTCCTGCCGTGCCCGCTGATCCCCTCAGCAGTGTGCTTCATTAGTCTGCCTGTTCTGTTCCCCGCTCTGTCTCTGGTGAATCCTCTC
This sequence comes from Talpa occidentalis, assembly GCF_014898055.3. Classification (NCBI taxonomy): domain Eukaryota; kingdom Metazoa; phylum Chordata; class Mammalia; order Eulipotyphla; family Talpidae; genus Talpa; species Talpa occidentalis. Next base: position 98,356,439 of record NW_023604295.1, read on the forward strand.
ACCCTCCCACGCATCTGGCCTGTACCCCAGTTCTTGTATAAATAAATTTTAAAAAAAGAAAAGAAATAGGAGCAATTTAATTAAAAAAATACTTAGGTGCATGAGTGCATGCATGCGTGCAGAAGGGTTGCTTCAACTTAACTGCTACTGACCACGCATTGTCTCCCACTATGTGCTGGGCACTTTTTTGGACATTGGTCCTAGCGTTGACTGCCTCTCACACCTCTTCACTCAGCAGTCTGTGCTTTATGTGGAATATTAGTTGTCCCTTCACACGATGGGCTGAGTGTCAAGCCTTTACCCTGTCAAGTTCCTCCTGCTTGGTTAATGTTTTTAACCAGGGACTGCCTGGTTAATGTTTTTCTCGGCTTTGGCTCACCACTTTATTCCCAACTGGGACAGCCATCTCTCTTCAGGATTTCCATCATTCTCTAGGCTGACATCTACTATGAAACTTATAGCAAGGCTAAAACCAACATTTATGGAGTGTTTCCTGTGTTCTGGGAGTTGACTTATTAAGCAGTTAACATGTATTAATAGAAATGTGCCCACCTTAATGATTATATTCACTTATAACTTTAAAATTAAATTCTGAATGATGGTAGAAGTTGTTAGGTGATAATTATGGGAAAACCCTTGAAAGGATGGCTGACATAGCTGGAAAGCACCTCCTGCTTTTCCTTTACCCTTCTTTTTTCCAGCCTGGAATGTTAAACATGATAGCTTGAACTGCAGCAGTCATCTTGCAACAATGAGACAATCTTGAAAAAGAAGACCACACTCTAAAAAATGGCAAAATAGAAAAACAGGAGTTCTACTTTCTGGCAAACTAAACCCCTATTGAAACAAACCTCCCAGTGCCAATAACTATTATTAACTGTGGGCAAAAAATTTAAAAAAGACAACTATCAATAGGCACTAAAGTATGAATAAAAACAGGTAGATTCTGAAAGGGAGTTAACATTTGAAAGAAAGGATGGGGCATGTTTTTATGATTTTTACTTGAAAACAATTTGAAGTCAGCTGAGAAAACATTGAGCAGCAAGCACTGTGGGAGATAACTAAAGCTCATATAGAAAACCCATTGTTTTCCTGGCTTAAAGAAGCAGAGGATAGGGCCTCCCTGGTGGCACAAGGGGTTAAGACGCAGCACTATGAAGCTGTCCGCATCCACTGCAGCACAAGTTCCATCCCCGGCCAGGGAGCTACCCACATGGCAGAGCAGACCTCTCCTGTCTCGCCCACTGCTCCCCTCAGCAGTGTATTTCAGCAAATCTGCCTGTTCTGTTCCCCACTCTGTCTCTGGTGAATCCTCTCATCCCCCCACACCTCTGACCTGTACCCCAGTTCTTGTATGCATAAATAAATGAATCTTTAAAAACAAAACAAACCAGAGGACAAATTCAGGGAAACCTTAGATGCTGGAAAGTTGGAGGGGAATCTGAATTCTATACCCAAACTCTGTCAGATCACTGGAGCAGACTATAAGCTGCCCAGCTAGGGATAAAAGAACTCAGCCAACATGTGTGTTGCAGTTTGAGTCCAGTCAAGTTAATTACCAGCAAAAACAAATTAAAAAAATCAACATTTTCCATGACTATAACAAAGACCAGTGCTTCCACAAGATTACAACCACAATGTACAGGATACAATAAAAAAATTTACTCAATATATGAAGAACTGGAACACATGATCAATTCATAAGAGAAGACAATTAGTAGAGACCCACATGTTGGAATTAGCACACAAAGAGTTTAAAGCAGTTATAACTATGATGAAGGATGTAAAGAAAATATGCTAGTAATGAATGAATGGGAACAGATGCTTGCACTGCTGCCTCTGGGCTGGATATACCTAGAAAAGATGGGATACCTGTGCAGAGTTGGGATTGATGAGAAAGAGAAAAAGAGAAGGGGATGAAAAGAAAGGAAAGAATAGAGGCAAGAAAAGATGAAAAAGTCTAGAACAACAGCTTGACAAAAGAGTACTAGGAAGGGACAGCCAGACACTGCCTCCTGACCCCCAGGATCTGAGAGTCATCAGATCCTGCAGGGTGCCCCTGTCCTCATCCCTTCAACCTGCACTACCCTCAGGGCATCCTCCAAATTCAAGTTCCTCAAATACCCTGTGTCCAGGCAGGAACATTCTACTATTCAACAAAGGTAAAAAGAGCCTGAATCGAATGCCAGCCTATGAGTTAGGAGTAAGTTCTAGGATGGGACTCATTCTGTACAAATTGCAAAGCCCCCTTCCATCCCAATTCTGAGCTTCCATCCACATGGTAGGCACCACCAAGCCTGAACCTATACAGTCTTGCAACCAATCGCTTGCAGGAGGGATCCAGCTGGACAGCGGAGCCATCTGCCAGCATTATTCAGCCACACCTTCATCTTGAAGTACAAGGGGGCTGTTAGTGTTGAGAGTAGTATTAGGGTTCTAAGGAAGTCTCTGGGATTATGTAAAGAAATAGAGAAAATCGAGGTACAAATCCTGCCAGTAAAAAAGCAAAGTGATAGCCCTTTGTTGACTGGCAGCAACCAGCAGGAAACATAAATATCAGCACCTATGCCTCATTTGCACCCTTTTGCCCCAACCACTTTCACAGCTTATCTCTGCCTTCATAATGGATCAAATTACCTAGGTTAAAACTGAGGATCTCAGAAATTAAATTGGTTTCTTTTTCCACAGTGATATGGAAAAAGTAACAGATATAGTGTACACCCCAAGATTCCTGTGCCCCATACAGAGCTCTGTCCCACTAACCAGAGAGCCAGGATTCTTCTCTCATCCCATCCCATTGTCTCATACCCTTACTACTGCTGGTGATCTAAGCATATTCCTCTCCATTTCGTTTTGTGCTCTTGGAGGGTAGAGGCTGTCCCTTCACTCCTGTGCCTCCAGCAGCCAGGATGGAGCAGACAGAGACTTGGGAAATACGATGTAAAAAGTTAAACAGCCTTAGGAAGAGAAGATTAAACTGTAGTGCAAGACAGACATTCTCCAGTAGCCACCCTCCTCTCCTGAGCATGTGGCTATAGCCACCCCAGCATTGGAGACCACCAGCATAAACACAAGCCATGACATCTTTAAGCAAAGGAAATTGAAACCAACTAGCTCAGTTGGCCATATATTTTTTAAACATCCCTCTAAAACACAGGGAGGCAAAGCAGTCGACTCAGAACCTGGGGAGCTGGAATGCATTTAGGGGCTCTGAGGTTGTCCAACCGGAACCTGCACATCCAGAGACCTCACCTCATTTCCCAGGCACTGACAAGCTGATTGAACCAGGACAGGAAGAGTAACTGGCGGGTGATTGCAGACTATCCAGTGTCAGCTTATTGTTCCGGGAGGAAGCTGTCAGGACCAGACCTCCCTGGAGTGCCTGGAGCCTCTGGTTCTTATTTTTCCCTTTGTAGGTGGGAGGGTGGTGGGGGTGGTGGCAGGGAGCCATCGTCCTTTCTCCCACCCAACCAGACACTCCCAATCAAATGTCAGCAGCAGGGTCTCCACATTCCCAACTCCCAGAGACCCTAGATGAGGAGAGTAAGGGCCACTTGATGCTGTTTTTCCTAGAGTTCCCTTAAAATCAAAAAGTTGTAAATCCTTTCATTGTGGTAAGAATACAACATCAGATCTTAACCAAATTTCAAGTGTACCATACAGTATCATTGACCATAGGTACAGTGCAGTACAGCAGATCTCCAGACCTTAGTCATCTGGCTTAACTGAAACGATGCCTATTGATAAGTAACTCATTTCCCACCCCACTAGCCCCCTGCCATCACAATTCCATTCTTTAATTTTATAGATTTGACTACTTCAAACACCTCATCTAAGTGGAACCATGCAGTATTTTTTTTCTGAGACTGGTTTATTTCACGTAGCATAATGTCCTCATGCTACTGCATTTTACAGAAGTTCCTTCTTTTTTATGGCTGAAATAAGGAGGCTTATTTTAAGGCTGAATAAGGACACACCTTTATGGAGGTGAGTCAGGAGGTTTGGGTGTCACTTTTCCTTTATCCATTCATCTGTCCAAGGACATTGAATTGGATCCATATCTTGGCTATTGTGAATAGTGCTGTTGTAGTGAAAATGGAAGTGCTATAGCTTATTGAGATCCCGATTTCAATTCTTTTGAATAAATACCCTGAAGTGATATCACTAGTCTTATTTTTATATTTTGAGGAACCTCCATCCTGTTTTCCATAGTCAATGCACCATGTTGCATTTCCACCAACAGTATTCAAGGATTCCAGTTTCTCCACATCCTTGCCAATACCTATTGTCACTTTTTTGATAATTGCCAAGACTGATCATTTTGCTAAGAGGCCCAGCCCTCACTTTCTTTTAGGGGTTAAGTAGCTTTCAGAACCTAACACTGATGTGAGGGATGCATTTTCAGACTATGGAGTCTGCATCCTGGCCTGATTTCCACACTGCCTCACAGGTCCTGCTCATGCATGGAGATGCAACCTCTCCAATGCAGTGAAGGGTGCTGTGGGTGGGACACCCCAAATCCAGGCATTATGGGTTCTAACTGTACTTATACACTCTTACATGTAAATCTTTGGGAGGACAGGACAGTAATTGGATATGACCTATTAACGCTTTAAAGTGCTCATCTAGGAAGAAATCAAGAAAACTAACCTCTGAAATAATTAGAAATAATCTAACATCTTAGTAGAGTATGGGTCATCTATTCGGTATAATGATCAGGCATAAAGCTCACCCCACACGTAAGGCCCAAAGTGTCATTCTGCAGTTTGTTGTTGGAAATTCAAGTCTTGGGGTTATTAGTCCATCTATTCTTGATGTTTTACTTTTGTCCACACATTGGAACCACCACCCAAATCAAGATATAAAACATTTGTAGCATCCCAGAAAGCCCTCTCATGCCCAGACCTAGCTAGTACTCTCCAGCCAACAGAGCTACCCATTCTTTTGATTTCTATTACCCTAGAGAAGTTTTTCCTGTTCTTTCACTTTCATACAAATCATAATGCATGTACTCTTTCATGGCTGACTTTTTTCCTGTCTATGATCATGTGTGTGAGATTCATCCATGTTGCTATGTGAAAAAGTAGTTTATTCTCTTTTTATTGACATGTACTATTCCATTGTATGAATTTTTGAGTTTTGCCCTATTATGATTGAAGCTGTCATCAACATCCTTATAGCTGTCTTTATCTTACTTAAACAGCTCACAGTAAAATCGTTGATCATACATATGATATGCTTAGCAGTTGCAGATAATGCTAAACAGTTTTCCAAAGTGGTTGAACCAATTAACAGTCCTACCAACTGGTGCAGGAGGTTTCAGTCACTCCACTCAATCGAACTGTTGTTACTGTTTGTCTATCGGTTGCTTGGTCAGTTGGTTGGTTGATTTGTTAGGCACAGTGATGGTGGGGGTGTGCATTGAGATTTCGCAATTGAGATTTAGTTTACATCTCCCAAAATTTTTTATATGTTTATGGTCATTTGGGAATCTTATTTTGAGAAATATCTGTTCAAGTCTTTGTTGTTGTTTTTTTTTAAAGATTTATTTATTCATTCATACAAGCACTGGGCACAGTCAGAAGCGCGGGAGGGTGAGAGAACCCACCAGAGCCAGAGCAGAGAGCAGAACAGGCAGAGTGACAAAATACACTGCTGAGGGGAGCAGCGGGCGCGGCAGGAGAGGTCCGGTGCGCCATGTGGGACCCTTGCCAGCGGACGGGGATCAAATCAGCACTGCAGAGGCTGCTGGCAGCTTCGCAGCCCAGCGCTCAACTGCTGCGCCACGGGGAGGCCCGGTCTTTGTTGATTTTAAATAGTATTGTCTTTTTGTTAGTGAAATAAAAGACTCATTAAATATTCTAAAGCAGCAGCTCTCCTGTCCGCCTGTGACTTTGCAGATGTTTCTCACCAACCCTCTCCCTTTGCAAAGCAGCAGAGGCAGCTCCTCCCAAGGCTGCCCGCTGTTGGCCATACAGGTCTCTCTTTAAATGAACCTGTCCCTTTCAGGGGCAACTTTCTGCCCACTTGTGACTGTGCAAGCATCCTTTACTTCCCTTTCCTTTTTACAATAACCTGCCCTTTTAAAATAAAGAAATAAATAAAGTCCTTTGCTATATATGTAGTGTTTAATATCTCACAATTTATGATCTGTTTATTTGTTTTTTTAAATGATGGCTTTTGTTTTCCTATGCCAGTGACATGAAAAGATTTTCCTCTGTTTTCTTCTGGAAGTTTTTATTAACCTTACACATTTAGGTCTATGTTCTAGCTTAAATTATTTTTACATGGCATAAGTAGGAACAGGTTTATTATTTTCCCATTGCTTTAGCAGTGTGTTTAGCAAACTCCAGCTTTTCCCCAACTGAAAAGCTATAGCACCTTCATTGGAAATTAAGGTACCACATTTTATGTTATTCTATTCCATGGGTTTAGTTTTCTATCATTATATTACACTGCTGTAACTACTGTAGTTTTGTAGTAAGTCTTAAAATCTGGTAGTGAAATCCTCTAATTTTTTTTTCTTCTTTAAGATTGTTTAGTTCTTTTGCTTTACTATTAAAGTTTAGAATCAATATATCAATAATCAATATATCAAAAAAAACTATTGAAAAATTGATGAGGGTTTAGTTCACCCATCTGGATTGAACTGACACCTTAACAATACTGAATTTCAATCCGTGACATGAAACAACCCTCCTCTATCTTTCCATGCTCAGAGCATTTGACTGCAAACTCTCTTCTCTTAGCACCATTCCTTTCCCAAACTATACTCATACTAGGCCAAGGCTCCCAACTGGTTGCACTCACCCTCAGTAACTGGGCCCTGCTCCTCCTCCACAACACTGGAAAGTGACCCTTCCCTCTCTCCTCAAAGCCTTCTTGTAATCTCCGTGGGGTTGGCAATTCATTCCTTGAATTCAAAGATCAAGGCTATTTTTTGCCCAGACCACACATTGTTCTACAGCTGTCCATTCTGTTTGTCTCAGCCTTTATTTTCCCACTGGCCTGAGTGTTCCTTGAGACCGGGGACCACATTTTACCATTCTTGATAACAACTTCTGCTCCTTGAACATTCTGAGAACATTCTGAGAAAATTGACTGCCTCCTGGATCACTCCTGGACCCCTCACCATGCCTGGGGTGGCCAGTGGGCAGCATCTTGGGCATTCACCATCATCTGGGAGCAAGGTCCTTTAACTGTCAGACACCTCGATCAAGCCGTGGAAAGCTATTAGTCCAGCTCTGGGTGAGGAACATTGCTCTGGGAGCAAACTCCAAGAGCAACTATTTGGATGTCTTTGCCTAGGTGTGGCACCTCTGAGGAGCTGGACCACAGGCTTCACCACACAGGGGCGGGTGCTTTGTGGCGTGGACATTGCATTTGGCACACAGCACACCCAGGGGAATCCAGCCAGCAAGACAGCCGCCTGCCTGCTCCCTGGCCGTTCTCTCCCAAGTCCAGAACATTTGCAAAGCCAGGAGCTTTGGCACAAAGCTGCTCCCATCCTTGCCGGCCTGGGTTTATGGATATTAAAAATGTGCTGATGTGAATCACCATGCAAACACGCTTCACTAGAAGCGCTGCGTGCAGGAACACTGCTCCTTTTATCGTCTCCTCCACCTCTGTTGGAAACATTCGCCCACAGATGATGCGGAGATTAGTGGGGCGTCAGGCTGCTGCGTGTTTTTAGGCCGCCTGTCAGCTCCCATCAGCTACGGCTAGGGCTGCAGAGGAGACTGGAACACACCTCAGTGCCCCTGCTTGGGGCCCCTGGGCAGCGTCTAGGGCAGAAGCGTGTCTCAGGAGCGGGAGAAGACATTTTCTCAGGTACCCAGGCTGTGGCCACTGTCCCTAACATGGTGGCTGGTACCTCTAGGGCACGCTCTCCAGACTGGCAAATGGCATCAGTGAAAATGCAAACCCCTTCTGCTGAGGGGGCAGCCACTCTCTCTGTTCTATTCTCTGCCTTCCTGCTCCTCTCCCTGATGAGTTTCCAGATAAAATACAATCCCATGGGAAGGGAGGGAAGTGGGTTAGGCAGCCCCTGGCCTCTAGGAGGTCTTGGTATGTGCAGGGAGTGTCAGAGCTGGATATGGGCATTCTGAGGTGGTCCAAGTAGAGGTTTGAGATGGGAGCCCTGAGGTGCTTCTGCCAGGAGAGCAGGGAAGGCAAATGGAAGAGAAAGTGCTAGCACTGAGGCTGAACCATGATTAAGCTTTAAAGGCTGGAGATGCAGTTGGGTGGCAGCAAAGGCCTGAGCAAATGGGGGGAAGTGGAAACAGCATCCAGGATCAGGGCTTTCCCACTCTCTGGTCGTCATTCTCTGTATCACCTTCTCCCAGGCTGCCACCAACCTAGACATCATAGCCAAACCCAACCATGTGCCCAAGCAGGAGAGACCTCTTGTGTGGCCTGGAGCTGCCTCAGAAGTGCCTAGAACTCCTTGCCAATGCTGGGAAAGGAAGCGAATGTGAGGAGGAGGCACTGCCAGGGGTAAGGTGCCTGCCTTGCCTACCTCTGAACAGGGCACTCGTGCCCTAACAGTGAGCACCAGCCTGCTGCTGTCTTGCCTCATCTAATGCCTTCAGTGTTCACCGTGAGGGCCGGAATCCCCAGCTGTCCCACAGAGGGCAGACTCTCTGTCCAAAATGTCTGTCTATGACCTAGCAGTGCTTGGCTCCAAAGAGTCTCCAAGATCCTCGCCTGGAAAACAGGAAACCCTGACAAAACTATACATCAGTACGACTACTGCACTGGCCAAGGCGACTCTCCTGCCCACAAGTGACTATGCAGGTGCCTCTCTGTTTCTTTCTCCTTTCCTAAAAAACCTGACCTTTTAAAATGTGGAAAAAATAACAGGGAATCCTGATGCCCACCCTTGTTGTGTTACTGTTAGAACCCACCCAGGCTATTCAGAGATCTTGCTAAATGTACTTATTATACTGGCTGGCCCAGAAGGTTGTATCCACACAGAGAATAGTGAAAGCCGTGTCTTGCAAAGTCCTGCCCCTTCTATGGAACTCACATCATACTGTATTCTAGCAATCCTTACAGGGAGGCAGGGCATTTTTTTATCCCCAGACGGGTGAACTAGGGCACAGAGCATTAAATAACTACACAATGTCGCACGGTAGTAAATGGCAGTGTGAGATATGAATCCTGCCCGTGACAGCCTCGGGACCTTCTTTTTAAACCACTGCCCCTTTGCTCCTGAGAAGATCTTGCAATTTCCATGTAGTTCCTTCAGGTTCCAAACCCTCAGACGACACCCCAGATCATGGGCGTACAGAACGGCAGAAGAAGGGAGGCTTTGGAAACCCTTAGTGCTCCTTGCCTGCCCACTCTGCCATTCTCTCAGAGAAGAGCCTGAGGCAGGCTTAGCCACTCACGAGCCCCCACCCCTACCAGTCCTGTTGAGGTCTCTCTAGCAGATCCAGTGCCTCCCCCTTTCTCCCCCACCATCCCAGAACAGCCTTCCTGCCCTCTGAGAGGGGTGCAGAGAGGCTCCATGGCTCTATCAGGGGAGTCTCCACAGGGGGTGCAGTCCAGGGCATGAGTCCAGCCAGTTCTCGTGGCCTTTTGCTGATAACCGAACACAGGCTGAGCTGTGGGGCTCTGGAGGCTATTTAGAAAGAAAGAAATGACCAGGCTCTGAAGTCCCTTCAGGAAAACAGATCACACTCGCATCACCCAAAAGGAGAAAAGAAGAAAAACTGAGTCACAGAGCCCAGGGGGGTTCAGCAAACCTCCAGAACTCCCCCCAAGACCTTATCTGGACCCAGAGACCACCATGGGAAGACAGGGGTATCCTCCTCGCCAACTAGAGGCAACCAATTCCCCTTGATTTGCAGAGAGGAGGGAGTAGAGGCATGAAATACTATTACATGAAATTCCTTCCTTGTGTGAAGTGCAATGTGAATTTGCTAGATCTTCTCTTTAAGATAGTTTTGAAGAGGTTAGGAGGAAGGTAAAGGCAGTGTATTTATACCCCAACTCTCCTCCTGGGGGCTCCCTCCAGTCATTCAGCTCAAAGCAACCCAGCCAATGCCTTCAAACAGCCTGATAGAACTTTCAATAGAAAAATCATATCTTTAGTTATCTGCCTGTTAATTAACTTTCAACTTTCAAGATATGCTCAGGTATATGTGATACCTTAGGCAGATGAGGCATTTAACCTCTTGGCTTCAAGGACTCCTCCATGCCCTTGTATATGCGTCAGATTGAACAGCCAGAGCTCAAAACCAATTTTAGTTCTAGAATCTCAGAAACAAAGACTCTCGGGGGTCACTTAATCTGGGAGTCATCACCTTGTCATTCTAAAGGGTCTTTCCTGGAAATCTATGATAATGTCAATGTCAGTCAGCATTAGTGGCCAAGCAGAGTTGGTGCAATTTCAGCCAAATGCTCAACTACTTAGATAATGCTGGCACTCTTCACCTGAGTTAAATATTGTTTTTTTTCTGTTTTTTTAAATAAAATGTATTTTCATATTCCCCATACAATTACAACCCCCTTATTTTGACCCCAATCCCTCCCCTCCCTGCCCCCCCCACCCCTCATACAGTATCTCTGGTTCATAGTTTTTTGTTGATTCTGTATTTCACTTTCTTATAGTTATTCATTTTCCTGGTCCCTTATTTAAGTTTTCTAGATTCCTGCTATGAGTGAGACCATCCAGTATTTTTCTTTTTCTTTCTGGCTTATTTCGCTGAGCATGATCCCTTCCAGTGCCATCCATGTTGCTGCAAATTGCATGTGTTTCTCTTTTTTGAATGCCGAGTAATATTCCATGGTGTATATGTACCACATCTTCTTGATCCAGTCATCTATTTTTGGGCATTTGGGCTGTTTCCAAAGCTTAGCTATTGTAAATAGAGCTGCTATAAACATAGGGGTGCAGGTGCTCCTTGGAATTGATGTTTCTGTGTCCTTTGGGTAAATACCTAGGAGTGGAATTGCTGGATCATATGGAAGCTCTATGTTTAGTAGGTCCAGAAATCTCCACACAACTCTCCATAGTGGTTGGACCAGTTTGCACTCCCACCAACAGTGCAGGAGAGTTCCTTTTTCTCCACACCCTTGCCAACATTTGTTGTTGCTAGTTTTTTTAATATGTGCCATTCTCACTGGTGTAAGATGGTATCTCATGGTAGTTTTGATTCGCATTTCCCTGATGACAAGTGATGTTGAACATTTTTTCATATGCCTGTTGGCCATTTGCACAAACCAATGGAATTGAATAGAAAATCCAGAGATAAACCCACAGATTTATGGTCAACTAATCGTTGACAAAGGAGAAAAGAATATGCATTGGAGCAAAGAAAGTTTGTTCAATAAATGGTGCTGGGAAAACTGGGTCGCTACATGCGAAAGAATGAAGCTTGACCACTACCTCACACCATACACAAAAATCAACTCAAAATGGATTAAAGAACTAGACATAAGACCTGAAACCATAAAATACATAGAAGGAAATATAGGCGAAACACTACATGGCATGCACCTCAAAGACATCTTTACAGACACATCACCCAAAGCAGTGATAGTGAAGGCAAAGATAAACAGCTGGGACTACATCAAATTAAAGAGCTTCTGCACAGCAAAAGAGACAATAACCAAAACAAAGAGAAACCCCACCGACTGGGAGAACATTTTTGCACACAACACTAATGATAAAGGACTGATCACAAAAATCTGCAAAGAGCTGATGAGACTCAACAACAACAAAGAAAATAATCCAGTCAAAAAATGGGCAGAAGAGCTAAAAAGAAACTTCTCTGAAGAGGAAATGTAAACATTGGTTTTCTGATCATCTTCTCAAAATGTTCAAAAAAGATGCACACACCAAATTTACATCCATTCAACAAACCAAATTCATCTTGGGCCTGGTCAAATCAACCTCGGAGAATGCCCAGTAGACCTGAAGCAAGTGAAAATTGTGTTACCCTGAAACCCACACCAGGTCAGTCTTGTGGCTGTCAGTCTTAGGCAAAGTCAGGGGCTGGTGCAGACACACAGACTTACGCTTACGAAGAGCTGTCTTACCCAATATCCTTTGGTACTTTAATGCCTATGACTGCTAACATTCCCTTCCCATCTAGCTTCCTGGGCAAGTCACTAAGAAGGTCAGGAGGTAGGATTCTAGGACTAACATCTGAGCAGACACTCAGTGGACAGAGCTGAATCCAGAAAACAGGATGTGGGAACTAAAGTCCATGACTGTTGGAGAGACCCTAGGACAGCAAAGGGCATCTCTTTTGTAATAGGAGGGACCAGATCTGGAATGGTCCAGAGACACCTAATCTGTGTCCAGGAAGGACTTGAGACTGAGGGAGCACAGAGTGAGACCCCATGAAAGAAGGGTCCAAGTGGTGGCCAGTGCCTTCTGTCTTTCCAGGGCCCACCTCCCGCTCCTGGGGGTGCCGTGGGGGCTCCTATTCCCAGATAGTTTCACATCTTCCCTTTGTACCTTTGCACTCCGCAGGGAGCTGCGCTCTGTTTCCAGGTCTTAGCTAGAAACTAGGAAACCTGTATTCTGGTTCTGCATTTGCTCACTCTCACTGTGTAACCTGTGGAAATCCTTGTTCCCTCTCCAGAGCAGTGTTTGCATTTTGTGTTTCCTCATATCAAAATCAGAGGGAATGAGGTAGGTGTTACAAAGTACCACTATTTCACGTCCTTGCCTTAGTTTTACTGTATAGGATTCCCTACCTCGGGTGTAGTCACTGAGACACTCCCACAAGCTAAGCACCCATAGTCCTCCCCCATAGGAAAAACTTTACATTAATAGAGCTTGATGTTTTGTTGAGGGTTTACTATTAGCTAGATCATAGAATCCTCACAACCATTCTATGACACATAGTCTATTGTTATTTCCATTCTATAGAGAGAAAATGGAAGCACAGAGCACGAGGGTAACTTTCCAAGACACACTGAGCTTGAGCCAATGTGACACAAGTCCACAGTACACAAGGCCACCATCCTGCTGCCCCATGAACTCTACATTTGATGTAGAAATAAGACGAGCACCCTCCCTGGGAAGCACTGAGCAATAGATGAGAGGTGGCAAACATCACACAAGGCATGGACATGCTCTGAGGGTGTGACTCATTTGTCTCATTACTGTTATTCTTTCCCCTTTCTGCTAAGGCTTGTCAGATGAGGAGCACATTGTTACAATAATAAAAATCTAAAATCACTCAAAAGTGTACCTACAGTGCCACAGGCTTATAGGTATACCCTACAAACCCTCACATCAGTGCACAACCCACTCTCCTCCTGGGCGCTTCCTCCAGTCATTCAGCTCAAAGCAGCCCAGTCAAAGCTAAAAAGACAACCCCTACTGCCTGCTTTCCACATTCCCATTCCTTAAATTAATCCACTTCTGCCTTGGAGAGTCCTCCTGGCTCATTCCTTCTCCCCACAGTCAAAAGCCTGTACCCATCAAGGAGACATAGGAGCTCCACTCCGTCTGGTAGAATGACTGATCACAGCCTGGGGAGAGACCTTTATGTAGGAGAACTTCAATCATGTGAACAGAATACAAGGGGGAAGTTCTAAAACAGGAATTCTAGAAGCAATGGGGAAGACTTCTGGGATCCCTCAGGCCAGCCCCAGCTCCTGAGACTATTGATGCCCAGGGTTTCCACCCCACAGCCCAGCAGATCATGAGTCTAGAGAGGCATCTGGCTTCAGGTTCTTTGGTAGATGAAGATTTGAAGTTTGGGAATGAAGACAAAAAACACCTTCAGTTTTAAATGGATGGAGAGAGAAAGAGATGATAGAGAGATAACAATGATAAAGTATCCACTGACACCCACAATATGTGTGATGGAGGCCCCATTGAGAGAATAAACACATACCTAAAGCAACACATATAATTAGTCGACTGTATGTATGAAAAGACAGAGAGATAGAGAATTTAAAAATCCCCATAAGCACCCCTAAATATTTTTATGTATATTCTCCCAGATTTGTTCTATGATAAAAAGTAAAACTCAAAAAATTTAAAAAATAGAACTACCATATGATCCACATTCTCACTTCCAGGTATATAGCCAAGGGAAACAAAATCACTCTCTTGAAAAAAATATATGCAACCCCATGTTCATTGCAGCATTACTTACAAATAGCCAAGACATGGAAACAACCTAAGTGCTTATCAATGAGTAAATGCATAAATAAAATGTGAATATATATGTATATGTGTGTGTGTGTCACACAATGGAGTGTTATTCAGTCATAAAAAGGAGGAACTGTTGCCATTTGTAACAACATGGATGGAACTTGAGGGCATTATTCTAAATGAAATAAATTAAACAGAGAAAGACAAATACTATATGATCTCACTTATAAGTGGAACCTGAAAAAACTGAACTCATAGAAACAGGGAACAGATTGGTGGTTGTCAGATGTAGGATAGAGGTAGGGAAATGGATGATGGTGATCAAAAGGTACAAATTTCTAGTTATAAGATAAAAGTGTTCTGAGGATATAGTGTACAATATAGTTATTATAATTAATAATATTGTTCAAAATTTTCTAAGAGTGCAGATCTTAAAAATTCTCATCACAAGGAAAAAATTGTGAACATAAGGCAATAAGTAAGGTTATTGTAGAAATCATATTACTATATATATATATCAAATCACTACACTAGACCCCTAAGCTAATATGTTTTTATCTCAGTAAAACTGACAGAAAATAGTTTGTTTTAAAAACTTGAATATTGAAGCTATAGTATCAAACCCATTTTTTTCACTAAAACTTGCATTGCCTGAATTTTTTCTTACAACTTAATAATTTCTAAAGTCTGCTTTGTTGTGGCAGACACAACAATCGGCTACTCTATAGCCATTTGTTTTGATAGATCCTCCCCCCCATTCCCTAAATTTATTAATGAAGTTTAGAAAGTCAAAATTTATCACCTTCTGAGACTCCTTTGCAGCTAGAGGCTGTCATATAACACAGCTCTGACCAATAGATGAAGCAGAAATCACAATTTTCTGCAAAGGTTTATATAAAGGGATATATGTAGTCATGCATTTTTGCCCTTCCTTCTTTCTTACATTCTGGAATGCTGAAGTGCTTGGAGGGGCAGTGGTCATCCTGTTACCTTAAGAATGAAAGCAGGAGGACCTCCCCGGTGGCGCAGTGGTTGAGCACTGGGCTGCAAAGCTGCCCGCAGCCTTTGCAGTGCCGGTTCGATCCCCGGCCGCCAGCAAGGGTCCCACATGGCACGCAGACCTCTCCTGACGCGCCCGCTGCTCCCCTCAGCAGTGTATTTCATCAGTCTACCTGTTCTGCTTCCCCACTCTGGCTCTGGTAAACTCTCTCACCCTCCCGTGCTTCTGACTGTACCCAGTGCTTTGTATAAATAAATAAATAAATCTTTAAAAAAAAAAAAAAAAAAAAAAAGAATGAAAGCAGGAAACAACATGGAGTCCAGGTTCTTAATGACATCCTGGGTCTGCCTACTTCTGGACTTCCTGTTAGGCGAAAAAACAAAATTGTATATCTGTTAAAGCCACAGTGATCACATTTCCAGTTCCTTGCAGCTGAATGCAACCCTGAATGCCTAATAGCATTGTCTCAGATGAATGTATCACAATATGCTATTAAAATCCCCTACTGATTGACTACTACTATAAACAACATTAAATATCCCTGAACACATCTTTATGTGCGTCTCCAATTATTCATTTAACTTTATTCATAGAAAAAGAATGATTGATCCAAAGGACGATTAGTTTGGGGGCTTTTTGTTTGCTTGTTTTATTTTGCTTTATATCTCTCGATGCATTTTCAAATGACTGTGCAGGCATATTGTACCAATCACATTTCCATCAGCAGCATATAAATCAGGATGACTTAAGGGCACTTCTTGAAGCAGGAGCTTAGTCAGTCACTGGTCATCAATGGTGATTGTCCCAGGATTGCCCTGGCAAGGATCCTGCATGTGGTCTGAACCTTGGAGGGAAGGGGCTGTTTCTGAGTGCAGAAGGGCCTGCTGTCATTGCTGCTACTTCACCTTCTGCTGAGTCTCCCATCCCCCAAAGCAGCAAATTCTAGCCCACAGTTCCTCAACCTCTGCACTGATGTTTGAGGATGCTAATTCTTCATTTTATGGGGCTACCCTGTACATTGTAGGCTGTTCGGTTGCATTCCTGGTTTCTACCCACTAGATGCCAGTAGCACCTGCTCCCCAGGTGTGACAACCCAAAAATGTCTCTACAATGTCAAATGTCCTCAGGGGATGCAAAATCAGTCCAGGTTGAGAACCATTGGTTTAACTAATAACATATTTAAGAAACAGCTCCACTCCAAAAATAGAGAAGATTCTGACTGAGTTCAGAATCAAGTAGGTTGTATGACCAGAGGTATAAAGTGCTGTTGGAAGGCATCAAAGAAAGATAGAGCATCCACTGGCACCCACAGTAAGTGTGCCTGTGACTAAGAGGTCCCATCAGCACAGTAAACACATCCCTAAAGTGACACAGACCATTGGAGTCAAGAGTGACCTGCTCTGGGGGCTTCAGGGACACGCAAGGACACCACCATAGTGACTGGTATGGTTACTGCTGGCTTGTTTAACATTATTTTGAATCTCTTAACACTTCCAAAGTGCAGCCAAAAATTCTTGCATTTGAAAGTGTACACGATTGGAAGCTCAATTCCAGCTTGAGCTCTGTAATGAGGGTTATTTTATTCAGGCATCAACAAACAGCCATTGACGGCCAGCCCCAAAGTAAGCACTCAGCTGGGTGCTAGGTCTTCAGCGGACCAGAGGGACCCTTGCTTTCAGAGAGCCCACAGTGAGGGGAGGAAGTAGGCTTTTAAGCAAGATACTGCAAGGACAAGAGGGATTATTCAGGCTTTGGCTTGCTCATCTGTCAAGTGGCAAGAACAGTCCATGGTATTCCAACCTCACAGGGTAGCTGGTTGGCCGTGAGCAACATTTGTGGATGTGCCCCAATGCCATGTGCCAGGGATGCCATGCCCTGAGGAAAAGCCAGACTGGGACAGGATGGAGACAGAAAGTGGGAACAGAGACTGAATTCTATTCTCATTTAAAAAAGGAGGAGGAGTCTGCTCTCTCCAAGAAACAAAAGGCCAAACCCCTGGATCTGTAGTTGATCACTGGCACCCGGGTTGTGACCAGGTGCACTTTCTGGCTATCAAGGTCTCTCTAGAAACCTGAAGCCTGGTGGAGAGATAAGCTGCAAGCAATTAGGGCAAGAGGATTTATTCAGACAGAAAGTTTATATTTTCTTCCCACTTCTCCCTCCCCCTTACAGGCCCTTAAGCTGGTGTCCCCTTCCTGCCCTTGGACAGGAGGCAGATGCTGCTTAAAGACATCTTCTCTTACTGTCTTTTTAAACTCCCAGGTGAATTAAATTTCATCATTTCAGTGATTTGTGATAGAGTCCCTAAAATTAAAATGGCTTAAATAAAATAGATAATTATTTTGCTCCCATGCAAACATCTAAACCAGAATGGATTCTCCACTCCCCAGTCGCTGGGACCCAAGTTCTTTTTCTCTTGGGGGTCTGCCATCCCTGAAGTATGCCCTCATCTGCTGGGCACAAGATGGCCTCTGCCATGTCGGCATTGGAGCGAGCATGGAGGAGGAAAGGGAGGAGGGCTGCCCGTGCCCAAGGAGGTTGTTCCTGTGGATCCAAGAGATGATTGTGCACACCTCTTCTCAACTCATATCCGGAACTTGCTATCATTCATGGTGAAAGCATTTACACCTTGAAAATGGGCAAACACTAACTACAATCAGGGAGGGTTGTTTTCTCTGAAGAACTAGTTGTTAAAAAAAAATCACCAGCATATAGGGATGAAAAATGGTCCAACCACATGGAAAGCCGTGTGGACTACTAAAAATGGAGCTACCATATGATCCAGCAATCCCACTCCTAGGAATCTACCCAAAAGACACAAAAACATTAATTTTAAAGGAAACTTGCACTCCTGTATTTATTGCAGCACTATTTACAATAGCTAAGATATGGAAACCAACTAAATGCCCCAAAACAGATGACTGGCTCAAGACGTGGTATATATACACAATGGAATACTATCCAGCAGTCAAAAAAGATAAACTCATGCTATTTGCAGCAACATGCATGGAGCTGTTAGGGATTATGCTCAGTGAAATAAGTCAGAAGGAAAAAGAAAAACATCGGATGATTTCACTTATAGGAGGAATATAGGAGAATAAAACAAGAGATCAGGAAAAAACAAAACTAGCAGACAAAAGATAGATCGGAGACATTCAGCAGGGGAAGAGGGAAGGATAAGAACAGGGAAGGGAAGAGCACAACAGACTATGGTGATGGCTCATGGGTGACTTGGTGGTGGGAATTCTATGGGGATTACACCTGAGAAGAACAATAATGTAATTTTAAAAATTACATATAATTAAAAAAAATCACCTGCACATCCCTGATACAGCATATCCACTCACAATGCACTGGTGAGAATTTAGTGACAAGGTCACCTCTTTGCTGCAAGGGAAGTGAAAAAATGTAGTCTCCAGCTGTTTCAGTCAATTGCTACAAATCCAATTGCTGTGGAATACTGGGGCCAACCTGCAGTCTCGGTCCCCGTGCTTGCTGAGGAGATTAGACCCAGGAGATGAGGTCTGACTCCCACATGTGGTTTCAAAGACACCCTGGTTTCAAAGACTCCTTCCAGGCTGACTTCTTCCAGGCTGACTCCTTGGGCAGCAGTCTAAACGGTTCCAGGCAGGTTCCCTTGCTCATGGCCCCAATCCAGTCCATGGGAAGCACCCACAATTCTAGATGCGGCACCTCACAGATAAAAGCCCCATCTGCTGCCACAGGCCATGGGGCCCTCTGGACTCTCTGAGTGAGACTGGAAGCCCCTCCCACAAGCTAGAAGTGACACACACCTTCTCCCAGACTGAGACATTCACACATCCATCAGGACATGACCATCCATACATGAACCCTTCCAGAACATGTTTCCGGGCCCAAGACTCTGAAATTCCTTGAGTTTGCTTCCAGGATCTGCATGAGCTTTTCCCTGGTTTTGTCATTCAATAGCAAAAGGAGTTCCTACTGTGTGTTTTTCTAGGCCCGTGAGATGTCCCATCATTTTTGTTTGAATGATAGTGTATAATGTCACATGACATAAAGACCTCCATTTGAGCTCTTGCCCTAGGCTTCCAAATGTTAGGGCCAGCCCAGCCCTAAGAGCCCCTTTCTTTTGGCCTCATGTTAATCAGACTGGAAAGTGGCATCTATGAAGTAGAGACATCTCCAAGTAACTCAGGAGTCACTGATAAAGGCCAGAACCAGCACCTGGGCTATGCTTGCATTCAGAGTGTTTTCCTGCTGCATCAGTAAGAATGGTTGCAAAGCATGAAGTAGAGGGATCCTTGGGGGTGAAGAAGGGCAGGCTTGGCTCTACCTTGATGTACATGTTAATAAAGTGGGCAAGATCATTCAGGAAAAAAGGGGGACAAGGCCCAGTGGAGAAACTGGGCAAAGCAGGGTCCAAGATTCACTATTTAAATGAGCCCCTCAAGGTTTGGGAGGAGGGTGAGCATGTCGACTCTGGTGGAGGACTACGGGTGGTGGAGTGCTACGGTGGTGGAGTGCTGTGGTGGCTACACCTGAGGGGGGAGTCCTAGACTGTCAAAACACTAGCAAGGATGTAAAACAATGATGCTTCAATAGCAATAAATAAATTTAAAACAAACCAAAAAAATATGCCTCTCATCGAAGAAAAATATTCACATTGGCATGTAATCTACTTGACATTTTAATGGAAACCTTAGACATGATCTAGTCCAATGTTTTCCAGACCTTCTTTATCAGTAAAATCAAAAGTTTTTATTAAAAATGAAAACTTAAGTGAAAGTCAAATATTAAAGTAGACAAAAGTGATAAACAGGTTCTTCTGATGATTTAAATCCTTATTGACTTTTGGGAAAT
The DNA here is from genome assembly GCF_014898055.3 of Talpa occidentalis. Lineage (NCBI taxonomy): Eukaryota > Metazoa > Chordata > Mammalia > Eulipotyphla > Talpidae > Talpa > Talpa occidentalis. The sequence goes on from NW_023604295.1 coordinate 98,376,409, forward strand.
ACTATTTATAGATATTAAAGTTCCTCCTCAGATGTCTGGGTTTCCCAGAGCAGAGGTTAAAAACCACTAACCCAGCAGCACTGGATGGCACTGACTAGGGGCTCCCCAATATCTATTCTGTCCTTTTCTGCTAATAGCCCTCCTTCCCGCTATGTGGTTTGGACAGATCCCCACCACCACCCCACTTCCCAATGCCCTCCAAAGCCTCCCCTAGCCCACAGAGGGCAGATGACCCAGGCAGCCAACATAATTCCTTTCTCCACCACACCAGTTTGGTTGGATTTTTGTCATTTTCCAACAGTACAGTCCAGCACACTATATGCAACTCATATATTTTTTTGTTTGTTTTGTTTGTTTGATTAGTTTTTTTTTTTTATATTCCCCATACAATTGCACTCCCCTTATTTTGGCTCCAATACTCCTTTCCCTGCCCCCATCCCTTAGTATGTCTCTGGTTCATAGTTGTTTGTTGATTTTGATTTTTTCTTTCTTATATTCTTTTTCCTGGTCCCTATTTAGGTTTTCTAGATTCCTGCTATGAGTGAGACCATCTGGTATTTTTCATTTTCTTTCTGGCTTATTTTGCTGAGCATGATCCCTTCCAGCTCCATCCATGTTGCTGCAAAATGCATGTGTTTATCTTTTTTGAATGCTGAGAAATATTCCATGGTTTATATGTACCACATCTTCTTGATCCAGTCATCTATTTTTGGGCATTTGAGTTGTTTCCAAAGCTTAGCTATTGTAAATTGTGCAGCTATAAACATAGGGGTGCAGGTGCCCTTTGGAATTAATGTTTCTGTGTCCTTTGGGTAAATACCTAGGAGTGGAATTGCTGGATCATATGGAAGCTATATCTTTAGTAGGTTGAGGAATCTCCACACAGCTTTCCATAGTGGTTGGACCAGTTTGCACTCCCACCAGCAGTGCAGGAGAGTTCCTTTTTCTCCACATCCTCGCCAACATTTGTTGTTGCTAGTTTTTTTATATGTAAAAAAAACATATGTAAGATGATATCTTATTGTAGTTTTGATTTGCATTTCCCTGATTACAAGTGATGTTGAACATTTTTTCATATGCCTGTTGGCCATTTGCATTTCCTCTTTGGAGAAATTTCTTTTTAGCTCTTCTGCCCATTTTTTGACTGGATTATTTTCTTTGTTTTTGTTGCGTCTCATCAGCTCTTTGTAGATTTTTGTGATCAGTCCTTTATCATTAGTGTTGTGTGCAAAAATTTTCTCCCAGTTGGCAGGGTGTCTCTTTGTTTTTGTTATTTTCTCTTTTGCTGTGCAGAAGCTCTTTAATTTGATGTAGTCCCAGTTGTTTATCTTTGCCTTCACTATCACTGCTTTGGGTGATGTGTCTGTCTCTTTGAGGTGCATGTCATGTAGTGTTTCGCCTATATTTCCTTCTGTATATTTTGTGGTTTCAGGTCTTATGTCTGGTTCTTTAATCCATTTTGAGTTGGTTTTTGTGCATAGGGTGAGGTCGTAGTCAAGTTTCATTCTTTTGCATGTAGCGACCCAGTTTTCCCAGCACCATTTATTGAATAAACTTTCTTTGCTCCAGTGCATATTCTTTGCTCAAAGATTTTGTCAAAGATTAGTTGTCAAAGATTTGTTTGTCAAAGATTAGTTGACCATAAATCTATGGGTTTATTTCTGGGTTTTCTATTCAGTTCCATTGGTCTGTGTGGTCTGTTCTGGTTCCAGTACCATGCAGTTTTGATGATTATGGCTTTGTAGTATAGTTTGAAATCTGGGAGAGTGATGCCTCCATTCCCTTCTTTTTTTTTTCAGGAGAGTTTTGGCTATTCGGGTTTTTTGGTGGCTCCATATGAATTTCATCAATATTTTTTCTATTTCTTTGAAGAATGACATTGAAATTTTTATTGGAATAGCATTGAATCTGTAGATTGCTGTATAGGTCCTTTGTAGATTCTTTGTATAGGTCCTTTACTTCTTTTGTTAGGTTTATTCCCAAGTATTTGATTTTTTTGTTTCAATAATAAAGGGAATGATTTTCTTGATTTCTTCTTCTTCAGATTTATTGTTTGTGTATAGGAAGGCTACTAATTTTTGTGTGTTGGTTTTGTATCCTGAGGCTTTACTAAACTGATTGATGAGTTTATTTAGTTTTTCTGTGGAGTTTTTGGGGTTCTCTATGTATATTATCATATCATCCATGAATAGTGATAGTTTGACTTCTTCTTTGCCTATTTGTATTCCTTGTATGTCTTTCTCTTGTATTATTGCTCTGGCTAGGACTTCCAGTATTATGTTGAAAAGCAGTGGTGATGTTAGGGGGAAATGATGTCCGCTCTACAACAGTGAGAGTGGACATCCTTGTCTTGTTCTAGATCTCAATGGGAATGCTTTCAGCTTTTCACAATTGAGAATGATATTGGCTGTTGGCTTGTCATATATGGCCTTTATGATTTTGAGGTATGTTCCTTATATCCCGAGAATTTCAAGGGTCTTTATCATAAATGGGTGTTGTACTTTGTCAAATTCTTTTTCAGTGATGCAACTCGTATATTTTATACATAAAGATACTAGCAAGCACTGCCCAAGGCCACCAGGATCCCAGTCAGGAGTCGTGACAAGGACGCAGTTGTCTACATAAATGATGACCTGCACATCTTTTAATTTCTTTTTAACTTCTCCAAGTCCTTTGCACATGAATGAGAATTCCAGGTGGGGAAGAAACTGTAGAAAGAAGTTTCTTAGAATTTGTCAGAGGAGGCCAGCCCACAGTAAGGAAAATACTAGTTCTAGTTCTCCATGAAGGTGGGGTGTTCCACTGTCCTTTGAGTGTCTTGGAAGGTCACATTGTCTGAATCAATCTCTTCTACCTGAAATTTCACCAATAAATCACCTTTCTTCTAGACTAAGCATTGCCTTCTTCCTCAGCCTTCCCTTTTAAAATGCTACCTCTCTGGACAGGGTTATCCTCCTGTGTTCCTAACTCTATCATGGGGAGAAAGTGATCAATATCTTTCTCTTTGACAAAAGGATCCCAGGGACGCCTATGCTCTAATGTGCTGGGGCAGAAGAGGTGCTGCAATGAGGGCTCACAAACCCCTAATAGGAAAACCAAAGACAACGTGGGAGAAGAGAGGCTTCCTCTCCTCTCAGGGGATAGCATGCTAGGGTGTCAGAGAGTCCCAAAGAAGCAATGAGGGGCAAAGTGACATAGACATGAATTCAAATCCTATTCCAGCCAATTCCTTCTTCAGTACTACCAGGCAAATTATTTCACCTCTCTGAACCTCAATTTCCTTACCTTTGCATTGAAAACACAAGTACCTATTTCGTGATGAGGATAAAATGAGTATTAAAACATTCTGTTGATAGCATGTGTTTAATAAATGAGATCCCTTTGCTCAAAAGAATAAATTGATAAAGGACAAGTGGTCAGACCAAGAAAGCAACAGAGGAGACCCCTTGCTTTCTTGGTCTGACCACACTATATCTTGAGAGTCCCATGGACAGGGGCAAAGCTGGAACACCCCTGGACCTTAGAGACCAACATAGATAGTTACAGAGAGGAGGAGATAGTGAAGAAAGCCACGCATCATGGAACAAGAGGCTGGTGGAGAGAAAGACCTGGAGGCTGTGATCTGGGTTGACAGATACAAACAGCAGAGTTGCCAGCTCAGCCAGGAGCCCTGGAGACAGGAGAGCTAAATAGTGTGGAGGCACACACCTTTGGCCAAGAAGAAGCACATGCAGAGGAGTTGGGGTGCTCCACATATACTTGATCCTTGATAAAGAGATCACAGATGGTGCTCTGGACTGCAGTCACTTTCCCCCACCCCTTGGGACCAGTACAGATGTCATGAACAGCATGGAGTTAAGAGACTGCTAAGCCTCAGATCTGGAGCCCCAGAGAGGATACTGTCTGTGCCACAAATACCAGCCAGCCCTCCCTACCCAAGTACATTTCCAGCACCACAACAGGACCTCACCAGGCCCCTACCCTACCCTCTGAATCAGCAACTACAAAAAGAGGTCTCAATACCTACGGGAGTCAGGAAAGGTCAAAATGCTAAAATCAGATTAAATAAAACAACAACATCATCTGTAGGAAAAGGAAAAGTAATTTAACACTCTACGTTTCCTCTACAGATATATTTTTTTAATATGGACATCTAAAGCAGCAAACTGGGCAGACAAAAAAAAAAAAAACCGTAACACATGATACCTTATGATCACAAGGGAATATGACATCACAAGGAGAGAAAAACTCTCTGCAATCCAACCACAAAGATTTGGAAGTTTTGGCTTGTGGTTTTGGTTTTTTGTCCTTTTTTTCCCTCTGAGGTAACATGGGTTTATACTGATTTAAGGGAATAGGTTCACACCTTCTCAGATGTTCATACCACACCTACCACTAACGCACCCATAGTCCTTTACCATAAATCATTGGGCTCCCTCCCCCTTTTCTCCAACTCCCAACTTCCCTCACCTTCTAGTACCCACAGTTCTGCAGTCACATTTCTAGGGTTTGAGTTGGTTTAGTTTTGTCTCATTTTGTTTTGTTTGTTTATATTCCACATAGAGAAAAATCACTCAGTAATAGTCTCTCCCTTTCTGACTCATCATGCAATATAATCCCCTCCAAGTTGTCATTCATGTTGTCTCAAAGCCAAAACTTCACTTTTTACAGTAGAGTAGTATTCCATGGTGTATATATACCACATCTTCTTAATCCACTGATCTGTCCATGGGCACTTAGGTTGTTTCCATAATTTGGCTATCGTAAATAGTGCTGCAATGAACATAGAAGAACATATAGCCCTTCAAATTAGTGTTTTTACATTCTGTGGGTAGATGCCTAATGTGGGATTGCTGGGTCATATAGTATATCTATTTTTAATATTTTGAGGGGCTGTTTTCCATAGGGGCTCACAGGGCTAAACTAGTCTACATTCCACCAGCAATGTAAGAGGGCACCTTTGTCTCCCTCAGCATTTACTGTTATTGCCTTATTTGATTATGGGTTATTTTCCTTGGAGCGAGGTGGTATCTCATTATAGTTTTGATTTACATTTCCTGGTAATAAGTGATGTTGAACTTTTTTTTCATGTGGCTACCGGACATCTGTGTGTCTTCTTTGGAGACATATCTAGTTAGTGCTTCTTTCCATTTTTTGATAGGGTTCTTTATTTTCTTTTGTTGAATTGTTTGAGTTCTTTGTAGGTCTTGGATATTAGCCACTTATCAGAAGTATGATGTGCAAGTATTTTCCCTCATTCAGTAGGGTGTATTTTTGTTTTAATGATAGTTTCCTTTACTGTAAAGAGCTTGTTAGTTTGATGTAGTTCATTTGTTTATCTTTTTTTCCATTTGTTTGTTTTTGTTTTTTTTTTCTTTGCCACTGGAGTCAAATCCCTAAAGACATCACTGCAGCCAATGTCATGTAATGTTTTGCCTAAGTTTTCCTCTATATATTTTATGATTTCAAGTTTTTCCTCCAAGTATTTGAGCCACTTCAGTTAATTTTTGTGTACAGTGTGGAATAGTAGTCCAATTTCATTTTTCTGCATGTGACTGTTTAGTTTTCCCAACATCGTTTATTGAAAAGACTTTCTTTTCTCCATTATATACTCTAGGTTCCTTTGTTGTAGATTAACTGTCCATATAAGTGTGTGTTTTTTTCTGGAACCTTAATTCTATTCCATAGTCTGTGTATCTATTTTTATTCCAGTGCCATACTGTTTTGATTTACAGCCTTCTGGTATAGTCTGAAGTATGAGAGCATGGTACCTCCATTCATCTTTTCAGTCAAGACTACTTTGACTATTCAGAGTCTTTTGTGGTTCCAAATATATTTTAAAATGTTTTGAAGAATTCCATTGAAATTTAGAGGGAGATTGCACTGAATCTGTATATTGTTTTGAGTAAGATGGATATTTTAACACTTCTAATCCCTGAACATGGAATATCTTTGCATTTCTTGTGTCTTACCAATGTTTTAACAGTTTTGTTTTGTTTTGTTTTTTTAGTAAATCTTTCACCTCCATTATTAAGTTTATTCCTAGGTTCCTTAATACTTTTTTATGCTACTGTAAATGATATTGTTTTCTTTATTTCTTTCTCTTCTAATTCATTATTTACATATAGCAGTGCAACAGACTTGCATATTGGTTTTGTCATTTACTACTTTATTTCACTCATTTTTTTTTCTAACTGCTTTTTAAGGGAGTCTTTATGGTTTTTTATGTATACTATCATGCTATCTACAAATAATGATACTGTCATGTCTTTCTTTCCAATTTGGATTCTATTCATACCTTTCTCTTGCTTAATTGCTCTAAGGATTTCCAATACTATGTTGACATCCTTGTCACATAACAGACATTAGAGGAAAAGGTTTCAGTTTCTCACCATTGAGTATGATGCTAGCTGTGGGTTCTGTGTGTGTGGCATTTATTATGTTGAGATATGTTCCTTCCATTCCCATTTAATAAGTTTTTACCATAAATGTATGTTGAATCTTGTCAAATGCTTTCTCTGCATCTATTGATAGCATCATATAATTTTTATCTTTCTTTTTGCTGATGTAGTGAATTATTATATATAGCTTGATGTGCAGATGTTGAGCCATCCTTGCATCCATGGAATAAATTCCACTCCATCATAATGTGGAATTCTTTTAATGTGTTTCTTAATTCAGTTTACTAAGATTTTATAGACACTACTGCCTCTGTATTCATCAGGGATATCTGTCATAGTTATTTTGTGTGTGATGTCTTCATCTACTTTTGGTATCAGAGTAGTGTTGGACTCATAAAATACGCTTGAGAGCAGTCACTCTCAATTTTTTTCAAGAGATTGAGAAAGATAAGTATTAGTTTCAGTAAAACTCACTAGTAAAACCATCTTGTCCTCAGTTTTTTTTTATTTTTATTAATAAATTTTATTTTTATATTCCCCATACAATTGCAAACCCCCATTCTGACCCCAATCCCTCCCCTCCCGCCCCCCACCCCCCAAAAGTGTCTCTGGTTCATAGTTTTTTATTGATTTTGATTTTCACTTTCTTATAGTTATTCATTTTCCTGGTCCCTTATTTAAGTTTTCTAGATTCCTGCTATGAGTGAGACCATCCGGTATTTTTCTTTTTCTTTTTGGCTTATTTCGCTGAGCATGATCCCTTCCAGCGCCAACATGTTGCTGCAAATTGCATGTGTTTATCTTTTTTGAATGCTGAGTAATATTCCATGGTATATATGTACCACATCTTCTTGATCCAGTCATCTATTTTTGGGCATTTGGGTTGTTTCCAAAGCTTAGCTATTGTAAATAGTGCTGCTATAAACATAGGGGTGCAGGTGCTCTTTGGAATTGATGTTTCTGTGTCCTTTGGGTAAATACCTAGGAGTGGAATTGCTGGATCATAGGGGAGCTCTATCTTTAGTAGGTCCAGAAATCTCCACACAGCTCTCCATAGTGGTTGGACCAGTTTGCACTCCCACCAACCGTGCAGAAGAGATCCTTTTTCTCCACACCCTCGCCAACATTTGTTGTTGCTAGTTTAATATGTGCCATTCTCACTGGTGTAAGATGGTATCTTATGGTAGTTTTGATTTGCATTTCCCTGATTACAAGTGATGTTGAACATTTTTTCATATGCCTGTTGGCCATTTGCATTTCCTCTTCAGAGAAGTTTCTTTTTAGCTCTTCTGCCCATTTTTTGACTGGATTATTTTCTTTGTTGTTGTTGAGTCTCATCAGCTCTTTGCAGATTTTTGTGATCAGTCCTTTATCATTAGTGTTGGGTGCAAAAATGTTCTCCCAGTCGGTGGGGTGTCGCGTTGTTTTGGTTATTGTCTCTGTTGCTGTGCAGAAGCTCTTTAATTTGATGTAGTCCCAGCTGTTTATCTTTGCCTTCATTATCACTGCTTTGGGTGATGTGTCTGTAAAGATGTCTTTGATGTGCAAATCACGTAGTGTTTCACCTATATTTCCTTCTATATATTTTATGGTTTCAGGTCTTATGTCTAGTTCTTTAATCCATTTTGAGTTGATTTTTGTGTATGGTGTGAGGTAGTGGTCAAGCTTCATTCTTTTGCATGTAGCAACCCAGTTTTCCCAGCACCATTTATTGAACAAACTTTCTTTGCTCCAATGCATAGTCTTTGCTCCTTTGTCAAAGATTAGTTGACTATAAATCTGTGGGTTTATTTCTGGATTTTCTATTAGATTCCATTGGTCTGTATGTCTGTTCTTGTTCCAATGCCATGCAGTTTTGATGATTATGGCTTTGTAGTATAGTTTGAAGTCTGGAAGTGTGATGCCTCCATTCCCTTCTTTTTTGTTTCAGGAGAGCTTTGGCTATTCGGGGTTTTTGGTGATTCCATATGAATTTCATCAATAATTGTTCTATTTCTTTGAAGAATGACATTGAAATTTTAATTGGAATAGCATTGAATCTGTATATTGCTTTTGGTAGGATGGTCATTTTAATAATGTTTATTCTTCCAATCCATGAGCAGGGGATGTCTTTCCATTTCTTTGTGTCTTCTTCTATTTCTTTTAACAGTGTTTTATAGTTTTCTTTGTATAGGTCCTTTACCTCTTTTGTTAGATTTATTCCCAAATATTTGATTTTTTTTGTTTTGATAACAAAAGGGATTTTTTTTATTTCTTCTTTTTCAGATTTATTGTTTGTGTATCTGAAGGTTACTGATTTTTGCGTGTTGATTTTGTATCCTGCCACTTTACTGAACTGATTCATGAGTTGAATTAGTTTTTCTGTGGAGTTTTTGGGGTTCTCTATGTATATTATCATATCATCTGCAAATAGTGATAGTTTGACTTCTTCTTTTCCTATTTGGATTCCTTGGATGTCTTTCTCTTGTCTTATTGCTCTGGCGAGGACTTCCAGTATTATATTGAAAAGCAGTGGTGAGAGTGGACATCCTTGTCTTGTTCCAGATCTTAATGGAATTGCTTTCAGCTTTTCACCATTGAGAATGATACTGGCTGTTGGCTTCTCATAGATGGCCTTTATGATGTTGATGTATGTTCCTTGTATCCCAAGAATTTCAAGGTTGTCCTCAGTTTTTGATTTCTAGGAGACTTCTGATTACTGTTTCAATTTCGTTTCTTATAATTAGTCTGTTCTGGCTTTCTATTTTTCATGACTCATTCTTGGAAGATTGTGTGTTTCTATGAATTTGTTCATTTCTGCCAGATTTCCCAATTTGTGGCATAAAAATATTCATAGTAGTCTCTTATGATCCTCTATATTTCCCAAATAACTGTTGTGGAGGAGAGGAATGGGGTTAGAAATCAGTTGACACCAGACAATGGAAAGCCACAAATGTGGGCAAAGCCTGGGAATGGCAATTCCAGTTTATTGCTACACATACAGTAGATATGGAATGGTAACATATATCTGAGGACATATAAACCTATAACTCTAAATCATATACCAAATTGTAAATCAATGTTACCTCAATAAAACACAACACAATTTTAAAAATAAAAGATAAGAAAGCAACCATCGTTACTGTAGTGAATCAACTCTAGAATTTGTGACCTTTTATTAGATGACAGATGATGGGTTTGGGGGTAGGAGCTGCTTCCCAAACAATCTCAGCTGCATGTCCCATGGACACAGAAGCTGTCAGTCTGGCCAAGGGCTCATGGCACCATTCTCAGATTAGCACATCTGCACACACATTAGGCAGCACAGCTTTCCTCCAGTGCATTAGGCAGCAGAACTCCCGACCACAGGTGAGGGTGCCTTATGTCCATGAGCACATTCAAATGGCAGGCAAGGTCCACAGGCACTGACAGCAGGGAAGACTTGGTAATCATGATGCAGTAGCTTGAGGAATGGGAACTCAGAGTGATGGAGGACAGGAATAGAAAAAAACTGAAAGGGAGGTAGGCACAAGACCAGAAACCTGGCTCACAAAATGCCAAAAGCTGGAGGTGGGGGTAGAAGGGATTAGCATAGCCATTGACCCAGCCCTAGAAACCAAGATCCTTAGGCCCCAATGCCTAGATTACAAAGCAGAAGATCCAAGCAGGTATCAGACAGCTGTAGGGAGTGTCTAGAGCACTGGCCCAAGGGTAAAGAGATGGAAATTGAGCCCAACAGACCCCAAAGGCAAAGATATGGAGATTGAGGCCACTGTGGAATCTCCTACCCCTTTCAGATTTTGCATAGTTATCCAAAATCAGCAACTAATCCAAAGGCTCACAAGGAGTGACCCCTCACAAGCAGAAGACTAGATCAGGGCAGTCTCTGCACAGGCTCCGGGCAGCACTCCATCTGCCCACCTGTGACTATGCAGGTGCTTCTTTTCACCAACTCTCTTTCTTTGCAGGGCAGCACCTTCCTGCCTGCCCATGACCTGGACCATGCCGAGACTTCTCCTCACTGACCTCCCTCAGCGGAGGCAGCTCTCCCAAGGCCGCCTGCCTGCAAACCTGCAGGCCTCTCAGCAAACCTGACCCTTTCCCAGCAGCTCTTCCTGCCCGCTTGTGTCTATGCAAGTGTCCTTCATTTTTCTGTCCCTTCCCTAATATACCTGCCAGTTAAATATAACTAATGTCTCTGTCTCGTGGAGAAACTCACCCAGGAAACTTACCGCATGTCGCTGAAATGGAAGCTCTAGTGAAATCTTTCCCAGAGTGAACCCAAGGACCCGGCACGCCAAACCCACAGACTCCAAAAAACGACATCAAGAGGAGTTTGTCAATTGGCACCCAACAAATAATAGGCAGGCTGCAGCTAAAAAATAGACCTATTTCTCCTTACACAGAATTCCTTCCCTGGTCATCTTCTCTGAGCTGCCATTTTCAATATTTCAAAATAGACCTCTGGAAAGGACTTCTTATAGATAGGTAGGGCTGATGGAAACAGAAGTAGAGATAGAACAGATCAAGGAAAAATGAAAATAAAAACCACAAAGAGGCCAGTACTAGTCTCCCCCTTTCTAGAGTTGCCACCTCTTCCCACTATAGAAAGAAACAATAGAAAATGCCTCCAGGGCCTCCCTGGTGGTGCAGCGGTTGAGCGCTGGGCTGCCAAAGCTGGGCTGCCAAAGCTGGGCTGCCAAAGCTGGGCTGCAAAGCTGGGCTGCAAAGCTGCCCGCAGCCTCTGCAGCACTGGTTCGATCCCCGGTTGCCAGAGAGGATCTCACATTGCACACAGACCTCTCTTGCTGCGCCCGCTGCTCCCCTCAGCAGTGTATTTCATCAGTCTGCCTGTTCTGTTCCCCACTCTGGCTCTGGTGAATTCTCTCACCCTCCCACGCTTCTGACTGTACCCATTGCTTGTATAAATAAATAAATATTTTTTAAAAAAATCCCTCCAAAGCTCAGGCATTAAGAATCTCACCTTATGGCAGGATACAAAAATCAATGCACAAAAATCAGTAGCCTTCCTATACACAAACAATAAATCTGAAGAAGAAGAAATCAGGAAAGCCATTCCTTTTATTGTTGAAACAAAAAAAATCAAATACTTTGGAATAAACCTAACAAAAGAAGTAAAGGACCTATTCAAAGAAAACTATAAAACATTGTTAAAAGAAATAGAAGTAGACACAAAGAAATGGAAAGACCTCCCCTGCTCATGGATCGGAAGAATTAACATTATCAAAATGGCCATCCTACCAAAAGCAATCTACAGATTCAATGCTATTCCAATAAAAACTTCAATGTCATTCTTCAAAAAAATAGAAAAAAATATTGATGAAATTCATATGGAGCCACCAAAAAACCTGAATAGCCAAAACTCTCCTGAAAAAAAAAAGAAGGGAATGGAGGCATCACTCTCCCAGATTTCAGACTATGCTACAAAGCCATAATAATCAAAACTGCATGGTATTGGAACAAGAACAGACACACAGACCAATGGAACTGAATAGAAAACCCAGAAATAAACCCACAGATTTATAGTCAACTAATCTTTGACAAAGGAGCAAAGAATATGCACTGGAGCAAAGAAAGTTTGTTCAATAAATGGTGCTGGGAAAACTGGGTCACTACATGCAAAAGAATGAAACTTGACTATGACCTCACCCCATGCACAAAAACCAACTCAAAATGGATTAAAGAACCAGACATAAGACCTGAAACCATAAAATACATAGAAGGAAATATAGGCGAAACACTACATGACATGCACCTCAAAGACATCTTTACAGACACATCACCCAAAGCAGTGATAGTGAAGGCAGAGATAAACAGCTGGGACTACATCAAATTAAAGAGCTTCTGTGCAGCAAAAGAGACAATAACAAAAACAAAGAGACACCCTGCCAACTGGGAGAAAATTTTTGCACACAACACTAATGATAAAGGACTGATCACAAAAATCTACAAAGAGCTTATGAGACTCAACAAAAACAAAGAAAATAATCCAGTCAAAAAATGGGCAGAAGAGCTAAAAGGAAACTTCTCCAAAGAGGAAATACAAATGGCCAACAGGCGTATGAAAAAATGTTCAACATCACTTGCAATCAGGGAAATGCAAATCAAAACTACAATGGGATACCATCTCACACCAGTGAGAATGGCACCTATTAAAAAAACTAGCAACAACAAATGTTGGCAAGGATGTGGAGAAAAAGGAACTCTCCTGCACTGTTGGTGGGAGTGCAAACTGGTCCAACCACTATGGAAAGCTGTGTGGAGATTCCTCAACCTACTAAAGATAGAGCTCCCCTATGATCCATCAATTCCACTCCTAGGTATTTACCCAAAGGACACAGAAACATCAATTCCAAAGAGCACCTGCACCCCTATGTTTATAGCAGCACTGTTTACAATAGCTAAGCTTTGGAAACAACCCAAATGCCCAAAAATAGATGACTGGATCAAGAAGATGTGGTACATATACACCATGGAATATTACTCAGCATTCAAAAAAGATAAACACATGCAATTTGCAGCAACATGGATGGCACTGGAAGGGATCATGCTCAGCGAAATAAGCCAGAAAGAAAAAGAAAAATACCGGATGGTCTCACTCATAGCAGGAATCTAGAAAACCTAAATAAGGGACCAGGAAAAAGAATAACTATAAGAAAGAAAAAATCAAAATCAACAAACAACTATGAACCAGAGACACACTATGGGGTTTGGGGGGCAGGGAAAGGAGGGATTGGGGTCAAAATAAGGGGGTTGCAATTGTATGGGGAATATAAAAATAAAATTAAAAAAAATTAAAAAAAAGAATCTCACTTTAACTTACTTATTTTATATGAAGTACCTTTTTCTTATATCTGTTTAAAAAAATAAATAAAAGAAGCTCACATTTTACTCCCAGGGAATTTGCATTTGAAAATAGCTGTAGTCAGGGCTTATGCCAAATGAGAGTGCTGGGGCCTTCCAGGACTTGCTGCCCCTACTGTCCCTCCCCATCAGTCCCTCCTGTTTCTGCCTAGGGACTAGTTTAGGCCTGAGCACTCCCCCAGCACTCCTCTAGCATCTACATAGCTCTATGGCTGGGACTGGGGCCTGAGCTGGGGTGTAGGAATTGCAGCATGTTCAAAGATATGTCACCAGAATAATGGAATGCCCCAGCCTCAGGCCAGGCTGACCTCCCAAAGTATGTGTTTGGGAGTTTGCAGCTGGAGCCCAACTGCTTGAAGAGAGCCAGGCCCACCCAGATGCAACCCTTCCCACCCCACCCCCTCTGGACCTGGTACAGAGCAGAGTGTGGAGTTCTTCCAGACAGAGCCAGCATATCAGGGAAGGGGACCTGATCTGTGCCAGGGGCTGCAGTGGATACAGGATGCCTCGGCATGGGACATCCCCATGAAAGCTAGAGCAGTCCTAGATCCCGTGTCAGCAAGGCTGGCTACGAGCAGGTTGTGGAGGCGTGGGGCCAGCCCCATAGTCAGTGGGGAGACCCGATGGGATAAGAAAAAGCAAGACTCCAAGAGGGCTTTCAATGGAGCCAGAGACAGGCTTGCCCAGGATCACCTGGAGGAACCCCTACATTCCTGCTCCCAAAGCCTCTCTTGCCACACCTCCTATGTCTCCACAAGGTGGATTCTCAAGAACTTTTTAAGCACTCTTCTAAATAAAAGGGGATTGTTGTCCTGGGATGTTTTAGGTGGCGGGTCCTTACCAGAAGTGGTGTTCTGAGAAACCGGGCTTCATTTGTGTGTGTCTTTAGCCCAGGTCACCTCCATGTGTGCGGATTCCCCTGCCCCCCTTGTTCTCAGGATGCAGTCTTGGCACCCAAAGTTTCAGCTGGTCAAGCTAAAATGTAGAGTCAGGCAGGGCACCTCGCATCAGGACAAAAGTCTTGGTATGAGGATATCTGCTGAAAACAGCAGGCAGACATTACGGCCAGATTAGCATAACCAGCTAGACCACCTTCACAGGAAGTTAAGTGTAACTAGAGATAGGATGTTTTGATCAACAGTAACAATGGCACCACCCCCCCCAGGCAACAGCACCTAGCTTATGCCAGACTGTTATGCATCCCCAATACACATCCCCACCACACACATTCCTCCACACATTCCTCCGCATCCTTGCCCACTTTCCCTAGATGACCCCCAAATAAATGTGACACTGGCCCAGAAACTGGTGCTGCATCTCCAGAGATGTGAGCCCCCAGGTCGCTTTCTTACTCACTACTTAGACTTTGAGCTGTCTTTCCTCTGTCCTGCACTGCTCCCCAACACTGCCCGTCCCCCAACCAGACGACACGTGTGGGAAAGAGATTTGCTGAAAGGGGTGACCTCAGGTGCCAAGGGTCTTTGCCAAGCCCTGGTGGATGAGGTGGGTGAGAAGGACACCATCCAACATCATTTTCTTGGCTGCCTGCCTTTCCCCCAGTGGCCCTAGAACCCAGACCCCGGGGTCTCATGTCACACCAACACTGTGAAACTCTCCTCGGCCACAAAGGTCATGTAGTCACTCACACCACACCAAGGAGGCAAGGGAGGAACTGCCTTGGAGCTGACAAGGGCTGGCAAGGAGAGGGTTGGGGCTGATTTGAGTCACAGCCAAAGATGGAGGCCCTGAGTTCTCAATTGGCTTCTCTCTTTCTCTGGAGTCCCTCAGTGTGTCCAGTCATCTAAAAGGCTGTGGAAGTTCTGAGTTCATGCTAAGTGCTCACATGAAGGCCCTCGTCTGAGTAGCACTGCCCTGGTTTCAGGTCCAGGACACATCCTAGCTCAGCGTCATAAAGGGCAGGACTTTGCAACCCTCCACAGGGTCCCACAGAGTCCTCCCGCCCCTCTCTACCCACCCACAGCTCCCCCTGCCTCTTTTGACACACCAGGCAAAGCTCACATTGCCCAAAGCCCACAGCATGCCCACAAGCACACTTCCACACAGGAAAAGACTGACAGTCATGCAAACTTACCTACAGTTACTTTCTCACATTCAGGAGCTCCCTCTCATTCTAAAACAGTTATTTTCATCCCCAAATATAATCACACCAATTCGTGCTCATGCAAACCACACAACCGTTTGCACACTCACATGCAGACACATAAACATTCCCACCTGAAGTTATCCAAATGCTTAGAAGGCACAGATTCTCATATATGGACATATTTTCTCACACATACACACTCAAACACATTCAAAGCCATCGTGACAAAACACACCACATATTAGCATTTCACCACTCAAGATATCTGCTGCTGGTTTCACCAGGGTCAGAAAGGGGTCTTAGAGGGCAGGAAGCACCAGCAATTAGACTCCAAGCCAATAGCGATCCTTCCTCTGATCTTGCCATGGCTGCCTCCCTCAGGATGCCCTCCCTCTCCCAATGACAGTTTGGACTCCTCTTTACTCCCCCATGCAATAAACCATGGCCAGTTCTGGTCCTTCTCACCTTCCCTTGCCTAACTGCACTCCCCGCAGAGTCCCATCTATCCATCCCTACCAAACCTGCAAGACACATCCCTGCCCTCGTGAGGTACTGACCACTGGGAACAAGCCTGCACCCTGGAGAGATGGTCATCCATGTAGGTGTGCCTGAGCCTAAGGGTTCCGAGTTGTTTCCTGGGTGAGAATTGTGTCCCAGTCATGAGAGCAAAATCTATGAGGCTCAAATAGAAAATGGTGTCCCCCTCCTCTTGTGGCCCCAGATATGCACTGTACAGCTCAGCCCTCATCTCAGCCATGCCTAGGGAAACTGCCCAACTCTCCTCATTCAGGCCTTCCCAGTTAAAGGCATCCATTCTGGAGTCAGACATACCCAAGTTGGAATTTCAGTACCACTGTATCTAATAGTGTAACTTGGACAAGCTCCTCAACATTCTTAGCCTCAGTTTCCTCATCTAAGGCAATAAGAACAATAATTCTCCCCCTACAGATGTGATATGAGGATGTGGATATAGAATACACTGCAAGTGACTGGGGCACAGTAGGTGCTCAACCCAATGTGGTGCCTCTCCTCCCTAGACCCTATCAGCTCTGTGGGCAATCCAAAGGGGCTTATCCCTCAGGATGGAATAGTCCAGAGCAAGATCAAGGGAGCTTAGGGGCCCCAGACCACACCCCCCTCCCCAAGGCTGAATCTAGGTCTGTTCCCCTTCTGTGGCGCCCCAGGGCTCCAGGACATCTTTGATTAATAAGCAGCAGAAAGATAAGTCTCACGATAATTAATAAATCGTTAGCAACATTACTTTTCATCAGATAAGTCCATTAATTGTTCCCATTTCCTTACAAAAATCTCAGGGCCAAGGGCGCCTCGCAGTGAATTGATTTTATGAGAAATCCAAGCCTATAAAGAAAAGCAGGTCACTGGTAAAGTAAAAGGCAGCCACCTGCAGGGCCAGAGGGAGAGAGTATATTCCAACCAACTCCTCCACTCTTTGGGAGAGCAAGGACCAGAGAACACAGAACACCCCCTCACACCTCCCACTCCAGCCCAAGCAGAGCATGGAGGGGACACAGAGACTCACGCAGAGCTGGACACAGGTTTCTTCTCTGACACTGACTCTAAAGCAACTACCAGTTTCTGTTATAACCATACTAAGAATAAGTCACATACAAATTGAAAGGAAAAAAAGGTCCTACTAGATTAGCAATGACCAACAGGAGCATGGGACAAGGCAAGACAGCACTAGGAGAGCCGCTACCCATTCATTCTACAAATTATTAGTCAAGTGCAAGGGGCTAACATAACTGTAGAATGAAAAGAGACCCAGTTCCTACTCTCAAGGAGTCTATATTTGCAACTTTAAAGTTCTATTCCTTTTCAGAAGAAGAAACTAAAACAGGGCATAGCCTTCTCAAGGCCATACTAAGGATCAGTGGCAAAATTGGCTAGAGCTGCTTCACAATCCCCTTCCCAGTCCCTCCTTCATACAAAGCAGTAGCTAAAGGATCCCCACTTCCACACTAAAACACACAAACAGATTTCAACTAACTTCTCATGCACTCAGACTTTGAGAACACCAGCACAGGCTCGCTCATTCACCTAGAGAAGTGTGTTTGAATACTTATTATATACAATGGCACTGAACTGGCACACACAAAAACTGCCCACCAGAAGCTGGTTGACTGGTGAAAATGGAAAATCTTTCCTTTAAAAAAATAATAATAAAGCAAAGTTCTGAAGCAGAACAGGAGACATGATTTAATAAAGTGCTCTGAGAGATTAAAGCAAAAAGCATCCTTGGAGACCGGGAAATCCAGGAAAGTTTTCTGAAGTAGTACCACTTGGGGATTTTTGCTTCTGTTGCCTTTGCTTTTGATGTCAGATTCAAAAAATAATCACGAAATAAGATGCCAAGGGCTTTACTGCCTGTATTTTCTTCTGGGTGTTTTATGGTTTCAGGTCTTATGTTCAATTCTTAAATCCATTTTTATTTTTGTGTGTGGTATAAAATAGTGGTCTAGTTTCACACTTTTCCTAGTTTCATCGTTTTGCATGTGGTTGTCAAAACTTCCCAACACCATTTATTGAAGAGACTGTCCTTACCCCATTGTATGTTCTTGGCTCTTTTGTCACAAATTAATTGATCATATATGTGTGTGTTTATTTCTGAGCTCTCTACTCTGTTCCATTGATCTCTATACCATATTGCTTTGATTATTGTAGATTCGCAATATAGTTTGAAATCCAGACATGTGATGCTTCCAGTTTTGTTCTTTCTCAATATTGTTTTCACTATTCAGGGTCTTTTGTGGTTCTATACAAATTTTGATTGTTTGATCTAGTTGTGTGAAAAGTGCCATTGGAATTTGATAGGTATTGAATTGATTATCTAGATTTCTTTGGGTAGAATGGACATTTAACAATATTAATTCTTCCGATCTTGGATCTGAAGTATCTTTCCATTTATTTGTGTCTTTAATTTCCTACATAAAAATAAATCCCAGCTAAAGAATGAAACTTTGAAATAAATAAAACTATAAAAATGCTAGAATAAAATTTAGAATATTTATATATGTATGTGTGTGTGTATATGTGTGTATGTGTGTGTGTGTGTGTGTGTGTGTGTAGATACACTTTGTGAGCATGGTACAAAATTAAGATACCCTGAATTGAAAAAAAAAAAGCTATGTTTACATAAAATTTTAAATTCTCTAGTGCAAAGGACATCAGCAAAAAAATTAAATATAAATATCAGATGGAGAAACTGTTTGTAATGTATACAATAACAGAGGAGTAAGATCTCCAAAATATAAAGAATTCCCAACAAAAAGACAGTCAGCAGGCAATTCACAGAAGAAACACAAATGGCTAAGAAACCGGTTTTTGAAACTCAGCACGATTAACATTTGGGTTAGTGATTCTTTCTACACACTAGATGTCACTAGCAAACCTCCTCCCCACCCCCAGGATGTAGCAATCGAAAAATGTCTCCAAACATTGGCAAATGTCCTGTGGAGGTCAAGAGTACCCCCAGTTGAGAACCACTGATAGTAAACATTAAAAAATGGGCTCAGTCTTCTGATTGGACATTGCCAATTAAAACAACAATAAAATGTCATTTTTCTCTTAGATTGGGAAAATTTAAAAAATTGATAATAACTATGCAAGGATTTAGGTAGAATGATGCTCTCACTCTTTGTTGGTGGGAACATATATACATATGAAAATTTTTTAATATTATCTGGCAGCATCCATCAGTTTTTAAAATCTGTAAGCCCACTGGCCCAGCAATTCCATTTTTGGACTCCACCCTGCAGACCAATGTGCAATCATGCATAAGGACATACATAAAAGGAGGTTCACCAGGGTTTTTTATTTATAACAGTAAAAACTTGGAAACAATTGTAAATAGAAGGAAATAGCAAAATTATGATTCATTAATATGTCAGACATAAAAGAGTTGCCAAAACATAGAGCTGAGTAAAAAAAGCAAATTGCAAAATAATATATTCTTTTTTTTAATTTATTTTACATATTTTACATCATTTTTCATTTTTGCACAATGTATGCATTTTCATCTTGGTAGTTCCCATACAATTCCCACCTCCCCCCCTTGTTTTGATCCTACTCCTTTCTCTCCCCTCCCCACCACCATAGTGTGTCTCTGGTTTATAGTTGCTTGTTGATCTTGATTTTTACTTTATTATAATTAGCCTTTTTCCTGATCCCTTATTTGGGTCTTCTAAATTCCTGCTATGAGTGAGACCATCCAGTATTTTTCTTTTTCTTTCGGGCTTATTTTGCTGAGCATGATCCCTTTCAGCTCCATCTACATTTATTTTTTAGGTTTAAATTATGTACTATTAAAAAGAGAAAGAGAAAGGAAGATCTGGAAAAATAGATAGCAAATTATTAATAATGGTTAACCCTAAGAAGTAGGATAGGGTTGTAAGAAAGTAGTAAGAGAAGGGAGAGAGAAGAATTTCCACTTTTTGCTTTATAGAGTTATGCATTGTCTGAGTTTTAGCAGTGAACATGAATTGTTTTTATAATTGTATTTTAAACAAATTCCAAAATAAAAAGGATTTGTGTAATTCTTGCACAAGTAAATCAGCACTGATCTCTGTGTATTTGTGTCATTTTTCCCAATGGCTACATAACAAAAAAATGTTATGTGCAGTGAGAGATGGAACAATTCCAATGTCTTAGTTGTGGAGAAAGCTGATGTCTTTGAATTAAATCAGGACCAAGTACACTACTACAGCAAAAACAGATTGGCCAATGGCTCAACCACATGGCAGGGCTGGGTAGGGCATGTTTTCTCAGCAATTCCCTGAAACAGTCTGAAAAAGGAGTTTGTCAACTTAGAGATCAGTTTTATTTTCACTTTAACTACATAAAAAAAAACCCCACAGACCTCCCAAATCTGTTCAACTGCTGCTGTTGTTCCTCTTGATCACATGTCTGTTTACAAATATCACTGGGCATCTTTCCACTTCCCACCACAGCAATTTTTCCCCAAACACAAAGAAACCAGAAGTTCTGGGGTTTGGGTTATTTTTAATTTCTCTTTTTAAAGTAGAGTAATTTTTAAATTATGTTTTTAACTTAGAACATAGATCAGTGGTTTAAAAATAAGAGGCCTGAAGCATAAACCTGTAACCAGTAAAAATACAAAGTTTTTGAGGCAATTCATCATAGCAATGAGTCATAGGTTCCTGACTGTTGACCATGTGATCATGTGACCATGTTCGATGGCTGTTGACCATGTGACCATGACAGCCAGTGGGGGCAGAGTTCCAACCCAGCCACATCTACTGAAGTGGTGGTAAGCAACTACCTGACATGCTGGATAGTGAACTGAGGCAGGTTTCATTTTAGTGGAATTTTATTTCAGTGGAGTTACAGATGAAATCACAAAATAATGGTATGAAGCCATCTCTACACACATACCTTATTTTATTGCATTTTGTAGTTTCTGGGCTTTTTACAAATTAAAGGATGTGTCAACCCTATGATGAGTAAGTCTGTTGGCGCCATTTCTTCAACAGCTTCGATGATGGCATTTTTTAGCAACAAATTTTTTTTAAATAAGCTATGTACATTGTTTTAGACATAATGCCATTGCACACTTAATAGACTACAGTGTAATGTAAATATAACTTTTATATGCATTTGGAAACCAATAAATTTGTGTGACTCTTTGCATTCTGATATTTGCTTTACTTCAATGATTTGGAACCAAGCCTGTAATATCTCCAAAGTGTGCCAATTCTGCAATGACACTGCAAAACTAAAGTGTGCAATTTCAAAGAAAAGAATAATAAAATAATTTTAAAACAAATTGTGAAGATTTGACTCAAAGCAATGTAATGAAGAGCAAAATCAAAAAGACGTATTTAAGGGTCTCTTAAAGATTTCTTTAGACTGTTTCAGAATTATCTCCAAACTTGTAGCTTGAAGTACCAAACTACACAGCACCAAGTACACAGCACCACAACACTATTGGCCTCAAAAAGAGGTCACTGATTGGAGAGGTATCCATAACAGAGCTGCGCTATTTACCAATATTTTTAGTGGGTTCAAAAAAAATGAACTCAAAAGACTTGGGGAAGACTGCAATTATAAAAACACAGGAATTATGAGTTGATTTTTGTGTATGGTGTGAGGTAGTGGTCAAGCTTCATTCTTTTGCATGTAGCGACCCAGTTTTCCCAGCACCATTTATTGAACAGACTTTCTTTGCTCCAATGCATAGTCTTTGCTCCTTTGTCAAAGATTAGTTGATCATAAATCTGTGGATTAAAGAACTAGACATAAGACCTGAAACCATAAAATACATAGAAGGAAATATAGGCGAAACACTACGTGATTTGCACCTCAAAGACATCTTTACAGACACATCACCCAAAGCAGTGATAGTGAAGGCAAAGATAAACAGCTGGGACTACATCAAATTAAAGAGCTTCTGCACAGCAAAAGAGACAATAACAAAAACAAAGAGAAACCCTACCGACTGGGAGAACATTTTTGCACACAACACTAATGATAAAGGACTGATCACAAAAATCTGCAAAGAGCTGATGAGACTCAACAACAACAAAGAAAATAATCCAGTCAAAAAATGGGCAGAAGAGCTAAAAAGAAACTTCTCTGAAGAGGAAATGCAAATGGCCAACAGGCATATGAAAAAATGTTCAACATCACTTGTCATCAGGGAAATGCAAATCAAAACTACCATGAGATACCATCTTACACCAGTGAGAATGGCACATATTAAAAAACTAGCAACAACAAATGTTGGCAAGGATGTGGAGAAAAAGGAACTCTCCTGCACTGTTGGTGGGAGTGCAAACTGGTCCAACCACTATGGAGAGCTGTGTGGAGATTTCTGGACCTACTAAACATAGAGCTTCCATATGATCCAGCAATTCCACTCCTAGGTATTTACCCAAAGGACACAGAAACATCAATTCCAAAGAACACCTGCACCCCTATGTTTATAGCAGCTCTATTTACAATAGCTAAGCTTTGGAAACAACCCAAATGCCCAAAAATAGATGACTGGATCAAGAAGATGTGGTACATATATACCATGGAATATTACTCAGCATTCAAAAAAGATAAACACATGCAATTTGCAGCAACACGGATGGCGCTGAAAGGGATCATGCTCAGTGAAATAAGCCAGAAAGAAAAAGAAAAATACCGGATGGTCTCACTCATAGCAGGAATCTAGAGAACTTAAATAAGGGACCAGGAAAATGAATAACTATAAGAAAGTGAAAATCAAAATCAACAAAAAACTATGAACCAGAGACAGTTTTTGGGGAGTGGGGGGCGGGAGGGAAGGGATTGGGGTCAGAATGGGGGGGTTGCAAATGTATGGGGAATATAAAAATAAAATTTATTATTTAAAAAAAACACAGGAATTAATGATTCAGTCCTTTTATCAGTCTTTGTTCACTGTAACTCTAATGTGTGTCTATAAATACCTGTTAATATACTAAGTGGTTGATGACAAAATAACATTAGAATGAAGATATTTTCAACAAGTCTGAAAAGACTGGCATCAGAAATAATTAGTCCAGACCAAAATTGATGGTTTGGTAGACTCGGTATTAAAAACCTCTTGTCCTGGACTTTTTATTGCAGAAAACAAGGGCCATTTTGATTACCGCTTCAGTATCTTGTAATACCGCTTTAATACCGCTTGTAATTTACTTGTTCACATTTTCTATTTCTTCCTGAATCAGTCTTAGAAGTTTTTGTCTTCTAAGAATTTGTCCATTTCTTCTACTAAGATATCCAATTTATGGACAAAAAGATGTTCATGATAGTCTCTTATGATCCTTTACATTTCTGGGATGTCTATTGTAACTTCTCTCTTGTTTCTGATTCTATTCTGTAGAATTTTCCTTCTGTTTTTCTTAGTGAGTTTAGCTAAAGTTTGTCTATTTTTTATTTTCTTGGTTTTTCAAAAAATCAGCTTTTTTACACTGGTCTTTCAGCTTCTCTTTGGTTTCTGCTTCCCTTATTTCCTCTCTAACTTTTATCGTTTTCTTCCTTCCACACACTTTTAATTCAGTTTGTTCTTTTACTAGTTCCTTAATGTGTAATTTTAGATAATCTATTTGAAATCTTTCTTATTTTTTGATGTGAGCCTTTATTTCAATCTACTGCCCTCTTAGTGCTGCTTTTGCTATCTATATCCCATAGGTTCTGCTATCTCCTGTCTTCACTTTCATTCATTTCCAGATATTTTTTAATTCCTCCGTTGATTTCCTCATTAACCCAATAATCATTCAATAGCATGTTTTTGAGCCTCTACATATTTGACGTTTTTCCCAATTTCATTTTGTGGTTGATTTCTAGTTTGATACCATTATGATAAGAGATAATACTTGATATGATTTTAATCTTCATTAATTTACTGACATTTGTTTTGTGACCCAACATGTCATCTATCCTCAAAATTGTATCATGTGCATTTGAGAAGAGTGAGTACTCAGCTTTTGGGGGATGCACTGACATATAAATGTCTATAAACCCATGTGGTATAATTTCCCATTTAAGGCTATTTCCTTATTAATTATCATCTAGGCTATCTTTCCATTCATGAAGTTTGGTGTTGAAGGCCCCTCGGACTATTGTGTAGCTATCAATGTCCGCCTCTGGATTTATTAATTGTTGCATTATATGTTCTGATGTTCCCTCATTTGGTGAATATATTGATGAGGGTTATGTCTTCCCAATGTACAGATCTCTTAATCATTACATAATGTCCATCTTATATCTCATTACCATTTTTAGCTGGAAGTTATTTTATCTGATATAGGTATGGCTGATGCTACCCCAGTTTTTAGGATACTATTTGTTTGTAGGGTTGTTTTCAATCACTTATTTGTACCTGTATTTATCTTTGGAGCACAGATGGATCCTGGGTTTTATTTTCTGATACAGCCAGCAACTCTGTGCCTTTTGATTGGTGAGTTCAGTCCATTTACCTTTTGGGTTATTAGTATATGTGGATTTACTACTGCCATTTTGCCTTAGTTTTCTGGTTGTATATATTTCCTTGCTCAATTTTTTTTTATTTTCTACTTTCAATTTAAATAGTAGAACATCTTTCATCATTTCTTGTAGGGGAGGTCTAGTGTTGGCAACCTCCTTCAATTTTTGTTTATGTAGTAAGGTCTTTATTTCTTCTGCATACTTGCAAGGAAGTCTTGAAGGTTACAGTATTCTTGCCTAGCAGTTTTTATATTTAAGAATTTTGATTATATCATTCCATTCACTCTTTCTAGAAATTCTCCTGAGAAGGCTAAGGAAAGCTTGATGGATGTACTTTGTAGGTTACCTGCTTTTATTCCCTAGCCACTGTCAATATTCTTTGTCTTGAGCTCTTGGTAGTTTTACTACTAATCTTGGTGTAGGTCTCATTACATTTAGATAACCAGCATTCTTAAGCTTCATGGATTTGTGTATTTAGTTTCTTCCTCATTATTTGGGAAATTTTCCACCATTATTTTCTTTGAAGACGCTCTCTGTTCTGTTCTCTTCTCTCTCTCTTTTCCTTCTGGAATAACTATTATCCTTATATTGCCTTTAGCAATGGAGTCAAATAGCTCTCAAAGTACTTCTTAATGTTCTTATTTGTATATTTCTTTCTCCTTCCACCTAAGTCCTTTGTGCATTGCCTTCAAGGTATTGATTTTATCCTCCATTGGTCTATTCTGATTCCAGAGTGTTTTGTGGAATTTTCTTAATCTCATAGCATCCTGAATCTGTTATTTTCTTATTAAAAACTTCAATTTCTTATAAATAGCCAACAAGTATATGAAAAAATGTTCAACATCACTTATAATCAAAGAAATGCAAATCAAAACCATGAGATACCACCTTACACCAGTGAGATGGTACATGTTACAAAAACAGGAAACAACAAATGTTGGCGAGGATGTAGGAAAAAAAGGAACTCTCCTACACTGCTGGTAAACTGGTCTGACCACTATGGAGAGCTGTGTGGAGGTTCTTCAAACTACTAAAAATGTTTTGTGGAGGACACAAAAACATTAATTCAAAAGGATACAGCACCCCTATGTTTACTGCAGCACTATTGACAATAGGTAATACATGGAAATAACCCAAATGTCCAAAAATAGATGACTGGATCAAGAAGATGTGGTATGTATACACACGATGGAATATTACTCAGCAATCAAAAAGGATAAATTCATGCAATTTGCAGCAACATGGATGGAGCAGGAAGAGATTATGCTCAGCAAAATAAGCCAGAAAGAAAAAGAAAAATATCAGATGGTTTCACTTATAGGAGGAATGTAGAAGGATCAGAAAAAAAATAACCATAGTAAGGGATCAGGAAAAAAAATAACTGTAATAAAGTAAATATCAAAATCAACAGGCAATCATAGACCAGAAACATTCTATAGGGGAGGAGCAGGGAGAGGGATCAGGACAGGGGTGGGAAGAGCACAAGGGACTATGGTGATGTTGCACAGGTGAATTGGTGGTGGGGATTGCACAGGAAATCATGCATAATACAAAAATTAAGGATGATGTTTTATATATAAAGAAGATGTGGTATATATACACAATGGAATACTACTCAGCAATCAAAAAAAAATAAACTCATGCCATTCACAGCAACATGGACCGAGCCAGAAGGGATCATGCTCAGTGAAACAAGGCAAAAGGAAAAAGAAAAATATCAGACAGTTTCACTTCACTTATAGGAGGAATATAGGGGAACTAAATAAGGGATGAGAGAAAATATAACAATAATAATTTAAAAACAACAAAATTAGCAGGCAACTGTACATCAGAGACATTCTGCAAGGTAGGGGGAGGTAGAAGAATCAAAACAGGGGCAAGAAGAGCACAAGGGAGTATGGTGATGGTTCACCGGTGAATTGGTAGTGGGAATTTTATGGGGAATACACCTGAAATGAGAAAGCATGCAAGCATGCATTGTTCAAAAAGGAACACTGATGTAAAATATATATAAAAATTTTTAAAAACTCAATTTCTGTTTTCTATTCATTATTATATTTCTCACTTTGTGATTTTTCTTTTATCTATTTTTTTAAAGATTTATTTATTTATTCATACAAGCACTGGGTACAGTCAGAAGCGTGGGAGGGTGAGAGGATTCACCAGAGCCAGAGCAGGCAGCAGAACAAGCAGACAGATGGAGGACACTGCTGAGGGGAGCAGCAGGCGTGGCAGGAGAGGTCTGTGCGCCATGTGGGACCCTCGCTGGGGCTGGGGATTGAACTAGCGCTGCAGAGGCTGCAGGCAGCCTCACAGCCCAGCGCTCAACCGCTGCGCCACCGGGGAAGCCCTCTTTTATCTTTTTGAGCTATGTTTGATAGGGTGATAAAATCTTCCTTCCAAGTCTTTGTGGTTGGACTCTGGAGAGTTCTTTCCTTGCTATGTCATACTCTGTTGAGATCTCAAGGTGTCTTACACTGTATATTTTTTGTCTGCCCATTTTGTTGCTTTAGATTTGCTCCTTTTTTTTTTTAGTATCTGTAGCAATAACTTAAAGAGTTGAACTCTTAATTTTCTAGCAGGTGGCACTGTGGTTATATTTTATTTTAACTTTTTTACTTTCCTGACTTCCATAGATACTGAAATCTGATTTTGTAGTTGCTGAGTCAGAGGGTGGGGGAGGAGCCTGGAGAAGCCCAGCCACTTGTAGGAATATGGTTGGGGTGGGAAGAGATAGCTAATGTTTGTGGCATCACTGATATCTTTCTGATTTCTAGATTGATAGCATTGTGATCAAAGATGATCCCTGATATGCTTTCAATCTTCATTAATTTAATGAGGTCCCAGACACAAGATTCTGCAGTCTTTGCACTGTCGGTGCACTTCACAAGGTCAGTATCCGTCCGAAGGGGTGGAGGAAGGCGAGTGCAGCCCAGAGCACAATCTCTAATCTCCTTACCAGGGATCCAGAGGCGGCATAATGTTTGTTAGGTGAACACATGAACCTCTCCACTGGCCTGTGTGTGATGTTTTTTAAGCACCAGTCCCTCCCAATAAACACACACACACACACACACACACACACATACATACACACCTTTCATCCATCTCCTTCCACTTTCTCTAAAACAACCACATGATAAGTATTGACCCATTAAACTAAAAATATATTCAAATACATCCAAAATACTGACCAAGAATTGGCAAGTGATCCCATGAAATACCACCCAGGGACAATCTGTGAGCAGCTGTCCTTCCTGAGGAGACCCAGGTGCCCCTTCCTGCTGCCCCAACCCACTTTGTGCATGTGAGGCCCCAATCCACTCTCCATTCCTTTGCATTGAGTGGACACCTGTGACTGGGCTGTAATCCCAGGTAAGCCACCAGCACACAGCCCAGAACTAACCCCCATCCTGGTCACAGTGACTTGAATAGCCATGTGCACCTGTGATCCAGGCAGCCACTGATCCATGGGCGGAGCCCACCAGGTCTGAGGCCTCTGCTTTTGAAACACTGACAGGGCTATCCTACTGAGCCTGACCCCTGACCTACAGGTGGGGATAGCCATTGTCCCCACAGGTCCCAACTGCTATTGGTCCTGCTGCAGGGACCCATGAAGGTATCCATTTCAGGTCGGTGCAAAGCAAAACAAACAGAAGGGCCAAGGGGCAAAGGTTTGTGTGGAAGGCTTTGCCAGGTTGGGAAGCTGTTGTTGCAAGTACAGGTATAATACACACCAGGCAGGCTCCAGGGCCAGCAGGGTTTCACCTGCCATGAGGTTTTTTATAAGCATGTGGCCATCTCAGATCTGCAGACTGCCAGAACTTTGGGGATTGCATGGGGATTGGATGGTGCTTCAATATCAGAAAGCAGCACCTTCCTCTTCTTGAGCCTATGGAGAAAGAAGAATAAGGTGGAGAGGCAGGTAAATCCCTGCCACAGATCAGAAGCTGGGGCCAGGCACAGGCAGAGCTGGCAGAGCCTCCACAGAGCCCAGAAGCTATAGATCACAGTCGCACTGTCAGACCACCTACCTTTAGCAGAGGTTTAATCAAATGAAGTCAAAACATTTCCAGCAATTGCCAATGTACTACTGACAAATAGAAGTGTATGTGTGAATGAAGGTTTCAGAGGTATTTGTTTTAATTAACAGAGTAAGTATAGACCAGATCTAGATTCTAATTCTGGCTTAGTTACAAACTACCAGTGTAAACTCAGACAAGTGACTTAACCTCTGAGTTTCAGTGAATTCACCCGTAAAAGAGGCATGGCAATGCCTATCTTGTAGGAATGTTTTGAAAATTCAACTAGTGCAAGAGTCACTGGCTCCACTTCCAGCCTGTCACTTTCTATAATTTACCTGGTCAGCAACCAAATAGATGTTTCTAAAATATTGGGACTTTTAAAATATTTTTATGGTCAAGTTAACTCACATTCAGAAAATCAAAGTGTGACTTAAAAATTATTATAAATTATGTATCTGGGGCCTCCCCTGGTGGTGCAGATGGTTGAGCACAGCACTGTGAAGCTGTCCATAGCCTCTGCAGCGTGGGTTACATCTCGGCCGGCGGGGGAGAATCCCACATGACACGGCAGACCTCTCCTGTCTCGCCCACTGCTCCCCTCAGCAGTGTATTTCAGTCAGCCTGCCTGTTCTGTTCCCCGCTCTGTCTCTGGTGAATCTTCTCACCTCCCACGAATCTGGCCTATACCCAGGTTCTTGTGTGGATAAATAAATAAATCTTTAAAAATTAATTAAGTATCTGACTAGTCCTCACCCAAATCAAAAAAAACTGTCTTGACTCCAGAAGTCACCTTAGATCATTTTCCAATCTAGCCCCACATTTCATCCTAAAATTATAAATGTATGGAATCATACAGTATGTCTATTTTTAATTGATTTTAGTTGTGTGTAACATAATTCATTTTCAATAGTATATAATATTCCAGTATAAGTATATACCATAGTTCATTTACATAGCTTTTAAGAAGTGTTCTTATCCCTATCCTAGAGCACAGTGAGAGAAGAGACTCTTTTTCCTCTGCTTACACACATAACACTTGTGGCCACCCAACATGTGAGTATTTGTCTCACAGTGACCAGTTCTCCAACACCTGGGTGTTCTGCAATAATTCACTTCAATTATGATTCTATCTACCTAATGTCAGCATCAGATCCCAAAAGACTGCCCTTACCGACTACAAACCAAAGGTCTCCAAGACTCCTTCCTCAGGTTCAATAATTTGCTCTAATAGCTCACAGCACTCAGGGAGGCACCTGTTTGTTTAGTAGTTTATCATATAATAGAAGACACAGATGATTAGGCAGGTAATCAGGTACATCCAGTGAGGTCCAGTAGTGTCCCAAGCACAAGAACCCCACAATATTAGAGTATACCTCCCTCCCAGCAATTGGATGTGTTCACCAGCCTGTAAGCTGTCCAAATGCATAGTTTAGGGATTTTATGAAGGATTCATCATTTAGCCATGATTGATTATTAACTCAATCTCCAACTCCTTTCTCCTTCCCAGAGGGTAAAAGGGGGGCTGAAATTTCCAAACTTCGACAATACTTTGGTCTTTCTATTGACCAGTTCCCATCCTAAACCCATCCAGGAGTCCACAAAAAGCCACCTCATTAGAACAAAAGATGTCCCTATCACCCAAGAAAGTCTAAGGGATTTAAGAGCTCTGTGTCAGGAATTGGGGTGAAAGATCAGATATTACAAGATTCAAATGTTTTAGATGCTTTTGCTAGAAGTGAAGAATAAGGACATAAATAGATATAAAGATGTAAATATGTTTCACAATATCACATACAAATATTCATTTATTTGGGGTATATCTCTGGGAAAGGAATTGTTGGGTCAAAGGCTGTGTCTTTGGTTCTGATAGATAATTCCTCTCTTTTCCCTAATGGTTGTACCAATACAGCACTTCCCCAGCAATGTGGAACAATTCCCACTGTTCCATAGACTTGATGTTGCTCAATGTTTAACTTGAGTCAGTCTTATGAGTTACTTATTGTGGTATAAATGTCCATTTCTCTTACTAATAATAAGGTTGATCAGTTTTTACTAAGTTTATTAGCCATTTTATGTCATCATTTGTTAGGTGCCTGTTTAAGTATTTTTCTCAGTCTTCTCTTAAGCTACTTGTCTTTTTCTTACAGATTGATAAAAGTCCCTTATCAATTTTGGATATGGCTCTTTGCTATACATGTGCCAAGTGTTTTCCGTCCTGTACTTCATTTTTCCCTCTCTGTTTATGGTAACTTTTGATGAACTGAAGGTTTTTTTGTTTGTTTGTTTGTTTTTTAAAGATTTATTTATTAATTTATACAAGCACTGGGTACAGTCAGAAGCGTGGGAGGGTGAGAGAATTCACCAGAGCCAGAGCAGGGAGCAGAACAGGCAGACCGACGAAATACACTGCTGAGGGGAGCAGCGGGCATGGCAGGAGAGGTCTGCCGCGCCATGTGGGACCCTCGCCGGTGGCCAGGGATCGAACCGG
Source organism: Talpa occidentalis (assembly GCF_014898055.3). Taxonomy (NCBI): domain Eukaryota; kingdom Metazoa; phylum Chordata; class Mammalia; order Eulipotyphla; family Talpidae; genus Talpa; species Talpa occidentalis. The sequence continues at coordinate 98,407,264 of NW_023604295.1, forward strand.
CGCTACAGAGGCTGCGGGCGGCTTCACAGCCCAGCGCTCAACCACTCGCCACCATGGAGGCCCGATGAACTGAAGTTTTAATCTTAATACAGTCCCTTTTCTTTATATTTTTGTGTAAAGTGATTTTTATGGGCTATATAGAAATCTCTCCATCCCCCAACGTCATTCAAGTACTGTCCTGTCATAGCTTCCCAATATCATTGTTCCACACTTTTCATTTAGACACACCACACATCTGGATTTAATTGTATATAATGTGAGGTAAAGGTCACATTTCTTTTTTTTAATAGATGCCAATTTCCCCAGCATCACTTATTGAAGAGACTTTTCTCTACTGCTCAGAAATACCATCTTTGTCATAAACCAATGTCAACCTATACATGGTCTGCTTCTGGATTCTCAAAACTCTTCTATTGCTATATTTGTCTATTCTTGTGTGAATTGTCTGACAGTACAATGTCTAAATAACTGAAGTCACATAAATCATGAGGAACCACCACATACTTGTTTTTTTTATATTCCCCATACAATTGCACCCCCCTTAATCTGACCCCAATCCCTCCTTTCCCCACACCCCCCATAGTGTGTCTCTGGTTTATACTTGTTTGTTGATTTTGATTTTTCTTTCTTACAGTTATTCTTTTTCCTGGTCCCTTATTTAGGTTTTCTAAATTCCTGCTATGAGTGAGACCATCCAGTATTTTTCTTTTTTTTTTTTTTTCTGGCTTATTTCTCTGAGCATGATCCCTTCCAGCCCTATCCATGTTGCTGCAAATTGCATGAGTTCATCTTTTTTGATTGCTGAGTAATATTCCATTGTGTATATGTACCACATCTTATTGATCCAGTCATCTATTTTTGGGCATTTGGGTTGTTTCCAAAGCTTAGCTATTGTAAATAGTGCTGCTAGAAACATAGGGGTGCAGGCGTCCTTTGGAATTAATATTTCTGCATCCTTTGGGCAAATACCTAGGAGTGGAATTGCTGGATCATATGGAAGCTCTATCTTTAGTAGGTGGAGGAATCTCCACACAGCTTTCCATAGTGGTTGGACCAGTTTGCACTCCCACCAGCAGTGCAGGAGAGTTCCTTTTTCTTCACATCCTCACCAACATTTGTTGTTGCTAGTTTTTTTAATGCATGCCATTCTCACTGGGGTAAGATGGTATCTCATTGTAGTTTTGATTTGCATTTCCCTGATTGCAAGTGATGTTGAACATTTTCTCATATGCCTGTTGGCCATTTGTATTTCCTCTTTGGAGAAGTTTCTTTTTAGCTCTTCTGCCCATTTTTTGACTGGATTATTTTCTTTGCTTTTGTTGAGTCTCATCAGCTCTTTGTAGATTTTTGTGATCAGTCCTTTATCATTAGTGTTGTGTGCAAAAATGTTCTCCCAGTTGGTGGGGTTTCTCTTTGTTTTGGTTATTGTCTCTTTTGCTGTGCAGGAGCTCTTTAATTTGATGTAGTCCCAGCTGTTTATCTTTGCCTTCACTATCACTGCTTTGGGTGATATGTCTGTAAAGATCTCTTTGAGGTGCATGTCATGTAGTGTTTCGCCTATATTTCCTTCTATATATTTTATGGTTTCAGGTCTTATGTCTAGTTCTTTAATTCATTTTGAGTTGGTTTTTGTGCATGGTGTGAGGTAGTAGTCAAGCTTCATTCTTTTGCATGTAGCGACCCAGTTTTCCCAGCACCATTTACTGAACAAACTTTTTTTGCTCCAGTGCATATTCTTTGCTCCTTTGTCAAAGATTAGTTGACCATAAATCTGTGGGTTTATTTCTGGGTTTTCTATTTGGTTCCATTGGTCCATGTGTCTGTTCTTGTTCCAATACCATACACCACATACTTGTTTCTTTCTCCAAGATTGTCTTTGACTTATTCCTTTGCATTTCCACATAATTTTAGAATTGCCTTGTAAAAACTCAAAGAAACAAAGCAATTAAGACATTTTAGGATTGCATTGAATCTATGGATCACTTTGAGGACTGATATCTTTATAATATTGAGCCTTCCAATCTAAGAACATTATATGTTTATTTATTTAGAACTTCTTGATTTTCTTTCAACATTACTTTATAGATTTCTCCATAGACATTTTGCACATTTTTTGTTAGATTTACTTCTAGGGAGTTGATATTTCTTGGTATATATGAAGTAGTATATTTTTCCATTTTTATTTTCTATTTGCTGCTGTTTATATAAGGAAGCCTACTAATTCCGACCTCAGCATTCTGACAATCAGATTAATGCATAATCCCACTAGTCAGTTTAATACATAGTATGATGATGTTATATATTTGTGTAATTTAAAAACATGAATAGGCAGAAGAAAGGTAAATGTGAGGTCCTTGTGATGTAACTGATGAGGTGGAAATACTAACCTATTCAGCAGATAAAATTGCATAGAATTTAACATGCACTCATGAATAAACACAAATAAAATTGGGAAAATATGAAAATGTTGATGGATTAAATAAATGTCAATATACTGATTTGTGATACTATCCTATAGTTATGCAAAATATTACCACTAGGGGAAACTGGACAAAGTATACAAGGGTTCACTCCATATTACTCTTTATAATTATAGCTAAGCTTATAATTATCCCAATAAAATTTCAGTGTAAAAAAATGGAAAAGACTGAATTATATTGTCAATTTCAAAAAGAAAACTAAGACTTACACAAATTATTTTCCAACACTTCCATTGAGATTGGCTAAACATTTTGGTGTTTCCAGAAGTGAGCTTTACTTCTCTAGGAAATAACTACTATGTAAGAAATTTTGTCTCAACACTGGTGGAAACATTCAGTGTAAAGTTGCGAGGCCAGCACATGACCTATTGCTCAAAAAACAGGTCAAGGAGACTATGCAAAAAAATATCCAGAGACTGTACAGAAATGATATAATTATAAAATAAAAATTAAGGGCCTCCTGGGTGGCGCAGTGATTGAGCGCTGGGTTGCGAAGCTGCCTGCAGCCTCTGCAGCGCCGGTTCGATCCCCGGCCACCGGGCGAGGGTCCCACAAGGCGTGCAGACCTCTCCTGCTGCCCGCTGCTCCCCTCAGCAGTGTACTTCGTCAGTCTGCCTGCTCTGCTATCCCCTCTGGCCCTGGTGAATTATCTCACGCTCCTGCGCTTCTGACTGTACCCAGTGCTTGTATAAATAAATAAATAAATCCTTTAAAAAAAGAACATTTAAAAAAATAAAATAAAATAAAAATTAAAAATAAGCAAAGAATGTTATGTTTTTCTAGTAAAATATAAGTACGAAGTTGGCTCAAGAAAATGTAAAAGATATTCAGATTTCCCCACAGAAGATAGAGGAGAAAACAGTCATTGATTCACCCCTAAAAAAAAAAAAAAAAAAAGTCTAGGTTAAAATGGTATAGACAGGAAATTGTACCATGTCTTCCTTCAGCAGACAGATTGTTCTCAAGCTATCTAATCAGATCACAGGAAAGATTTCTCAGCTCCTTTTACAAAGTTTAACTCTATACCAAATCTGCCCCACACACCAAAAACCGGGCCAAGCACACTTTTAAATATAGCAGAAATCCTCAATAGTATAATACTAAATTGAATTTGGTAGGGCATTAAGAGAATAATAAGCAACAGACTCTTAAGCATACAGCTGAGTTGAGGGAAGGTGACTTATCACTAGTATTCCCAGTAACATAAAATCAACTGCTTTGTTTACAGAAGAAACAGAAAGGATTAATCCAACTAGTTAGTATAACTGAGTGGTCAATTAAGTGAAGGTCTATGAAGACAGATTTATGGTATGTGTGTGTGTGTGTGTGTGTGTGTGTGTGTGTGTGTGTGTAAGAGAGAGAGAAGGGATGTGAGAGAGATGTGAGTGTATGAGAGAAACAGAGAGTTGAAAGAATAGTATATAAATCACTTTCAAACTTAATATTTTAATAAGATACCTTTCATAAAGATCATTCCAAATAACTGATTACCATTTTTTCTTATGGATGTACCACTTTTGACATAAATAATCCCTTATTGGGCATTTCTGTTTCTCTTTTTTAACCTTAGAAATTACATTGCAATGAACACATTCCTGCCTAATTCTTGGTCTCCATTTATGATATTTTTCAGCACCTATTCTTAGGAGTAGAATTATTTTACCAACTATAGCTACATTTTTTTTTTAATTTCTCAATACATATTAAAAATCTTGATGAATGTGACCTAAGTGTTTTCCCAAAAGTAGGCATCAAATTGATGGCTCCCACCCGCAATACACAAGGCCTTCTTTACTATTTCCCTGTTTTGCTTTATGTTAATCCAGGGGATTGATAATGCTATGTCATTGCTTTTTACATTATTAACCCAGGTGCTTTTAAATTTTTTTTAAAGATTTATTTATTTATACAAGAACCAGGGTACAAGCCAGATGTGCAGGAGGGTGAGAGGACTCCCAGAGACAGAGCAGGGAACAGAACAGGCAGACTGACGAAATACACTGCTGAGGGGAGCAGCGGGCAAGTCAGGAGAGGTCTGCTGTGCCATGTGGGTTTCTCCCTGGCCGCCCGGGATCGAACCCGCACTGCAGAGCCTGTGGACAGCTTCACAGTGTGGCACTCAACTGCCTGCACCATCAGGGAGGCTCCTAGTGCTTTTAATTTAACACTGTTGACCAGCAATGGTAAAACCTTCTTGCCCATGTGTGTCAGTCAGTTCCTTTGCTGTACATGGGCTTTTCTTGAGTAGAGGCAAACCCTGATTTCTGCTGCCTTAGAGACCTCTCTCTACAGGGTGACTGCTGTGCAAAGTCTCCAGCACATGTGCTGTGAGAAACACATAGTCTTGTGCCGGCCACCAGCCAAGTACCTGGCTGGCCTAATGACACGGGGCTGGAAACCCGAGCACCTCTTTGCAAAACCACTTTCATAATGACCAACCCTCTGAATAAGCCAAGAGAAGGATAAAGTGAAAAGGCCATATGTGAGGTTTCTTAATTACCACAGGACTGGAAACACTATTACACTTGCTTTTAATCTCCCCACTCTCCGTTCATCTTTCTCCTTTTAATTTTCCTAAATGGCCCAGGCACTGCAGTTGAAGAGAAGGTATTTAATATGGGTGAGGATTTAGCTGTTCCTCTAGGAACAGGCTGGGCCACTGCTTTTTAAATATCATCTTGATTTTCTGCTTCCCCACTAAGTAAGAGACTTAATAGGGCTTAGGGGATGAATCTGGAAACAAACCTCACTAATGAAATGGCCCAGAGCCTTAAACGGCCCAAAAGCTCACTGCTTAGCTCTAGGGGCAGCTGCCTGGGAGCAGGAAGCACTGGCAGGAAAGGAGCCTGGAACCTGAAGGACTATCTTCCCAATCCTTCTGTATCCCCCAACCTGGCTCCTGCCACTCAGAACCACTTCAAGTTCCCCTGGTCTGCCTGTCTTCCTCTTTCCCTCCCCCTATCTCTTTCTCCATGGGTCAGATGACTCTCCTCCAAGTTCACCTAGCACTCTACACTTACACCTCCACTAGCGATTATTCTGCAGTGTTGGAATTACAAGATTATTCCCACTTTCCCTTCCTCCTATACCCACTCCAAACTCTGAGATCTGGGAGAAGGCCCGTGTCTCACAGGGAGAATCGCTGAATCTGTCAGTCAATAACTGGTGAAAGGATAAGTGAATGACTCACTGGATAACCCTTAATAAACCCTTCACATCTTTAGCTTGCAAATCAGTTATGCCTCAGTTTTCTCATTCATCAGGTGGGAGTAAAGATTGCTGCTGTACCTCTCTTACAGTGGTGTGGTGAGCCACGAAGAGGACTTTGTTCCAAAGAATACAGTAATGTACTTGGATATACTTGCCAAGGGTATGTGAAGCCCTCTTGTGGGGTCTGGGATCAGGCCTGGGCTCTGTCTGCCAAGTCATGTGCCTTGGTGCCTGGTGGTGTCATGCTCAGATTGCCGGCCCCAAACAAGTAGTTGGCCCCAAACAACCAGCCTGTCATTGGTTGCCCAATGCTGACTCCGCAAGATCTACCCAGTCACACGAGCCAACTGGTAGATCACTTGCACTACATCTTGGATCTGCTGTAAAACCCTTTCAATTATGTAGGCCACCTCCTAAAAGCTTTCAACTCTAATTATCCCCCATGAGTGAGTTGAACTAGTCTTCCCAAATGCTGTGCAAGAACCCACAGAAGTGTACCAAGCACTGTGATGCTTTGGCTGGGAGGTGCAAGATACAATCACTGTCCTTTAAAAGGAATATTCCAGCATTCTCTGACCACCGGACCCCTAAAATTTCACTACTGTAGAGGTCGCATGCCTCCAACCACATAGAGAACATGTATCAAACCAGCACCTCCAAGGTAATTGCCATTTCTTGCTCATCCAGTTCCATGAATATGCTGTCATCAATTTAGTGAACCAATTACCATTTCCAGAAGGCCCAGGCCTTTTTGCACCACATTGTAACATAAAGTAAGAGAAATACCATCATCCTGGGCAAGACTGTAAATGTATACTGTTGTCTGACCCATGTGAATACAAACCCATTCTTCTCCTGTTCTGTTTTCCTAGGAAAAAGAATACAAGTGCCAGGTTGATGTTCATACATCACCTGCTGTGTTGATCTTTTCCAACAAGAATAGTACATCTGGCTCAGCAAATGCAGTGGGGCTATTTCTTGATGTTACAATCAAGACTATTCAAGACCAGGGCCTCCCTGGTGGTGCAAGGGGTTAAGAAGCAGCACCATGAAGCTGACTGCAGCCTCTGCAGCATGAGTTCGATCCCCAAACAGGGAGCTATGCACATGGTGCAGCAGACCTCTCCTGTCTTGCCTGCTGCTTCCCTCAGCACCATATTTCAGTCAGTCTGCCTGTTCTATTCCCCACCCTGTCTTTGGTGAATCCTCTCACTCCACCCTCCCCCCGCTCCATACCTGTGGTCTGTACTCCAGTTCTTATATGCATAAATAAATCTTTTTTTAAAAAAAGACTATTCGAGACTAAAAAATGATGACTGATGGTATTGGAACAAGAACAGACACACAGACCAATGGAATCTAATAGAAAATCCAGAAATAAACCCACAGATTTATGGCCAATAATCTTTGACAAAGGAGCAAAGAATATGCATTGGAGCAAAGAAAGTTTGTTCAATAAATGGTGCTGGGAAAACTGGGTCGCTGCATGCAAAAGAATGAAGCTTGACCACTACCTCACACCATACACAAAAATCAACTCAAAATGGATTAAAGAACTAGACATAAGACCTGAAACCATAAAATACATAGAAGGAAATATAGGCGAAACACTACGTGATATGCACATCAAAGACATCTTTACAGACACATCACCCAAAGCAGTGATAGTGAAGGCAAAGATAAACAGCTGGGACTACATCAAATTAAAGAGCTCCTGCACAGCAAAAGAGACAATAACCAAAACAAAGAGAAACCCCACCAACTGGGAGAACATTTTTGCACACAACACTAATGATAAAGGACTGATCACAAAAATCTACAAAGAGCTGATGAGACTCAACAAAAGCAAAGAAAATAATCCAGTCAAAAAATGGGCAGAAGAGCTAAAAAGAAACTTCTCTGAAGAGGAAATGCAAATGGCCAACATAGGCATATGAAAAAATGCTCAACATCACTTGTAATCAGGGAAATGCAAATCAAAACTACCATGAGATACCACCTTACACCAGTGAGAATGGAACACATTAAAAAAACTAGCAACAAATGTTGGCGAGGATGTGGAGAAAAAGGACTCTCCTGCACTGTTGGTGGGAGTGCAAACTGGTCCAACCACTATGGAGAGCTGTGTGGAGATTTCTGGACCTACTAAACATAGAGCTCCCCTATGATCCAGCAATTCCACTCCTAGGTATTTACCCAAAGGACACAGAAACACCAATTCCAAAGAGCGCCTGCACCCCTATGTTTCTAGCAGCACTGTTTACAATAGCTAAGCTTTGGAAACAGTCCAAATGCCCAAAAATAGATGACTGGATCAATAAGATGTGGTACATATACACCATGGAATATTACTCAGCATTCAAAAAGATAAACACATGCAATTTGCAGCAACATGGATGGAGCTGGAAGGGATCATGCTCAGCGAAATAAGCCAGAAAGAAAAAGAAAAATACCGGATGGTCTCACTCATAGCAGGAATCTAGAAAACTTAAATAAGGGACCAGGAAAATGAATAACTATAAGAAAGTGAAAATCAAAATCAACAAACAACTATGAACCAGAGACACTCTATGGGTGGTGGGGGGCGGGGAGGGGAGGCATTGGGGTCAAAATAAGGGGATTGCAATTGTATGGGGAATATAAAAAAAAAATTATTTTAAAAAAATAAAATAAAATGAATTTCACCTCAAAAAAAAAAAAAAATGATGACTGAGTGCAAAGGTTTTACAGGGAACCTGCTCCAGCACAAAGTCTAGCTCTTAGGGATGAGATGCAAGGGAGGGAAATAGGGAAGTGCTGCCACAGAGCTCTCAACATACTGAGAGTTATTTCTGCTCCATGTTAGGGATGCAAAGTCCAAGTGAAGCTGACAATTGGTGACAATTGGGATTTTCCTGTTAGGTAAAATCTGCTGTATACCTGATACATGTGATGTGTGTTTTAGGATTACATCATCCAGTGCCTCTCCTGGGTATGTGTCTGCCTTGAGGTGATGGTGTTGAACTGCTTTGTGATGTGCCTGTGTTGGGTTATGTCTCCCAGTCAAATCAACCAGTATCAACAGGCCATGCTGATAGACAAGGTGACCTAGATCAGATTGGTTAAATATGTCAGTCCACAGTTGCCCATCGGACTCCAAAAGTGCTGTAGGTGCCGAATTAAATAGGGGTGTGATATCCTTCAGGTCTTTGAGAGTAGCACAAATCTCTGACAACTCTCCCAGAATGAGGTATTGTTTTTCATGTACTCTCTTGGCCTGGAAGGAGGGAAGTTTCAGAGCCTTCCATTTGGCTTTACTCATAGCAATCATTCTCACCCTATAGGCCAAGGAACTAATGTTCTGTAAGGTACCAAGCAAATCCATTCCAGTTATTCCAGTTTTATATTCAAGGTGTAGGGAAATGACCATGGGGGCGGGGAGGGTGGTGGCGGAGGGGTGGTCATGGTTCCAGTAAAATCACTGTGAGCAAAATCTGGACCAGGACCCTTTTATTACATAGGCCTCCTAAGTCCCCATTCTAGGGAAACCATGATGGCACTTTGGGTCTCTGGATGTTAATATCAGTTTAGCACATATAGAGTCTAAATTTTTTCAGATTTTTGGGAAAGTCTGAGTATTCCTTCATTGTGTGGTTACCTAAGTAATGACCATAAGCAACTTTGGGAAACATCTAGAGTAACTGTTACTGAGTACAGTTGTGTCAGAGTTGCAGGGTCCTTCCTGCTAGGGACCCTGCCTCTCCTTCTTGGCTGCCCATCTGTTTTGTGAGGAAAACTGTGGTCATCTAACCATAGGACTATGTCATCTAATATCAGGTCATCTAATCTATAGGATTGTGCAGATAGCGCCCTCCTGTCCCACTCGGGCTTCACCACTTATATCCACAGCTGTTTCTGACACTTAGGGACTGCCAGTTGGGATCCTATCATTCGCCATTGCTACTAGAAAATCTACTTAAAGCACCTTTTGCTAATGGCAGCTCTGGTTCCCTGAGCTTCCCAGGGATGCCAGGGCCTTCTCAGTGCATGCCTTATCACTTATCCTGGTAAGCAGAATGTCTCCTGGGGCTCTTTCATGGCACACAGCTGACTTTTTCCAACTTTACATAGTGCATGCGCTCTACTCTCTAAGCCTTTAGGCCCTTTCTGCTCTGTCTGTCACCGCTATCTGTCCTGTCCACTTTGTGTGAGCCATTACTTTGCCACATTTCCAAAAGTCATCCCGCAGCCATGAAAAATCAGTCCCCTGGGGTTCTTGCCAGGATGTTCAATGCGTTACCATATCAACAAACTCGCCCCATCTAGCTTCACATCCGCCTCCCTTGACATGGCCCCTTGACTGAACGCATGTGCACTCTCCCACCTCCTTCCACTCATAACCAGATCCTGCTGCTTCCTCAGCACATAGCCCAGCCTGCCCCTCAGCATGCCCAGCATTGCCCCAGTTGGGTCCTTGAGGACTTGACCCTGCGGGTAGTCTGACTGCCAGGAAGCAAAATGGGCATAAAGGCCAAGAGAGTTCAGAGGTCAAGGCTGAGCTGATGAAAGAGGTGACTCGTCACCTGTGGGACCTGGAGGAAGTACCCTGTGGGACCTGGAGGAATCCCTGCCATGTTCACACTGACCAGGAGAAAACTGATATCTGGAGACACCAACACCTGCCATTCATGTTGCTCCTGACCCTGAAGTCTTGCAAGCTGAATCTGGTTGTGTGTGTGTCTATCTGTCTGCCTAGGGACATCCCCAGCTCTCTCACTTGCTCCTTTCTCCACCCATCTTGCCGGCCCTCTATGGGCAACAGGTTCCATCCATATTCACAAAGATAAAGCCAGCTGAGCAGCTCTTCCATCTCAGGGGCTGGAGACTCTGAGGGGAACAGTCACTATTCATGAGTGTGCTTAGCTGAGCTGAGAGGCACTTGCAGCCTGTGGACTAACTGACCCCTATTAAGTATGCATCACAGGCAAAATTCCACCCTGGCATCTCCCTGATTTCAGACTGCAGTGTGAAGATACTGCTGGGAGCCTGATTCAAGCAGAACCACTGGAAGCACTGAAAGTTATAGCAGCCCTTGCCTAGTCCTGTCCAGATGGTTTGTTCCACGCACACACAAATGCACACGCACACGCATATGCACACACATCTTACCTTCAAATTCTCTGACCTGTCTTCTTCACCCAGCAGCCTTTGGCACACTGCACATATGACCACCTTCTCAGGCCACGCTGCAGGTATGGTTCAGAGTGTTGACAGGTGTCACACCTGGCTGTGACCATCGTTGCCTTGTCTCCCTAAATCGCTCCTCTCTCGCCTGCCTGCCTATTTGGGGTGACTTGAGCACCAGAAATGCACCAGGCATTATACCAGGTGTTTTAAACCTACCACATAAGTTAGTGCTCATTAGAGTCTTCCACATATTAATTCCATTTTGTAGATAAGGAAATTGAGCCTCAGAGAGGTGAAGTGACTTCAGCTCAAAGGACACAGTAGTGAAATCAGGAGTCAAACCCAGGCCTCCCTAACTCCAAACTCTGCTCTTTCTGAGCCTCTGCCCTAATCACATTTAAACTTCACACATGCCTGACCATCTCTCCTTCCTGTGCACTAGGGTGTCTTCCATGGACCCATCTTTACTGTCCCTTAATTATCCAAAGCCATGAAGCAGCCTTGACCTTGACCTTTCCTTTACCCTAGTCAGCTCCTGAGTCCTTTCTGGCTCCCTCTCCAGGTCCTCCCCTCTTAACTCCCTTCTTGTCATTCCCACTGACCATGCCCAGGAGAATCCTCACCATTTCTCCCAGGATTCCCATCACAACAAGCCCTCAGGCCACCCTTGCAGTCCTGCTGTCTCTTTATCTCCTCCCCACAAACCTTCTGCTCCCCAGAACATCCCCACCCCTTCCTAAGTAAACCTTGATGTCTCACATCTTGGCGCATGCCAGCAGTGCACCCCATCTCCCTGCCTGTGATTTCCCAGTCACCCTTCAAGGCCCAGTTCAAATGTCAACTGTGCTGAGAAGCTCTCCCAGGCAATCCAGGCATGGAGAGGGGCCCTTCCTTTGATTTTTCACAGCCCATACTTGCCCTCTCTCATATTCTTTCCCACTCGATAATGCAATAGTTTAAGGTGTGTGGGTATGACTTATCCATGACTCTCTGAACTTCATAGAAGCAAAGACTATCTCTTATCTGTCTTTGGCATTTTGGTTTGTGTGACCATGTGTGTCTGTTCAAACTCAGGTGCCAAGGACTGCATTAAATATGCCTCTCAATTTCATGGAACTTCATCACTAATAGTCCATAAAGGCCTCTCTCTTTTTTTCCCATGCTCTCCCACTCCCATGTATCTCTGTATGCCCAGAGCTTGACAGAGAGCACAAAGGATGTTAAGCAAATTATTGCAGCACTATTGATAATAGGTAAGATTTGGAAACAACCCAAATGCCCAAAAATAGATGACTTTGATCAGGAAGATGGTATATAGGGCCTCCCCTTTTGGCGCAGCGGTTGAGCACTGGGCTGCGAGGTTGCCCGCAGCCTCCCCAGTGCTGGTTCGTTCCCTGGCCACCAGCAAGGATCCCACAAAAAAAAAAAAAAGAAGATGGTATATATATGTGTATGTATATGTGGTATGGTGTATATACATATATATGTGGTATATATACACGATGGAATACTACTCAGCAATCAAAAAAGATTAACTCATGCCATTCACAGCAACATGGATAGAGCTAGAAGGGATTATGCTCAGTGAAATAAGTCAGAAGGAAAAAGAAAAATATCAGATGGTTTCATTTATAGGAGGAACCAAATAAGGGCTCGGGGAGGGGGGAATAATAAAAACAAAACAAAATTAACAGGCAACTATAAATCAGAGCCATTCTGCAGAGATGGGAGAGGGATCAAAACGGGGAGGGAAGAGCACAAGGGAATATGGTGATGGTGCACGGGTGAATTTGGTGGTAGGAATTTCACAGAGACTATACCTGAGAGGAGAAATCATACATTGTATAAAAATGAATAACGATATAAAATATAAATAAATAAATAAATTATATTAAAAATATGTAGCTGGGGGCAGGAGATGGGTGATAAATTATTTAATTCTATTCCATGAGGGTTCCATTGGTCAAGCAGAAAAAGACACCATCTAGCTGGCACAGTCTAGAAACCTCAAATTGCCAAGGAAATGAGAGTTACTGAAAGATTAAACCTTCACTATTGAAGACCTGGCTGTTACAGAGAGAAATAACAAGCAATCTATACATCAGAGGCCAGTTTATCATTTAAAGACTATAAGATAAGATTTTCAGTGCAAATTAAGTTCAGGGACAGACCCAGATAGAACTCTCAGTCCTTCATCCAAAGAAGCACTGTCCTCCCAGCTGTCACCTCTGAGGCTAGACCCACCCTCCTACAGATGCCACTGTGGTCACAGGTCATTTGGAATTGTCCCCCCTGGACAACCATCTGGAATGCTCATCTGGGACAGCTCACTACCCACAATATGATGGTCAGGATCTTGAGGCCACAACTATGGAACAAAAGCAGATTTCACTTTCATCACTGTAGTAGAAGCAACATTAAATTAATCTCTGTGATAGAGGGCAAAAAAATCACAGCTCTTCACTTCTTGTATCCTTATCTTCTGCCATACAACTTCCTATGGTCACTGGAATGTTGCAGAAATCAAGCACAGACATGAAATGGACTTACACACTGAGGTTTGCTTCTCTCTGTGCCTCTGTTATCACCATGAGAATAGGCCCCACCCAGCCTGCTGAACAAGGAACAACAATCAAACAGAGCTGAGCCCCCCACCCCGATATTCCAGATGAGGCTATTCTAGATCAGTCATCATCCAGCTGCTCCCTAGATATCTAAGCAAACTCAGGGAGATCAGCCAAAATCAGCCCAGATCAGCTGAACCCCTGCAGAGCATGAGGTAAATAAAGTTCATTGTCGCAGGTCCCTGTGGCTTTTGCGGTTATTTCTTTTACAGCAATACTGTAGCAATTGATAGAATTACACACACACATTTCATTGATCTGAGCTTGGATTGACTTTGGGACTTTCTAAAGGTCAAATCTACCCTTAAAGAATTGCCTTAATTGAAGCCCCTGAAATGCATATGTAATAGGTTCTGAAGGCAGTCTATCAGAAAAAACCATCCTAATATGCAGAGTAATGATAGCATCTTTGGAATTAGTGTAGAGCCCGCAGGAGAATTACTTTTTTAAAATAGCAACACACATTTGGGCATATAAATGCTGGCATAGTTGTCCTTTTGCCTGTGGTCATGCCTCATATTTGCTAAGGCTCTCCTAGTGTGACAGTTGGAAGCAACAATTTTTTTGCTGTACTTAAGAGTGTCCCATTTAAAAGTTACATGACTTCAACTAATGGAAATTATTACCATGGTTAAACCACGGGCGACTGTTTTTCTCTTCGGAAATGCTAAATGTCTGCGAGTATCTACAGAGAAAGGCTGGATTAGTGGGAAATTGTCTGAAAATCTGTTCACAGGCTACCATGAAGTTCAAATAACCGTTATCTTCTGGGCACAAGTGGCAGAAACCAAGGCACATGTTTTCTACCCCCATCCCCATCACACCAAAAAAGAGAAGTTCCTTGTGACCTAAAATACAGTTTGCAAATGTTCAAAGCCTGCTTGTCATTATTGCTCCTCTGAAGATGTGCAGCACTTGCATCCTTAAATGCAAATGTCAAGAAGGTCTCAGGCTGGGGAAAGCCACATCCTGCTGGGCTGCAGGCATGCCCAGGCTGGTGCTCTCACCACCAGGCAGGGTGCCCACCCACAAGTTGGCCGGATGAGGACCTTGTGCTACCACCTCAGAACCAAGTCCATATGCCAAGAGGAGAGTCATGCCAGCCCTGAGGAGAGAAGGGGCCCCTTAGAAATACACAAGATCCCTCAGAAAGAGAGCTGGTGGTGTCTTTTGACCAAAACATGTGCCGTAGAATCACACCTGGTGTAGCTTGGCGCCATTACTCATGTGGCATGGGGCCTTCAGCAAGCTGCACTCTCGGTCTCAGCTTCCTTAGCTGTGACGTGGAAACAGCGACACCTCCCTTGGAGAGCTGTCAGGGCAGCTCAGTCAGAAAATGAAGTGTGGTACTTGCTGGTACGCAGTCAACACTCAATAAAAACTGTTATTCATGAATCACAGACAGCACATTTTGGTTTGCCTGGGGTGGGAGCTATTTGGAGCAACACACACTGCCAACAGTGTTATCAGAACAAGCAATGACATGTGGACTGTGTCAATCAATAGGGTCCTCCACTGTCTGCTCAGCATGTCCCCACCTGTCTCTTGTCCATTTCTCAGGAGCCACCGACAGGGAAAACAGTAAACAAACAAAAGACAAGCTCATTTGAATTGTGCCTCAAATAGGAGTAAAATTGTCCTGAATGAAGGCCCTGACCTGTAGCAGGTTGCCATTTATCAGGAACCTCCAATGTGTTGGGAACTGTGCTGGGTACACCTCAGGCATCACCTCACTCCATTTTTACAAGATGTGCATAACATTCCAATACTGCAGATGAGGAAGCAAGGTCCAGAGCAGGTAAGCTATTGGCCCAAGGCCACACAATATGATGTGACAGTCAGGAAATGACACGAGGTCTGTGTGTCTCCCAATCCCACAGACTCACTCCCTCCTCTTCCTGCCATGCCCCTATGCTGAACATTCTAGAAAAATGCCCCATCAGGCCAACACAGAGTGCACTCAGTGTAACAGACATGAGCCCTTTCTCGTCGGTACTTTAATGTTTCTGAAACATCAGCAATTTAATTTCCACCTTCATCATGCTTGCCACATCCACATCTCTCTGCTCACACTATCTTTTTAATTCCTTCATCAAATCAATTCAAATTTTCTACTTAACTTTGTTTTAAAAGAAGACCTTTTGCACTATCATAGCCCACATCACTTACTATAATTAATTAAATTTTAAAGATATCATTACTAAAATTTTAAAGTTTCTCCACGTATCACTTAAAATCATTGGTTCATTGCATACTACATACCAATGTCTGGTGAAGTCCTGCTGGCTACATAATTCTCAAACAATGCCACTTTTTTAAAAGATGGATGAAAAATGATGCTATTCAAGGACCTGTTTTCATTATACATTGTTTCACTTAAAATCTCATTTTCCAAGGACAACATTCAGTAACAACTTACTATAAAAACATATATATATATATATATATATATATATACACACACAGAGAGAGAGAGAGAGAGGGGCATATAACTTTTTATTGTGAACTTATAACTAATAGTATAAGTAGCCCCTCTGCACATATTACCCACCTTGGACAACTATCAACTCATGACTAGCACTGTTTCATCTGCACCCAGAGCTACTTGCCAACTCCCATAATATCTTAAAGCAAATTCAAGACTTCATAGCATTCCACTCACATCCACAACATTCTTAAAAAGAGCAAACATTTGAAGAGCATCGACAGATGCCAGGCAGGTACAGTGTGACAAACACAAACTCTTATATCCTCAGTCAAAACATTATGAAAAGCTTGTGATTATCCCCATCTTGAAGAGGATGCAGTAGGGGCACAGAAACAAAGGCAACTTGCCCAGGATTCACAGTTGGTAAGTGACAGAGCTGGGACTTGAACTCAAGTTGCCCATGCACTTAATCCGAGCACGGAACCACCTCTCAGGAGCACGGCCATTTCCTAGCCTGGGAGAACCCTCTCCAACTCCCCACAGAACTGGCCCAAAATGAGTTTCCTGAAGTTCACATGTGGAGTCTGCCACCTTTGCTGTCCTGTCTCTTCACCACGGCCACATCACTATCATCATCAGGTTCCCTCAGAGTAGCTGGTGTACTCGGGACACCAAGGAGGAAAAGCAGGGCCTAAAATCCCACTGGATCTTTTGCTGAGAGCAAAAAGGAGGGTCAGAAAGCAGAATGGGAGCCTCCAGCCTCCAGGGCTGGGGAGACAAAAGACAGCGTGTTGCAGCTAAAGGACACAAGCCAACCTTTGACAATCATTTACAACTTGACACCCCCTGCTCTTCTTTTCAGCCTATGGTGTCTTCACATAAGGTGCTGATTTCTCCAAGGCCTGGCTTCCTGGGAACGTGGCTGCTGCTTAGATTGGCCTTGACCGCACTGGGATCAGGCAGGCAGGAATGCCTTTCGTCTTGATTGAAACCCTCCGCATTCATTTGCTTTTAGCATCATGCAGGGTCCTGGTTTTAAGAGGGGGTAAAAGGGCTTAACTGTCTCCAAAGGTTTCTGAGACACAGGATTTCTCAAGGGAGAATGAGTGATGATTTCAGGGTAGAAGAATCAAAAGCACATGTACTGCCTCTCTCTGCACATACAGAGTAACTTAAAAATGAAGGGAGGGAAGTGTTAGGAAAAACAGTTTTGAGTTTCGTTGAACCAACACTGGAAAAATGCATCAAGACCCTTTCCAAATCCAAAGCAGAACCGTGTCCTTCCACCTCTGTGGGAAAGTCTTCTGGTCTGGAAACCAGGTCTCCTGGGGTTGCCAAGAGTCTCTAGGCTCAGTACAGCACCCCACCCCACCTCACTTCCCCTGACAGGGAAGCAGGAGGGTCCCACAGACACCCTCCTCTACCAAAAAACCCAAGTAAAGTTCCCTTTGGCAGAATCTTCTCTCTTTGCCTGTCACAGGACCCAACACAACGGCCCACAGGCAAGAACATGAGAGGGTCCTTGTCTGGCTAGGTTCCATTAAGGAGAAAGATGCTAAAGGGGTTTAGAGGACCTCCAGGGATGTGTGTTCACTTTAAGGCTCTGTGCTCCTTTAAGGCAGGTGCCTGGCCTTAAAGAGTGGGGGTTACCTTGAGGAGGCCACTGTGTTTCCAGGGTTCTGACATTCGCATGCCTCAGTCTTTGTCTGATGTTACCACCAGCTGCCCTCTCAATAGTCCCTGCTATTCTGCTGTGTTAGGGCTTCTAAAGTTTCTTGACTTCTGCCTTTTCTATGACTGCCTGCTGGTATCTATCCCTGCTGACAGCTACCTCCAAAGGATAGAATCTGACTGGGCCCATCAGCCACCATACCAAATCCTGGCTCTGTAGTGGACAGCACCCTGCAGCGGACCCCCACCCACAGGCCACCTGCTAGCCTAGGAGAGGCTGTCTTTGACTGAGTCTCAATCCTGGTCCAATCTCATGGCCAGGGGGCAGGACATGAAATTCAGTTCTAGGCAAGCAATGCAGGAGATACCCCCAGCCTATTTAGACAAGGGCAGAAGAATGAGGTTCTCAGCTCTGTAAATTGCCCCAGACCTTGAAACAAAAGCTCAGTATTCCTGGGCAGAGCATCAGAGGCGAACAACAAAGCGCAAAGTCAACAAGCAAGAGGCACCCTCATGTTCGTGTGTGTGTGTGTGTGTGTGTGTGTGTGTGTGTGTGAAGAGCAATGCTAAGTTTCAATTAGGTAAACCTATTTTGTAATTTGGCCTTGCCTTTTAAATCCCGACTCTCATGGAGGCCTCTGCTTTCCAGGAAGTTATTTCCAACAGCAGTTGTTTCTGCAATCATGGTTGTTATGAAACCCTTTATTTTGAAAACACATTTCAAAACAAGGCTTCTTACGCACTCAGCTTTCTCTGATCCGCTAGGAGCAAAATGGCGCAGATGTCTCCCTGTGGCCCCTACATTCATGTGTCATCCCTGTGGGCAATTCGAGTCCCCAAACCCATCTTGTAGTCAGCAAGGAAAAATGCAGAGGCATGCTGTGGGGGGACACACATCAACTCATCCCAAACACTCCCCCTCAGCTGGTTCCCTGCCCCACACGTGGCTGAGCCATGACACAAAGGCCTGTATTCAGAGGGCAATTCATTATGTAATTAAATTTTTTTCATCAAAGTCAATTTCTAAAGAAACTGCTGAGATAACACCAATTAGGAAACACTAACAGAGGAGGAGGTAGGCCCTGACATCAGGCTCACGCCCATAAGAGTTTACACGACTTGTCAGACGCTCACGCCAGGGACCCTGACAGAATGCTGGGTAAGAAACAAACAGCACATGCTCTTCCAACTACAATGGACCTTTCTGGAGCGGGCTGTTCCCACAGCCCAGATTTATGCAGGGCCAGGGTGGAGTCATGGAAAGAAATGGACTGTGACATGAAACCAACATGCATCTTCATCCCTGCCCCAACCCTCCCCAGCTGTGGGGCTCTGAGCGAGGTCCCTTCACCTCTGAACCTCACTTTGTTCAGCAGAGGAATTTTTTTGGACCACATACTCACAGCACTCTGTAAGAGTTAGAGATGAAATGCATGCACACTGGACAACAGGGCTGGCACACAGTAGGTGCTCTGCCTGGAAGTGTTCTGGTGTGACCATTCTCCTTCCAACTCCAGTGAGTTTTGGGTCTACCAGTATCTCTGTGGCATGGTCTACCAGAGATCTCGGGAGAGGCCAAAGACTCAAATGTAGTACATTACTCTCCTCAGACAGCTTGGGACACAGCAGCTGTAGAGGCTTCTTCCACCTCCCCTAGGTGCCAGTCATGATGAATTTTCTTCAGGAAACTCCTGATACCCAGGTGCTCACTCTGAAGGGAGCATAGCAGAGTGATCCCAGTGACACCTGGGCAAGGCAATGAGAGATATGTGCACTAATGATCTGGGGAGCACAGAGGAAACAGCAGGGACAAAGGACAAGGGGAGAAATTTCCAGCAGATGGGATGGCCTGAGCAAAGGCTCAGAGGTGACAAAACAGGAGTCACTGGAAGGACCTGGTCTCCGTCTGTGGTACTAAAGTACTCACACTTTGGGTGGATGTTTAGGAAGATGACTCCAACCAGAGTGAGGAGAAAGGACAGTACAGACAGGACTCGGGACTCTGGTGACCTGGAAGAAGGAGTAGGCAGCCTTCAAGGGAGCAGGGCAGCCTGGCAGCCTGCCGACAGCTGGGCCAGGCTTATCTTCACTCTGGAACCAGCAGGGAAAACCAATTTGACAAATGGAAAAAAAATCTCCTGTCCAGGAATCAAGTTACCTATAAAGCAAGTTGAATATGCCGTAGCCCTCCCGTTGGCCTCCATCCTGAGGCAGGTTCTCTCTGACCCGTGAGCCCAGCCCTGGGCCAGTCCAGCTACACCAGCCCAGGCTGCAGGCCATCTTACAGGTGGGAGTTGAAGATGGATCTCGGGAGCGAAGCACTAATGCCTGCCAGACTGCTAGGCTATCCACCCTGGCAGGGCTGGTCCAGACCTTCTCATCTCAGAAATGCCCCAGAACTGGCCTCCCCAGTGGTGCAGCAGGTGGAGCACTGGACTGTGAAGCTGTCCACAGCCTCTGCAGCGCGGTTTCAATTCCTGGCCAGCCAGGTAGCTACCCACATGGTGCCGCAGACCTCTCCTGCCTCGCCCACTGCTCCCCTCAGCAGTGTCTTTGGTCCATCTGCCTGTTCTGCTCCCCACTTTCTCCAGAGAATTATCTCACCCTCTCATGCCTTTGACCTGTACCCCAGTTCTTGTATAAATAAATAAATCTTAAATAAAATAAAATAAAAAAGAAATGCCCCAGAACTGCCTTGCTCTCCTCCCACCTGCCACTACTTTGGGCTGAGTGGGAGCTGGCCCTCACCCAGATTTCAGCCCCATTTCTGCCTGAGGACAGGTGTCAGGAAACCACTTTTCTGGTGTCAGATCTTCATGACTGACATCTAATGACTTCACTCCCTCTCTGAGGTTCCTATGCGTGCCCCTAACCATACCCAAATCCTGGAGGGCCACATAGCACAAGCCTGACCCAGACTGAGAGGCCCTGGGTAGGCCCTAATGTAGATGAGCTCGGGAAGAGGACACAGTTCCCGTGAATTGGGCCAATGATTCCTCGTGCTTTCCATCCCTGCTCTCTGTGGCACCAGGAGAAGATCAAGGCCAGGGGGATAGCAAGGCTTTGTGTCTCAACTTGTGAAACAAAAGGAAACATGTGCCCACCCCTTCAGAACCACATATGTGTAATTTGTACGTTGTAGACTTAAGAGAGCATGTATATAAAGAAACAATGCCTGACACCCACACATACACACTTACTCCAAAGTCAGCCCATGCCTTTGCTCTCCCCTCCCCCATCTTGAACAACACCTGCTTCTGTTCTTTCATATGCGCACTGGACAAAACTTGACTCAAGCAGTCCCTCCTACCTGAGACATGCTGAGCTCTGGTCCACGCTGCCCCCACCCTGCACCAAACCAATTTCTGATCATTGAGTGTCAGCTGTTAATCTCTTAATGCATCCCACAATGAACCTGATGTTCACTCTAAACCTGCCTCTCCCTCAGAACCCAGCATAGGGCCAGGCACATAACAGACACTCCACATAGATTTTCCTGACATGCAACTGCCAACCCCAAGACTCTCCAGTCACCAGGTAGCAATTTAGAAAATATCACTGAGAATAACTTAGACATCAGGAACACAGCTCCTTCCTTGGAGATACAACAGATCTCGGGGCACCATACTGGGAGGTAGGAAAGGGTTCTGAGTCCCTCAGAAGGGCAGTCTGGCCAGAGTGTTGGCAAGGCAGTGGAGCCAGAGCTGAAATTGCCCACACCATGTTCCAACCCACCTACCCCTGAGCCAGACCTGAGGTTATATATACACCAAGTTCCTGACACTGGCACCCAGAAATCCCAGCCAAGCTCAGGTTCATGAGAGGGTCATTAAAATAAGGGATTCATGGGAACAGGACAGGAGCCCCAGAGAAGGGGAGCCCAACAACCTTGAAGAAGGTGGTGGACCTTCCATGAAAGTAGCACCATCTCCCAATTGGTACCCAGGGGAGAGACCAGGCTCCCAGCACCCTTGACAACCTCTTCATACCTTATGACACTGCACATGCTCAATTAGCAAGCTATTAGGTCCTCCTAACCATACTACCTGCTCTGTCCCCACATCCAGACCCTAGCAGCTCCTGTCCTCGTCTCAGTCACCTAGGTGACCACCTCCAGCATCACCCCATCCACTCCACACTTAGCTCTGGGAACCTTAAAGCTCGTTATATCACTGCCCATAAGATGGAACCCAAACTCCTTAGGCCCATTCTCAACATGGCTAAGTGCCTGCCTCTCTGTCCTGCCTCCCTCTGCCTTTCTCAACTACAGCTCTAGGCTCTCAGCACACTGACCACTGGCAGGGCCTTGGTTGGACCATGCTCTGTTTTGCTGCAACGCCTTTGTAAAAGATGCCTACACCCTCACATGCCCAGCTTCACCGGACAACTACTGCCTCCATGTCTTCTTCTCACTTGTCTGTCCCTCAGCTGCAGGTTGCCCCAGATGCCTACCTTCTATGCTCTAGGATCTCCTGGGCCACCAAACCCTGCCCTCAAGCATTGAGCTGGGTGAGGGTAAGCCCCTCTCTGGAACAGATGACTGAGCTGACCAGATGAAATACACTTAAGTCTTTGGTTAAGTCAAGGTATCTCTGTGCCCAGTTCTGTCTTCACTGGGCTCAGAGAATCAAAGGCGCGGGGCTAGACTGGTCAGACCAAGTGGCGGGTATGCTCCATTCCCCAGAATCAGACACCACAGCAAATGCCATTGCTCTCTGCAGGCCATGCCCTGTGCCTATGGGGAATCCAGGTTTCTGTAGAGATTCTAGCTAACCCTAATAAGGATATAACCAGAGCCTGCAGGTTATGGCCTGCCAGGAGCTCTAGTGGGCCCACAGTCACTGACAGGAAAGGCTGAAGAATATTCTGGAAAGTGAATCTTCCTGGGCTAGAAGTCCTATGTGATCTTAGCCCTTTGTGAGATGAAAGAACTGCAGGTCCTGCCAGCATCCAGAAGTGTCCATGGTGCTCTTGTTAATACAGTGGGACTTCCTAGGAACATGTTTACTGATCAGCTGATCAACTCCACCAAACCCTCTACCCCACCCAACAACAAGGCAGGAGACCCAGCTCCAGGGGACTCTAGAGGGTACATGCCCCCAGGAGAACCTTTCCTCCTGACCCTTGGGCAAGGAACAGGCTATTTCCAGAATGACACTGGCACTGGTGTCCAGAAACCCACCTTCCAGTTTTCCCTCTGCTACTGATCACGTGGCCATGGGCAATCTGTCCTGTCTAGGTGAGCTTTAATTCTCTAGCTATGAAATAAATGAGTTTAATAATTTCCAAAGACTGAAATATCTAGGACCCTCTGACATGCAGGTATATCTTGACAGATAAGTGACCACTTATATCAGGGGAAAATGGGTCCTGAGTGCTACCCTTGCTCCAGGCCTCTGACAACATTCTTTCCTCCTGAGCCAGAACCAGCTTCAGAAGCCTTCTCAGCAGACCACACTAGTCGCTACTACCAACCAGGTGACATGCAAAATAAAATTCATTTGCATTAGAAACATTCAAGCTCCTGAAAGCTTGCCCCTAGTCCAAATCTCCCAGTACTGCCAACCCACAAGTGGGTCTCTGGAGTGTCTCTGGGCTAGAGTTTCAGGAGAACTTGCTAGCCTCCCACTGGGAGTGGGTCATCCAGAGAACTGGACCTGTGCCGGGCACTCTGTAACTCCCTGGAGTCAGGTGCCCATACCCCAGAGCCCACAGGAGCCGAAAGACTCCACAGAGGCAGTTACTTCTATCCTAAGGAGAAATTCCAGAGAAGCAGAGGAGCAAGGAGTAGGCTCCGCATATCAAGACCCAAGCCAGGGATGCTTAACACACACACATGCACACACATCCTCACACACACTACACAGTCACACCTATACTCCCTGACCAACTCAAGTATTCACGTGCACACACACACACATACACACAAACACACAAACACACCCTGAGAAAGTTTCCTGGGTGGAAATGACCTGCAAACAGTGCCATCTAGTGGGCACCAGGGCTGTCATGCCTTCAGAGATTCCCTCACTGAGCCCCAGAGAGATGGTCTCCAGTTCTAGACCAAGGTTGAGGCAGTATCTCATGAGGAATGATAGAAAAGAAGCAACGACGGGAGACTGTCCGCCAGGATCACTCACCACCTCACTCAGTCCCCACCTCTACACAGAGTTAACTGACTCTGGCCCCACCCCCGGAGATCAGCATACTCCGAATGCCCACAGCCCTGTCAGGTCTTGCCCCCTTAGGTCTTGCTACAGGCCTTCTACCCCAGCACGCTGGCTCCAACTCACACATTTGCAACAAATTCTAGCCAAATTCTGACTCAGTTAATCCCAGGTTTTACAGTTTACTCCCTCTGTACCTCAGTTTACTCTTCCATACAATTGAAGAATTATAATACCTTCCTGACGGGGCTGAAGTCCATGACGTCTCCAACAGCCCCAGTAGTGCCCAGGAAGGTCAGAGTTCACGATGGCAGTAAGGTCATCGACTAGCCAAGGAGAGGCTCACTCCTATAGGGCCGGACCACCTGTGTAGACCCTCCTTCCCCCACTGGGGGGCTGCCCCATCCGACTTCAGGAAGGAGGTGAGACACCAACATTTTTTTTAATATAATTTTTTTTTATTTTTATATTCCCCATACAATTGCGACCCCCTTATTTTGACCCCAATCCCTCCCCTCCCCGCCCCCCACCACCCATAGAGTGTCTCTGGTTCATAGTTGTTTGTTGATTTTGATTTTCACTTTCTTACAGTTATTCATTTTCCTGGTCCCTTATTTAAGTTTTCTAGATTCCTGCTATGAGTGAGACCGTCCGGTATTTTTCTTTTTCTTTCTGGCTTATTTTGCTGAGCATGATCCCTTCCAGCTCCATCCATGTTGCTGCAAATTGCATGTGTTTATCTTTTTTGGATGCTGAGTAATATTCCATGGTGTATATGTACCACATCTTCTTGATCCAGTCATCTATTTTTAGGCATTTGGGCTGTTTCCAAAGCTTAGCTATTGTAAACAGTGCTGCTATAAACATAGGGGTGCAGGTGCTCTTTGGAATTGATGTTTCTGTATCCTTTGGGTAAATACCTAGGAGTAGAATTGCTGGATCATATGGAAGCTCTATGTTTAGTAGGTCCAGAAATCTCCACACAGCTCTCCATAGTGGTTGGACCAGTTTGCACTCCCACCAACAGTGCAGGAGAGTTCCTTTTTCTCCACAACCTCACCAACATTTGTTGTTGCTAGTTTTTTTAAATATGTGTGGTAGTTTTGATTTGATTTGCATTTCCCTCATTACAAGTGATGTTGAACATTTTTTCTTACGCCTGCTGGCCATTTGTATTTCCTATTCAGAGAAGTTTTTTTTTTTAGCTCTTCTGCCCATTTTTTGACTGGATTATTTTCTTTGTTTTTGTTGCGTCTCATCAGCTCTTTGCAGATTTTTGTGATCAGTCCTTTATCATTAGTGTTGTATGCAAAAATGTTCTCCCAGTCGGTGGGGTTTCTCTTTGTTTTGGTTATTGTCTCTTTTGCTGTGCAGAAGCTCTTTAATTTGATGTAGTCCCAGCTGTTTATCTTTGCCTTCACTATCACTGCTTTGGGTGATGAGTCTGTAAAGATGTCTTTGATGTGCATATCATACAGTGTTTCGCCTATATTTCCTTCTACGTATTTTATAGTTTCAGGTCTTATGTCTAGTTCTTTAATCCATTTTGAGTTGGCTTTTGTGCATGGTATGAGGTAGTAGTCAAGCTTCATTCTTTTGCATGTAGCAACCCAGTTTTCCCAGCACCATTTATTGAACAAACTTTCTTTGCTCCAATGCATAGTCTTTGCTCCTTTGTCAAAGATTAGTTGACCATAAATCTGTGGGTTTATTTCTGGATTTTCTATTCAATTCCATTGGTCTGTGTGTCTGTTCTTGTTCCAATACCATGCAGTTTTGATGATTATGGCTTTGTAGTATAGTTTGAAGTCTGGGAGTGTGATGCCTCCATTCCCTTCTTTTTGTTTCAGGAGAGCTTTGGCTATTCGGGGTTTTTGGTGATTCCATATGAATTTCATCAATAATTGTTCTGTTTCTTTGAAGAATGACATTGAAATTTTGATTGGAATAGCACTGAATCTGTATATTGCTTTTGGTAGGATGGTCATTTTAATAATGTTTATTCTTCCAATCCATGAGCAGGGGACGTCTTCCCATTTCTTTGTGTCTTCTTCTATTTCTTTTAACAGTGTTTTATAGTTTTCTTTGTATAGGTCCTTTACCTCTTTTGTTAGATTTATTCCCAAATATTTGATTTTTTTTGTTTTGATAATAAAAGGTATGTTTTTTTTAATTCCTTCTTCTTCAGATCTATTGTTTGTGTATAGGAAGGCTACTGACTTTTGTGTGTTGATTTTGTATCCTGCCACTTTACTGAATTGATTGATGAGTTGAATTAGTTTTTCTGTGGAGTTTTTGGGGTTCTCTATGTATATTATCATATCATCTGCAAATAGTGATAGTTTGACTTCTTCTTTTCCTATTTGGATTCCTTGGATGTCTTTCTCTTGTCTTATTGCTCTGGCTAGGACTTCCAGTATTATATTGAAAAGCAGTGGTGAGAGTGGACATCCTTGTCTTGTTCCAGATCTTAATGGAAATGCTTTCAGCTTTTCACCATTGAGAATGATACTGGCTGTTGGCTTGTCATAGATGGCCTTTATGATGTTGAGGTATGTTCCTTGTATCCCAAGAATTTCAAGGGCTTTTATCATGAATGGGTGTTGCACTTTGTCGAAAGCTTTCTCAGCATCTATTGATATTATCATATGGTTTTTATATTTCTTTTTGTTGATGTGTTGGATAATGTTGATTGATTTTCAGATGTTGAACCATCCTTGGAGACACCAACATTTTAAATAAGCATGGCACAGCCTCCGGGCCAGGAGGCCCTCTCTTTGCCTTTTTAGAATGTGTCGGAATAGTTGCCATAGCATAATGATTTCTGGTTTGGATGTTCTAGTCAGTGTAAACTCAACAGAAATAATGTCACAGATCATGTCAGGGGACTCTGGGACAAGCAAGAGCACCATGGATCCCTTGGGAGCTGGGGGGAGAGGCTTTCTTTCTTTTTTTTTTTTTTAAAGATTTATTTATTTATTTATTTATTTGTTTATTTATTTATACAAGCACTGGGTACAGTCAGAAGCACAGGAGGGTGAGAGAATTCACCAGAGATTGCCAAGAGTGGGGAGCAAAGCAGGCAGAGTGACGAAATACACTGCTGAGGAGAGCAGCAGGCGCAGCAGGAGAGGTCTGCACACCATGAGGGACCCTCGCCGGCGGCTGGGGATTGAACCAGCACTGCAGAGGCTGAGGGCAGCTTCGCTGCCCAACACTCAACTGCTGTGCCACCGGGGAGGCCCATGGTAGGGGGAGAGGCTTTTCTGGGGGCTGGGAATCACCATGATTAGGGTGTTTTTGTATGGAGGCTACGGGACAAGGAGCCCTGGAACGCAGCAGGCTGCTGAGGCCGAGCCAAAATGGAAGCACCCCTGGTGGCGATGACTATGTGACCAAGGGTCTTTCCCTGCACTGGGTCTTGGTGCCCTTGTAGTGTAGCCAAGGACCTGAGGAAGACTTGGAGATTGTGTCTGCAAAGCCCTGAACCAGACACCCAGCTCTGGGATCCTGCTCTCAATTGGCTGCAGATCTCTGCCCCTCTCTACGCCCATCCCGGTCCTGGCCTCCAGGTCTGCAGTTACTCTCAGCTGAGCCTCTCCCCCATCACCAAGCTTTATGCAAATCCTCCATTCTCCTGGCCCCGGTGCTCTGCTAAAACGTAAGTCTCCTTCTGAACGTCTCCCCTCATTTCAGTGAAGGACAACCCAAGGGGAGGGGCAGCTCCATCAAGGGTTCCCCCCTGACCTGCCCACCCTCCTGCCTCTAGTTCCCAGCCACTTGCCTCCCCACACACCCATCTTTCTTAGGTCCCTAACTCCAGTCAGGGAAATCAAGACCACACAAGGGCCAAGATGAGAGAACACCAGAACAGCACTGGCCGGTAAGGAGGAGGCACTGAGGGAAAACAGTGGGTATCCCTCAGAGTGGAGAGGGGGCAGATGGGAGGCAAGGCTGAGAGACACTGGACATTTTATCTACATGCTATCTCTTTCGAATGGCATAAGGGTCTATGCGTCAGCTTCTGAGATGCCGACCTCGCACAGAGGGCGTTCAGGTACACAAGGTTAGGGACCTCACCTCCCCCGAGGTCAGCAAGGCGGGTGGAGGAAGCTGGTGTGGGACCCAGTGATGCTACATTGCTTCTGACTTAGGCCAGTTCTGTGGGTGTGGTCATGAAGGGACGATTTGGGCTGGAGCCCTGATGAACGTGGTGAGATGCCTAGATAGAGGCAGAGGAGCCACCACTGACAAATCCAGGCACGAGGCAGGTGCTTGGCCTGGGGCCATCCTTAGCCCCAGAGACAAGTAGCAAAAACTGGATGGTGATACCCTTGTTAATCTCTTAGGCTGGGTGGGGTGGAGGGGGAATGGGGAGCATGCTGCAGTTCAAGTCACCCCCAAACTCTCCCTCCCCGGGTTCACCCTGGAACCTCTGGAGCCGTGAGGTCAGAATTTCCAGCTTCAACCAGTCCCCTGGTAAGATGCACGATGGAAGGAGGAAACCCATAAAAAGAAAGGATTATGACACAAAAAGAAAGAATTGTTTCATTTTCTTTTTTGGAAAAATACAGAGGGCCTCCCCTGGTGGCGCAGCGGTTGAGTGCTGGGCTGTGAAGCTGCCCACAGCCTCTGCAGCGCCGGTTCAATCCCCTGCTGCCGGGCGAGTGTCCCACATGGCGCGCAGACCTCTCCTGCCGCCCACTGCTCCCCTTGGCAGTGTTCTTTGGTCAATCTGCCTGCTCTGCTCCCCGCTCTGGCTCTGGTGAATTCTCTCACCCTCCCATGCTTCTGACTGTACCCAGTGCTTGTATAAATAAATAAATAAATAAATCTTTAAAAAAAAATAAAAAGGAAATTAAAATACAGAGTACTTGTGGCATCTGAAGTTGGAAAGTGCAGACAAGCCTCGCAGGAACGAAGGCCACATGTGCCATCTCAATGTGGCCTGAGTCTCAGTCGGTGTCTATCTCCGCCCCCTTTTCCCCCACCTCCTCTTCTCCTATTCTTTCTCTTCCTCCTCCAGCTCATCCTCTTTCTCCTTCTCTCTTCTCCTCCTCTCTCTTCCCCCAACCCTCGCCCCATTGCTCAGTTTCTGGGGCTCATCTGTTCATGCCCCTACTCACACATCACCCCACTACCCCCAGTCAGAATCTAACTTCAGCTCTTGAGTCTCATGACCTACCAAACCTTTCCCTCTCTATTTCTTTTTCAAACCTCAAGATAGAATCTGATTTGTTTATCCCATCCCATGACTTGGGTCCTTTAAAGTCCGATGAACTTCCTTACCCAACCAGCTCAGGGTTGGCCCCAGGGAGTAGGGAAGGGGAGGGTGGTAAGTGTTGAGTCAGGTGGCACAAAGAGTACAAGCAGAGTGTGTGATGGGAGAAGGAGGGGCAGGAGGAATACCAGATGTAGTACACAGCCATGTGCCACATAACAACATTTCAGTCAATGATGGATAATGATAGACGACATACACGATGGTGGTTCCCATAGTGTGCAGGTACCTAGTGTGCAAGAGGCTACCCCATCCAGGTGTGTGTAAGTGTGCTCTGTGATGTTTGCACAAGGACAAGATCCCCTAAGGAAGCCTTTCTCAGAACCTATCCTGACATTAAGCGACACGTGACTACACAGACGTAAAGAGGTTCCTTCCATGCAGCACTGTTCATTATAGCAAAATAAAACCATTTTCCTCACCTGTTCATTCAAATCTACTAATTCGCTATGCATTTGCTGAGCACATGCTGTTTTCCAGACTGAATGGGATACTGGACACTGAGGCAAGCAACTCCAGCCTCAGCTCAGAAAAACACTCAAGTACTGTATTGGTAGAAGATCAAGCCACAGCAGCTTCTCAAAGGGAGGTGGTAGGCAAAGGCTGATAGGTACCTCCAGAAAATAAAAGTAATAATAATAAATAACCAACAAATCAAATAAGTTCAGCCGCAGTGAGAAAGCCACAAAGCAGCCAAGATGACGTAGAGAGCTATAGATGGACTCCTCATGAGCTGGGGACAGACGACAGCATCACAGTCTGATGGGCTGGTGGCCAAGAGCAGCAGAGTCTGGCTGAGGAGACAGCTCTCTCCAGACTTGGCAGGTCCAGTCTCCTAGTTCGAACCTGCCTTCTGGCCTGAGATCCAGCAGCGCCAGCAGACAGATAGAGTGTCCTCGCCTCTACCTGAGCTTAATTCAAACCATTCAGTCCGACCCTAATTCAGAGCTTTTATTGGGTTTTAGGTTACTCTATATATGGCACAATAGAAATATTTTTTCAATCTTAAATTAGAAACATACCACAGGAGGATTTTTTTGAAGCTTTTTACAACACTGTAGAGTGAAAAGTCTTCAACTCTGCAACTGAAATCTAACCAAGATAACCTTTCAGCAGAGAAACTCTGATATCAAGAATGGCATGTGTCTGCTGGAATGTGCTTCTCTTTCCCTTTTTCCAAAAGCAGTTGCAATAACCCTCAAATTAGCCTGCTGTGTGAGCACTGAAAGTAAGAGTACACTGGGGACACTCCCGAAGGAAAGCGACAGAGATGAACAGACAACATCACCACTCAGGCTGACCTTCACGTGGATATGTCTGTCACCACCATCTACCGCTTTTGAGTGAGGACTACAGAGAAGGCTGTGCTCCAGATGGATCAGGTCAGGATTCCCAACTCACCAGGCATAGTTTGATCTTTGAGGCATGTTCTTGTGGGGAGAGGGGTGCTAGAGACCAGGACACAAGAGGGTCTGAGTTCCAGGTGGCCCAAAAGCACTTAATGCTTGTGGTGCCCCGCTAAACCACTTCTCCACTGAGGTCTCCTTCAGGGAACACACTCTGAGGCCAGAGACTCCAGGAGCTCATTTGCATTCCAGCTGTACCCCTACTGGACATCATAAGGATGCCTGTTGAATGATAGGATCAAAGACTCAGGTGTATGGCTTGGCATGTGGCAGAATCCAATTCTTTGGCATTTTTGGGTCCAAGTGGAATTTTGGAATGAACATAGTTGTCTTTGGAAAGAAATCAAGGCAAATGAATAAGAGGCAGCTGATTAATGTCAGAAAAAAAAATAGGACAAGCATAAGAATATGCATAGATTTGTCCTATAGGGATAATCTAATTTCCTTGAATTGGGCCCTAAAACCCTAAAAACTAGAGCATCACTCTCCAAAGCTGCTCTTTGTCCCTGTGATCTGATCACTCTGTGGAGGCAGAGCCGCTGGGCAGCTTTACACCATTGTCACCACAATGGGCAATGCAAGCACAAGACTAGGAGGACAAATCACCCCTCTGGAGAATGGGGAAACAGTGGTTCATTCCTCAGTGCACTGAGCAGAGATAGGGCTGGGTGTGCTCTTACCCCCTACAAGTCAACTGGCTGAATGACAAATAGCAAGCGGATAAAAAGAATCTCCCAACTTTGGGGCCTGCGTTTGCAAGGTCCCAGTTAAGAACGAACCCCACCCATGTTTCTACCTGTGGCCCCTCTGATGCTAGGGCATCCTGTAGCCTGTAGCCAAGCCTGGGCCTGGGCCCTACTCCCCACTGTGGGCTGGCAGCAAGAAGTGACCATGGAACAGCAGGTTTCTGCCCAGTAGTAAGACAGTACCTTCATGTGGAATGATGAGAGAACTGCAAGGCCAGGAGCCTAACTGCTATGTCCCTTGGGTACACATCACAGGAGGAACTCCCAGGGGAAAAAGATCACAGTGGGCTGGAAAAGACATCAAGCTTTCCAGAGAAACAGGGCTGGAGATGGGCCTTCAAGGGCAAGCAGGAAAGGGGAAGGCAGGCAGTATAGCCAGTGAGGAATAAACACAGAGTGCTCGGAGTGGCCAAGGCAGGGTAAAGGGCTTGTCTTGCAGAGGAGCAGGAAGAAGCAAAGCTTCACCCACCCAACTTTATTCCCAGGTGAGTCCTACTCTCTGAGACTCCTCTGAATCAGTTCTTCAGATCCGAAATGCCACCTGGCAAAGAGAAAGCCAGCAGGGCTGCCTGGAGAAGTACCAAGCCCCCCTACCTCTTGCCCCCAGGCCAAAGGTTTTCACAATGCCTGAAGACTTGGGAGAAGTCGGCTGGTTCTATTGCCCTCCCCCTCATTTCTGGTCCTGACATTCTCAGACAGCAACTTCTACCATTGATAATTTCCCAAGATCAGGCTCGGTCTGCCCTGCCTTGGGACACAGGGGTCAGGGTGAGCCCTGGGGTTTGGGCACAGCCCCCAGATGCTGGGCAGGTTAAAATCCAGCCTGAGGCCCAGCCCCCTATTTGCCCTTGACCTTGGGAATATCACTCCACAGGACTGAAAACCCACAGAGCTTCAGCGGCTTTACAATGTGGGGTCTCTGCAGCTTTGGACTCCCCAAGATAGGGCAGGTGCCAGCCTGAGTTTCAACTGACCTCTGAAAATGGGAAAGGTCACAGGCGCTTTTGTCTGATCATGGGAGTGGTAGTCATCCAGCTTCTGGGCTCTGTCAGGCCTCTGGACCTTCTCTGAAGTGTCACTATCTCAACTGGCATGTCTGTTAACTCAACTTGTGTCCTGTTCACTCTCTTCCACCTCCTCCCATTTCTGCAGAAAGAGCACATCTACATGCTGCCTCACAGACTGGATTCTCAGGAGGAGCCTTCCAACCAGCAGCTCCACCATTCCCTCCCAGGACCAGGTGGGAGTTGCCAAATCTCCTTCTCCTCGAAGGAGAAGGTGGGGCCCAGTCTTGCTCAACTTGGAGTCCCAGTGACATGACACCCACCCCATGGAGGGTGCACAGTGACCATGAACTAGACTAGACCAGATCAGCTCCTGCCCCCAACAAAATCTCTCTTGGAAAAATGCTACCTCTGTGCATACACTAAAGGGTGAATGGATCCCCACTGCCCTGGTCTACTCCTGTTGTTGCTGCTAATTCACTTTCAAAAGCGTTCTAGTTGAGATGATAAACTATATGGCCACTCTAATTTACCACCTCCAAGGCTAGTCAAATTGGAACAGGATTCGACCCCCAGACCTGCCTCTAAATACAGAGTTTATCTTTTCATACATAAGGGTTAACAAAGGCTTGAGCAGGGCAGATGGTGAACAATATGGGTGGTTCTTTTATAAAGGAACCTACAGGCAGCACAAAAACAAACAGGAAAGGTTCTGGAAGATATCCTGAAGGAGATGCTGTGGCTCCAGGCTGCACCCAGTGAGCAGACGGGGGAAGTATGTGCAAAGGCAGTAGGCAGCCTGACCCTGAATGAGTCTCAGACTCGGCTCTAACTGGCTAACCACTGAGATGATTGTGAAGGAGATACATAATTTCAAGAAATGGCCTGTCATCTAAAAGATCTCCATTTTGGCTTGAATGAAGAGGGCTGATCTCTGAATGGAATTCGATTATCTACGACAGCAATCAAAAGCCAGGGATGCAATGTCAGACAGACGACCACTTAAAACGTCCCTGGGTGAGTGGAGAACAGCTTGTTCTTCCTCTAAAGCATCAGGGACATCTGCTGGGCCAGGTCATGGGCAGGCCAGTGTGGACTGTGTGGCCTGGAGACTTGGGGAGATTTGAGGCACTGTCTCTGAGTGACAGTCAGCAGCAGCACTGGTGAGTCTTGCAACCTTCCTGTGAGGGCTCCAGAAAATGGGCTCTCTGTGGGCAGGACCCTAACCATGGGCTGAAGGCCCACAGCTCTAGTGTCACAGAGACTAGAAAGGCCCCAACCCAGGACATCTTCCCTGCCTGGGCCTTATTCTGTTTCAACTTAAAGTTTAGCTACTCTGAAAGATCTTGCCAAATCCCACCCAAAGTAGAATTAGGATCCCCTCAGTTTAACTAGGATCCCTTGTTATATCATACTACAAAATTTGCAATATTATTTCAGCCAAGGAATTTACCACAGTTTGTAAATAGAAAGATGTGTGTCTGCTTATCATCTAATTGTCCCCACTACACCAAAACCTCAGCAGACAGGGACTTTGGTTGTTTATCCATTAGTATCTTGCACAAATTAAATTAAATGTTGTAGAGAGACTGAATACAGAACAGGGGATTGAAATGCCACCACTAGAACACTGTTCCTTGGGTCCTTCCACTTAATCATCCAGCTTTTACTGAGCACTACTATGTGTCAGACTCAAAGTTGGGAAAAGTGGGGTCTGAAACAAATGTTTTTCAAATGGAAATACCCATGGAAGAGTTCAACCCCAAACTGACAGTGTACTGCCAGTTATTCACATGCTGGTGGGGATTTGGCCAGAATGATGGTGAGTTTAGAGAAGGACTTAGAGGAGGACCCTGGTGGAAAGAAAAAAAAAAAGACTGCAGATCCAGAGAGGCAGAAGAGGAGTGAGGCTTTAGGCAAAGGAGAGAATCTGGATGCCTAGGGAATGAATGAAAGAGTGCCAGGAGGTTGACATGGGCACGCAACGGGATCGCACATAGAAGATTCACTATACCTTTCCCTAACATTGCCCAGGACGTGCCCTTTGATCAACTTTATATGCATCAGCCAAATTAATCCTCAAAGCAACACCAAGAGGTAAACACTGCTATCCCATCCCACAGAGAAGGCAGCTGGGGCCAGAGGAGCCAAGTAACCTGCCAAAGGACACACAGCAAATTGAGAGAAAACCTGCGTTCACACGAGGCAATCACATCACTGTTAACTCCTACCCCTCCCAGGCCTAGGGCTGCTTCCATGCAGTCCCCAGCCAGACTCTCCAAGGGGGATTTTCATGTCAGTAAGAGCTTCTGACACTGGGAAATATGCTTGGATTTCGCCACAGAGGGCAGGAGGGAACCACCATGCTAATCTCACCCGTCAAGGACCCAGGCCTTGCTTCACAACTAAAGGACCTTGAGAATAAAGGGGCAGGGCTGCAGATAGTGGAGAATTCCCACACTTCCCACCAACTGTTCTTCCTAGGTCAGGATGGTGGCCAGAACTGGTTATTAGCCATGTCATCGCCAAAGAACCTAGGGCAAGGGGAGGACCCCAAAGTAGAGGACAGGGCCTGGGGCTCCCTAGGTAGAAAAGGGGAGGTGGGGAACTTTATATAGCAAATAACAGCCCCTTCTCCTCCACAGAACACTCCCTTGCCACCCCCTCACCAGCGTCAGCCCCACAGAGTAGTCTCTAGTAGACAAGGCAAGGTCCTGGCCATCTCCAGACAGGAGTGTTGATGCAGAGTGGGGGAAAGACCAGGCCTGGGGTCCCAGAGGGGCAATCAGGATGCAGAGGCAGCAGGCAGGATGTTCTGAAAAGATGGAGCCCAGAGAAATCAATACAACCAGGCTGCACAGTCACCAGGGGCAGACCCCACCTTTCACAGCTGGGGAACCAAGCCCAGACAGGTAGACTTTGCCCCAGGCCTTAATAGGGGAGGGCTGCTTGACAGCTTCGTTCCCAGGCCTGAATTCCACAGCACAGCTCTCAAAATCATGTTTCTCCCAGTCTGATAATATCCTAAGCCCACTGGAGACTGTAGAGTCAGCTGTCCAGAACCAGGCTGCACAAGGTATTCAAGCAATCCAGGGTGCTTGAACACACCCCTGAGGTGCTTCTCCTTCACCCCCACGAGACTGTGACTTGGCCACCCCCCATGGATTGGTCACGGGCCAGAAGCCGAATCCCTGAGTCCCTCAGAGAAGGGTCATCCATTTCTCAGGTGCTAACATGGAATAAATGGTGGTCCGGGGAGCAAGCAGAGAAAGCTGAAGCTCTGGCAGTATGCAGACCAGGACTTACACTCAGGTTCTGTACCTCCTGGCTCTCTGCCCTGAAGTCACTGCAACTGATTCCTCATCTGTAAAATGGGATGAGGAAACAGCACCTTCCTCAAAGGTCCATTGGAAGGATTAAACAGGCTCATATGCAACTAGCACCCAGCACATACATCCTCCTTTGAGTCAGGTTCCTTCTATTCATTTCTGTGTAGAACCTCCCCACCCACCCACGTGCAATCCTTCGGCTTTTTGCAAACACCTCTTTGGATTCTTCCTTTTGTCACAACATAACTCTAGTATATGACATTGAAATCCAAGATCCAGAATATGCTTGCTGAACCCCACTATGGGCCAAGTTAGTGAGAACACCACACACTGGGGTGGGGAGGTGGGGGAGACTGTGGCACATAGTAGGCCCTCAATAAATGTCTGCCCAAAGAACTACAAATAACTCAGTCAGTAATTACTATCATCCTCATCTACCCATTTTCACAAGAGGCAACCCAGAGGATGTAATAAGAACACAGAGACTTTCAAGGACTTGCTTGAGGTCAAGCTAGTGGCAAAGACCAGGAAGCTAGCAGAGCAGATTTACTAGGAGAATAATCCCTGACTTGGGAATCAAATTGACTAGATCCCACTTTAAGCTCTTCTTTTACCACTTAACACTGTGTGACCCTGAGCAGGATACTTAACCTCTCTGAACATACGTTTCTTCTGCAAAACTGGGTGACACTTTTCTCCCAAAGTAGAAGTGAGACTGACAAGAGATCCTGTACATAAAACGTCCAGTGTGGTGTAGGTGCTAGGAAAGGCTCAGCACCTGCCCGCCCTAAGCCCACCTAAAGAAGCCAGAGAGCAGTGAGACAATGAAAAGGATTTAAGTGCCAAACAGTGAGGCTCAGTTCTAGAATGTCCTTAGAAAAGCAACATAATGATAGTAAACCACACAGGAGCTTGTTTTTAAAGACAAAGAAAAATATGATTAAGTAGGCCAGAGAACACTGTTAAAAAAGAATGAAAATATTTTCTTTACCAGGGCAGTTGTATGTCAACAGCTGATACAGAGCGAGAGCAGCCTCCACAAGGCCACAGGCACTGCCAACAGCATGGCCAGCCGCACCACGGGAGGTTTCAGGAGTCGTGCCTGAGCAAGCCCCGAGGCAGCTGGGGGAGGAGAGGCCTTTCCAGGACCTCAGTTCCTCAGCCTGGGAAATGGGACGCCCCAGTCTGGGCTCAGCCTAGCATGGCCTCTTTCTTTTCTCTCTTAAATAAAAATTGAATCTATTCAAGATGTACAACATGATCATTTGATATACACAGACACAGGGGAATGATTCCTGTAGTCAAGCGTAATGTATCACCTCCTTACAGTACCTCTTTCTGCGTGTATGATGAGGGCCCCTTAGCAAATTTCCAGTGTTCAACGTGGTACTATTAAGCGGAGTCACCAAGCTGTACCTCAGATCTCCAGCCTCACTCATCCCACTTTGTACCCTTTGACCAACAGCTCCTTATTTCCTCTATTTCCCCACCCCTTGTAAACACTAGGAAAGGCTCAGCACCTGTTATAGTCTCTGCTCCTATGAATTTGACTTCTATAGAATTTCCATATATGTGAGGTCAATATTTTTCTTTCTGTGAATGGCCTATTTTACTTAACATAATGTCCTCCCATTTCATCCATGTTGTTGCAAATAGCAAGTTCACCATCTTTTCTGATGTTGAATAATAGTCTATTAGGTAAAAAAAATATATGTATAGATATTACAGATAAATATCAATATATAAAGACATTTCCATCTTGTAATATCTTTATCCGCTCATCTGAGGCTCCTTGTAGCTGCCCTCTTTTGGTAAACTGGACTGCAACTCCTGTAATTATCATCTCAAGGCCAGCAGGAGGAAACTGATACATTACAATCTGGCTCAGAAAGGTTAGGATTGCTCCTGAGATCACGCAGCTAAGAGTAGTTGGTGCAACTGGACCCAGCCCAGGAGGTTCCACTCTACAACACGGCCTTCCCAGCCCAGAAGGACCTTGGAGTGGCATGGAAATGGACCTCCAGCCCTCAAGGAAGCAGTCTCTTCACCTCCCCCTCCTCGGCTGAGGGGTCCTCTCAGCCCTGTCCCTCTCCCCGCAGCCAGACACAACATGTGGGAATTTTTCTTCAGACTGTCTTCACCCTTGCTCCTCTGCTCAGACAACCATGACCAGCTTCAGCTTCCTATGCTCAGATTGCTCGCCCCCCCCTCACAACTTCTGCTCTCCACTGCTGCTGGCCTAGCCCAACTGTCCTCACCTGATCCTTGGGTCAAAGCAAACACCCTGCTGACCTTGCACATTCTATCTGATCACCCCTCCCAAGTGTCCCATGGAAATCAGCTTCTGAGGAACACCACTAGGCTTATCCCTGCTCTTCCACCCTGATTACCTGATACAATTCATAGCTTTCCACGTATAACGAGATTCTCCCCCACTGCACTAAGAGGTGCTCAACAGGTGAGCGTTGATGATGTGTACTTTTACACATTGGTCTGGATTTATATCATGAGGATCCCCTTTTGTTACTTTTGTTTCTCAGCACTCCTGGACTCTGTGGCCCCAGCAGGGCCAGGTTCAAGCTCCCGCACCTGAGGATCTGCCCTCGGCCCAACCACTCCCGCATCCTCCCACTGGGATACCCCTGCTGGGCCATGCCTGCCCTGGGGAGGGCACACAGTTGGCCAAAGGGACTCAGAAAGGGGCCTTCCATTTCCCCAGCATTGTGTTCAGACCCCTGAGCCTAGAGAGTATGGAGCAGTCCACTCAGGATGGAGTCTTACAAGACTTAAAACACTTCTGCATCCTCAGGGCAGAATTTGAAGCAAGGAAACTGGGTTCCAACAGGCTCCAAGAGGGATGTGCTCCAGTCAAGCGGAACAGGTTTAAACCCTGGTTGTTGTGACCGTTTCCACTAAACCATGCCAACCCTCTCTATCCCAATCCCCCAGAAGGGCACAACAATAAACCCACAGCCCTTTGAGGGGACCTGCTGCTGCAGATCTTCCTCTGGTCCAAGGAGCAGATGGCCTGTTCCACCTAGGTTCACCTTATGGCAATTCTCTCAACAAAGAGTTGCCCAGGAGCAGGTGCAAGTGACTGTCCCCCAGAAAACTTTCCACATTTTGGTTGAGAGTGGAGTGAATCTGAGGGCAGGAAAAAAATGTCTGGGGAAGCAGCATTCATTTGCAGGACAGACACTCCCTTCCTCTCCCTGCAGGTGGCGGGCAGAAATTAGCAGTGCTTTGGTAAGGCTTTCACGGTTAAAGGGGGAGTGTCCATGAGGAAGGCAGCTGATTTCCACCATGCCTCCACCATGCATGCTATGCTATGGTGAACCCCGACTTGGGGGCTGAGCCCATGGTGGCTTCACTGTTTGCCTTCTCTGTGCAACCATACAGCCCAGGAGGAGCTGGGAAATGCTCTAATTGTTGTGCAAATTTAGAACTGGTGCAGTACACAAGCAGTAAGATTTCCCTAAGTAACAGCTGCCACTTGGCTACATCTAAAACTTCTGGGCCCGGGGTCCTACAGATCAGAGGTTGGGCCTCTGACTGCTTATTGTCAGGCGGACACAGTCAAAGGCAGATTCTTTGCCATGCAGCAATCTGCGTCTTCAGGATGCAGTTGGAAAAGCTGTGGCCCAGCAGAACCAACATTTTTGCAGTGTTTCTCAGCCACTGGCCATCTACTGCCAGACCATGTGCTGAGCACTGAAGAGTGGAAGATCCTCTTGCACAGAGCTTGGGCTCCTGAGGAAAGACAGGTGATCAAACCTGAGCCCACCTGCTGGGATGTCAGTGGATTAGAGATTCTGATCACTGGGACTGCCCACACCAGGCTTCTTGCACCAGGACCCTGCCAGCAGAGACACTCTGTTGCCTGGGCGGCCAAAGTGTGGGCCACATGACTACAGCAGTCCAGTCTCAGCTGACCAGAACAGGGTGGACACTGCTCTAAGAGTGGCCAGTATACAAGTTGGTTAGTGACAATCTGAAGAGGGGCATGAAAAGTCTTAAGAGAATTGGAGCCTCGAAAGCAAGTGAGTTAGGTTAGAGAGGGTCATGAAGCAGGGTTGGAGCCAGAGGGACTGTGACAGTCACATCAAGATCCAAAGCAGAAACTATGAAAAGTCTGGGCTTAGAGCAGAGAGCCACATAATGCAGACTCCAGGATTAGAGGCCAGAAGAGATCCGAAGTCTATGTACACTTCAAGTATAAGGCCAAACTGGGAAACTACAGGATTTTTAGGACACAGGATCAGGTTCAAATACTGATATCATTAACTCTGTAAAAGGAACAATTACCTGCCCAGTTCCAGGTCCCATGCCAGATGGCTATGACTTTCTCTGTTCCCCCGAGGAGTACAAAGTATGAAGAAAGATGTAAAGGTTAGTCTGATGATGACATCAAAGAAAATCAGCAGTGAGTGAAGGAAGTCTGGAAGGCTTGGGAGCTCCTGGCAGATCTATGATCCAACCTGTTTCCACAGGAAAGTTCATCTCCAAAGCCAAAGCTACTATAACAATGGGGTGGTTCTAGATGTGGACCAGGTCAACTAGGTAATAAATGGCTCTGCTTGCATGGGATGCAAGCATTCACACAATTGGCTGGTTCCAATCCCAAGCAACTGTGTCCACTGACACCCATTCCTGGGACAGTGGGCCAGAGCAACAACACACTGCCATTATGCCCATTCATGTGACAGTAGAGAGGACCAGTCCACTAACTGCAGGTACATGAGTGGGTACATTTGGAAACCCAATCAGACCATTCCCACATAACATATAGGAAAGGAAAGTGAACAAGCAACTGACACTCTTGGGTCTAGGACTCTTACCCTAAAATAAAAACAACCTGCTCCATGAAGTTGTTCTGAGGATTAAGTGAACATGCAGGCAGAGTTTGGTTCAGTCCCAGAGGTCCAGTAAATGCTCAATCTTGGCTGAGTAATACAGTCCTTCAGATTCCTCTCCTTTGCATCCCCAAAGAATGTTTGTGGAGCTCAAGCATCAGGGAATTACTTTTATTCCCCTACTAAAGTATTTATTTGTTTGCTTCATGCCTTATTCTAAAAACAATCAGTTAAAATCAGTACCTCTTGGAAACAGGTAGTCACCAGTCTTCATGTTTTATTTCTTTTATATTTGCCTTTGTTATTGTTTTGATTTACAACATCACAACATTGAACAATACTGATTTGACAAACTAGATGATTTACAGACAGTATCTCATTTGATTCTGGTATATACTAGAAAGAAAACATGTTGTTTCAAAGTATGACAAAATATCTTTTAGGAGGAGAACTATGTTTACCATGTACATAATTTCCCTAAGCCTCATTTCCTCACTTTCCTCATTGCACAGAAGGGATCACCACCTTATCTACTCATGCAGCTGCTGTGAGGATTAAATCAGATAATACATGGATGCACTAAGCATAGTCTGAGGAAAAGCTACCTGCCTAGAGAGTGCCAAGTATAAAGTGGGAACCCAACAAGTGTTTGTTGAGTGACTAATAGTAAGCCCATAGTAAGCACTCAGTACAAAATGTTATTTATAATAACATTTTGGAATATTCACAAATAGCATGTGAAGATATGACTCTCTGGACATAGTTTCTATGTTTGGTATGAGACAAAAATAGCAGAATCAACCAATCAATTTTCTCTAAAATTCTCCTATGGTTTAAAATGACTAAGTGACTTTCAGAATAAAAGGAATCTAAGCTTCTATATTAAATTGTTTGCTCTTTTTTTTTTAAAGATTTATTTATTTATTTATACATACAAGCACTGGGTACAGTCAGAAGCACGGGAGGGTGAGAGAATTCACCAGAGCAAGAGCGGGGAGCAGAGCAGGCAGAAGGACCGAAGTACACTGCTGAAGGGAGCAGCGGGCGGCAGGAGAGGTCCGCATGCCATGTGGGACCCTCCTCCGGTGGCTGGGGAGCAGCCGGGGATCGAACCGGCACTGCAGAGGCCGCGGGCAGCTTCACAACCCAGTGCTCAACCGCTGCGCCACCGGGGAGGCCCTGTTTGCTCTTTTTTAAGATGCAATTCTTCTTACTGACTAAATGCTTTAAAAAACTGCCACATAGACATACCCTTTTGGGTGAGTAATGCTGTGTCCATCAGACTGACAGGAAGGAAAGGTACGCAGGACACACAGAGAGAAAGAAAAAACAGGGAAGAGATTAAGAATTCAGCCACAGCAAGCACTAGAAACCAGAGAATAAAAACTAAACACTGTAATCTATAGGATAGTCATTAAAAGAATAATTAAAGAGGGTGTTATTTCCAAACAAATGTGGGTGGGGAAGGGGGAATTAAATAATAAATCCAAAAGTAGAAGACAAGGAATAAGAAAGTAGCAACCTAAGGGCCTCCCTGGTAGCCTAGGGGTTAAGTCTCAGCGCTGTCATGCTATCACAGCTGCCACTTGAGTTTGATCCCCAGCCAGGTAGCTAATCCACATGGCGCTGCAGACCTCTCCTGTCTCACCCGCTGCTCCCCTCAGCAGTGTATTTCAGTAAATCCGCCTGTTCTGCTCCCCACTGTCTCTGATGAATCCTCTCACTCCCCTGCCCCCGTACCTCTGGCCTATACTCCAGTTCTCCCATGCATAAATAAACAAAATAAATCTTAAAAAAAAAAAAAGAAAGAAAGCAGTAACCTCATTTGAAACAAATAGAAAGCACATAGTAAAACAGTTTAAAAACATTTAATGTAAATGAACTAAATGTTCCAATTAAAAGACTAAAAGTTATAGTCCCCATACAATTCCCACCCCCCGCCTTGTTTTGTTCTACTCTCTCCTCTCCCCCCCCTCCTTTGGTGTATCTCTGGTTTATAGTTGTTTGTTTATTTTTATTTTTACTTTATTATAATCAGTCTTTTTCCTGGTCCCTTATTTAGGTTTTCTAAATTCCTGCTATGAGTGAGACCACCTTCTTTTTCTTTCTGGATGTAAAAAATATATAAAATTTAAATAATAATAATAATAAATAAAAAAAAGAAGTTCAGCAAGTTGAAGGTAACTGATAGCAGGTTAGAACTCAGTGTTCAAGAAGGAAAAAAGAGCATCAGAAATGGAAAATATACGTAAATGTGAAAATTAATCTAAATAATTCTTTATAATAATATGTATTAAAATAATGTTTGATGAGATAAAAAGACTGAAAGTTGACTTAAAAAAGATCAGAAATGAAAGCAACATTATATCTGATACCACAGACATAAAAAGGGTCATAAAAGACTACTATGAACAATTATACACCAAAAAAATTGACAACCTAGAAGAAATAGATAAATCCCCAGAAACATATAAACTACCAAGATTGAATCATGAAGAAACAGAAAATCTGAAAAGAACAACTACTAGTAAGGAGACTGAATCAGTCATCAAAAGCCTCCTAACAAACAAAAACACAAGACTAGATGGCATACAAATATTTAGAGAAGAATTAATACTGATCCTTCTCAAACTCTTCCAGAAAACAGAAGGGGGCACTTCCAAACTCATTCAATGAGGCCAGCATTACCCTGCTTCCAAAACCACAAAAGCAGGCCACAAGTAAAGAAAAGCACAGGTCAATATCCCTGGCAAATATAGATGCAAAACTCCCCAACAAAATCTTAGAAACCTAATGCAACAATACAACAGGTCCTTGAATGATGTTACTTCATCCAATGCTGCTTTGTTATATAAAAATCAAACAATTGCAGCAAGGGCCACTATCCATGTGGAGCTTGCACATGCTCCCCGTGTCTGTATGGGTTTTCTCTAGTTACTAAGGGTTCCTCCACACCCCAAAGTGTGCATATTATGTTACCTGATGTATCTAGATTGTCCCTGTATGAGTGAGCATGACGGTTGGTGTGTGTAAGCTGTAATGAGGGCATCTGTCCAGGATTGGTTCCTTCCTTGTGCCCTGAGCCACTGGGACAGGTGTTGGCCACCCAAGATCCTGAACTAGAATAAGCAAGTTAGAAAATGAATTAATTTAAATAAATTATTGTTTAGTATTAGAAGTGTTTTGGGTTTTAGAAGTTGGGCAAATTTTTGGTGAAATCAAGTTTGATGAAGTTTCTATAACAAGAAACATCTTAAGAAATTAACTCTTGTTTATACAACTAGCCTATGGTAAAATTGGTTTCATTACATGTCATTTTGCTTAAAATCACAGTTTCCAAGAAACAATCTAATGTTAAATGAGAACTTATTGTACATTAAAAGGATCACACATTGGGCCTCCATGGTGGCCTAGGGTGGCCTATGGTGGCCTAAGGATTAAGTCTCAGCACTATCACCACTGCTGCCTGAGTTCAATCCCCAGCCAGGGAATTAACTCACATATAGTGGAGCAGACCTCTCCTGTCTCGCCTGCTGTTCCCCTTAGCGGTGTATTTCAGTCAGTCCTCCTGTTCTGCTCTCCACTCTGTCTCTGGTGAATCCTCTTACCCTCCTGTACCTCTGGACTACACCCCAGTTCTTCTATGCAAAAATAAATAAATAAAAGGATTACACACTGTGAACAAGTGGGTTTACTTCTTAATGAAAGATTAATTCACCATCTGCAAATCAATCAATATGATACATTACATTAACAAAGTGAAGGATAAAAAAATCATGTCATTTCAATAGATGCAAAAAAAGTTAGACAAAATTCAATATCAATTCATGACAAAAACTCTCAATAAAGTGGATATAGAGGGAACAAACCTCAACATAATAAAAACCATATATAACAAATCTACTGACATTGTACTCAACAGTAAAAAAAAGGGAACGCTTTTCCCTTAAGGTCAGGAACAAGACAACGATGTCTACTCTGGCCACTTTTATTCAACACATCATGGAAATCCTAGCCAAAGCGACTGGGCAAGAAAAAGAAATAAAAGGCATTCAAACTGGAAAGGAAGTAAAACTGTCACTGTTTGCAGATGATGAATTAAATAGAGAACACCCTAAAGATTGCACCAAAGAAAACTACTAGAACTGATAAACAAATTCAGCAAAGTTGCAGGATATGAAATCGATATACCAAAATCTGTTGTATGTCTATACACTAATAATGAGCTATCAGAA
Source organism: Talpa occidentalis (assembly GCF_014898055.3). Lineage (NCBI taxonomy): Eukaryota > Metazoa > Chordata > Mammalia > Eulipotyphla > Talpidae > Talpa > Talpa occidentalis. Next base: position 98,451,864 of record NW_023604295.1, read on the forward strand.
AAAAAGAGAGTAATAGGGCCTTCCCTGGTGGCCAGCGGTGTTGAGCACTGGGCTGTGAAGCTGCCCACAGCCTCTGCAGAGCCGGTTTTATCCCCGGCCGCTGGCGAGGGTCCCACATGGTGCGCAGACCTCTTCTGCACTCCCAATGCTCCCCTCAGCAGTGTATTTCTTCAGTCTGCCTGTTCTGTTCCCCCCTCTGGCTCTGGTGAATTCTCTCACCCTCCCGCGCTTCTGACTGTACCCAGTGCTTATATAAATAAATAAATAAATCTTTAAAAAAAAAAAAGAGTAATAAAATAATACCATTTATAATTCTATCAAAAAGAATAAAATACCTAGAACAAATTTAACCAACGAGGTAAAGCACTATACACTGAAAACTATAAGTCATTAACAGGAGAAATTGAAAAAGACACAAATAAATGGAAAGATATTTCATGTTCATGGATTAGAAGAATTAATATTATTTCAAAATGTCCATACTACCCAAAACAATCTACACATTCAATGCAATCCTTATCAAAATTCCAATTACATTTTTCACAGATATAGAATAACTCTAAAATTTCTATGAAACCCCAAATAGTCAAGTCAATCTTGAGAAAGAAAAGCAAAACTCACACTCCCTGACTTCAAACTATATTACAACTATAGTAATAAAAACAATATTGTACTGGCATAAAAACAGAAACATCAATGTAACAGAACAGAGAGCCCAGAAATAAACCCACACACATATGATCAATTAATTTATGACAAAGAAACCAAGAATGTACACTAGGGAAAGAACAGTATCTTCAATAAATGATGTCGGGAAAACTAGTCTGTGGGGACTGTATAGCTGTGCAAGGATTGCTGACTTGAGTCAAAGATTCTATATCAAAAATGGGGTGGGGAGGGGACCGGGGACCTGAAGTGGAGAGCTGAAGGCGCTGAAGTGGGGAGGAGGACGGGGCAGGACAGGGGAGGCACAAGTCAGATCACCTGTGATTCCTCATAAACAACTACTACTTATAACCAAAGCTGGGACATTCAAAACACCTGCCCACCCCAAGGACTTAAATCAAAAAAATTTACACAAACCAAAGTTTAAGCACCTGTTAACAACAGGAGGCAAACCCCAGGCCGAGGTTTTATTCTGGAAAAGAAAAGCAAATTAATACTGAGCCTATGACACTGCACCAACTATAGTTGGTGCTGAGCATTGCATCTAGTGCTTAAAAACAGTTATAGAGGTGAAAGTTGACACAAGACTATATGAGACACTGAGACTGAAGAGCTGGCCCAGAGGATGGGAATCACTGAGGATCCCTCCACACAGCTCTGGTACCCACAACATGGTAGGAAGTGTGAACCCTTTATGCTCAGTGGAGGGGATCCTTAGGTGACCAAATGTCCCAGTCCTTTTTTACCTACTACACCCTGAAGATACCAGCTCTCTGATTGTTTCAAGAGGTGCAAAGCCAACAGTCTTAGAATCTATTCCATTACAACACATAAAAACTAAAAATGAAGAGACAAAAAAAAAAACATACCACAAATGCTGGGTTAAAAAAAAAAAAACTCAGAGGAGTCTCAGTCCAGCAGAACTGCAGGACATGACTGAAGAGGAGCACAATATTAGTTTTAACAATGCTTATGGAACTCAAAAAAAAAAAAAAAAAAGGAGGCTAGAAAATAGTAACAGAATAAAGAATAAAAAATAAAAGAAACTAAGAGTTGGTTCTTTGAGAAGATAAGCAAAATAGGTAAACCTCTAGCTAGACTAACAACGAAAAGGAACAAAAACATTAATAAACAGAATCACAAATAAAGAAGAGAAATTACCACAGATAGCACAGAAATACAAAGGATCCTAAGATGTTACTATGAACAACAATATGCCAATAAATTTAATAACCCTAAGGAAACAAATTTGTAGATCAATATAGTCTCCCAGGTCTCAGCCAGAAGGAAACAGATGAGTTGAACAATCATAAACATGAAAATTGAAAAGTTATAAAGAAGTCTTTCCCAAAATACAAAACCCAGAATCAGACAGTTTTACAAATGAATTGTCTCAAATCTTCAAAGATGAGCTAATGTCCATCTTGCTCAAACTGCTTTTAAAAATACAAGAGGAAATGCTCCCTAAAATATTTTCAATGCCAACACTACCCTAGTAATGAAACCAGCTAAAGACAGAAGGAAAGAAATCTATAAACCAATATACCTGATGAACACCAATGCAAAAACCTTCAAGAAAACACTAGCTAATAAATTCAACAGTATATCACAGGAATTATACATTATAATCAAGTATGATTTATCCCAGGGATGCAAGGATGTTTTAATATGTGTTAATGAACAATGTAATAAATTATATCAACAAAAGATAAAAATTACATAATATCAATAGATTCAAAGAAGTCATTTGATAAGATTCAGTACCCATTTGTCATAAAAACTTGCTTAGTCATAAAAACTCTAAACAAGATGGGAATAGAAGGAAATTACCTCAATATAATAAAGACTATATGTAATATTTAATAACTTTTACACTGATGTTGGAAAGGTAACTTATCTTCCTTTCTCCTTAGTTTCATGATCTAAGCTTCCTTTAACAAAACTACACAAACCTTTCCTCAGCTAAGTTAATGGCAAAAGGAGGTTGCTATGCTTTGGCCAGGCCAAGTCTCTAACTATTGGACTTGGACTTCCTGAATCTGGAGCTGTGGTGGTGTTTGACCACAGTTGAATGGAAGGAGGGGGAAAATTCATGCAGCTGGAGGCTAGGGAGTAAAGGTTGGGGAGATAGGATTTTTTAAAAAGTGAGGGGAAGTCAGGAACCAGGAGCTGGGAAGGCTGCTCTCCCACCCACCTGATCCACCTGCTCTTCCTCCTCCATTCCTGCCTATCTTTCAACCCTTCGTCCAACCAATAGCACATCCTGATGTTCCACCTACTGATTTTTTTCTCAGATCATTTATCTGTCCATTAACCAGTCCCAGTCAATGATTTCTCTCTTATCACTACTGTGCCAGGTATTTCCAATTCAGGTTTCATATAGGGTCAGGCAGATCTATCTGATCACACACCCCACACATGAAACCCTAAGGTGTTTTCCACATACCCTGAAACCTAAACCAATCTCCCTTCCTTTGCTGACAGCAGTTATCTCCCACCTCTGCCCACTCATCTTATATTCTCTTTTCCACACCCCATGAAAGCTTTCTTTCAGTTCTTCAAACACACCGAGTTCTTTCTGTTTTCAGAACTTTGCACCACTCCCAATCAAGGAACATATGCCAATAAATTTGATAACCTTAAACAAATTTCTAGATCAATATAGTCTACTGAATCCTGTTCATCTTTCTCACCTTGGTTAGTTCCAACTACTCAACGTAAAGTATAGTCCCCCAGTTAAGTGCTATAATATAAAGAAAGCAGTCAGCACCTGACCAGGCATACAGTAAATGCTCTTAATTCACTCCTACCATCCCTCCACCTCTGAAGGAAAACAACTGGGAATGTATGCTGTATAATCCCTTTCCCTGCCTCCTCCATGTCTACCCCGAACTGAGATATCTGGGTGGGAAACAGCTTCAGGCTGCAGATGGTATGACAGCGTCGCTTAAATTGAATTACACTGAAACCAGAGAAGCCTTCAGCTCTCCCAGGGAGTTCAGAAGTGTTCACCCTGAAAGTAACTGCACACTGCACAGGAAAAGGCATTTAAGTTGATAAGAAGTTATTCAGGACACCATCTAAGGCAACTTTAGCCTTCGAAATAAACTCATTCTTTATTAGCACACACTGGGGAATTCAAGATTGTATATTATTTCTATTACGCAAAGTCCATTTTGAAGACATTTTTTAATGCTGTCAGGGTCCTGTGTGATTTTATGTCTCTGCTTTCACATACAGAGATCCATATATGTGATGAGAAAGGGGAAGAGAGAGAAAGCGAACAAGAGTCATTGATCCAGCTAGGGCTAGAAGCAGGGCACTAGTACATATGACAGACAGTTCACATCTTTGAGAAGTTTGTAGCCATGAAACACTTCCCTGCAAGCAGTTTGGACTTTTCCTGAAAGCAGTTGGAAGACACTGAAAACCACATAAGAATTAATATAGAAAATGAATGATCAATTTTATTTTTAAAATGTTCATTTGGTTATAATGGAAATGTTACATGCAGAGGTGGGGAGTAGGAAAGAGTAAAGAAACTACTCAAACATTTATTCAATTTAGATATGACACATACAAAGTACAAATGATAAAAGGAAGAAATTAAACTTCACCAAAATTAAAAACTTTCATGCTTCAATGACAAAAAGAAAATGAAAAGAAAATATTTGCAAATCATATATATGATAAGAGACTTTCCTTGGGTATCTAAAAAGAACCTAATTAACTCAGCAACAAAACAGATAAAATAACCCAACTAGAAGTGAGTTAAAACCCAATTTAAAAGTGGGCAAAGAAATTGAACAGACATTGCACTAAAGAAGATACACAAATTACTGATAAGTACATGAAAAGATGTTGAACATCATTAGTCACTAGGGTAATACAAATCAAAATCACAATGAGACCCTATTTCAGACCCACTCAGATGGCTATTATCCAAAAAAAGATAGATAATAACAACTATTGGTGAGGATATGAATCCATTGTACTCTCATACATTGCTGGTGGGAAGGTTAAATGGTGCAACCACTTTGAAAAATAATTTGACAGGTTCTCAAGGGGTTAAACAGAATGTTATCATATAATACAGCAGATGCACTGTATTCTATCCAAGAAAGTTCAAAACATATTTTCATAGAGAAAAAAAAAGTACATTAATGTAAAAAAAGCATTATTCATAATAGCCAAAAAGTGGAAACAATCCAAATGTGCATCAACTGATGAATGGCATAGCTATACAGCAGAATATTATTAAGCAATAAAAAAAATGAAATGTGGCATATTATGCTTATTGGAAGAAGCCATTCACAAAAGACCCCGTTGTATGATCACATTTATATGAATGTCCTGAACAGGCCAATCACCAGAGTCATACACTATATTAGCAACTGTCAGAGGCTAAGAAGAGAAGAAAATGTAGAGTCACTGCTAACTGAATTGGGCTCTATGCTGGGGGGTGGTGAATGAAATATTCTGGATTAGGTAGAGTATAATTGATGGTAATTGATGCATGGCTTTATAAATATACTAAAACCACTGAATTACACCCTTAAAAAGGGTAAACTTTATGGAGAATGAATTATATCTCAATGAAATTATTAAAAAGTAAACATTCACTCAATAAATAAATCTCCAGGCACTTCTAAGTAGTGAGGAAGCAATGAACAAAACCAACACAAATTTCTGTGCTCATTGAGCTGACAATCTGAGCTGACAATCAGCTCAGTAGAGCTGACAATCTAGTGAGAGATGAGGGTATTAGTAAATTAATGGCATTAAAGACAGAAGTGGATGCATTTTTTTTCAAGATTTATTTATTTATGCATGCAAGAACTAGGGTATAGGCCAGAGGTGTGGGGGCAGGGAGAGGATTCACCAGAGACAAAGTGGGGTACAGAACAGGCAGAGTAACTGAAATACACTGCTGAGGGGAGCAGCGGGCGAGTCAGGAGAGGTCTGCTGCACCATGTGGGTAGCTCCCTGGCCAGGGATAGAACTCGTGCTGCAGTGGCTGCAGATCGCTTCTTAGGTTATGTCTAAACCCCCTGCACCACCAGGGAGGCCCAGAAGTGGATGGATTTAAGAAAAGCTCTGAAGCAACAATTAACATGACTGTTAATTAGCTAACAATAAGCTAATTAGCTGACCAACTGGAAAAGAAACGATATCTGACATCACGCTCCCCTGAGTGCACAATTCTTGTCACTACTTATGGTCTTATGAGTCACAGTTCCCCAATTCCAAAGCAATGAAAAATTAGACAAAGTGTTCTCTATAAATCAGAAATTTCAGGCATCTCTAAAAGACGCAACACAGTCAAGATTTTATTTGAAAAAGAAAATCACAGTCCAAACTCAAGTTCAAAAGGACTTGGTACATAAAAATGAGACAGAACTCCAAGGATACTCAAACCTCAGAAGTGGTGGGTTTCTGGAGCAGAGGAGTGTTAGGAGAGAATTCTCCATGAGTCTCTCATGTTTCTGCAAGTCTTGTAAATAAAAGCACTGTCAGCTGTTTTCCAGACTCTCCTTTCAAGGATGTTTGAATAGAGAGCAGCCTTAGAAGATAGAGATAGTATCTCTCTCCAAGAACACAGGGCAAGTTTGATTGCTGTCCAGGACAATAAAAATAATGTCTTCCTCAGGGGCAAAGGTTGAGCAAATTTTCTTTTTGCCATTATAGAATATCAAATTTTCCTCCCTCAAAGACTGAATCAGGAAGAAATAGAAAGCCTAAACAGACCAATTACAAGCAAGAAAATTGAGTAGTAATCAAAAGTTTTCCAAAAAAGAAAAATCCCAAGACCAAACATTTTCACCAGTGGGTTATACCAAACCTTCAAAGATGAAATAATACCTATTCTTCAAAAACTGAGAAAGAATGTTTCCAAATATATTTTATGAGGCCAGCATTACTCTGATACCAAAAGCAGACAAGGACATCACCTAAAAAAGAAAACTACAAGTCAGTATCCCTGATGAACACAGAAGCAAAAATCATCAACAAAATATTAGCCAAACCAAACTCAATATATTAAAAGGATCATACATCATGAACATGCAGGATTTACTCTAGGGTAAATCAATTAACATAATTCATCACATCTACAAAATAAATATAGAAATCATATGATCTTATGAATAAATGCAGAGAAAGCATTTATAAGATTCAACATCCATTTACGAAAAAACCCTCAAAAGATGGGGCCAGGAGGAATGTACTTCAAGATAATCAAGACCACATATGATAGATGCACAACTAACTTGACACTCAATAGTGAAAACTGAAAGTTTTCCTCTAAGATCAGGTCCAAAACAAGGATGTCCCCTTTTGCCACTACTATTCAACATACTATTAAAAGCCTTTCTAGATCAACTAGACAAGAGAAAGCTATAAAGGAATCCAGACTATGAAAGAAGTAAAACTATCACTATATGCAAATACCATGGTAATATACATAGAAAATCCTAAAGACGCCACTGAAACACTATTAGAAACAATAAATCGTGTGTGTGTGTGTGCACGCGCGTGTGAGTGTAAGCGGCAAGCTACAAAACTCAATATACAAAAATCCACTGAGAATACATGGAATACATAGAAACCAAATGAAGGGTTAGACAAAGACAAACTTTGAAACAAACAGATTTGAGGCATCCAGGAGGGGAGAGGGAGAAGAAAGGAAAGAGGGAGGGGTGAAAACAGGGAAAGGAGAGCACAATAGACAATGGTAGAAGAGTATGAGTGCTTTGGTGGTGGGAGAGCTACAGTGACTGCATCCGAGGGGAGAAACCCTATACTCTGGCACAAGGGGTTAAGACACAGCCTGTGAAGCCATCCGCAGCCACTGTAGCATGAGTTCGATCCCCGGCGGGCCAGGGAGAAACCCACACGGGGAGGCAGACCTCTCCTGTCTCACCCACTGCTCCCCTCAGCAGTGTATTTCAGTCAGTCTGCCAGTTCTGTTCCCCACTCTGTCTCTGGTGGGTCCTCTCACCCCCCACACTCTGGCCTGTACCCCAGCTCTTGTATGCATAGATGAATAAATCTTTAAAAAAATAAAAACAAAGAGAAACCCTACTGAAGTAGGGAAGAGATATCTGCACATCATCGATGTGGCAAGAGACTACTACCCAAAATACACAAAGAACTCATGCAACTCAAGAAAGATAAAACAAATAACCCGATCAAAAAATGGGCAGAGAAGTTCAACAGACACTTCTACAAAGAAGACACACAGATAGCTAACACGCATGTGAAAATTGTTCATCATCACCATCATCAGGGAAATGCAAATCAAAACCATGATGAGATGCCTTCTCACAACGACAGAACCGCCCATATAAAAAGGCCAGGGGGCCTCCTCTGGTGGTGCAGCGGTTGAGCGCTGGGCTGCGGGGCTGCCCGCAGCCTCTGCAGCGCCGGTTCGTTCCCCGGTCACCGGCGAGGGTCACACACACACACACACACACACACACACACAAAAGGCCAGGAACAAGAACGGTGAGGGCGTGGTGAAAAAGGAACACTTACACGCTGCTAGCGGGCATGGAGACTTCCCAGCCCTTATGGAAGTGTGGATGTTTCTCTAAATATTAACAATAGATCTATTATATGGCACTTCAATACCATTCTGAGGTATCTTTCCACCCAGGATGCATAAAACACTAATTTATTTTTTTTATTTTTTTTTTTTTTTTTATTTTTTTTATTCTGACCCCAATCCTTCCCCTCCAAGGGATATATGCCCTCCTGTTTTGATTACAGCACTATTTAGAATAGCCAAATTATGGAAACAACCTGTGCTCAATGACAGTTGAAGGATAAAGAAGACCCGGTATGTATACACAGTGGAATACTACTCACCTATAAAAAACAAGGATGAAATCTTACCATTTGCAACAACAGGGATGGAACATGAGAGGATTATTTATAGGCTTACATTTGGCAGAAGCCATCTGTCCTACCCTAGATAGCATCCTCTGAACAGAGACTGAGGTCCAAGCCAAAATGACATAACAAGATAGTGACGTCTCCAAAGACACCCTCCTCAAAAGTGCCAGCAGTTGAAATGCCACAGTCCCAGCAGCTTACCTACCAAAAGCCCCAGCAGTTTTTAAGCTCCAAAATTTACAGTTCTGACCATTTGTCCCTTTAGTATTCTCCTTACAATCAGGAGGTGGAGTCTGCAAAGCTCAATGTTCTCCCATCAAGTTGGCTATTAATGCTACCCACTGGCTTTGGAGGTTGCACCTCAATGTTCTTTGAACAATTTTTCCACTCTATGGTGATGAAATCTGGTTGCTGAGATATGGTCTCAGAAGAGTTTTCACTGGGGTTGCAGGGTTTTCAAAGAATATAGTAATAAGTTGTGAGGCATTATCCATGCATAGTTAGTGTGGCAAAGTCCTTCATTTCTAGAAAACAGGCTATCAGTACAAGTCAAAAAAAGAAAAAAGAATCACAAAAATGGTTAATAGAGGCTACCATTAAAATCATTTTCCTCTCCACCTTCATCAAATAGTACAGCAAAATACATTTGTAAACTCTACCTAAATTCAATCTATTTTAGCTTTTTTTTGTATAGCTCATGGGACAGAATAGCCATCTTGAATTTCTATTGGCTTTGTTAGAACCTTTTATACAGGATTTTAGATTTAATTCAACATTCAGCCTGTCTACACCAAAGGAAGGTCTCAACAGACTCTACCTGCAACATTTGTTTCCTGGGTAGATTCCCTCTTCCCTCTTCTTGGTGTTCCCAAGGCTTTTGTCTTTGAGGTCTCCAAAACTGCCAATGGAGATAAGTTTCCCTACTCTCCTGGGAGGTTTCTGGAATACTATAGGCAAGGTGGTAGGCTTTTTTTCTTCTCTAAATTTCAACTTCCGAAAGTTCTCAACTACAACATTCCAATCAAATCATGGGTAATGTAACCTTATTCCCAATTCTTTATTTAAGAGAAACAAAATTCCTTATTGAAATTATACAAAGATAGATATGTAGCCATGAGCAATAAGAATACTTATTACCAGTTTCCATAATTTGATAGTGTCAAGGAGAAAGAAAATACAAACACAATTTAATTCTGCTCACAAAATGCAGATAATGGTGACTTAAAATAAAAACAAATCCCTTGAATTAAAATGAACAAACAACAGTAACATTTCAAACAAACCTTATTTATTTCATTCAGTCCAATACAGTAAACTCCCAATCTTGAGTACTGTCAATCTGCATGGGTGTTAAAATATAGTCAAGGTTCTTCTGATCACTCTGTGCAAATGGGGCCCTTTAAATATGGGTGCATGACAAAAACCAACTCAAAATGGATTAAAGAATTAGACATAAGACCTGAAACCATAAAATATATAGAAGGAAATATAGGTGAAACACTACATGACATGCACCTCAAAGACATCTTTACAGACACATCACCCAAAGCAGTGATAGTGAAGGCAAAGATAAACAGCTGGGACTACATCAAATTAAAGAGCTTCTGCACAGCAAAAGAGACAATAACGAGGCCTCCCTGGTGGCGCAGCGGTTGAGCGCTGGGTTGCGAAGCTGCCCGTAGCCTCTGCAGCGCTGGTTTGATCCCCGGGCACTGGGTGAGGGTCCCACATGGCGCGACAGACCTCTCCTGCCACTGCTGCTCCCCTCAGCAGTGTACTTCATCAGTCTACCTTTTCTGCTCTCCACTCTGACTCTGGTGAATTCTCTCACCCTCCTATGCTTCTGACTGTACCCAGTGCTTGTATAAATAAATAAATCTTTAAAAAGAGAGAGAGAGAGAGACAATAACCAAAACAAAGAGAAACCCTACTGACTGGGAGAAAATTTTTGCACACAACACCAATGACCAGGGACTGATCACAAAAATCTACAAAGAGCTGATGAGACTCAACAAAAACAAAGAAAATAATCCAGTCAAAAAATGGGCAGAAGAGCTAAAATGAAACTTCAAAGAGGAAATGCATGTGGCCAACAGTCATATGAAAAAATGTTCAGCATCACTTGTAATCAGGGAAATGCAAATCAAAACTACCATGAGATACCATCTTACACCAGTGAGAATGGCACATATTAAAAAACTAGCAACAACAAATGTTGGCAAGGATGTGGAGAAAAAGGAACTCTGCTGCACTGTTGGTGGGAGTGCAAACTGGTCCAACCACTATGGAAAGCTGTGTGGAGATTTCTTGACCTACTAAAGATAGAGCTTCCATATGATCCAGCAATTCCACTCCTAGGAATTTACCCAAAGGACACAGAAACATTAATTCCAAAGGGCACCTGCACCCCTATGTTTATAGCAGCACGATTTACAATAGCTAAGCTTTGGAAACAACCCAAATGCCCAAAAATAGATGACTGGATCAAGAAGATGTGGTACATATACACAATGGAATATTACTCAGCAATCAAAAAAGATAAATTCATGCAATTTGCAGCAACATGGATGGAGCTGGAAGGGATCATGCTCAGCGAAATAAGCCAGAAAAAAAAAAGAAAAATACCGGACGGTCTCACTCATAGCAGGAATTTAGAAAACCTAAATAAGGGGCCAGGAAAAAGAATAACTATAATAAAGAAAAAATAAAAATCAACAAACAACTATAAACCAGAGACACACTATGGGGCAGGGGGGTGGGTGAGGGGGTGCAATTGTATGGGGAATATAACCAAAATGAAAATGCATACATTGTGCAAAAATGAAAAATGATGTAAGAATTATATAAAATAAAATATTAAATAAATAAATAAATAAATATGGCTGCATGAACTCTAGGAAGGTGTCTCTCTCATAGTGGGATCCCTCATGTAGATGGTTCAATATTAGGTCCACTAAGGAAGAGTGTCATTCCATGTGAGTTCATTCTTTAAGTTGAGCTGGGGTCAAAGTTAGTAAATCTCCATTCGTGGATCTTTTTCTCATCACAGTCAATACATTTGGGAACAAAATGAGATGCATGAAAGAGAAATAAGTGCCCCTGGCAGAGCAGAATGAATAGCGTTAGCTGCAGTTGGCTCCTGTGTTGCCTTTTGCAATTTCAGATCCATCCCTTTGGTGGCCAGGACAATGCATCACCACTATGGCTGATGGAAAAGCTACTGATTTCAGCATGGTCAAGATCTCTACTAGGTATTTAATGTCTTTGTTGTTGGCTATAAAAATACCCTTTTCGGGCCTCCCCTGGTGGTGCAGCAGTTGAGCGCTGGGTTGCGAAGCTGCCCTCAGCCTCTACAGTGCAGGTTCAATCCCCAGCCGCCCGCGAGGGTCCCACATGGCACGCAGACCTCTCCTGCCGCCCGCTGCTCCCCTCAGCAGTGTACTTCGTCAGTCTGCCTGATCTGCTCTCTGCTCTATCGCTGGTGAATTCTCTCACCCTCCTGTGCTTCTGACTGTACCCAGTGCTTGTAAAAATAAATAAATAAATCTTAAAAAAAAAAAATACCCTTTTCCCTCCATAGGTAGTATGTCTGTGTAAAACAATTAAGAATTACTTCAAGTCAGTGCCTACATTTACTCTCTTACCTTGAGAGAGCTCTGGGGCTCAGGTCAGAGCTACCAGTTCAGGCTTCTGTGCTGATATTTCTGCTGGGAGGGTCTTGGCTTCTGCAGTGCTCTGCAGTGTCAGAGAGCATATCCTATGCATACGCAATCCTGTTCCATAAAACTTCCCATGTGTAAACAGTTCCCACTCTGGATCTTTCTGGGGCTGGTCAGACAAATCTTGTTTGCTTAGCATCCACTGTTTCAATAGTTTCTAGACAGTTATGGGTTAAGATTCAATCCTCAAGCAATCAGTCTGCATTGACTGGGAGCAAGGTAGCTGAATTTAAAGAACTAGTGAATAGCAACTGCACGTTAGGATTATGTAATAGAGCTGCTTGATATTTCCCCATACTCAGCACTCAAAGTCACACTTTTGTTCTTAGCAATATCAAAACCTGATGTGGCATACACATAGTGATGGGCTGACCTAAGGAAAATTTCTCTGCTTCATACAGAAGGTCACAAATTGCAGCTACAGCCTGCAAACACAGGGCCCATCACTTAGTGGGTTGGTCCAGTTTGTTTGGACATGGGCTGCATTTCTGATCCTAATAATTGATTAACATTCACAGGCTGATACCCTGTCTTCCTTGTACATAGAGTCAAAAAGGTTCCCTGGGGTCTGACAACCGTAAGGCTGGTGCTGAGATCAGTCTTCCCTTTATTTTATCAAAGGCTATTTGACATTCAGGAATCCAAAACAAAGGTTTAGAGTCCAGGCTATTGAATTTTTTGTAGAGTATAGACAGAGATGCCAAATGCCTCTCCGTGGATGCTACAAGTTGGACACAAGGAATCTGTCATACTTCAGATAGCCTCCACTGAGAAGAGTCTGAGGCCCAAGCCAAAGCCACATGTGTCAAGTTGACAGCTTCTCCATAAATACCTCAGCTGCTGCCCACTGTGTATCCCTCAGGTTCTGCTGAGCTGGGCTGTGCTGCTGGCACCCTGTAACTGACTGCCCAGTACAGTCCAGAGAGAGGGTACCTCTGCATCCAGGTATCCTGCACCATTAACTGCTGCATCAGTTTTCTCCTGCAGCCACCAGGTAAGACATGCTGGTAATGCAGCAGCACGGTCTGCACGCCTCATCCTGAGCAGGGGCTGATGGAAACAGTGTAGAATGCAGCAGCCATAATGACTTCTTCCTTCATCCTCCATGTGTGCAACTCTAGCTCCTGCTTGCCCTCTGAACAGTCATACGCTGCTTCCATGCCACCGACTCCTGCCTATCATCTGGTCTCTGCTGAGGGGGTCAGCCTCCATCTTGCTATGTATAGCTCCTGCTTGCTCTTCACAGTAGACAGCTGCCACCTTGCCACATGCAGCTTTTGTTTGGGCTCCAATCTCTGTACAACAAACGCTATTGGGGAGTAGGAGAGATGGCATCTGGCCAGGTGCCAGCCAATAAATTTTCTCGTCTTTTTCTCTCTCTATTCTGCCCTCTCCTCATTCCCTGTGTAAACAAACCCTTTGTTGTTGTTGTTTATTTCTCTCCACATGTCTGTTTTTTGGTTATTTCCTACATTCTTAACACCAAATGGATTATCCCTGTAATAGGTTCGCCTATTACAGAGCTAAGTGTAAAACACAAAACTATAAAACTTCTATCTATCTAGATGACCTTGGATTTAATGATAGGCTTTTAGATACAATGCTGAAAGTACAATCCATCAAATAAAAAATGGATAAGCCTGGTTTCATTAAAATATAAACTTCTGCTCTACAACATTACTATTAAGAAAATGAAAATATATAGAGATATCATAGACTGGGAGAAAATATTTACAAAAGAACCAATTCCAAAATATACAAAGATTCTTAAAACTCAACAATAATAAACAACCCAATTACAAAATGGACAAAAGATCTAAATAGACAACTCACCAAAGATGAGCATATAAAATACATTCAATATCATATGTCATTAGGGGATCATAAATTAAAATAACAATGAGATACAACTATACACCTATTAGAATGACTAATATCCAAAACACTGAGAATACAAAATGCTGGCAAGGGTGTGGAGCAATGGGAACTCTCATTCATTGCTGCAATGAATGCAAAACAATACAGACACTTTGGAAAACACTGTGGCGTTTCCTTACAAGGCTAAAATAGTTTTACCATTCAATTCAGCAATCATGCTTCCAGGTATTTACTCAAATGAGTTGGAAACTACATTCACACAGACAAAAATACATGAATATTTACAGACGCTCTATTAAAAACTGCCAGAAACTAGAAGCAGCCAACATGCTCTTCAGTAGGTGAATGAATAGACAAATTGTGGTACATTCAGAAAACAGAATATTATTCAAAGATTTTTTAAAAGGGCTATCAAGTCATGAGAGTAAACTGAGGAAACTTAAATGAATATTTTTAAGTGAAGCATGCCAGTCTGAAGAGGTTATGTACTATATGATTTCAACCATATGACACTCTGGAAAAAGAGATGGTAAAAATACCAGTAGTTGTAGGGTGAGGGGGGGAAGGAGCAAAATGAATAGGTGGAACACAGAAGAAGTGAAACTATTCTGTATAATATGGAAATGGAAAATACATGACATGCATTCATCAAAACCCATATAACTGTACCACATAAAGAGTGAACTGTAATGTAAACCATAAGCTTTAGTTATAAAAATGTATCAATAATAGTTTATCAACTATAACAATATACCACAATAATAAAAGATATTAATAATAAAAGGAAAAAAGAAACTGTGATGGAAAGATGTTTATGGGAGCTGTCTGTATTACCTGCTTTATTTTTCCATAAATCTATAATATTTCTTTAATAAAAGTCTACCAATTAAAAATTGAGTATGAAATTAAAATAGAAAATTTTTCATTTTGCTATCTACTAAATATTTCAGCACTTTTCAACATGTATATTATTTCAATTTGACAGCTATGGTCAAAGTGTTGGTGGTAGGCACTGACTCTATATACAGATGTTAAATCCAAACATATGTGGAACACATACAAATATTGAATCACTATGCTGTACAGCTGACTCTAATATGTCATATGTCAATTATTTCTAAACAAAGAAATGAGATTGTAATATTTTTTGTTAAAATTGGGAAGGAGAGGGGTAAAGAAAGTGGGGAGTAGTAGAAATATATTGATTTATTCTTCTTTAATAGCAGGCAAAAAGAAATCATTTAAAGTTAAATCAAGAAATAAAGTTACAAATATATCTAAAAGTACTAAGGAAAATGTTAATAAATAATGCAACCTATTAAAATGATACCAACATTATAAGAGAGGAAGAAGAGGATGTAGGAAAAATATAATAATTTCATAATTGCTTTTGGTGGGAAATGAACAGATACTACCTACTAAAATAGGTAGCAATGTTTATTATATAAAATAATAACTATAACCAGAACAAAATTGCAACCCATTTTAATTAACAGATGAAATACATTGAAAAAAACAGATTACATCATGAAAAATTTTTAAACATAAAATGGCAAAACTAGGTCCAAACATATTTATTACACCAACAAAGTTAAATAAGCTAACTTCACCTAATAAAGAAAAGGACTTTCAGTTTGGCTTCCAAAGCAAAGTGTAACCCTACTTTATATTTGAGTTACCTCAAAACAAAATAAATTTGAAATGTTAAAAAATAAATAATGGTATGTCAAGTAAATATAAGCAATCAAAAAAACCCAGTACATCAACCTTAATATCCAACCAAGTTTAATTCAAAGCAAAAGTAGCAGAGAAAGAAGGATCCTTAAAAATGTTAAATGCACTAGAGCAGCTTAAACAGCATTTCAACAATACATTTATTAGAGATTTGGAAATTATGTGAAACTGCCTGGGCCTGGAACTTTCAGCATAATGGTTTTGCTGTTTCTTCTTGACAATTGGGTTATTTAGATTTTCTTTACTATATAGAGTCAATTCTGCTAAATTTTATCTTCTTAAAAAATGACTGTTTAATCCAGGTTTAAATTTTAATTTTCCAATTGAAGGGACTCTAATGATTATATTTATTTTTTGCATCTGCAAGTATTTTCCTTTATCATGTATTTTTTGTGCTCCCTTATTTTCTTAGTTATGTTAGCCTAGAGTAAAGCTACTTGGATATAAAGCCAGTTCTGCCATTTACTAGTTATGTGTTCTCATGAAAGATTCTCTGTTTCTCCTTTAGAAGATAATAACTCTCAAAGAGTTATGAATATCAAACAGATTAATATTCACAAAGCATTGGTTACACACACTAAGTTCCAGTAAAAAATAATTTTTTTCAAATAGATTCTAGATTCTAGACAATAAAAGCTACTATTTTTCACGTTTTAATCACTAATTTTTGCATCTAACTTATAAATGTCTTTCTCCTGTAGATTGATTTGGTTGGGTTTTTTTTTTTCCAATTTCTTGAGTTTGATGAATTACCATTTATTTTTATCTTTATTATTTAATAGATATGTATAGATGAATCAAGAACTTATTTAAAGAAGTAACAGGGGACAACTTCCCAAACCTGGGATGGAACTAAACAGACAACTCCATAAAGCTGAAAGAAAATCACCGTACCTAACCAAAAGGAGACCTATACCAAGACACATAGTACTATTAAATCTTCCAAGAGGAGCCTGCTTGGTGGTACAAGGCAACCTATGAAGATGCAACCTATGAAGCTGTCTGCAGCCTATGCAGCACCAGTTGGATCCCCGCCCCCGCCCAACCAGGGAGCAACCCCCATGGTGCAGCAGACCTCTCCTGCCTTGCCCTTTGGTCAATCTGCCTGTTCTGTTCCCCGCTCTGTCTCTGGTGAATCCTCTCACCCTCCCACGCATCTGGCCTGTACCCCAGTTCTTGTATAAATAAATAAATCTTTAAAAAAATAAAATAAATTATAACTATATAACAAATATAAGTGTACATTCACTTAGCAACAGAGTCCTAAAATACTGTGACAGAATTAAAAAGAAAAACAGATAGTTCAGTAGGAGGTCTTAATACTCCACTCTCAATAATTGCCAGAGTAAGTATTTAGAAAGTCATGAAAACTAGAGAGTATTTAAGCACTATCAACCAAGTCAATCTGAAAGATATCACACACTACATCCAGTGATGGTAATATATACATCCTTTTAAAGCACACATGAAAGAAAACATTCTCCAGGAAGAGACAATATGTTAGCATAAAATGACTTTCAATAACTCTTTAAAAGACTGAAATCATAAAAAGAATAATTTCTGAATGCAACAGCATTAAACTATAAATCAACAAAAGAATGAACTCTTAAAATTTTCCAAATACTTACAAATTAAGCAACATACTTATAAATAATACATGGGTCAAAGAAGAAATCACAAAGGATATTGGAAAATATTTTGAATAGAACAAAAACAAAATTAAAACGGTTTATTAAAAACATTATAAACAATTCTGTGCCAAGAAGTGGATGCTTAGATGAAGTGGACAAATTGCTGGAAAAATAAAATTTGCTAAAACTGACATTAGAAGAAATAGAATTTCTAACAGACCTACAATGGGTTTTTAAAAATTGAATTAACAATTCAAATCTTCCCACAAAAAAAGACCATGTCCAGAGAGCTCACCAGTGATTTCTATTGATACTTAAAGAATTATACCAATTCTTCACAAAGTTTCATAAAATAGAGGATAAAATACATCCCAACTTTTTGCACCCATCAACTTTTTGCATGAAGCCAGTATTACATTAATATCAAAGCCAAATGAAGACATTACTACACAAGAAAGCTAAGGGCCAGTATTTCTCATGAACACAAGTGCAAAAATTCTTAACAAAATATTAGAAAACCAAATAAAACAGCAAATAAGAATGATTTACACAGCATGAGCAAGTGGCATTTATCCAAGGTATATAGGTTGCTTTAAAATCCAAAAGCTGGGTCCTCCCTGGTGGCTTAGGGGTTAAGTCTCAGAGTTATCACTCCTAGGGCCTGAGCTTGATGCTGGCCAGGGAGCTAACCCACATACGGCAAAGCAGACCTCTCTTGTCTCACACACTGCTCCCCTTAGCAGTAAACTTGCCTGTTCTGCTTCCTACTCTGTCTCTGGTGAATCCTCTCACCCCCAGCACCTCTGGTCTACACCCTTCTATGCAAAAATAAAAAAAAAAATCTTTTAAAATCCAAAAACTAATTAATGTAATACAACATATTAATAAAATTTTTAAAGAATGTGATATATTCAATAATACAGAAAAAAGCCCCTGACAAAATTCTAACCCATTCATGATATAAACTCTCAATAACCTAAGACAAGAAGGCAAATTTATCAACCTAATAAAAGGCATCTAAGAAAAGTTCATAGTTTATATAACGCTTAATGGTGGAAGGAGATTGATACTTGCCTCATTAAGATCAGAAATAAGGCAAGGATATCACTATGGCCACTGATATTCAATATTTTGCTGGAAGTTCTATCAATAAAGATAGAAAAAAGGGCAAAAAAGGCATCCAAACTGGA
The DNA here is from genome assembly GCF_014898055.3 of Talpa occidentalis. Lineage (NCBI taxonomy): Eukaryota > Metazoa > Chordata > Mammalia > Eulipotyphla > Talpidae > Talpa > Talpa occidentalis. The sequence goes on from NW_023604295.1 coordinate 98,470,578, forward strand.
AAGTGAGAAGTAAAACTATAATTATTCTCAAATGATAAGATCTTTCCCAAGGAACCCACCAAGAATGTTCCAGAACTAATAAATTTAGCAGGATTTCAGTACACAACATCCATACAGAAAAATCTAGTGTGTCCAGCAACTCCTGAATGGATAAAATGTCATATATCCATACAACAGATATGATTCAGCAAGTGAAAGAATGAAATCCAGATACAACATGGGTAACTGCTACAACAGGAATAAACCCCAAAAAGAGTACACTCAGTGAAAGAAGCCAGATGCAAAAGACGACATATTTTATGATTCATTTATATAAAATATCTAGTAAAGAAGCAATATATAGAGACAGGTAATCAGTGATTGTCTAGGTCTGAGGGTTTGAGCAGGGATTAAATGCAAACCGTGATGAAGGAACTTTTGGAGGTGATGCAAATGTTCTAAAACTGTATTGTAGAGATAGTAACACAACTGCATAAACTTACTAATAATCATTAACTGAAAATTAACATTAACTCTTGAGTCTCACTCAGTGATGTCCACCTTGCATCTAGCTTCCTGTATCCAAATGCCCTGGGTTTTCTTTTCCCAAATGATATCCTTATTTTACCAGACCCAGAATCTGATGACATATTTACTAAATTCCAAGCCCCATGGTTGAAGCAATTTGTGCTAATTGGTAAGGCAGTATTGACTGACACCAAGGAAGCCCAATGAGTGGATCTGATAACACACTGACAGTATTTGGATGTCTTCGAGGAAAGTAAAATCAAGGAAATTGAAAGATATCTGATCTGGTGCCCACAAATCATTCCTGAACCATGGCATAAATATTATGCCATGAAAACACCTAGAATAAGTACTATCAAGTCTGACTGGACCCCTTTTTATAATCATGATATTTTGTACCATTCATTAAGCACCTTCATTTTTTTTCTTTTTTTTTTTTTTTTTAACCAATCAGTGAGCATGCCAGGCACTGTTTAAGAGGCTGGGGAAGAGGGCTGACACAATCAAATGGGGGAGAGAGAGAGATTATAAACTCAAACAGTAAATTGCTACCATTTGATAAGTACTTACTATATGCTTAAGAGCATTTTACATATATTCTCTCAAAACCGTCCAATATTGCAGATGGCATTCTCCCCATTTACCTGTGAGGAAATTAAGGTTAGAGTTAATTTGAAATAACTTGTCCATAATCACCCAGACAAGGATGGGCCTGCTCCAGATCCCTTGTTAACTGCTTCCACCTGGGGCAGGAACATATTCACTTGGAAGGGGAGTTCACAGTGTGGATTCACAGGGCCCAGAATGATGATGAGTTCGCAGAGAAGCCTCTGAGGTCAGGCGAGCAGCAGACACCAGGTGGCACCGCTCAAGGACCAGCGCCACTGAGTTCAGGGACTCTTTTCCCTCTCTGTCCTGACCGCTCTGGGGTCGCCCATATGTCCCTTCCACCATGGCACATCCGCCCACACTCTCCATGAATGGTGTCCCTATTATTCCCAGAGCGTGGAATGTGCAAGGGTCACAAATGGAATTTTTGGGGGGTAAAAGAATTTCTGAAAATTCACCACCACCATTATCACCACTGCGGCCACCCTCTGCCTGCACACCAGGCGCAAACAGGCCTCCACACTCACCAGGGAGTCAGGACACGAGCTCCAGCGGCGTCTGTGTTCTCTCGCGAGGACCCACAGACTCTGACCCAGAACCCAGCGGGTTCTCCCAGAATGGCGGCACCCAGGAGAAAGTTCCGCAGTGCATCTGGGAACACGGGAAATTTAGAAAGAAGAGGGGTTGGGTTGGGTTGGGAAAAATCTCAAACAGATCCCCAGAAAGTTTTAGGTCCCTCATGACTGTCACAAACAAGTAACGTCCTTACTTCATGCATAAACCACCCCATATCCAAACCCCTCAACTGCTAAATGAAAAAGTCCAATCATCAAAGCTCTGGCATGAAAAAAAAAACAGAAAAAAAAAATTTTTTGAGGGCCTTCCTGGTGGCGCAAGAGGTTAAGCACCACACTATGAAGCAATCCGCAGCCTCTGCAGCACGAGTTCGCTCACCAGCCAGCCAGGGAGTAACCCACATGACGCAGCAGACCTCTCCTCTCTAACCTGCTGCTCCCCTCAGCAGTGTATTTCACTCAGTCTGCCTGTTCTGCTCCCAACTCTGTCTCTGGTGAATCTTCTCACCCCTCTGCCCCCCATCCCCGCATCTCTGGCCTATGCCCTAGCTCTTGTATGCATAAATAAATAAATCTTTTAAAAAAAAAAAATGAGGGCTTCCCCGGTGGCGCAGCGGTTGAGCGCTGGACTGCGAAGCTGCCCGCAGCCTCTGCAGCGCCGGTTCCATCCCCCGCGCCAGGCGAGGGTCCCACATGGCACGCAGACCTCTCCTGCCGCCCGCTGCTCCCCTCAGCAGTGTATCTCGTCAGTCTGCCTGTTCTGTTCCCTGCTCTGGCTCTGGTGAATTCTCTCACCCTCCTGCGCTTCTGACTGTACCCAGTACTTGTATAAATAAATAAATAAATATTTAGAGAGGAAAAAAAAAAATTGAGACGCTTAGAGACAATTCCTAGGCTGCGTGCTGCAGGAATTCTGATTCAGTGATCTGCAGTAGGGAGAGAATTGGCATGTTCCACAAATGCCCGAACCACTAGCTGAAAAGTCCATCAAGAGAGGCCAGATTTAAACGGCAAGTCCATACAAAGGAATGGTATGCAGACCTAAAACTGAGAATATATAGTATGCTGTTTAGTTAAAAGTGACCAAGAGAGCAAACGCGTGGTTAAAGGACAAAGATTGCAGGGTGTTTCCTTGTCCTCTGGAACCATGAGGAAATACTACCTATCCCAAAATCACTACTGGGTGCTTTCTCCTACATACACTAGATAACGAGTTGATCCACACCTTCCCTTTTCTAGCCACAATACACCATGGAAGACATGCCTTTAAGTTGATGCCCAAATCACTGGTACCGACTCCATTTTAAGTGGAGTTTCATATCCGGGCTTCTGGACAAACAGGTTAATCCTTCTGATGATCATCTGTAAATTTCACTAAAAACAAATACACTTCCTGGTTGTAGTTTAAGTCCAGTTAGATAAAGTAAACACTCACTTCAGTTGATAGTGGTGTCATAATTACCATAATACTAATTGAAGACATCTAGATATAGAATATAGTGCAGCATGGTACAGTAATAAGCTGATGGAGCAGGAGCTGCTGATACCACATTCAACCCCAGTATCACTTTGCCGTCCAACCCCGCTGAAAGGATCTCACCATCACTTACGACTTGGGCGACAGAAGCATAAGGGTGTCGTTCAAAAACTCACCCCACCATTGGCCCAAAAGAAGAGTGCAGGGTGCTTCCGGGGCAGGGGCCTGGGGGAGGAGGGGCTAAGCATCTCAGTTCCTGGGGCAGCGTTCCCCTGCTGGGACTCGAAACTCTCAGACTTCCAAATTGATGCTCTGCATCTGAAATCCCCTCCAGGAAAGAAGGCCCAGAACTTGACGCCCGAAGCCCAGCCCTGGAGAGCAGCGGGTGGCCCGGCCCCCTAGAGGCCTGTACAAGTATTTCCCCACCCTGACCCGCCAACCACAGGCCCGGCTATTGGGCGGCACAACCCTGTACAGGGCGGAGCCTCAGAAAGGGGCGGAACTTTAGCGTGACATTTTGCGACTTTGGTTCTACTGACGTCACTGCAACTTCATCCGCATCCGGCGTGAGGAACCAGAGTCCAACGCGCGCGCGCGAAGGCTAGCCTCGCTCGGAATCCCCCGGCTGCTGCGCTCCGGGGAGCAGCCCTCAGGGCCACTAGCACCCGCTGCTCCGCGTGGCGGTGCGTGCTCCTGCGCCCCCGTTGCCCGCAGTCCGCCTGGCCTATCATCGGAGACCTGTCCCTGCAGGCAGGACCCAGCCCCCCACGCCTTCTGCCAGGCCCCAGAAAGCACCACCTGCAGCACCAGCCGGGTGATGGGCACCCGACCCCGCAGTCCCAGCGCCTATCCAGCGCCCTGGTGGGTACAACAGCCCGGGGAGCCACACCCTGCCAAGCGCCTGAGATCCCAGGAGCCTGAAGGCCCCGACTTCGAGATGGCGCCCAGCCTGGCGGACCTCACGGGACCCCAGGCCGCAGGCGCGGTCACCTGCACAGTGGTCCTGGCCGCAGGCTGTGCCCTAAAGGTGCGCCTGGACGACGTCGACTTGGTGCTGGAACCCGAGCCAACGTCGGTCCTGCAGGTGTCTCTCGGAGCGTACACTCTCGTGCTGGTTCCTGAGGCCCTCCTCGGTTCAGGCGACCAACACCTTGGAGAGCAGGGCCACTTGCCTGTCGGCCTAGAACCTGGCGCTTTCCTGGGCACCCTGGGAGAAGTTGTTGCCATCGAGCAAGAATTATGTGCCTGTTCCCCAGAGATCGCCGCCCAAGAGGAGGTCTACGACGAGGAGGAGGACCCTGAGCTCCCGCCACCTTGGATGGACCATGCAGCAGACCCAGTCGTTGGGCTCCGCCCTGTGGCTGCTGGAGTGTCTAGCCCCTACCCGCAAGGCAGCATCCTAGACCCCTCGCCTTGGGCCCCCACCCCTAGTCCAGAGAGACTCTCTCCTGGCCGCTATTTCAGCCTCAAGTTGCGCCTTCTGGAGCCTTTTCCCAACTCGCCACTGCAACCGCTACCTCCGTCTCCAAATCCAAGTCCCCAGGCGCGCCCCCAGCGCCCTCCCGGTCCTCACCCGAAGGCCCGGAGACGCCTGTTCCAGGATTGAACTGCCTCCCATAACCCCTTGCCACCCGGCGGGGAACAGAAGAGGTGCTTCTGAGAGCGGTATTGTTTTGCAGTCAATTTTCAAGAATTACCGAGGTTGGCTAAGGGACAAATTTCTTTTTTTTAATTCAGGCACTGCAGAGTTTTGGAACATTGGCAGACAGAAATACCTGAAAGGAAGACCACGTCAGCAGAGAAATACTGCTGGAAATACAGTGACTTTGCAGCATCCAGATTGCTGCTTAGGTCGTTTTCCCTTGGGCCGCCCTGCCCCCTGGTTTGCGTTGAATCTCAGCACCAGCACTTTTTTCTAAAATTCTGTCCTTTCCCAAGCACTACCGATGTACCCCCTTTTCTCCCAAATTAGAGTCATTCTTAAGTTTAATGGTTTTGGCCCTTGTTATGTGCTAGTTTATGACAACCTTCTCAACATTTTGTGCTTTTTATGGTGATTCTGACTCCTATGGGGGATCTAGGAAATACATGTATGTGGACAAATGGTTGTTTGATACAAAACAAGTACAAAATGGGGACCAAAGATAATGTATTCTCCTCTTATTAATGACAAAGTTAGCAAAGAATTTAACTGTAATTTTGGGCTTAGGGGATAGAGTGGTCCCCAAAGAACCAATTCTTTTCCATTGTCCTTATGTATTTTTAATATATAATTTTCCTTTCCTGGAAAAGTTTGAAATTCTGAAGTTTGTTGTTTTTGTTGTTGTTGTTGTTTTTATAGTGCTTTAATATTTCTAAAATCCTGAATGTATTTGTACATTGTCACTGGTATACAGAAATAATTTGTTTCTTAAGTTGAGCTGGTATTTAGCAAAATTAACTTATTTAATGACTTATTTGTAGATTCTCTTGGTTGACTAATAAAGACAATGTCTCCAAGATAATGTAACTATCGTCTCTTTTTTTTTAAAAGATTTATTTATTTATGCATGCAGGAGCGGGGATATAGGCCAGAGATGTGGGAGGTGAGAGGATTCACCAGCTACAGAGTGGGAAACAGAAAAGGCGCACTGACTGAAGTACACTGCTGAGGGGAGCAGTGGGCAAGGCAGGAGAGGTCTGCTGCACCATGTGGGTTGCTCCCTGGCCTGCCGGGGATCGAACTTGTGCTGCAGAGTCTGTGGATTGCTTCATAGTGCAGTCCTTAACCCCTCGAGCCACCAGGGAGGTCCTATCTTCTCTTTTCTGACAAACATCTTATATTTTATAAGATGTTTATGTTATATATATATTTTATGTTTCCTTAGTCTTTTGAATTGGATATTACTTCAAGTCCAGGTTGAACAGTGTGGTTGATAAGGTGACCCACATCTCATCCCCGTGTTAATGCAAATGCTTCTAAATTTTGCCATAAAGTATGATCTTTTCTCTCCATGGCCAGTAGATATCCTTTATCCTTATCAAATTATTTTAGATATTGGCACTGAATTATTCATGTGTGTATCTAGAAAGTAGCTTTGTGGAAACTTTGACTGGGTAACTGGGGTACTACAGAAACCTGGCAACAGAGCAAATTAGACCAGGCTTGGAGCTTCAGGGTTTTTTATAAAACGAATGCCCACCTGAGGGCTTGAGAAGGGAAAGATTGAAGAGTAATAACTGAAGGGTCACTTTAAGAATTTTAAATTTTAATTTTTACATTTTTTTCTGTAGCCATATGATGATTTTTATAATTTCTGATTCGTTCATGTGCTGATTTGCACTGATAGAACAAATTCTAACAATGACATATATTTGCATTTCTCTTATTCCAGGTTACTTAGTTGAACTCTAATTCCACTCTGGTTTCTCTTCTTATTTGGTTGGTATTTGTTTTGTCACAAACAACCATTTGCACATCACTGCTAATTTTAAAATATCACTTTTGCCAGTTTTGCCTCATTTTTATAATGAAATAAATTATTAGTGACAAAGCCGAAGTCAACAAGATGCTTTTTTTGTTAAACAATAATAATAATAACTTTAGATTTAAAACACCCCAAAAGAGGGCCTCCCTGGTGGCGCAGCGGTTGAGCGCTGGGTTGTGAAGCTGCCCGCAGCCTCTGCAGCACCGGTTCGATCCCCGGCTGCTCCCCGGCCACCCCAGGAGGGTCCCACATGGTACGCAGACCTCCCCTGCCGCCCGCTGCTCCCCTCAGCAGTGTACTTTGGTTCTTCTGCCTGCTCTGCTCCCCGCTCTGGCTCTGGTGAATTCTCTCACCCTCCCACGCTTCTGACTGTACCCAATGCTTGTATAAAAAAATAAAATAAATAAATAAATAAAACACCCCAAAAGAGATGAGTGGATCAAGAAGATGTGGTATATATACACAATGGAGGGGCCTCCCTGGTGACACAAGGGGTTAAGGACAGCACTGTGAAGCTATCCGCAGCCTCTACAGCACAAATTCGATCCCTGGCCAGGCAGTTACACACATAGCACAGCAGACCTCTCCTGTCTCCCGCTGCTCCCTTCAGCAGTGTATTTCACTGCTGTCAGTCTGCCTGTTCTGTTCCCCACTCTGTTTCTGGTGAATCCTTTCACCCCCCCCCTGCACCTCTGGCCTGTACCCTAGTTCTTACATGCATAAATAAATAAATATATTTTATATATATTATGTCTATTTATATAAAATATAATATATATTATATATTATTTTATATAATAATATATTATATTATAATATATTACATATAATTATATTATATTATTATATTATATATTATATTTTATATAATATATATTTTTAAATATAATATGTATTTTATATATTATATATTTTTAAATATTTATAAATAAATATATATTTATTTAAAGATTTCTATATATACACACACACATACAATGGAATACTACTCAGCAATCAAAAAAGAAACTCATGCTATTCACAACAACATGGATAGAGCTGAAAGGGTGTATGCTCAGTGAAATAAGTCAGAAGGAAAAAAAATATTGGATGGTTTCATTTATAGGAGGAATATAGGCAAACTGATGAAGGGGTCAGAAAAATAAAAGAAAAAACTCTCAGGGAAACTATAGAACTGAGACATACGGCAGGAAAGGGAAGAAGAGAGGGGTCAAAAAGCAGAGGGAAAAGCGTAAGAAACCATGGTGATGGGTCACAGGTGATTTGGTAGTGAGACCCGCATGGGGATTACACCTGAGGGGAGAAATCAAATATTACAAAAAATGAACAATGATGTAAAAAATAAATAAATGTAATTTTAAAAATTATTTAGATTTGTCAACATGCTTTGCCAACTTCTTTGCTCAACTTCTATTCTTGCATTCCAGCCCTTCATTCTTTCCTAACTTTTCTTCTCACCAAAACATATGCTAAAATTCATGAGGCCTGTGCGTATGATTCTTAGTTTTGTATGTCTCCAAATATTTCAGTCATAACTTCAAACTTGTATAAGATTCTGCTGGGTCTGGAATTCCAAAATAATGCTTAAACTATTACTAAAGATATTGCTCGATTATTTTCCCTACTGTTGATTTTTGCAGGTGAGTTCTTTCATTTGTATTGCTATTCCTTTGTAGAAGATAAGACTGTTTACTTCAGTCTTTTTCTTGACTTGATCTTCTACACTTTCAACCTGATGTGTTCAGTCATAGAAATTTCACCTGCTGCAACTTTCTAAAAGTGGAGAGTGTTTACGGCCATACCACCTTGAACACTACTAGTCTCATCTGAAACTGGAAAGCCTAAAAAAAAAGGAGTCATCAATATCACTTGGACTATTGAACCCTTCTCCAATCTCTGTAACTTGTAACAGAGAAAAGGTGGTGGTACTTAGTTCTCTTTCCACATGTCTTTCTCTGTTCCAATCCACTGATTCCATCATTACCTATTTTTAAGTTTCTGTTTATGTTCTTTATTAGACATTATTCATTTCAAATACTGCAGTTGTCTCAAGATTTCTAAATATTTGGGGTCTTTTTTATTTCTACCTGCTCTTATTCCACAACAGTTGGTCAATGTCATATAAACATCTTATTTAATGTTACCTCTTTTTTTCTAGAAGAATTCTAGAATAATTAAAGCATTCTTATTATAAATTCCATTTCCTCAGAAATAAAATCTTAATTTACATGTACACTTCAAGATACTCCCAGTTCAGTTCCAGATCACAGAAATAAAGTGAATATTACAATAAAGTGAGTCATACGAGTTTTTCAGTTTCCCAGTACATTTGATAGGTATGCTTGGCTTATAATACAGTATTGTCTATTAAGTGTGCTTATACTACAGTATAGTCTATTAAGTCTATTTAGTGGTATTATGTCTTTTAAAAAAGTAATATACATTCCTTAGTTTAAAAACATTTGCGGGCCTCCCTGGTGGCACAAGGGGTAAACATAGCACTGTGAAGCTATCCGCAACCTCTGCAACATGAGTTTGATCTGTGGCCTGTCAGGGCACTACCTACATGGTGCAGCAGACCTCTCCTGTCTTGCCTGCTGCTCCCCTCAGCAGTGTATTTCAGTCAATCTGCCTGTTCTGTTCCCCACTCTGTCTCTGGTGAATCTTCTCACCCCCGCACCTCTCTGCTGTACCCCAGTTCTTTTTTTTTTTAATTTTGAAAAATCTATTGAGCTGATTTTAAAAGAAAACAAAATTCTCAAATTACACATATAAAATCGTACCTTATTACACGTAAATTATATTGCAACAAAAACTAACTTCTTAAAAAAACACCACTGTGTATCCGAAAACAAGTCATTGTACCCCAGTTCTTGTATGCATAAATAAACAAATCTTTAAAAAAACAAAAATGAAAACACTTGCTACTGATATAAAATGGCAACCTGCATCTGAGCCTTCAATAAGTCATTACCTTTTTGTTGCCTCCATGCTAATGGCCACTGAGGGATGGAGGACTTGGTTACTGAAGCTTGGGGTGACTTTGGCAACTTAAGATATCAATGAATTTTGCCATTATCAATTGACTCTTCTTTGTGAAAGATTTCTCTGAAGCATGTGATGCTGTTTAATAACATTTTGCCCATGGTAGAACTTCTTTCAAAATTTGAGTCCATGCTCTTACTCCTTGCACTGTATTATCAACTAGGTCTTATGTTATATTTTAAATTCTTGGCACTTCAAAGTTATTCACAGCATCTTCACCAGGAACAGTTCCACTCAAGAAACCACTTTCTTTGCTTATCTATAAGAAGCAACTCCTCATTAAAATTAAAATTTTATCAAGAGATTATAGCAATTCAATCACATCTTCAGGTTCTGCTTCTAATTCTAGCTCTCTTACTATTTCTACTACATCTGCAGTTAGCCCCTCCACTGAGGTCTTGAATTCTTCAAAGTCACCCATGAGGGCTGGCGTCAACTTCAACTCCTATTAAAGTTGATATTTTGACATCCCCTATATCAAAAATGTTCTTACTAGCATCTAGAATGGTGAATCCTTTTCAGAAGGTTTTCAATTTACTTTGCCCAGATACATCAGAGGAATCACTATAGCAGCTATAATCTTTACAAAAAAAATGTATTTCTTAAGTAACAAGACTTGAAAGTCAAAATTAGTTCTTAATCCATGGGCTATATAATGAATGTTGTGTTAACAGGCATGAAAACAACATTCATCTCCTTGTACATCTTCATCAGAGCTCTTGAGTAACTTGTTGTATTAATTGTCAATGAATACTAATATTTTGAAAGGAATCTTTTTTCTGAGCAGTATGTCTCAACAGTGGGCTTAAAATATTCAGTAAACCATGTTGTAAGCAGATGTATTATAATCCAGTCTTTGTTGTTCCATTTAAAGAATACAGACATAGTAGATTTAGCATAATTCTCAAGGATCCTAGGATTTTCAGAATGATAAATGGACATTGGTTCAACTTAAAGTCACCAGCTGTGTTAGCCCCTAAGAAGAGAATCAGCCTGTTCTTTGAAGCTTTGAAGTCAGACACTAACTTCTCTCTAGCTATGAAAGTCCTAGATGAATCTTTCTGTATAGGACTATTTCATGTACAGTGAAAATTTGTCATTTAGTGTAGCCACCTTCATTAATTATCTCAGTTAGATTTTCTGGCTCAGTTAGATTTTCTGGATAACTTGCTATAATTTCTCCATCAGCACTTGCTGCTTTACCTTACACTTTTATGTTATGGAGATGACGTCTTTCCTTAAATCTCATGAACCAACTTTTGCTAGCTTCAAACTTTTATTCTGTAGCTTCCTCACTCTCTCAGCCTTCATGTGATTAAAGAATAACCACAATATTTGTTTAAATGAAAGTCTCATCCAGAGTTAGGGTTTTACTGTGGATGAGACTTTCATTTAAACAAATACTGTGTCTATTTTTTTTATTCAGATCACTAAAAGTTTCTCCTTATCGGCAATAAGGCTGTTTCAGATTCTTGTGCCTGCGTTTCTTGGAGCAGCACCTTTCACTTCCTTCAAGAACTTTTCCTTTGCATTTACAACTTGGCTAATTGGTCAGAGCAAGAGGCCTAGTGTTCTGTCTGTCTCGGCTTTTGACCTGCCTTCTTCACTCAGCTTAATCATTTCTAGCTTTTGGTTTAAAATGAGAAATGTGTGACATTTCCTGTCATGTGAACATGTAGAGGTCATCAAAGGGTTATTAACTGGCCTGATTTATTTTTTTATATATTTCTTCAGTTATTTTTATTTCTTACAGTAAAACCAGAATTTATTTCATGTTAAGAGATTATTCCCATTGTATCTATTTTTTTTAAATAATAAATTTTATTTTTATATTCCCCCATACAATTGCAAATGCCCCATTCTGACCCCAATCCCTCCCCTCCCGCCCCCCACCCCCCAAAAAGTGTCTCTGGTTCATAGTTTTTTGTTGATTTTGATTTTCACTTTCTTATAGTTATTCATTTTCCTGGTCCCTTATTTAAGTTTTCTAGATTCCTGCTATGAGTGAGACCATCCGGTAATTTTCTTTTTCTTTTTGGCTTATTTTGCTGAGCATGATCCCTTCCAGCACCATCCATGTTGCTGCAAATTGCATGTGTTTATCTTTTTTGAATGCTGAGTAATATTCCATGGTATATATGTACCACATCTTCTTGATCCAGTCATCTATTTTTGGGCATTTGGGTTGTTTCCAAAGCTTAGCTATTGTAAATAGTGCTGCTATAAACATAGGGGTGCAGGTGTTCTTTGGAATTGATGTTTCTGTGTCCTTTGGGTAAATACCTAGGAGTGGAATTGCTGGATCATATGGAAGCTCTATGTTTAGTAGGTCCAGAAATCTCCACACAGCTCTCCATAGTGGTTGGACCTAACTGGCCTGATTTAAATATTGTTGTATCTCAGGGAATAAGGACGTCCAAGGAGAGGGAGAAAGCCAGGGGATGGCAGGTGGGTGGAACAATCAGAACACACGCAATGTTTATTAAGCTTATCTTATATGGACACAGTTCTAGGTGCCCCAAAATAATTACAATAGCAGCATCAAAGGTCATAGATCACCAGAACAGATATAGTAATAATGAAAAAGTCTAAATGCTGCAAGAATTACCAAAGTGTGACCCAGAAGAACAAAGTGAGCAGTGCTGTTGACTTGCTCAAGGCAGGGTTGCCACAGACCTTCAATTTGTGAAAAATGCCATATCTGAGAAGTGCAACAAAGTGGAGTGTAGTACCGTGAGATAGCCTGTACTTGGCTACAGAGAATGAGATTAATTTCTTTCCAGGCAAAGACATTTTGTTTGGTGAACACATTTTGAATGGGAATTGATTTTTTTTTTACTTCATATTTAAAATTCACATTGGCTTTTTCTTGATTCTCTAAGCTCCAGAAGTCAGATCTAAGTAGATAGAGCTAATATAATTTGACATTCAAATATCACAGTTCTATAGAAATTTCAAAGGATCCAATTATTCTACTTCTGGGTATTTACCTGAATAATACAAAAACACTAATTCTAAGAAATATATGCACCATGGTCATTGCCACATTATTTACAATCACTAATAGCTAGTGATTGGGAAATTCATCCAATCGACAGATGATTGGATAAAGATGTGGTATACATATACAATAGATATTGTTTACACACACCACTATAATCGATATATACTCAGCTATTTAAAAAAAAAAAAAAGATGAAATTCTGCCATTTGCAGCAACACAGATAGATAGACCTAAAAGGTATTATGCTTAGTGAAATAAGTCAGATCAAGAAAGACAAACACCATAAGTTTTCACTCATATGTGGTACACAGAGAAACGAAATAAGCATACTAAATTAAATAAATAAATAAATTTTAGACTGTAAGACTCAAATTAGTGGTTACCTAAAGAGAATGCACTCTCGGTGTATTGACTGAAGCCTTTGTTGCAAATGCATCACAGTTCAACTTTTCCATCTGCCCAGTCACATTTTCTTCATTTCTCCAAATTCCTGCATACAAATCTCCATGTCAGAGTCTCTCCAAGCCAATTTCAGACAATTGGTGCTAGGAATCACTACAGAAGCAGCCATTATAGTGGATTTCAGAGCCAAATCATGAAGCCCGATCAGTCTGTGGCATCTACAGTAAAACAGGAAAGATTTCATTGAATGGTGAACTTACCGGGATGAAAATGAATTACTGGGAAGAAAGCAATACCTGGCATTGGAAATATCCCAGATATTGGAGAAGTTTGAGTAATAGAGTAATTACAAGAAGTAACATTCACAAATAACATGGAATTGAATGAGAATAGCTGAGATAATCATTGCATTTCAGAAAAAAAATGAAAGGCAGAGGGTGGCACCAGATGATTTCAAGTGTTTTAGTCAAATTTTTCAATGAAACTATCAATCATTATATAGATACATGGTTACTATCTTAAATCAACATTGATAAGGAAACCATTTTAAGAAACAACTGCTAATAACATCATCAAAATATAGTGAAATACTTAGGAATAAACATAAATAAGGAGGCAAAAGAATTATAAAATGAAAATTATAAAACCCTGAATGAAACCAAAGACAAACTAGTGGAAAGACATCAGTGTTCATGGGTTACTAGACTTAAAATTGTTAAGATGTCAACAGTACCAAAAAAAATCTACAGAGTTAATACAATCCCTGTCAAAATGCCCATAATGTTTTTCACAAAAATAGAAAAATCCATCCTAAAATTCATATGGAATCTGAAGAGGCCCCAAATAGCCCAAAAAGGCTTGAAAGGAAGAATCAAGTTAGAGATTTCATACTTACTAGTTTCAAAACCTATTATAATGGGAAAAGTACAGTCTTTCCAACAAACTTTATTAACTGGGAATACACATGCAAAAGAATGAAATTGAATTCTTATTTTGCACCATATAAAAAAAACTTAATTTAAAATGGATCAAAAGCCTTTCAACCAGAACCGCCATCTTCCAGTAAGTTGCCAAAATGACCAACACATAGGGTAAGAAGAAAGGCCCCAGCTCTATGTTCTCTAGGCTTTTTAGAAAACATGTTGTTCCTTTGGCCATATACATGCAATCTACAAGAAAGGCGATAGGGCGCTGTTCAAAAAAGAATGCTCCACTAACATTATCACAGCTAAACTATAATGTTACCCTGCATGCAGTCGGCACTGTTGTAGACAAGCAAGTGTAGGGTTAGCACCCAAATGGCACACTGGTTACCAGAAAGGGCCTCAGGAATGTGGGTCTTGGTCACTCCACCAGGTCAGCCTCCTATACCAACAGAAGTGGAAACTCAGGGTGTCCTGCAGGTGACTTCACTCTAGAAGTCAAGCTATGTTTATGAAAAATTAAAAAAGAAGGAAAAGTGAAGGGGAGGAAAGGAAGGATAAGGAAGGAGAGAGAGACTAAGAAGTTAGTTTAAAGGGTTCCCTGCATGGCAATGCTTCTAGGAACTTCCCAGAGCAACCCAAGTCCTCTCAATAGAATACCCCTTATCCCTAGACCTCAAAGTTCCAGTGAGCATATCACAATCCAAAGTAGAAGTTCAGGAAATAACCCAAGATAAATGAAGGAAAATGGAAAAGAAATAACAAAATCAGGGCCTCCCTGGTGGCGCAGCGGTTGAGTGCTGGGTTGCAAAGCTGCCTGCAGCCTCTGCTGCACCAGTTCAATCCCCGGCTGCTCCCCGGCCACTGGAGGAGGCGCAGACCTCCTCTGCCGCCCACTGCTCCCCTCAGCAGTGTACTTTGGTCCTTCTGCCTGCTCTGCTCCCCGCTCTGTCTCTGGTGAATTCTCTCACCCTCCCGCGCTTCTGACTGTACCCAGTGCTTGTATAAATAAATAAATAAATCCTTAAAAAAAAGAGAGAGAGAAATAACAAAATCAGCCTGTCAAACAATAAAGATATTCATCAGATCTATATCAATTTTTCAACAAAATAAAAGAGGGGAAAATGAGGCTATGGAATAAGAAACTATCAAAAATGGGCCTCCCCGGTGGCGCAGCGGTTGAACGCCGTGCTATGAAGCTGTCTGCAGCCTCTGCAGCGCCGGTTCGATTCCCCGCCAGCCAGGGAGAACCCCACATGGCACAGCAGACCTCTCCTGCCTCGCCCGCTGCTCCCCTCAGCAGTGTCTTTGGTCCGTCTGCCTGTTCTGCTCCCCACTTTGGCTCTGGTGAATTCTCTCACCCTCCCGCGCTTCTGACCTGTACCCCAGTTCTTGTAAAAAATAAATAAACAAATCTTAAAACAAAAGAAACTATCAAAATGACATAGCTATTTTTACTGATTAAAATGAATATACAGAGTTATGCTAAGTAAACATTTAGATAGACATATAACTTATGAATGTAAACAGGTTAGAAATAACTAAAGATTCAAAGAAACAATGACAACTCACCACAGAAGGGGCACAAATATAAAAATTATAAAAAGAGAATAAAAGATAGTAGAGGAAAGGAAGTTCGAACATGTAATTAGTGATACTCCAGAAGGAGAAAGTAGGGAAAATGGGGTGGAGGGAAATATTCAAAGAGATTTATAATGAATGAGAATGCTCCTAACTGATGAGAGAGAGAGATCATTTATTTCAACGACACATACTTCTGAGTGTCCACTATAGAGCTGAGAGTGCTCCAAAAATGAGAATACAGTAAAGAGCAGTTAAAATAACTGCCATCATGAACTTAAACTCTGGTGGAGAGATTACAAAGGACAAACAAGAGAGACAAAGAAAGCGCACAGAAATTAAACACTGATAAGCGTTAAGGATTAAATGAAGGCAGAAAGGAGAGCTAGAAGGTCAGCGATTGCCATTTCGGATTGTGTGCTCAGGGAAAATCTATGAGAGGAAGCTGTCTGAGCAACAGTCTGAAAGACATGAGGCACCAAACAGATGAGTAGAAGAACAACTGCAAAATCTATAAGTATGTATGTCAATTTCTAGGGAAGGCATAGAGGCCAGGGAACTGTAACCAAAGAAACAAGGAAAGGGATAGGAGGTACCATCTGACAAGTAATGGGGATGGGCCAGATCATATAGCTAGGCCCATATGAAAATATTTGGGGGAGTGGGTCATTTGAGTAATAAGGAGTCAACTGTATGGTGAAGAAGGGAATTAGATTTTTTTTTAAGATTTATTTATTTATTTATACAAGCACCGGGTACAGTCAGAAGCGCAGGAGGGTGAGCGAATTCACCAGAGCCAGAGCAGGGAGCAGAGCAGGCAGAAGGACCAAAGTACACTGCTGAGGGGAGCAGTGGGCAGCAGGAGAGGTCTGCGCGCCATGTGGGACCCTGGCTGGTGGCCGGGTATCGAACTGGTGCTGCAGAGGCTGCGGGCAGCTTCGCAGCCAGCCCAGCACTCAACCTCTGAGCCACCAGGGAAGGCCCGGGAATTAGATTTTTTTTTTAAAGATTCATTTATTTATGCATATAAGAACTGGGGTACAGACCAGAGGTGTAGGGGGTGAGAGGATTCACCAGAGACAGAGTAGACTGACTGAAATACACTGGAGGGGAGCAGCAGGCGAGACAGGAGAGGTCTGCTGTGCCATATAGGTCACCTCCTTGGCCAGCTGGGGATTGAATTCATGCTGCAGTGGCTGCAGATAGCTTCTTAGTGCTGTGTCTTAACCCCTTGCACCACCAGGGAGGCCCCAGAAATTAGGCTTTTGATGGTAAACATAACATAGTATTTACAGATGTTAATCTGTAATGATACATACCTGAAATGTTATAAACGAACGCTAATTCAAATTAAAAAATTTTAAATAAGTGCGTGGGGAGTTAAGAATCTGTTGTAGACTCAGTGCTAAGGTAGATCATTTCTCTCAGCGAGTCTGTATGTGCATGATGCATGGAGATTGTTCAAACTTCTATTTCTACTGGTCCTTTGCACTTCACCTATTTGATGTAGACTTAATTCATTTCCTGTAAAAACTCACCAATAACCTAAGCTATGGTCAAGTCCATAGCTTGTCTTTGCCTTACTTGAATCTTCTCTTGTAAGATTGTCTTTGCCTTACTTGAATCTTCTGCCATATTTGAAGTTGATGTCTATGATCTTCTCCTGAAAATTCCTATCTAGTAGCTTCTGTCATGGCATCTCTGGTGATTTCGTCTGTTTCCCTTGTGTTTCATCTGTTCCTGAGGTCACTCAACTACATGTGCAATTCCAGGCCCCATTCCTCCCCATCTGCAGTTCTCTGACACAGTCAGCCCTCTGTGTGAAGGTCCCAACTATTTCCCTCCAGCTTAGATGGGTTCCCAGCCTTCACTCTCTCACTTCAGCTCACTATTGAATGAATCTTTGCTGCTCTCCTGATGGCACCTCTTGCTCAACAAATCCAAAATAAAAATCACATCCTCCTTTCTGCCCTTGCATTTATTTCCTTGCTATTACTGCCTTGCTATCACTTCCTTCCAGCCAGTGACTTGAACCACCAGAACCAGATTTCTCCTCAACTCCTCTTGCTCTCAGGTTAAATCTCAATGAAAGTTCTGCTTCTGTGTTTGTTTCTTAATATTCTATCTACTATGTCCATTGGTGCTCCCAAACAAATATAGTAGATTTCCCTTTTATATTAGATCTGTCATTCTTGGCAAAACCTGTAGGAGATGTTTGCTCAGTGATCAAGGTTGATCTCCCTTAAGCTATCCTACCAGCCAACATGTACACTGACAGCTTCAGGAGTCCAGAAGGTAGAGCATACAAGAGTCAGTAAGACATGTTTGAACAAGGGTAGGAACAAAGAGATGTTGAGAATAAAACAAGAAGCATAGACGTTCATCATTTGTAGCTTTTGTTTTTATAAAATTTATGATTGTAATTTTCCATGTAGCTTTTATTAATATACAGTTGTATATTTCTAGTGCAAGAATGTCTTACAACACCTTGTGAACTCTTAAAGACAATGCTTAATTCTTCTTTAAGTCCAACTAATTGCTTAAAAATTAGTAGTGACAAAAAGGATGTATCAATCATAGCTATGACTATGGATTAGAATCTGGATAGTGGTTACTCTTTTTTATTGTGATAAAGTATTGTGTCCTAAAATTTTCCATTTTAACCATGTGCAGTTATAGATCATTGGTATTTAATATATTGATAATGTTGTGCAACATGGGTCACTGTCCATCTCCGTATTTTTTCATCTTCCCCAAGTGGAAATCTATACTCATTCAACACTAACACCCCAGCCTGCCACAGCCCCTAGCAACCACCATTTTACCTCCTGCCTATGAGAATTTGATTTCTCTAAGAACCCATATATATGTATTATCTAATTTAAAAACTTTGAAAAGGCACAATTAGTACCAACTAGCAATCTACCCCTAGGTATATACAATAAGTATATGTGTAAAGAGTCCATGATTTAAATCAATTTTGTTTGGAGGGAAGACAGCAGACCCGCCAAGGGTCTTTCATGGGGTCCTGTGTTTTGCGTTCATGAGTTCAATTAATCCTCATGACATCCCTGCAGTGGAGGGATGTTATACTTCCTCCTCACAGATGAAGGATGGTAAGTTTCTAAAAGTTACCTGCTCACATTAAAATACAGCTGAATAAAATTAAAATGTGACATTTTGATTTTCATAACTTCTGCTTTATCCAAGGCTCCTCATCCTTAATAAATAAACTTTGATGTCTAAAGGAGTAAAGGGATGTGACGCATACAACCTACCCTCAAATAGCTAAGAAATAACCATACTGGGCCTCCCCTGGTGGCGCAGCGGTTGAGCGCTGGGTTGCAAAGCTGCCCGCAGCCTCTGCAGCGCCAGTTCGATCCCCGGCTGCTCCCCGGCCACCAGAGAAGGGTCCCACATGGCGCGCAAACCTCTCCTGCCGCCCGCTGCTCCCCTCAGCAGTGTACTTCGGTCCTTCTGCCTGCTCTGCTCCCCGCTCTGGCTCTGGTGAATTCTCTCACCCTCCCACGCTTCTGACTGTACCCAGTGCTTGTATAAACAAATAAATAAATCTTTAAAAAAAAAAAAAAAAGAAATAACCATACATCTATATGAGCAGGGAGAAAGAGAGTGACCAAGCAAAATGGCTTTAAAAAAAAAAAAAAAGTGAATTTGGTTATGGTAGGATTATCATAGTTCCATCACATTTTTTAATATTTTATTTTTTATGATTTTTACATCATTTATCATCTTTGTACAATGTATGCATTTTCATTTTGGTTATATTCCAAACACAATTGCAACCCCCCTTATTTTGACTCTAGTTCTTCCTCTCCCTGCCCCTCCGTAATCCCCCCACCCCGTACTGTGTCTCTGGTTTATAGTTGCTTGTTGATTTTGATTATTACTTTGCATTGATTAGTCTTTTTCCTGGTCTCTTATTTAAGTTTTCTAAATTCCTGCTATGAGTGAGACCATCCGGTATTTTTCTTTTTCTTTCTGGCTTATTTCGCTGAGCATGATCCCTTCTAGCTCCATCCATGTTGCTGCAAACTGCATGTGTTTATCTTTTTTGATTGCTGAGTAATATTCCATGGTGTATATGTACCACATCTTCTTGATCCATCATATTTTAATAGCTGCTGTTCCTCTACCCTTCTGGGAAGTCGGAAGAGGCTAGGAGCATGTCCTCTGCCACCTTCAAACCATGCTTAGGCAGCTCCTCAGATATTTATTTTGCCCATTACTCCCCAAATCCTTGTTCTTTCCAACTTGTAATGAAACCACTGAGTTATCTGCAATAAGTATTTTGAGCACCTCCCAGATCAGGGATATTGATGGTGAATGAAAAAAAGAAGGAGGAGATTATGGATGTCCTTAACATATGTTCACAAATTCAATGATCTGTTCCTCTGTAAGAGGTGTAGTGGTAGTGGAGGCTGTGAAAGTACACATTTGTAGAGGTTTGAACCTATGAACCCAGAGCAGATACAAAGATGGAAGCCTACTTTACCTCAATAAACATACCTAGGGTGGGGGAGGGGTAGACTCTAGTTTCTCTCCCCATGTCTGTGGGCTGTGCTCTTTCCTATTTAATACAATAAAACAGGGGTGACAAGACTGATATCAGAGGGTAGGTAATAAAAGGCACAGCAGGGCCTCCCTGTGGTGCAAGGGGTTAAGTCTCAGTGCTATAAAGCTATCAGCAGCCACTGTAGCACACAGGCCGGATCCCCAGCCAGGGAGCTAACCCACATATGGTGCAGCAGACCTCTCCAGTCTCGCCCACTTTTCCCCTCAGCAGTGTCTTTCAGGAGATCCTCCTGTTCTGCTCCCCACTTTGTCTCTGGTGAATCCTCTCACGTCCTGCACCTCTGGCCTGCACCCCAGTTCTTGTATGCATAAATAAATAAAATAAACCTTTTTTAAAAATGAATAAAAGGGCACAGCATGGGGCTACAAGCTCAGTTTTTCATTCACTCTGAGCCCAGGTCTGGGGGAAAACATTTGCCGTGCCATTAGGACACTCAAGCTGTCAATGGAAAGGTCCAGGGTTCTAATAACTAAAGCCACCTACCAAGAGATATGTGACGTCATCTTGGTAGCAGACCATTGGGCTTTGCCTTTAGCTGACTGCAACCTCCAAAAAATCCTGACTGCAACTTTCAGGAGCCCCTGAGCCAGAAACCCCAAGCTTAGTCATTTTCTGATTCCCCAGAAAATGGAACTACAAATTAGAAAGTACATGTTTTATTCAGTAAATTTGGGGTAATTTGTTATATAGATAATTAATAAGCAGGGTAAAGGGAACTGTGTTCTTTGTATTATCTTAGCAACTTTTCTGTAAGTTTGAAAATATTTTCAAGTAAGAATCTTTGTAAAAATTTAGTAAATAAATATGCTAAGTATACATTTGATTCTTGATTCCAACACAAACTAGATACTGAATTTTGGGAAACATTTACCATTCTGAAGTTCATCTGTTGCGAAGACTGAAAAAGTCACCTTTTTTCAAAAAAGGTAGGAGAAAACTTTTGGAGGTGAAAAGCATGTTTATGGCTTTGATTGTGGTAATGGTTTCACAGATGGAGAGTTTCCCCAAACTTAAGTTGTATACTTAATATGTACAACATTTTGTATGTCAATCATACCCCAATAAGAAGGTTGTTTTCCCTAAAAGGAAAAGATCATCTTTTCTCAATTTCATTGATTTACCAATCATTTACATAATATAATTTTGTAATATAATTACAATATATATATATATAATTTTGGGACTTCAGTCTCACCTCTCCATAGGAGAACATATTTCACACAATCTCCACTGAAACTGAAGGGCAAATGCCCTTTATTCCCTCTCCCCATCTCCATGCCCCTACGCCCATCCTCTCTGGTAACCATTATATTGTTCACGGAGTCTAAAAATTAATTTTGCTGTATTTTACCAGTTTATTTTTCTTTGGTTATTTATAGTCTATGAATAAGTAAATAGGCAAATGCTTTTCACTTTCTGGCTTCTTTCGCGTGGCATAATCACTTTGAGGTTCATGTATTTTGTTGCAAAACATACTTTTGTAATATTTACAACAAATGAGTAAAAGGCAGGGTGTAATGGGCAGGGTGAGGGGCACCCCAGAACCCCAAACCTACCCTTCTAAATAGGTTCTGCCAGCTGCCACATTAAGACAAAACATACTCTAGTGCATGAAACCTTTAATGGAAAAGAACTTTAATATAATTTGTGTACAATACAGAAAAGGGGAAGAATGGGAAAGAACAAAGTTTCTAAACTAAGCACCTGAAGTTACCCATCCCCTCTGGGTAAATGCCCAAACAGGGTTGGCCCAAGCAGGGCCACTGAGGCCCGAAAGCCTGACACAAGTCTAAAGCATCTTTTGGTGGGGACCCACAGAAAAGGGTAAGAAACAACCAGTCAAGTCTGGCAGGAAAAGAGCAAAATCATTATCAAGATAAAAGCTGCCATTGGGAACCTCCCCACGGGCCTCTCACCCACATCTGTGTCACCCAGTCCACAACCAAAAGGCAAGCACAGTTTCTTCACGTGTCTCTCTGCTCCATGTTCCTCCTCCAGGTCTCCTTCTGGCTCTCCATCCTGCTTCCTTCCTTCCTCAGTCTCCTCTGCAGCTTCTTCTCCACCTGCTCAGCTCCACCCTCCCTTGGGTGGGGCAGGGAAGTTGGAACCTCCCCTCTCCTGGGACCAACCTGTTACATATATTCACTTGCTTTATCCAATCATCTGTCAATGTGCATTTCGGCTGGTTCCATCACTTGTTTATGTGAGTAACACTGCTATGAAGACAGCTGTACATAAATTTAAAAAAAAAAAAGATAATATTTTAAAGTCACTAGAGAAGTTGACATATCATCAGTGTGCGATAAAAGTATTTAATAAGTTGAGATTGTTTTAGTTTTTGTTTATATTATTAATAATATTATAGCAATCTCAACTTTCAGGAATAAACTGCCACAAGCATTCCACTTTAGGATCTTTCCCAAAGCAAAATCACTATTCTCCATTACTCCGAATATTAAAAGCCAAGCTGGGTCTCTTTCATAACGGAGTGTCTATTCAGTTATTTCTTTAGAATGACCAAAGTCATATTAGTACTAATAGTGAGAAAGTTTGATTATCGTGCTATGGCGTTTTGTTTTGTTTTGTTTCTTTTTGCCCCCTACTGGTCATTAAAGAATTTCCCTCTATTGACTTCTCAACTACAACCACCCCAATTGGGCTACACAGATACCATTTGGGCGGAGCAAAAGTTAGTCGAGACTATCGTGATGTTTGCGACTTTGGTTTCACCTACCTCAATGCAATTTCATCCTCATATACTTCCGCAACTGAATTTTGCGTGAGAAATCAAAGCGTCCATCACTCGAGGCTGGTCCTCATGGGGAATCCCGAGTGCTGCGCTCCGGGAAGAAACCCTCAGAGCTCCAAGCACACGCTCCCAGGACAAGCTCACAAGAGGGATTTTGCATATGCTCCTGGGCCCCAGGCGCCCTCTGTCCTAGAGACCTCGCACCGCCGGCCGGACACAGGCTCCCAAGCCTTCTGCAGGCCTGGAAGAGAGCCACCTCCAGCGCCGGCCAGGTGATGGGCACCCGACCCCGCAGCCCCAGCGCCTACCCTGCACCCTGCTGGGGACCACAGCCCGGGGAACCCCGCCCTGCCAAGCGCCCACGACACCTGGAGTCCCAGGGCCCCAACTTCCAGATGCCGCCCAACCTGGCAGACCTCACCGGACCCCAGGCAGCAGAAATGGTCACCATGGCGGTCCTGCCCGCAGGCTGTGCCCTAAAGGTGCCCCTGGACGACGTCGACCTGGTGCTGGAACCCGAGCCAACTTCGGTCCTGCAGGTGCGTCTCAGAGGGCACACTCTCGTGCTGGTTCCCGAGGCCCTCCTCCTCTTGGAAGACCTACACCTAGGAGGGCAGGGCCACCTTCCTGCCGGCCTGGAACCCAGCCCTTTCCTGGGTGCTGAGGGAGAGGCCGTCACCCTCCAGCAGAGATTCTTCTGCACCAGTACCCGAGAGATGGCTGCCCAAGGGGTCGTCCACCAGGACGCGGGCCACCAGCTCCCTCCGCCTTGGATGGACCATGCAGCGGGGTCAGGCGCTGGACTCCGCCCTGTGGCTCCTCAGGTAGCTAGCCCCCACCTCCAGGGCCCCGTGCCAGAGCCCTGGCCTTGGGCCCCCACCCCTAGTCCAGAGAGACGCTCTCCTGGCCCCTACTTCAGCCTCAGGTTGCGCCTTCTGGAGCCTTTCCCCAACTCACCCCTGCAACCTCTACCTCCAACGCCGAATCCAGGTCCCCAAGCACGCCCGCAGCGCCCTCGGCGCCCTCAGCATCTTCACCCCAAAGCCCGGAGACGCCTGTTCCTGAATTGAACTGGCCCCTTCCCACAGGCAGGGACAATTCTGATTGCACCCCCACCTGCCTCAGTGCCCTACGGGACTCCCAGAGTCTTTGCGCTGGCCAACCAGCCACCTGGAGATAGGGCACCTCCCCTGCAAATCATGGCTTTTCCCTGAGACTGCCTGCTTAGGAGATGAAGACACCAAGAGAAAACATATTCTAGACCTCACCTTAGAAATGGAACACCTGCCCAGCGGTTCCAAACAATGACTTTTCTAAGTCTGGGCTTCTTTCAAGATCATCCTCAAGACCCTCCCCCCACCTTGGCACCATTGACTTTCTCTCCAACCAGTCTCCAGCGCTGTGCTGCTGCTCCCCTGTTCCTCCCCAAACCAAGAAATGTGCATTTCTTATCTTGTCAGTTTCCTTGTATGCTTTCCCATACTTTACAATAAAAACTCTTCATTTATAAAGACTTTTCCTTTTTGGCATTTTTGCTAGAACACTTGGTGTTTCTAACTCTCTACAAGAAAACTGAAAAGGGAATGATGTTTCCCGTAGGATAGCCTTTAATATTTCTTCCCACTCTACCTGTATGTGGTAAACTATCTTGGTGTTGTACATATGATGATGTTGATAGTCTTGTATGTCTGAAAATATACGTTCATTCTTAATTCCAGAATATTTAACTACCCTAAAGATGTCAGTATTAGTGCCATCTTCTGTTGCTGGTTTTGCAGGCAAGAAGTCTTGTACCAATCAAGTTGTTAATTCACATGTGAATTAACTGTTAATTTGAGCATATGTTGGAAGGACAAATTTGATGTTCTACAGTTTCATATAACATGCTAAGGAGTACATTCTATTATTGCTTGATTTGACCCAATTTGATTAACTATAATAGGGAAACTATCTCTTATATGAAATGCCACAGAATGTTAGGCTTTATACTCCGGATATCCTACATATCCCCACATCTGAAATAAAGTCAAAAATATATAATGGTATGCTCAATCTCCCATGACTCCTAACATCCTAATATCACATGTGTGCAACTTACCGATTTCAGCTTCCTTTATCCTTTTATCCAGCTTACTAATCTTTTTATCAACTGTTTACAGTATGTGTTAACGTCTATAAAAAAGCTTCATTTCGATCTATATATTTACTTTTTAAAATTTTTACTTTCCTTCTCTCATTTCATACCTTTCCTCACTAAGTCTCATAAACTTCTTTTTTTGGTTCATGTATAGTATTCAATTCTTCAGGTTTTTAAAGTTTTTTTTGTAAAAGATTTATTTATTTATTTATGCATACAAGAGCTGGGGTACAGGCCAGAGATGAGGAGTGGGGGGTGAGAGGATCCACCAGAGACAGAGTGGGGAACAGAACAGGCAGACTGACTGAAGTACACTGCTGAGGGGAGCAGCGGGCGAGTCCAGAGGGTTCTGCTGCACCATGTGGGACCCTCTCCGGCCGGCCAGGGATCGAACTCATGCTGCAGAGGCTGTGGATTGCTTCATAGTGCTATGCTTAACCCCTTGTGCCACCAGGGAGGCCAGGTTTTAAAAGTTTTTAACATTAGTTAACAGCTAAATTGACTCCATTTCCTCACAGGTAAGATATCCCACTATTGGCCCTTAATCACATTGGATTGTCTCGTGTGCTTTGTGAATTTCATCAGTGGACACATTAATAAGGATTTATCTTCTGCATCTCACATTAAAGAAGTTTACATTTTGCCATTTGTAGTCT
The DNA here is from genome assembly GCF_014898055.3 of Talpa occidentalis. Classification (NCBI taxonomy): domain Eukaryota; kingdom Metazoa; phylum Chordata; class Mammalia; order Eulipotyphla; family Talpidae; genus Talpa; species Talpa occidentalis. Next base: position 98,496,304 of record NW_023604295.1, read on the forward strand.
TTCCAGGCCACAGCTCAGAATCAGGGATTTGGAAACTTGTAACGTGTCTCTCCAGAGAGCCACAGGACTAGTTCCCAAGCAGGCCCACGTGGCCATTCCCAGTGGAAATCTGTCTTTCCTGGATCAAGACAAGAACAACCATGAAGCAGCTGTCAGTGCCTTTGCAACCTCTGATGACTGACAGTAGGCCAACCTTCAGCCCACGCAAACCAAGAGAAAGCCCAGTGACAACCAGCTATTTTATCTTGTAACCACAAATACATCAACATATCAGCAGCTCCCTCAGAAATCAAATTCTTCTATTCCTGACTCCTGGAGGCCGATAGCTTTCTTTTATAAGTAGATGTCAATATTTAATATGGTTTAAAATTTCCTATCCATTGAGATTTTTATTTCTGGTTCTTGATCCTATTTTGTCATCTGTGACAAAGGATTTGAAGCCATATAACACATAGTGGGAATTCCCCAATCTGACATCTCCACAATTCTCACCACATCTAAACCATCCTTCCTTCCTTCCCCTACAATGTACAGCATGCTTTCATATGTTTGTTGGTCATCTATGTAGCTTCATTGGTGGAATGACCTTGCAGATCCTCTGCCCACTTATTAAATGGATTGTTTGGTTTTTTTTTTAATGGATGGTTTTGGGTTTTTTTTAAGATTTATTTATTTATACAATAACCGGGGTACAAGCCAGATGTGCAGGAGAGTGAGAGGATTCACCAGAGACAGAGCAGGGAACAGAACAGGCACACTGACGAAATACACTGCTGAGGAGAGCAGCAGGCAAGACAGGAGAGGCCTGCTTCGCCATGTGGGATTCTTGCCCGCCGGCGGGCTGGGATCAAACCCGCACTGCAGAGGCTGCCGACAGCTTCACAGTGCAGCACTCAACCTTCTGCGCCACTAGGGAGGTCCTAAATGGGCTGTATTTTTCATTGTTGTTGAGTTTATGACTTGTTTGTCTATATTGGATCATAATTTTTTATACGCTATATGGTTTACAATTATTTCTCCCATGCAGTAACTGTCTTTTCACTTTGATGATGATTTCTTTCCCTGTGCAGAAGCCTATTAGTGTCACATGGTCCCATTTGTTTATATTTTCTTTTGTTCACTTACTGTTGCTGACAAATCCACAAAAATATCACTGAGACCAATGAAAAGAGGCTTTTACCTGTGTTACCTTCTGTGTGTTGTATGGTTTCAAATCCCATATTCATATTTCTTACCCATTTTAAGTTGATTTTAGCATATGGTATAAGATAGTGGTCTAGTTTCATTTTGTTCCAAGTAGCTGTCTGGTTTTGCAGACACCATTTGTTGAAGATATTGTTCTTTCTCTGTTGCCTTCTTGGATCAGAGAATCAACAATGTCAAAATGACCATTTTACCTAAAGTAATGTAGAGATTTAATACAATCCCTGTTAATATTCCAATGGCATTATCACAGAACAAGATATTTAAAATTTATAGGAAATTATAAAAGAAATTTTCACAGGCAAAACAATCCTAAGATAAAAGAACAAAAACGGAGGTATCATGCTCCCTGACTTCATGCTATGCTACAAAGCTACATTATTCAAAACAATATGGCATAAGCATTAAAAACTGGATCACAGATGACAAAACAGAATCAAGAACAAGAAATAAAACTGTATGTATATGGTTTTGTTTTATTTATATATATTTACATATATATGCAACTTATTTACAACATTAAAGATTTGTTTTTAATGACTTATTTGCAGGGGAGAGAAAATTAATTTCTATAATCTCACAGCCCTGAATAAAATCTCAGGCTTCCAAATTTTGATATTGCCAGGAGGTAATCTAACATGGAAAAGCAGGGAGGGAGGAGGGGGAATAGTGAGATGGGGGTTGGAGGGGATGATAGCTCACAATACAGAAGGAGATGGAATATAACTGTGTCTGTCTCAGCTATGATGGCAGGTCAGATGGAACACAAGCTATTTAGTGGGAGGGGTAGTGTAAGGTATTCCTTGATGGATGATTAAGCAGGTAAAAGTAAAACAAATCTCTGAGGAAAATACATCTTGTACCCAGGCTCTAGTGTCTTCCAAGATAACATCCAACTGATTCTAAGCTCATAACCTAAAATCAAAAAACACATATGGAACAAACCACCATAAGTGAGAATAAATTAATCACAACCAAACTCCCCCCCCCAGGAAAGGAAGAATCAGACCCTCAAATGTTAGAAATTGATGAAATATTAGATATAAAATATTTTCAATACTTTTAATTTGATTGAGGACAAAAGAGGACTAAGGAGAAAATAAAAGCCATGACAACTTTCTGCTACAAAATCAAAATAAACAAATACATCTTGTTTCTATATGTAAATGACAAACTAAAGAAAAGAAGTCAAGAAAAACGTCCCTGGGCCTCCCTGGTGGCGCAAGGGGTTAAGCACAGCACTGTGAAGCTATCTGCAGCCTCTGCAGCATGAGTTCGATGCCCAGCCAACTAAGAAGATACCCACATGGCGCAGCAGACCTCTCCTGTCTCACCCGCTGCTCCCCTCAGCAGTGCACTTCAGTCAATCACCTTATTCTGTTTCCCAATCTGTCTCTGGTGAATCCTCTCACATACACATCCCACCTCTGGCCTATACCCCAATTCTTGTATGCATATATAAATAAATCTTTAAAAAGAAAAAAATCCCACTGACTATCACATCCAAAAGAATTAGGTACCTAGAAATAAGCTTAACATGGCGCAAGTCATGAACCACACACATATGCACAGTTTATTTACAACTAAGGAATCAAGAGCATACAGTTGAAAAAAGAAACTCTTTTCAACAAACAGTGTCGGGTAAACTGTAAAACCATATACCAAAAAGTAAAATTCTCCCATCATACACAAAAAGCAAATTAAAATAAATAGATAGAAGAACTGAATATAAGATATAAGAACTGAACTCATAAGATACATGGAAGAAATCATAGATAAGACACTGCATGACATCAACTACAGAGATTTCTTTCGAGAATCCACTCCAACAGAAAGGGAAAACAAATAGAAAAGGAAAAAATGGTACACATCAAAATAAAAAGCATTTACACAGCAAAAGTAGCTAACATTAAAAAAAAGACATCTATGCAAAATAAGGGGGGTGGGAATTGTATGGGTAATATAACCAAGATGAAAATGCATACATTGTACAAAAATGAAAAATGATGTAAAAAATATATAAAAGAAAAGAAAAGAAGTTAGAAAAAAAAAGGAATTAATGAACATAATACATGACCAAAAAATAAAAATAAAATGTTTTCCACCCTCATAAAAAAATCAATCAATTTTTTAAATGCAAAATAAATTTAACAAGAAAAGCAATAGACTATCATCAGGTTTTTAGTTTAATTATAGACATATTTGTATGCTTTTAAAATTATTTATTTAGTTATACTTAACTGGATGGTTACTATCCTATTATGTGTGAAAGGTTTAATGTTTTTTTTTCTTTTTTTTTCTTTTTTTTAATAATAAATTTTATTTTTATATTCCCCCATACAATTTCTTTTTTTTTAAATAATAAATTTTATTTTTATATTCCCCATACAATTGCAGCCCCCCCATTCTGACCCCAATCCCTCCCCTCCCGCCCCGCCCCCCTAAAAGTGTCTCTGGTTCATAGTTTTTTGTTGATTTTGATTTTCACTTTCTTATAGTTATTCATTTTCCTGGTCCCTTATTTAAGTTTTCTAGATTCCTGCTATGAGTGAGACCATCCGGTATATTTCTTTTTCTTTCTGGCTTATTTCGCTGAGCATGATCCCTTCCAGCGCCATCCATGTTGCTGCAAATTGCATGTGTTTATCTTTTTTGAATGCTGAGTAATATTCCATGGTATATATGTACCACATCTTCTTGATCCAGTCATCTATTTTGGGGCATTTGGGTTGTTTCCAAAGCTTAGCTATTGTAAACAGTGCTGCTATAAACATAGGGGTGCAGGTGTTCTTTGGAATTGATGTTTCTGTGTCCTTTGGGTAAATACCTAGGAGTGGAATTGCTGGATCATATGGAAGCTCTATGTTTAGTAGGTCCAGAAATCTCCACACAGCTCTCCACAGTGGTTGGACCAGTTTGCACTCCCACCAACAGTGCAGAAGAGTTCCTTTTTCTCCACATCCTCGCCAACATTTGTTGTTGCTAGTTTTTTTAATATGTGCCATTCTCACTGGTGTAAGATGGTATCTCATGGTAGTTTTGATTCGCATTTCCCTGATGACAAGTGATGTTGAACATTTTTTCATATGCCTGTTGGCCATTTGCATTTCCTCTTCAGAGAAGTTTCTTTTTAGCTCTTCAGCCCATTTTTTGACTGGATTATTTTCTTTGTTGTTGTTGAGTCTCATCAGCTCTTTGCAGATTTTTGTGATCAGTCCTTTATCATTAGTGTTGGGTGCAAAAATGTTCTCCCAGTTGGTGGGGTTTCTCTTTGTTTTGGTTATTGTCTCTTTTGCTGTGCAGAAGCTCTTTAATTTGATGTAGTCCCAGCCGTTTATCTTTGCCTTCACTATCACTGCTTTGGGTGATGTGTCTCTAAAGATGTCTTTGATGTGCAAATCACGTAGTGTTTCGCCTATATTTCCTTCTATATATTTTATGGTTTCAGGTCTTATGTCTAGTTCTTTAATCCATTTTGAGTTGATTTTTGTGTATGGTGTGAGGTAGTGGTCAAGCTTCATTCTTTTGCATGTAGCTACCCAGTTTTCCCAGCACCATTTTTTGAACAAACTTTCTTTGCTCCAATGCATAGTCTTTACTCCTTTGTCAAAGATTAGTTGACCATAAATCTGTGGGTTTATTTCTGGATTTTCTATTCGATTCCATTGGTCTATATGTCTGTTCTTGTTCCAATACCATGCAGTTTTGATGATTATGGCTTTGTAGTATAGTTTGAAGTCTGGGAGTGTGATGCCTCCATTCCCTTCTTTTTTTTTAGGAGAGCTTTGGCTATTTGGGGGTTTTTGTGATTCCATATGAATTTCATCAATAATTGTTCTATTTCTTTGAAGAATGACATTGAAATTTTGATTGGAATAGCATTGAATCTGTATATTGCTTTTGGAAGGATGGCCATTTTGATAATGTTTATTCTTCCAATCCATGAGCAGGGGATGTCTTTCCATTTCTTTGTGTCTTCTTCTATTTCTTTTAACAGTGTTTTATAGTTTTCTTTGTATAGGTCCTTTACCTCTTTTGTTAGATTTATTCCCAAATATTTGATTTTTTTTGTTTCAATAAAAAAAGGGATGGTTTTTTTGATTTCTTCTTCTTCAGATTTATTGTTTGTGTATAGGAAGGCTACTGACTTTTGCGTGTTGATTTTGTATCCTGCCACTTTACTGAACTGATTGATGAGTTGAATTAGTTTTTCTGTGGACTTTTTGGGGTTCTCTATGTATATTATCATATCATCTGCAAATAGTGATAGTTTGACTTCTTTTCCTATTTGGATTCCTTGAATGTCTTTCTCTTGTCTTATTGCTCTGGCTAGGACTTCCAGTATTATATTGAAAAGCAGTGGTGAGAGTGGACATCCTTGTCTTGTTCCAGATCTTAATGGAATTGCTTTCAGCTTTTCACCATTGAGAATGATACTGGCTGTTGGCTTGTCATAGATGGCCTTTATGATGTTGAGGTATGTTCCTTGTATCCCAAGAATTTCAAGGGTTTTTATCATGAATGGGTGTTGCACTTTGTCGAAAGCTTTCTCAGCATCTATTGATATTATCATATGGTTTTTATATTTCTTTTTGTTGATGTGTTGGATAACGTTGATTGATTTTCGGATGTTAAACCATCCTTGTGTCCCTGGAATGAATCCTACTTGGTCGTGGTGAATTATCTTATGGATACATTGTTGGATTCTGATAGCTAAAATTTTATTGAGGATTTTTGCATCAGTGTTCATTAGGGAGATTGGCCTGTAGTTTTCCTTTTTTGTGTTGTCCTTGTTCGGTTTTGGTTTTAGTGTAATGTTGGCTTCATAGAAAGTGTTCGGTATTGTCCCTTCCTTCTCAATTTTTTGGAAGAGTTTGTGAAGGATAGGCACTAATTCGTCTCTGAATGTTTGGTAGAATTCATTTGTAAATCCATCAGGTCCTGGGCTTTTGTTTTTGGGGAGGTTTTTGATTACCATTTCAATTTCGCTGCTTGTAATTGGTCTGTTTAGGTGTTCTATTTCTTCTTTATCTAGCTTTGGGTGATTGTAGGGTTGTAGGAATTTGTCCATCTCCTCTAGATTGTTAAACTTGTTTCCATATAACTGTTCATAGTAGTTACTGATTATTCTTTTGATTTCTGCTGTGTCCGTTGTGATTTCTCCTCTTTCATTTATGATTCTGTGTATTTGTGCTTTCTCCCTTTTTTCCTTTGTGAGCCTGGCTAGGGGTTTGTCTATTTTATTGATTTTTTCAAAGAACCAGCTCTTGGTTTCATTGATCTTTTGGATTGTTTTTATAGTTTCAATTTCATTTATTTCTGCTTTGGTTTTTATTATTTCTTTTCTTCTACTGGTTTTGGGGTTTTTTTGTTGTTCTTTTTCTAGATCTTTGAGCTTCGAGATTAGGTTGTTTCTTTGAGTTCTTTCTTGTTTTTTGATGTGAGCTTCTATTGCTATATATTTTCCTCTTATTACTGCTTTTGCTGCATCCCATACATTTAGGATATTGGTGTCCTCCTTGTCGTTCAATTCAAAGAATTTTTTAATTTCTTCTTTGATCTCCTCATTAGTCCAGTGGTCTTCCAGTAGTGTGGTTTTTAGTCTCCATGAGGTAGGAAAGTTCCTTGCCTTCTTTTTATGGTTTATTTCTAGTTTGATGCCTTCATGGTCAGAAAAGATGGTTGATATGATTTCAATCTTGGTGTATCTGTTGATGTTTGTCTTGTGCCCCAGTATGTGATCGATCCTGGAGAATGATCCGTGTGCGCTTGAGAAAAATGTGTACTCCGTTTTTTGGGGGTTTAGTGTTCTATAGATGTCTGTTAAGCCCAATTGCTCTAGGTCCTTATTTAGAGCTTTGGTTTCTTTACTTATTTTTTGTCTTGTTGATCTATCCATTGTTGATAGTGGTGTGTCGAAGTCTCCCACTACGTATGTGTTTTCTCTGATGTCTGTTTTCAGAGAGGACAACAGTTGTCTGATATATTTTGGTGCTCCTTCGTTTGGTGAGTATATGTTAATGAGTGTTATTTCTTCTTGAAGTATTGTCCCCTTGATCATAATGTAGTGACCATTGGGGTCTCTTTTTATCTTTTTGAGTTTGAAATCTGTTTTATCTGATATAAGTATAGCTGTTCCTGCTTTCTTTTTTGGTCCATTTGCTTGTAGGATTGTTTTCCATCCTTTAACTTTGAGCCTATTTTTATCTTTTGTAGCTAAATGTGTTTCCTGGAGACAGCAAAAGGTTGGGTTTTGTTTCTTAATCCAGGCTGCAACTCTGTGTCTTTTTATTGAAGAGTTTAGTCCATTTACATTTAGAGTTAATATTGATATGATAGCATCTGTATTTGCCATTGTGTTTGTCTTTCCTTTGATTTTATTTATTTATTCTTTTAATAACTTTTTTTTTTTTGGCCTTCTTTCATTGTTATTCGTCCCTCTGAGGTTCTGGCTTTAGGACTCCTTGTAGTATTTTTTGGAGTGGGGGTTTAGTTGTAATGAAATTCCGGAGTTTCTGTTTGTCTGGGAAGGTCCATATTCTTTCTTCAAAGAGGAAGGAGAGCTTTGCAGGATAGAGTATTCTTGGTTGGCATCTGTTTTCTTGGAGTCTGTTGACTATGTCCCTCCACTCTCTCCTTGCCCATAGTGTTTCTTCGGAGAAGTCTGAGGTCAGCCTGATTGGCTTTCCTTTGAATGTTATCTGTTTCTTCCCTCTTGCCAGCTTCATTATTTTTTCCTTGTCCTGGATTCTTGGGAGCTTTACTATTATGTGTCTTCCGAAAGTTTTAATGTTTTTCTAGCAATATCTGAGACGCTTACTTTTTAACTCAATAAATAAATAATACAGAAGACAAATGCATAAATCAGTAACCATTAAAAAATAAAGATAAATAATGATGAAATGAAAAAAAAGACACCTATAGAATGGGAGAAAATATTTACACATGATTCATCCTGCAAGGGGTTGATATCCAAGGTCTGAAAATAACTCATATAACTCAACAAAAAGAAAACAAATAACCCAATCCAAAAAAATTATCAGAAGAGGTAAATGAACACAATTCCAAAGACATAAAGATGGCCATCAGGTACAGGAAAAAATTACCTCATTTATCAACAGGGAAATGCAAAACAAAACCACAGTGAAATACCATGAGAATGGTCTATGCCTACAAGACCCAAAACAACAAGGGCTGGGGAGGTTGTGGAGAAATAGGTACCTGCAAGTACTGTTAGTAGGAATGGAGACTGTCCAGTATGGAGGTTCCTCAAACAGTTAAAAATATATCTATCATATGATACAGTAATTCCACATCTACATATCTATTCAAAGAATACAAAAGCATTAATTCAAAAAGATATATGCACCTCTACTCTAATTACAGCACTATTACAACAGCCAAGATATGGAAACAACCTAATTGCCCAATGACAGATGACTAGAAAAGGAAGATGTGGTATATATACACAATGAAATAATACTCAGCCATAAAAAATATGAAATCTTCCTATGCTGGAAAGATTGTTGGAATCTGAGGGCATCATGTTAAGTGAAAGTAAGCCAGAAAAAAGACAAATACTGGATGATTCCACTCATATGTAGACTATAAAGGAACATATAAAACCTAACTAAAAAAATAAAACAGTGGATTCTGACTGCAGAACTGGGGTTACCAGAGGGGGAGACAGGAATTGTAGTAAAGTGTGGGAGAAGACAATGGACATTGCTGGGGTTACTTTGGTGGTGAGCATCATGTCATAACATACACTTGAAGAGGTATCAACCTGAATCTGAAAAATATACAAAATGATGTAAACCAGTATGACATAAATTATTTTTTTAAAAAGATATGACCATTTTAAAAGGAAAATAAAGAACACTTCTGGGGATTAAATATATAAATTTTGGAGTGAGAAATACAAGATGGGATTAAGAGCACTACAGAGAACGGAGAGTGCAAATTCCAAACTAGAGAACCCATCCATAAAGCCAACAAGGGTAAAACCAAAATTCCAAAGGGAGTTAAAGTGATATTGTTGAAGAGGGAACGATTCTGCCATAGGACTTTTGGGGATGGAGAGAAAGAACAATGAGGGAATAAGAAAGTAACATTATTCACACAGTGACAATGAACAAGAATTTTCCAGATGTGATGAAGGGAAAAAAATGTTCATTCAGTCACAAGTATACATTAAGTGACTACTATGACCAGACACATTTCCAATGGGGCATACAGCCAAGAACAAAATAGTTAGGAGTCACTGCCCTCATGGAGTGCAATAATTCGCACAAGAAATAATGTTGCCTTAGTTAAAGTAATTGGAAGAGGAGCAACTGGAAGCTACATGTAGTTGGATATATCTTGAAGGGAAAGAAAACAGAACTGCTTGACATTAAAGATAAAAGAGGTAACTGCAAGGATAATTTGAAGATTATGGGCTTGAGCAAAAAATAATAAATAAAAATGGAATTGTTACTTTCTAAGATTAAAAAGACCTTGGAATGGGGCAGATAGAGCGACAGAAGGATAAATTCAATATCGGACATCTATCATTTGATGTGCCTGTCACATATCCAAACAGACACGTTGACTACAAACGAAAAATGAGGGTCTCATTTTTAGGGGTGGTACAGGATGGAGACACACTCATGCTTCAGATGAATAACCTAAGCATATTTTTAAATCACTAGGAATTACAACAGAATCAATATGAGAGTGAAGAAAGTCAAGCGTAAAAGACAAGTCAGGAGTGAGAGGAAAGAGCCTGGGATTGGGAAAGAGGTAGACAACTGAATCAAGCCAGAATAGAAGGTTCTGATAGTCAGAGGACATGAAATCCAGGAATGATGGAGAAGAGGTTGGGAAGCAGCAGTAAGAGCAAAAGGAACACATACCGCACCTTCAGTTATCCGCACCAGAGATGAGGGAGAGAAAGCAGCCTCCCCCTGGGAAGTCTACTCAGAAGTAATGGGTTTCTATTGTAGTGGAAGGTTAAAGGTCATGTCAGGGAAGCAGATGTCTCAGTTTTGTGATTGACCATAAACTCCAAAAGACAGAGTGAGGTGTTAGAGATGAAAAAGTAAAGGAGGGTTAGAAAATACCATGTCCCGAATATTTGAAGACGTCAATGTAGCATATGACAGATGAGGAGATTCCCACCTTGGACTGGAGTAACAGGCCAGAGTACTTAGTCTTCCTGACCCCATGAAGATACCAGGTTGCAAGATGTTTAGCTATACAGAAAGTGAAAGAGGCATAGTTTCAAGAATATAACTATTGATAGTTCTCAGAACTACAGCGTTCTCCTTCAGGAAGCTCAACAGTTTTCAAGATGATGTATTTTAAAAATACACAGTTAGAATATTTTAAGTCCACAATATACCACATCCAAAGAACACTTATTTTATGCAGAAAGATAAGACAACTGCAATGAAAAGGCAACCAGTCATAACTCTGACTTCTCAGAAACATCAATGGAAGCTAGAAAACAGTAGAAAAACAGCAGTAAACTGCTTTGAAATCAGCTAATTTAACTGGGTTTTTTCACCTGATGAAACCATTTTTCAAATATTGACACAAAGATTTTGCAGACCAAAAAAAAAATTGAAATTGGATCCCTATGTCATTTATAGAAAATAATTTTTTACATTTGGATAAAGCACTTCCAATTGAAAAGATTAAAATATTTGGAAATATATAAAAATGAATGTAGACTGAGGATCATTTCTTAAAGAATGCACATTGCAAAGCATAAAGAATAAAACTGATACATTTGAAACTATTTAAGTGAAAGCATTCTGTTTCTCTAAAGGCACTAAAAAGAATGTGAAGATGAACAAGTCACAAAATGGGTAAAGGTAGTATCAACAGACATACATTTTTTAAAGTCCCAAAAATAAATAACCAAAATAATAATTAATTAATTAAAGTTTTTAAAAAACAAAAGTCATTAACATTCCAAACATATACATAAGATGTTACACAAACATATGCCAACACATGTAAAAATATGATCAACCTCATGAATAATCAGAAAAATACAACATAAATACCTGGTGAGATACCACTTTACATTATAAGGTTGAAAATTCTAACCATACTAAGTGTTGGTAAGGATGTGGTGTAAAGGCAACTTACCCACTGTTCACAAAAGAAAAAATTAGTACTATTTCAGAAAGCTGCTTGCCCTTATCCATTATTGTTTGAGTACCATACACTATTTCCACAAAATATTGCATCTAAGCCTTTTGCCAGAAGCATAAGTATAAAATGTCAATTATCTCTGTTCCAACAAACTTAAACATGTCTGTATTTAATTACCATAAACCACACAAACTAAGTATTTCACCACACACAAAAAAAAAAATTCCTTCTCTCCTCTGAAATTCACTAAGGACTAAATAAACAAATTCATTAAAAAGAGCAATTTAAGTCAGACAGCAACTCTGAACACAAAAGTTAACCTTAAAGTAAATATTTGACTCTTATTAATAATTAATTACCACAGCCTGACATCCAACAACAACAAAACAAAACAAAAACTGGAGCTAGTTAGTATCACTTCACTGCTTCTTAAAATCTATTCTCATCAAAGAAGAGTTTGCATTTCTAATTTCTCTCACAATAAAAGAAACGTCAAGAACCACGTGGATGGAGTGAGGTCCAGTGATTCGAAATGGGGAGAATTCACTTCATAGCCTCCTGGAAAATCTTGGAAGACTTTAGACATAGGTTATTTCTGAAAGTCACTAAGGTGTTTATGATTAGATTTCAATTCTGTCGAGAGACCCACCCCCAACCACTACCAAAAACAATAACAGCACGAATGACCGCTAAGCTCCACTCCGGCATCTGAGGAATAATCCCATCACCTTCTAAAAACCTCCCCAGGATTTTGCCCCACTAATCCTATTACCTGACAGAAACTGGCAGGAAGCAGGGCTTGTATTGAGACATCCTCTACTTCCTCGGTCTCGCAATCCTATCTTAGTTTGGGGTTCTTTATATTATTGTACTGCTTTTATTGCAAAAACAATAGTTACAACTTTGTATATAATTTGGAGGTATCGGTTTTCAACTCTTCAGATGTATGTGACAACACCAAGGCCGCCACCAAATCTCGAGTAATCCTCCACCATATTGCACCGAGACTCCTTGGCCTGCCTTGCTCCCCTGCCCCCGCTCTCAACATCTTGTACCTTCAGTTCCACAGTCAGATTTCCACGGTTTGTTTTGGTCACGATGTTCCCGATCCTACCATGTTAACTGCCTGCCTGAACGCTGGTGAGCGCGAGGAGCCACGGAGGGGGAGGGCCTTACCTTGACACTTGGCGACTTTGATTCCACTGACGTCACTGTAACTTCATCCTCCTGCACATCCGCATCCGGCCAGAGGAATATAAGCGTCCATCACGCGAGGCTGATCCTCACTCAGAGTCCGGACAGCTGTCCTCCCAGAAGGAACCCTCGGGGCTCCCGGAGCAGGCTCTGCACCCTGCGCTCCTGCAGCCCAGCTGCCCCCAGCCCGCCTGACTATCACAGAGACCTCTCACTGCGAGCAGGAACCAGCACCCCAGCCTTCTGCCAGGGCCCAGAGAGAGCCACCTCCAGCGCCGGCCAGGTGATGGGCACCCGACCCCGCAGCCCCAGCGCCTACCCTGCACCCTGCTGGGGACCACAGCCCGGGGAACCCCGCCCTGCCAAGCGCCCACGACACCTGGAGTCCCAGGGCCCCAACTTCCAGATGCCGCCCAACCTGGCAGACCTCACCGAACCCCAGGCAGCAGAAATGGTCACCATGGCGATCCTGCCCGCAGGCTGTGCCCTAAAGGTGCCCCTGGACGACGTCGACCTGGTGCTGGAACCCGAGCCAACATCGGTCCTGCAGGTGCGTCTCAGAGGGCACACTCTCGTGCTGGTTCCCGAGGCCCTCCTCCGCTTGGAAGACCTACACCTAGGAGGGCAGGGCCACCTTCCTGCCGGCCTGGAACCCAGCCCTTTCCTGGGTGCTGAGGGAGAGGCCGTCATCCTCCAGCAGAGCTTCTTCCGCACCAGTTCCCGAGAGATGGCTGCCCAAGGGGTCGTCCACCAGGACGCGGGCCACCAGCTCCCGCCGCCTTGGATGGACCATGCAGCCGGGTCAGACGCTGGACTCCGCCCTGTGGCTCCTCAGGTAGCTAGCCCCCACCTCCAGGGCCCGGTGCCAGAGCCCTGGCCTTGGGCCCCCACCCCTAGTCCAGAGAGACGCTCTCCTGGCCCCTACTTCAGCCTCAGGTTGCGCCTTCTGGAGCCTTTCCCCAACTCACCCCTGCAACCTCTACCTCCAACGCCGAATCCGGGTCCCCAAGCACGCCCGCAGCGCCCTCGGCGCCCTCAGCATCTTCACCCCAAAGCCCGGAGACGCCTGTTCCTGAATTGAACTGGCCCCTTCCCACAGGCAGGGACAATTCTGATTGCACCCCCACCTGCCTCAGTGCCCTACGGGACTCCCAGAGTCTTTGCGCTGGCCAACCAGCCACCTGGAGATTGGGCACCTCCCCTGCAAATCATGGCTTTTCCTGAGACTGCCTGCTTAGGAGATGAAGACACCAAGAGAAAACATATTCTAGACCTCACCTTAGAAATGGAACGCCTGCCCAGCGGTTCCAAACAATGACTTTTCACAAGTCTGGACTTCTTTCGAGATCATCCTCAAGACCCTCCCCCCCCCACCCCCTTGGCATCAGTGACTTTCTCTCCAACCAGTCTCCAGCGCTGTGCTGCCCTTCCCTGTTCCTCCCCCAAACCAAGAAATGTGCATTTATCTTGTCAGTTTCCTTATGACTTTCCCTTTACTTTATAATAAAGACTCTTTGTTTATAAGCAAGTCTCTCTTGGTATTTTTGCCACAAAGCTTGGTGTTGCCAGCTTTCTGGAAAAACCACAAAATAGAATGATGCTTAATGTGCAGATTTGTATGCAATGGATTCATAACTAGCTCTCAACCTGCCTAAGTCTTTTCCACTCAGGGTTGTGTGTGATATTTGCAGCATGTGTTGTGACATGTATTTCTTTTTACAAGCTCTCTATCTGGCAATTTCACCCAATAAGCAGATGTAAAATATTTGCATTCCTGCTATTCCATATTATGTTGGACCTTTCAGATTCCACCCTATGCGTCTCTTATGTAATCCAAGCTTCCAACTTTATTTTTTTAAGATGTATTTATTTATGCATACAAGAGCTGGGGGATAGGCCAGAGTTGGGGGGTTGGGAATGAGAGGACCAGCCAGAGACAGAGTGGGGAGCAGAAGGGGCAGACTGACTGAAATACACTGCTGAGGGGAGCAGCGAGCGAGACAGGAGAAGTCTGCTGCGCCATGTGGATAGCTCCCTGGCCGGCTGGGGATCAAACTCATGCTGCAGAGGGTACAGATTGCTTCATAGTGCTGTGTTTAACCCCTTGCGCCACCAGTGAGGCCCCCAAACTTCCAACTTCAGAAATAAATACCTTATTTCCACATTTGCTTCATGTTTTTATACAGGAAGTTAAATACCGTTAAAATGAAGTCAACTATATTTCATCTTTTAATGAAATTTCATTTTATAAGGAATTTCATTTTTTAAAAACAACCAATATTTTAGCTTTATTAATGTGCTTACCAATTCATCACGACCTTTTTATTTGTGCATTCCATTCTCTCCAAGTACAGCCTCAATTTGCTACTGCTGAAGAATATCCTTTAAAAGTTCTTTCCATTCTGTCCTGAGTGTGGTCAATTATCTTGTTGTTGCGCATCTGAACATGTTTTGCTTGTAAGCCCTTTTAGTCTTGGATGCCTGAAAATGTTGTATTACATGTTCATTCTAAATTCCAAAATGATATTAACTAGCTTAAAGATATTAGTACCTTGCTGTGCCATTTATTATTGCAGCAATCAAGTTGTGATCCCTTTCATATTTGAATTGGCTAATCATTTGAGCGCATTTAAAATGCTAAATTTGATTTTCTACACTTTTATATAGTATGCCGAGAAGTGTATTCTATTCTCATTTGACTTGACTGAATTTGATCAACTATCAGTAGGGAAAATATCTCTTGCCTGAAATACCATAAAATCTTAGACTTTATGTCCGAGGTTGTCCTTCATAGTTTTTGTCTTCCTGATCCCATGAACATAAGAGGTGGCAAGAAGTTCACCAAAAGAAGTGTAGTTCCAATAATATAACTAATTTTGGGAAGAATCTTAGAATTCTCCTTCAGGAAGCACACTAGTTTTCAAGATGATGTATTTTATTTTATTCTTTAAAAGATTTATTTATTTATACATACAAGAACAGGGGTACAGGCCAGAGGTGTTCGGGTGAGAGGATTCACCAGAGACAGAGTGGGGAACAGAACAGGAAGATTGACTGAAACAAACTGCTGAGGGGAGCAGCGGCAGAGTCAGGAGACATCTGCAGCACCATATGGGTAGCTCTCTGGCCAGGGATCGAACTCGTGCTACAGTGGCTGCGGATAGCTTCGTGGGTTGTGTCTTAACCCCTTGTACCACCAGGAAGGCCTGATGCATTTTTTTTTTTCATTTTTGACACTTTTTTTTAATATTTTTTTTATTTTTTACATCATTGTCCTTTTTTTTTTTTATTTTTATATTCCCCATACAATTGCAACCCCCTGATTTTGACCCCAATCCCTCCTTTCCCTGCCCCACCCCCAAAGTGTGTCTCTGGTTCATAGTTGTTTGTTGATTTTGGTTTTTTTCTTTCTTGTAGTTATTCTTTTTCCTGGTTCCTTATTTAGGTTTTCTAGATTCCTCTTGTGAGTGAGACCGTCCGGTATTTTTCTTTTTCTTTCTGGCTTATCTCGCTGAGCACGATCTCTTCCAGCTCCATTCAGCTGCAAATTGCATGTGTTACCTTTTTTGAATGCTGAGTAATATTCCATTATGTATATGCAACACATCTTGATACAGTCATCTATTTTGGGGCATTTGAGTTGTTTCCAAAGCTTAGCTATTGTAAATTGTCCCTGATGTATTTTTAAATGCACACATTTTGACAGATTATCCTAAGTCCATATGCACCACATCCAAAGAACACTTCCTTTATGCAGAAAGAAAAATAACTGCAGTGAAAAGCAACCACTCAGACCAACAAGAACAAGACAGAAAACAGTAGAAATATAGCTGTAAAGTGCTGGTTTGAAAACAACTATTTTGCCTAGCAATATTTCATTTAATGAAGCCATCTTTCAAAAATTGGCAGAATTATTTTGTAGACCAAAAAAAAAATTGAAAGCAGATCACTAGCTCATTCATAGAGTACAATTTTTTACATTTAGAAAGAGTTCAGTTTGAAAGTTAAGACTTCATAAATATTTGGAAAAATGTAAAAATGATTTTAAGATAGGAATTATATCTTACTGCACAGAAATTTCAAAGCATAGAACAAAACTGATATATAAGGTGAAGAAATTCTGTTTATCAAAAGGCACTAAAAAGAATGTGGATGCAAATAAGCCCTGAAACAGGAAAAGATAGTGTCAACATACTTTTTTTAACATCCCAAAATCAATAACAAAAAACCTGTAAAAGACATAAACAGACATAAACATATCAGATGTTATATGAACAGTCCACAAATAAATGAAAACATGTACATCCTCACTGGTAACCAGAGAAATACAACATAAATACCTGATGAGATACCATTTTACACTACCAGGTTGGAAAATGCCTAGAACTCAAATGATACTAAGTGTTGGCAAAGATGTGGTGCAAAGGGAATTTTACCCACTGCTCACAAAAGGATAAATGAGAAAAACTACTTAAGAAAGCAGCTTGCCTTATCTATTATTCTTGGAGAACCACATACTATTACTCAGAAATACCACATCTACACTTTCTGCCATAAGCACAAGGGTAAACATCAAAGATCTCTGATTTAATAAAGATCTGTTTAACAAAGCTAGACATTTCCATGTTTAATTCCCATATGCCATGCTAAGCAAGTATATTATTTTATAAAATTTCCTCCTGTCCTCTGAAATACACAAATGAAGAATGAATTAACCAACTCTTTTAAAGTGACACTCAAGTCATACAGCAAATTTGAATATAAAAAGTTTGAATACAAATTTGAATACAGAAAACTAAATTTTTGCTACTGTTATTAATAATTAACACAGCCTGACCACCAACAAAGAAAACTAGAACCAGTTACTATTACTAGATTGTGTCTTAAAATCTTTTCTATCAAAGAAAAGTTATCATTTCTAATTTCTCTCATGTAACAAACACAGGTCAAGAACCATGTGAGTGGAAAGCCTTCCAGAGATTATAGGGAGAGTTACCCTCATAGCCTCCTGGAAAATTTTGGAAGACGTTAGGCATGGGCTACTTTTTCAAGTGCCAGAGAAGTTTATGAGATTACCTTTCTATTCTCCCTGCCCCCAAAAAAGCACAAATGACCACTAAGCCCCATTCACCTGAGGAATAATCCCATCACCTTCTAAAAACATCCCCAGGTATTTTGCCCCACTAATCCTATTACCTGACAGAAATTGGCAGGAGGTGGTGCTTGTCTTTAGACATCCTCTACTTCCTAGGTCTCACGATACTATCTGCTTTGGGATTTAATATCATTGTATTGAATTTATGGAGGGAACAATGACTTAAAGCCTTGTAGATAATTGGGAGGCATATGTTCTCATCTCTTCAGATGTGTGAGACAACACCAAGCCCGCCACCAAATCTCGAGTAATCCTCCACCATATTGCACTGAGTCCTCTCACCCAGTCTTGCGCCCCTCCCCCTCAGCTTCCCCACCAACCTCTTTCTCCCCCACCTCCCATCTCCCGCCACACCCATTCCCACCCCCACCACCAGTCCCCTGAAAATCAGTTCCAGTCAGATTTCCAGGGTTTGGTTTGGTCACGATGTTCCCGATCCTACCATGTTAACTGCCTGCCTGAACGCTGGTGAGCGCGAGGAGCCACGGAGGGGGAGGGCCTTACCTTGACACTTGGCGACTTTGATTCCACTGACGTCACTGTAACTTCATCCTCCTGCACATCCGCATCCGGCCAGAGGAATATAAGCGTCCATCACGCGAGGCTGATCCTCACTCAGAGTCCGGACAGCTGTCCTCCCAGAAGGAACCCTCGGGGCTCCCGGAGCAGGCTCTGCACCCTGCGCTCCTGCAGCCCAGCTGCCCCCAGCCCGCCTGACTATCACAGAGACCTCTCACTGCGAGCAGGAACCAGCACCCCAGCCTTCTGCCAGGGCCCAGAGAGAGCCACCTCCAGCGCCGGCCAGGTGATGGGCACCCGACCCGGCAGCCCCAGCGCCTACCCTGCACCCTGCTGGGGACCACAGCCCGGGGAACCCCGCCCTGCCAAGCGCCCACGACACCTGGAGTCCCAGGGCCCCAACTTCCAGATGCCGCCCAACCTGGCAGACCTCACCGGACCCCAGGCAGCAGAAATGGTCACCATGGCGGTCCTGCCCGCAGGCTGTGCCCTAAAGGTGCCCCTGGACGACGTCGAGCTGGTGCTGGAACCCGAGCCAACATCGGTCCTGCAGGTGCGTCTCAGAGGGCACACTCTCGTGCTGGTTCCCGAGGCCCTCCTCCGCTTGGAAGACCTACACCTAGGAGGGCAGGGCCACCTTCCTGCCGGCCTGGAACCCAGCCCTTTCCTGGGTGCTGAGGGAGAGGCCGTCATCCTCCAGCAGAGCTTCTTCTGCATCAGTTCCCGAGAGATGGCTGCCCAAGGGGTCGTCCACCAGGACGCGGGCCACCAGCTCCCGCCGCCTTGGATGGACCATGCAGCCGGGTCAGGCGTCCGCCCTGTGGCTCCTCAGGTAGCTAGCCCCCACCTCCAGGGCCTGGTGCCAGAGCCCTGGCTTTGGGCCCCCACCCCTAGTCCAGAGAGACGCTCTCCTGGCCCCTACTTCAGCCTCAGGTTGCGCCTTCTGGAGCCTTTCCCCAACTCACCCCTGCAACCTCTACCTCCAACGCCGAATCCGGGTCCCCAAGCACGCCCGCAGCGCCCTCGGCGCCCTCAGCATCTTCACCCCAAAGCCCGGAGACGCCTGTTCCTGAATTGAACTGGCCCCTTCCCACAGGCAGGGCCAATTCTGATTGCACCCCCACCTGCCTCAGTGCCCTACGGGACTCCCAGAGTCTTTGCGCTGGCCAACCAGCCACCTGGAGATTGGGCACCTCCCCAGCAAATCATGGCTTTTCCTGAGACTTCCTGCATGGGAGATGAAGACACCAAGAGAAAACATATTCTAGACCTCACCTTAGAAATGGAACACCTGCCCAGCGGTTCCAGACAATGACTTTTCACAAGTCTGGACTTCTTCACAAGATCATCCTCAAGACCCTCCCGCCCCCACCCCCTTGGCATCAGTGACTTTCTCTCCAACCAGTCTCCAGCACTGTGCTGCTCTTCCCCTGTTCCTCCCCCAAACCAAGAAATGTGCATTTCTTATCTTGTCAGTTTCCTTGTATACTTTCCTTTTACTTTATAATAAAGACTCTTTGTTTATAAGCAAGTCTCTCTTGGTATTTTTGCCACATAGCTTGGTGTTGCCAACTTTCTAGAAGAAAATTGCAAAATAGAACAAGGCTTAATGAGCATGTTTTTATCAAATGTGTTAAAAATTTACTTCCTAACCTGCTCAAGTTCTCTTCCACTCAGGTCTTTTTACAGCATGATGGATGGACTGTATGTGATATTTTCAGCATGCGTTGGGACCTGTACTTCTTTTTTACAAGCTCTCTATCTGGCCATTTCACCGAATAAATGGATGTTAATAATGTTTTTTGTATTCCTGTCATCACACGTTATTTTAAACCTTTCAGATTCAACCCTCGACTTTTTTTTTTTTAAGATTTATTTAATTATACAAGAACCGGGGTACAGGCCAGATGCACAGGAGGGTGAGAGTATTCACCAGGCAGAGCAGAGGATAGAACAGGCAGACTTACTGAAATACACTGCTGAGGGGAGCAGCAAGCGAGTCAGGAGAGGTCTGCGTCGCCATGTGGGATTCTCACCAGCTAGCTGGGATCGAACCCGTGCCACAGAGGCTGCGGACAGCTTCACAGTGCGGCGCTCTGTGCAGACGCACAGTGTGGCGCCTGCGCCACCGGGGAGGCTCATCTCGGCTTTCTCTTATGTAAGTCAAACTTCCAACCTAAAAATAAATTTTTATTACATATTTACTTATATTTTTATAAATAAAACAAAATATTGTAAAACTGAAATTATTTTCTTTTCACCACCTTTCCCAATTCACCACTGCAGCCATACAACTCCACCTCCCTCTCTGAACCTAGTTCTCTAGTTGCACACCCAGAACACTCTGGGCCCTTACCTGAAGGCCTGAAAATACCTGTTCCTGGATTGGACTCCTCACCATCCCACCCACATTTAGGCAGTAATGATTTCAACATCCGGGTATGAGTTAGGTCTTGGGTCTGAGTGATACTTGCCACCACTCAGTGATGAAGCATATTCTTCAGCAGACAGGGAATAGATACGGTTTTAGTTTGTTTGTTTTTTTTTTAGCAAACTACCTTAAAGAGTAGCTTGAATAGACTTTTTTAAAAATTCAGTTTCATTTAGCAATGAGGGTAAACCAAAGACAGTCAACCACGGAGTTTTAGCTCCCTTGCCTCTGCTGTATGAGATGTGTCTTCTATGCCTGTCATCTTCAGCTAACTCCATTCCCCTAGTTTCTTGTCATTGTCCTGACAAGACAGCTTTCTTCAGTTGAGTCAATTTCTAAAGGAGATTACAGCTGGAGGCTGTCTATTGATAGTACTCCTAACATTATGGGAACCACTATCATTGAAGAATACAGATTTGTGTCACATTGTCCACCATAATTTCATATTGGTTCTTTTTATCGTGTTCTTCTGTTTATTCTTCTCTTTGATTGTAACTAGAGTAAAGAAATTTTACTTTTTCAATGTAGTCTTTGATTATTTGGATAAAGTTTGATCATATTTTAAAATACTTCTAAAATTAGAATGGAAAAAATTGGTGAAAGCAATTGTTTAATTACTGAAACTATTTATACAAATGCTGTATTCTCCTTTAACAAACAAGTGCATTTTCTTTTTTAATTTTCAAGTGGATATATTTTAACTTCATGGCAGTCTGGGCTTTACCTTGACTTCCCTCTCAGGATGATAAGAAGCGCAGTTACTCACTAGGACACACTCAGCTTCACAGTATGGGCATTTGATCTAATTTATTATTGAGCATTTTTGCATACTCATACTCATGTTCCCACCACTCAAAACTGGCAGCTTTTATTTCTTAGTGCTATTTCTTTAATATGGTCTTTTTACTATAAAGAAAATAAATTATTATAGTGCCTCCCTGGTGGCTCAGGTATTAAAGTCTCAGCATTATCAAACTATCACCAGCCACTGCGGCATAAGTTCGATCCCCGGCCAGGGAGATGAACTACATGGTGCAGCAGACCTCTCCTGATTCGCCGGTGCTCCTTTCAGCAGTGTATTTCAGTACATTAGCCTATTCTGTTCCCTATCTCTGGTGAATCCTATCACCCCTGCATCTCTGGCCTACACCCCAGTTCTTGTATGCATAAATAAATAAAAATAAATCTTTAAAAAAAAGAAAGAAAATAAATTATTATAGATAATGTGGTCATTTCATTTACCCACCCCCCTTTTTTTTAAAGATCTCTTTTCTACTTGATTTTTTAAAGATTTATTTATGCATGGAAGAACTGGGATGCAGGCTGGCGTGGAGCGGGGAGGGAGAGGGAGGATTCACCAGAGACAGAGTGAGAAGCAGAGCAGGTAGATTCACTGAAATACACTGCTAAGGGGAGCAGTGGTTGAGACAGAAGGGGTCTGCTGTGCCATGGGTGGGTTATTTCCCTGGCCACATATGTGAGTTATTATTCTTCACGGTGATAGCTCTGAGACTTACAACCTATACCCCAGGGAGGCCCTACCCGCTTTTTTAAATGGGTTCTTGTGAATTTATTCTGTGTTATGATTGCAAAGACAATTTCAGGAAAACAAAAAACTGAGTTTGCCACCAGTAGACATTTTCTAAAGGAAATCCTAAATGATGTGCTTTAAGAAGAAGAAAAGTGATCCCAAGATGGAAGTTCTGAAAAGCAGAGGGGGAAAAGTACAGAAAGTAGTATGGGAGTAAAGAAGTAAAAGTATGGGAGTAAAGGTAATAGTATCAAGGATGAGTGTATTAAAATATATGCCAACCACCAAGAGAATGAGAAGACAAATCACAAGCTGGGAGGAAATATTTGCAAAAAAACATGTATGATAAAGAATCCAAAAACTAATAATAAAAAAAAATCAGTTCTAAAAGGGAAGGTCATAGTGGATACATGCCTACATTAAGAAATAAGACCGATCTCAAATAAATATAATCCATTATACCTCAAGGAACTAGAAAAGGAAGAACAAACTAAGTCCAGATTTAGTAGATGGAAGGAAAGAATAAAGATCAGAGCAGAAATAAGTGAAATGGAGACTAAAAAACAATAGAAAAGATCAATGAAATTAAAAAGTTAAATAGAATCATTAAACCTCTAGCTACATTCATCAAGAAAAAAGGAGAAACGAGTCAAATAAAACCATAAATGAAACAGCGGATTTTACAACTGATACCACATAATAGAGAGAATCATAACAGACTATTATGACTAAGTATATGCAAAAATTGGACAACCTACAAGAAATATATTAATTTCTAGAAACATACAACCTAGAAAGTCTATATCATGAGAAATAAAAAAATCCAGACCAACAAGTTATTAGTAAAGAGATTGAATCAGTAATCACAAACTTCCCAAAAAACCAAAAGTCCAGGACAAGATGACTTCACTTATAAATTCTACCAGGCATTTACAGAATTAATACAATACTTTGCAAACTCTTTCTAAAGATAGAAGAGAAGAAACACTTCCAAATTCATTTTCTGAGACCACAATTACCCAGATACCGAAACCAGAAACGAACACTGTAAGAAAAGAAATAACAGGCCTATATCCCTGATGAACATGGATGTAAAAGTCCATAACAAAATATTGGCAAACCATATTCAACATACATTAAAAGGATCATATGCCATAATCAAATGCAATTTATTCTAGCAATGCAAGAGTGGGCCAACATCTGCAGATCAATCAGTGTGATATACCATATTAACAAAATGAAGGATTAAAATCATATAATCATATCAAGAGATGGGGAAAAAAGTATTTCACAAAATTTAATATCCATTCAACAAAGTTGTTAGAGGAGACTTCAACATAATAAAGACCATATGTGACAAGTCCACAGCAAACATACTCATGGGTGAAAAGTTAAAATTTTTTCCTCTAAGATCAGGAACAAGACAAAGATGCTCATTTTAGGTAATTTTACTCCACATTTTATTGAAGATGAATTAGACAAGAAAAGGTAACAAAATTTATCTAAATTGGAAAGGAAGAAGTAAAATGTAGTATTTGAAAATAGGATATTACCTATAGGATATTATATTATAGAAACCCTAAGCCTCCTCCAAAATAAATGAAAACTACGATCAGCCCTCAATATCTACAGAAAATTCATTCCAGGACCCTGGAGGATACCTAAATCCCCAGATGCTCCAGTTCATCACATGAAATGGCAAGGTACTTCTAAGTCCTCCCTTAAAGAAGTCTATAGGTTCTTGGAAACTACAATTTCAAGCAAAATGTATTAAAAAGGTAGGTTCTTGAAAAACATCATTTAGGGCAACATCAACCAGGATTGTTTTTTCTCATCAACATTAAAATGAAATGATAATTAACAAAATGAAATTATTGGAAGATCTGCTGTATTTGCATATAACCTGCATATAAACTCCAGTATACTTTAAATCCAGATTACTTGTCATACCAATAAAATGTAAATGCTATGTAAATAGTAGTTATACTGCATTGTTTAGGGAATAAGAAGAAAATCTGTATACATATAATACAGACACAGGCACTATATGTCTAACTACATAGTATGCATTTTTTATCTACAGTTGGTTGAATTCTGATTCTGGAATGAATTCTCTGTAGGTACTGAGTGTTGACCATAGTTTTGACAGTGGAACCCATGGATACAAGGCCAACAGGAAGCATGAATTCATAAAGCAGGAAACAATCAATGAACAAAAATCAGCTGTGCTTCCATGCACTAATAAAAAGCTCTGAGGAGAGGCCCTCCCTGGTGGCCTAGGGGTTAAGGCTCAACGCTATCACCACTAAGGCCTGAGTTTGATCTCCAGCCAGGGAACTAACCCACATGGCACAGCAGACCTCTCCTGTCTCACCTGCTTCTTCCCTTAGCAGTGTATTTCAGTAAATCTGAAATACACTGTTCTATGCCCCACCTCTGTCTATGGTGAATCCTCTCACCCCCAGCACATCAGGCATACACTTCAGTTTTACACACAAAAAAAAATTTAAATTAAAATTAAAAAAAAACTATGAGGAGAAATTAAGAACATAATCTGACAGTTGCATCAAAAAGAATTAATATCTACAAATAAATGTAACCCAGGAGCCAAAAGATCTGTACACTGAGAACTATATGTCATTCATGAAAGAAATTGAAGACATACACACAAAGATACTGCATGTAGGTGAGATCATACATAATTTGTCTTTCTCTCTTATTTTCTTAGCAGTTTGTGACTATGTATGCCGACAGATGATAACCAGACTTATCATGATCATTTGCCAGTATACACATATATCACATTATTATGTTGTATACACACAAGAAAGGGGTAGAAATGAACAATAAAGTAGTATTCATTTTATTTTTTAATTCAACATTTTTCTTTATGCATTTTTTGGGAGCAATTACTCTTCTGGCCATATTATCTGATAATCTAACAATTGCCCTTTTGGATGACTAGCTTATGATAGTTTCTTCACTCTGTTGATGAATGTATAATGGTTTAGTTTGATGGTCCTGCACCCATTTGTACTTGTTGCTGAGAATGAGAAATAGAATTTTTCTTCAAATTCATTCTTTTAAAATATGCTCATTTTCTTTTTTTTTAAAGATTTATTTATTTGTTTATTTATTTATTTATTTAGTTATACAAGCACTGGGTACAATCGGAAGCACGAGAGGGTGAGAGAATTCACCAGAGCCAGAGCGGGGAACAGAACAGGCAGACTGACAAAATACACTGCTAAGGGGAGCAGCGGGCACGACAGGAGAGGTCTGCGCGCCATGTGGGATCGAACCAGTGCTGCAGACACTGCAGGCAACTTCGCAGCCCAGCACTCAACCGCTGTGCCACCAGGGGAGGCCCTAAAATATGCTCATTTTCTATCTTGGTTTGTCAATGGTCAAAGTGAGGGAGTGTCAGGCATGGTGGGATTAGGAGATGGAGAAACTGTAGAATAGAATGACCATGTTGAATCAAAGTTGAGACACTGAACTATCGGAGCATATTGGTCGAAGGTAACAATGAAGAAAGAAAAATGTGGTGGATGGACAATCCTGTGGGAGCTTTTAGTTCTCACATCAGTGAGAAGACCCTTGTCTCCAAAACTCTGCACAAAAACCTGTATTTTAACAAATGCTTTCTGAGCATGATGATTACATACACATGTAGACACACACACATAAACATAAACATGTTAGAATACCATATTTTTATAGAGTCAAGAATCAATTTATGACTTTCTTCAAATTTGTTTAGTTTTTAAATCTCATTTTTAAATGTGTGACAATAGACCTACAATAAAGGTAAGAGGAGTATAATATTTGTTTCCTTCACTGCACACTCTTTTATTTTTCTTCAAGGATAACTTACTCCAAGGAGGAAACATTACAGTATAGGTTTTTTGACCTGATGGAATGAATGTAAGAGGATGGGAATAGGGATGCATATCAAGACTTGCATATGAAATTTTTTAATTGAAAAAGTAGTTCAAAGCCTCCCCAGTGGAGCAGTGGGTTGAGTGCAGTGATGTGAAGCAGTCCACAGCCTCTGCAGTGCCACTTCAATCCCCGGCTGGCCAGAGAGATTCCCATATGGTGCAGACCTCTCCCTTCTTGCCCGCTGCTCCCCTCAGCAGTGTATTTCAGTCCTTCTGCCTGTTCTGCTCCCTGCTCTGTCTCTGGTGAATTTTCTCACTCTCCTGCGCCTCTGGCCTGTACCCCAGTGCTTGTATAAATAAATAAATCTTTAAAAAAAAAAAGTAAAAGAAAAGAAAGAAAAAGTAGCTCAAATGGCATTTTTATCAAGCAACTAATCTTATGGAAAAGAAAACTATTTTGTAGGAAAGATAGTTTAAAAGGCATTATAGAGAATTATAATTCAGCAAAGGAAAAATAAAATTAAAAGATGGATTTGTGGTATGTAAATTATATATCAATAAGTCTATTATTTTAATGCAAATTAGACCATCTCACTTTCCAGCTTACAAGTAGAGTTTCTATGTATTGTTAGAATAAAATTCAAATTCCTTATCAAAAACAAAAAGAAAGGAAGGAAAAAACACTACTCCACAGACTTAAATTCCAACCCAAGCTGCTCTACTCACAAATCAAATGTCACTGTCAAGAACTCTGAACCTCAGTTTTCACTGCTCTAACAGGACATTACATGGGCACCCGCTTCTCGGGACAGGCTCATCAGCTGGAGTGACTGTGTGCGCCTGCCCAGAGAAATCCAGTCAGGGAGTCATTTGCCCTCATCCCCAGAGGGCAGCTCTAATATCAGCTGTGTTTTGAGCTGGATTCCTTTTAAATCCACTCATCAAGGTACCCCTGTCACAGGCTCAAAGCCCTGCAAACTAAGTCTGCATGGAGACCCCAAAAGTGCAGCCAGTCCTTGTCATGCTCATTAGAGGGATCTATGGATATTTCCTAGAATTTTCCTCCTTTTCCTGTTAAGTTGGCAAAGACTCCAGATTATTGCTTATTAACCTGGGGCCCTCTAATTCCACTCCCCTCCCCCACCAACCTGTCTATCAAACTCAGGTGGGAGGAAGAAGACTCATTTTCTGAGAGGCCTGGCCCAACAGGCTCTCCCACTTCTCCCCCTAGGCCTCTTGACCCAACATTCCAGAAGTTTTTATGTGTCCCTGACCATGGACCATGACTATCTGGGCCAGAGCTGAAGGAGGAACTGCAATAATACCCACTGATAGCAAGTACTGACTTTATATCACACATTTCTCCAATAATTTTTTTTAAGATTTATTTATTTATTTATATATACAAGCACTGGGTACAGTCAGAGGCATAGGAGGGTGAGAGAATTCACCAGAGCCAGAGCGGAGAGTAGAACAGGCAGAGTGACAAAGTACACTGCTGAGGGGAGCAGCGGGCGGCAGGAGAGGTCTGCACGCCATGTGGGTCCCTCATCCAGCGGCTGGAGATGGAACTGGTGCTGCAGAGGCTGCGGGCAGCTTCGCAACCCAGCGCTCAACTGCTGCGCCACCGGGGAGGCCCAATTTCTCCAATAATTTCTCCAATGACAATTTCATTCAAGCTGCTACTAGTCCCATTTACCCTTGTTTTCCATATGATAAAATTAGGGCTCATGGAATGTTGAAACAGGGAATCCGAAGTCTCACAGCTCTTAGCAATGAAACGTCACTGTCTTTGGTGAGATCTAGTAGCACAATAGCCCCTCCTTGGAGACAGTCCCATAAGGACTCCAGGACACATTCCCACCAACCTTGGCTGCCCCAAAGCACGGGGACCCATGGGAATCCCTCCCTGGAGAGCCTCAGACAACAAAGATTGCCCTTCTGAGGGGCGGCACTCAGAGGAGTTGGTGTAAGCTTTGAAGAAAGACTGTGTAGCTGAGCAGGAGTAAATCTCAGGCACAGAGACTGTAGAACAATCCTAGTAGCCATCCTGTTTCTTTGAACTGCATGACCCTGTGCAAATCCCTCCCCCTCACAGCATTTCATTTTGCCTACCTGCCACAGTAGAAGAGCTCCAAGGGCCCTCCTACCTGTTATACTTGAAGTAGGAGAGGGAAACACCCATGACAGGCCAGAACAACTTAGGACTGTCCCAGATGTCACCTCTTCCAGGAGACCTTCTCTGAACCCTGCCCCCTGGCCCTCTTTCAGGGTCCCCTTTAGCCCTCACACAGGACCAAGCAAGGCCTGGCTCTGGCTGTGGAGGAACGATTGTTGAAGGAAAGAAGTCACTTTCCAGGGAAAGTAGATGTGAACATAGTGTGCTGCTGACCCTGTAGGCCAGCAGATGACAGGGAAAGCCTGCAGAAACGAGCTGACACTGTGTGTGAGAATCCATGAGTGAGTACATAAGAAGGGGAGTTGGCGAAAGAAGGACCAACACTGGGCAGCTGCCTTCCCAGAAGGGAGCTTGCACAGGGAAAGACCAGGTGGTTGGTTCTGGGGGTGTTGCCAGGGACTGGGCCCCAGAAAGTGGTTCCAGAATCAGAGTCTTGAATGCATGCCAAGTACCCTCCAGGCCCCAGTCAGGAACTAAGGTTTGGAAAGAGGCATGGAAGAGTTAAAAAATCAAAAGGAGTAGCAGAATTTGTGGGGCTATTCCTTGGCCCCTCGACTCTGTCCCTGCTAACTCCTAAAACTCCACTGGGATCACTCCCCTGCCATCCATCATTATTTTTGTTAAACACTATTCAGCATCTTATTTCTTTCCCCATACATCTATGAGTCCTGTGAGGGCTGCTCACAACTGAATGGCAAGCCCCAGCCCTGGTCCTAGCACATGGTAGGCACTCAGGAAATATTTGTTGAACACCAGCACGAGTGAAAGTGGTAGTCTAAAAGACTTCCAGGAGCAAGGTTGTCCTTTCTAGGCCCCTTAGGGTGGCTGGGAGTCAACCTGATGAGGATAGATGGATGGGGAGCAGCCCACAGGCATGGCACCCACCTGCCACTGACTATGCAATTTGGCCCCACATCCACTGAGAAAGGGTGAAAGCTGACTGCCAGATAGCTGTCTAGAACTAGAACCGCTCAGTGCTCTCCTAGCAGTATATCAATGATCCTTGCCCTGGCTTGAGGATCAAGTCAGCATTAAAGAAAGCCTGGAAAACTGTTTCAGCCAGCTTGCTTTTCTGGGACCTGACATCATGCCAGCCCATTCTCCCACACTCACCATGGCTTAGTGATTAGGGGCTGGCCCGTGGCTTGCTCTCCATCACACAGCCCAGATGAGCTGAGTTCTTCCTCCAGTTCACACATGGAACCAAAACATCCTGGCCCTGGTTTTACTTTCCCTCATAAGCCCTTGCACTTCCCTGACTGAGGGTCCTTCTGAAATCCTAGAGGTTTGTTCCCAAGTAGTATATTCCATACACAGTCTGAAGTGGGATTACAGTAGAGATAAATAAAAGATTAGTTTCCAAGTTTCTGGACTAAATAAAGGATCAGATTCTTGGTGATTGCTAGATAAAAGGAATTTTTGGGTTTGTTCATGGATGAACCTATTCAGAAGCAGTTTGGGGCAGTGGGTGGGACCAGAAGCTCAGTTTTCCCTGGGGTCTTTTTGTGGGTCTCCCTCACTACCCACTCTGGCCATCTGGTTTCACTTCTGAGACAGGCAGAGCAGGCTAGGCAGCAAGGAGCCCAACCAAGGAGGCTGGTTAGAGTTTCCAACCAAGTTGGGTATTGAATCAGAAGTGGCTGAGCATAACTCGTCCTTACACTGGATTTGGAGGGCCCCCATTCCCCACTGGAAGGTGATGTTCAGGTAACACTGAACAACACTGAACATCTCTAGAAGATATTTGCTTGACAATCATAACTCTCCAGAACATCACCAACAACCTAGAATTAAACAAAAGCAACCTCTGCTACTAGATCTTCTTATTGTTCACATAAGTTTTACAGAATTAACTGTCTTGCTTGTCCCTAGGGTATGGAAGATTTGGTGCAGCAAGTTAG
Organism: Talpa occidentalis; assembly: GCF_014898055.3. Lineage (NCBI taxonomy): Eukaryota > Metazoa > Chordata > Mammalia > Eulipotyphla > Talpidae > Talpa > Talpa occidentalis. Next base: position 98,526,447 of record NW_023604295.1, read on the forward strand.
AAAGGAGAGCAGAGAAGTTTCCCTAAAGTAGTTGAGTATCTGACTGGGGAGCAAAAGGCACCATAAAAAGCAAAAAAGAATCACAAAGTACTTGTTGTGGGCTATGTGGTGGCCTAACAATCACCAGTTGGTATTCTGAATTCTGAACCCAGCAGACCAAGGAAAAATTCGTCTGTTTGTCAACCTTTGTTTATAAAGGCAAGGGAGCCAGTCCAGGATGAGCTCCATGGCCCAGGTGGCTAACGGAACAAAGATCTATCTCCTCACTTAGTGTAAGAATTCAGTTGGCCGAAAATGTAATGTTTGTAGGACAGATAAGTCACCATTGATTGGGATAATTAAAGAATTTCTCTGGTTGAATTTATGTTAACAGGATGACATCTGCAGTAATAGTAGTAGTGGTGGTGGGAGTAGTAGCAGTAGTAGAATAGTCATCATTTTATGAGAATTTACCAGATACAACTGTGAACACATTTCACTGCTAACATCTTTAATCTTTTTAGGAATCCCATGAAGTTAACAGAACTTGGCTGTGGAAATAAAGGCTCTGGGAAGAAAAGGAAAGAATCCTACCTTGCTTTAATCAGATTTATTTTTAATTTTTAAGGAGAGTTCAAAATGCCAACTATTTCTTTATAATTCTTGAATTCAACCTGAATGATAAATATGACTATGAAGTAAAGCAATATCATCCAAAGTAAGTTTTAATCAGACATCTACATGCATTATCACATTGTGAAACATGAAAATGAAATGTTCATTTTCCATCTAATACATGTGTATTTCAAAGATCTCTATGTTTAGTAACATGAAGGGGAAAAGTCACAAATATTTCACTATTTTTCACTTGCCACTCAGTTGTTTTGGGAACCACATAGACAGAGAGCATCAGGAGTTTGTGTGTACGTCTATCTGTCTCTCTGTCTGCCTCTCTCTCTCTCTCTCTCTCTCTCTCATACACAGACACACACACAGATACATATACACCAACTTAGAGACTTTGGTTGAGCCCCAATCAGCCCCAGTTTCCCTTCCTCCAGGATCCTGGTCTGAGATGGGTAGAGCAACGCAGGTTCCACACAGGATAATTGATGATAAGCAACACTAGCAACCTGGACCCTTAACACTCCCATTTCATTTGGGTTTGGGATAAAAGGAAAAACGGCTCTAACAAGCTGCTTTCTATGTGGGTCTCGAAGGTCAGTACAGAAACCTAAGTGTATCAGACTGCTGAGTATCAGGATCCTGGAGGCAGCCAATGAGGAGCAGAGGGAGCCATCCTTCCACGTGACCCCCTCACAGAAACAGTGGTTCTGGGAATCCAAAACTTGAACTCAACAGCTGGCAAACAACTGCAACAAACTGAAGCTTCTCCATTTTTTTTTTTTTTGGTGGTTTGATAACTTTATTTGACAATCAGTGGTTAGTTTTCACCCACACTGACTAGATTTTTGACAGTGGTGACAGGTACAAAGGTAACCAGTGTATAAAGCTTATTTGGTGAATCTTCATCCTCATTAGTTTTCTGGACAACCAGAAAACTGTGCGAATAATCCCTAATAATGGAAGCAGGGCAGTTGGTATTTAAACCTAAGAAAGTGAGGCACTGTGCTTTCATTTACACTTGGTTATCCAAGATACAGAATGGGACGTTCCTTATTTCTTTGGCTTGGACAGCTTTGTTGAGCCTGGTGTCAATGTGTACATCTGGAGTACCCATTTCCTTCTGGGTGAATTTCTGGATCCCTTTTGGGGCTCCTAAAAGAGGGTCACCTCCGGGAGCCCACTCCATAGATGTGCTTGTGAATCTTGATGATCTGTTCTCTGGTCACTATCTCAGTCTTATGTCTCCATAGCCCACTCACAATTGCACACAAAGGTTTATAGCATATGCTTTGGTGTTAGAATGATCCTATTTTGAGTGCCAACTCTACCACACACTAGTTTTGTAACTTTGGCAAGTGACTTCAGCTTTCCATGCCTGGATTTCTCCATCAGTAAAATCGGAAAATAGCTGGACTTAGCCCAGAGAGTTGTTATTAGGATTAAATTAAATCATATATATGGCAAGTGCTAAGCCATATATGACATATAATAAATGCTCAATAAATGATAGTTCTTTCTGTTGTCCCGACACCACACTGCCCTGGACATATCACCTGAACTGCCATCACCCAGTGCTTGTCTAGACAATTTGGAAAAGGTCCCATTCTGAGATCATTCTTGTTCATTTCACTTTTCCTACAACCAGATGGAGGATCTTAGAACCCCATAGGCAAATGATTGCAAGTGCTAAATAAATCACAGTAGCATGTGGTTTTGGAGAAGTTAGGAAGCCCAGTAACCATAGGCAGACTCATCTCAGAGCAACTGCCACAAGATGGCAGCCTAAGAAGTAGCCATAAATATGCAGAGTTCCTCTGAGGCAGGCTTCTGTCAGCTGGAGGCTCTCCCAGCTGTGCTCACACTGGTATTAGAAGAGCCTAGCAGTATACAAGCACCCCTTTGCTGTACTTGCTGAAGCACTCTCTGCTTTCCTTACCTCATTAGGGATAGTTAGCACATCAAAATGGGGTGGTTGGTATTTTCACTTAAGTGAGGCACCGTTCTTTCATTTACTCTTTGTTGTGCAAGAACAATTGATGAGTTTCTTTTAAACACCACTTTAGTTGATTAAGAGCCCCAAAGGATATACTAAAATAAAAGGGACTAGTAAAAAGCACCCCCCAAAAAATAACTATTATTATCTATTATTCATATGCAAATAAGGGAGCTACCGGCTAAAACAATGCAATATGTTTTATTCTGATGATATATAATTTGCAAAATATGTGGGTTCTAAATCTGAACCTTATCAGGAAAAGGAAGTGGTTTCTATTTTCTAGTTTTGGAAATAAGGTCCATAGGAGTGGTCAGCTCAAAAGGTCTGAGACCCCCATGTCCTGTGGGTTCCAATTTTTTGCAGCATCTCCTCTGACCCCCTGATCCAACATGGAGGAGTACCCCACACTCATTCATCCCACAAACAAACATTTGTCATACTCTATATGCATTATCTCATTGAGTCCTCCTAACAAAACTTTACACAGGTAACGACTAATGTTGTCCCCATCACAGAGGTGAGAATACTGAGGTTGGGTGGTGTTAAGTCACTTGTCCCAACGTCTGTAGCCAGGAAGTGGCAAGTCCAGGAGTATATGTAGTTTTCCTGACTCCAGTACTTAATTTCTAACAACTTCATGGTCATACCTCTCCCCCACCGAAGGAACTCCTAGGAATCCATGAAGGTCCAGACAGTGATGGTGGGTGGTGGAAAGTTCATGGTCTCTGACCCCAAGGGCCTTTACAGCTACATGGGGCAGGACTAACAATCAACCACCGTGAAGTTGGGATGGGATGGTTTTCTTTTGGGGGTAGAGGGGGTGATGCTATTCTTGCATAAGGATCTGTAGGAGGAGTTTCTGAAAGACAAGATTTCAAAACCCCAGGGTCTTGCCATGACACACTTCTGCCAGAATTCCAGGAGCCCTCCATTTTGCCTATATTTCTCTGGAACAATGGGAGAGGGCTAGGCCAAGTTTTGATGACAGCACAGCATAATATAACCTTGACTTGGCCTTGTTGCCTACCCACGGATGTCCTGGTCCAGAGGTAACATGATCTGTCACCTCAGGCCTGAGCCAATATTAAGAATGGGGTTGAAATCATCATGTTTCCCCCTGTGAACTGCTGTGACCAAGATAAGCACTTTCAAAGGGCAGCTGATAAAATTGCTGTTTTGACCCTCCCCTTAGCTGAAAACCAGACACCATCAAAATAGCTTTTCTTTTTATTAGCTACATTATTGGAAAAATAGTGAGGGATTGATTTCACAATTGATTCTCCAAATAAAGATAATGTCTGCAGAGCAAGCAAGCAAGAGCTGACAAAGGATGGACACAACCGTGTGTACATGTGTTCCCCTGTTTGTCATGTGGCCGTCTCATCCAGGAGCTTCAGCCTCCACAGACAAGACCCAGCTGCCCCCAGTGTTCATGGAACACAGTCATCTGAGCTCAGCATCCTTGATTTTTGACCTAGAAAGCAGAAAACTCTAATGGAGTATCATTCATTATATCAACAGCCTCTAGAGAAATTAAAAATTTAAAATAAAGCTATTCTCTTACCATTAGGTAGTCAACAAATGTCTTTTGAGGGCCAGATCAGTTGCTAAATGCTGGGGATACAAAAGTCATCAAAAAAGTTAATTCTGCCTTTACATAGAGTATACGTTTGTAGGGAAGGTGGCCATAAATCAAATAATCATGTAAATACAAATAAATTAGCAAAGACAAGGGTAACTTGGCTAAAGAGGTAGTATTGGGGGGCAAAGAGAAGACAGGATGGACAGTCACCTGGGTTAGACTGAGAGTGTTGGTGATAATTGACATTGAGTGAGAGGAAGCTGAGCATGATTTCGTTTGCAGTTGCCCTGCTTGGGACCCTGCAGTTGAATTTGGCTGGGGTGGATATGCTTGAGTTTAGTCTTGGGCATGTGAAACCTGGTGCTTTTGACTCATCCAAGAGACATGGCCATTGACCAGCTGAGTAGAAATTTGAGGCTCCCAGGAACAGTCTAGTCTGAAAATAGACATTTGAAAACCCTGAACATGGATGAATAGAAAGAATGGATTGAGAAGAGAATTGAATGAGAACTAGGTAGAGCTTGGGCAGTAATTACCTTTGGCATCTCCCCAGTAACAAGAGGTCCCAATCATTTGCCACCACCTCACTGGTGTGATTTTTGTTCTGCCACTTAGTGCATGTGCACCCTGTTGGAGCTCAGTGTCCCACACATCATATTCTTTGCAGCCTTTGATCTCTCCCTTTATGCTGCCTCACTACCCATGCTCTCTTCCCTGCTTCAAAACATCCTCCACTCCCAGGCCTCACCCAGCTCCTCAGCAGAAGGGAAAGAGAGCTCCAAAACTAGTTGTGTCCCTTCAGAGGGGTCCTCGGACCTGGGCGTTCTTTGGAATCATTGGGTGACAGCCCAGCCCCATTAGAGTTATCAACGTAATTGTTCTGGGTTGCCTGTGTGGTATGGATTTTCCAAAGCTCCCCAGGTGATGTTATTGGGCAGCCAGGACTGGGAGCCCCAAGAAAGTTAGGGTTGCCCAAACTGGAGAGTTCATTTCCCGGTCTTGTACACAATAACATGACAGGAAGGATTTCTCAAGCGTCACAACCGACACCTCTGGCTGTGCTCCTGTGTCTCAAGACTGAGACCATCTTTGGCTTAGGAGGACACCTCTTACCTCAGGGTCAGGGACCAGAGACCCTTTGTGACTGAGCCCAGACTTTGGTATCAGGCAGCCTGAGTCTCAGCAACTTCTCTTACAAGCTTGTTAATCTCCCAGGGATGCTATAATAAAATACTGTAGAATGGCTGCTTATGAACAACATTGATTTCTCACAGTTCTGGAGGCTGGAAAGGCACCAACAAATTTAGTATGTGGTGAGAGCCTGCTTCCCAGCTCATAGCCCAGGTCTTCTCCTGTGCCCATACATGGTGGGTCGGGCAAGGGATTCTTTCAGTCTCTTTTTTAAGGGCATTAATTCCATTTGTGAAGGTTCTTTCCTCATGACATAGTCACCTCCAAAGTCCTTACCTCCAAATTATCATCACATTGGGGTTAGGTTTCCAATGTATGAGTTTGAGGGGGACACAAACATTCATTTTGTAGCCCAGGCCTTGGAATTTGGGCAATCACTGGAACTTTCTGAGGTTTAGTTTCCTTCCATGTGAGAAAAGTAAACTTCAGTCTCGATAGTAACAGCAGGGACTCTATCATAATCACCATGCACAGGAGCCACTAAAAAAAAGCTCTCAAGTAATCGTTGGTATAATTTTTATCAGCAGCAAAATTCCTCTTACCTCCCATGGACCCTCTCTCTTCCTATTCCTCTCCTTTATTCTCTGGACACCCTCAGCCCTCCCAAAAATACTGAACAGTGTTTGGGCCATAGGGCATGCCCAAAAAATAAAAATAACAATGGATACCATGTAATAAGCACAGACTATGTGTCAGTCTCTGCTAATAGTCTAGACTTTGGCACAGGCGCACACATTAATGGCTTGAGACAGTTACTACCCCCTCCTTTTGAGGTCCTGGGAGTTTAGGTGTGAGGTTACCAATTCTCACACAGCCAGTGGTAGCACAGGCCTGATTCACTCAAGAAAGAAAGCCTGCCTCTGCCCTTGTACTAGTCCTGAGATATACTCTGGTTCACAACTTGCCTATTGATCCACTTAGATGATCGTATTATTTTTAAAACACTGGATCTTCATTTAAATACCAACAGGATATATTAGACTGTTTTCTTCAGGTCTTAGGGTTCACAGGGCACCCCAACATGCTTGTAATATATGTGCACCAGCTCCAAGACTTCTAGCCCTTATCCAAGAAGAACAACTCCACTCCCCTCTACTGGGAAAATCACCAGTGTTATAGGAAAGGAAACTTCCAGTTACTTGAGGCAGAGCCTCTTTCTCCTCCCAGAATGCAGAAGTCCCATGACTTTCCTAGTGCAGAGCTCACTGCTCTGTAGCAAACTGCCATTTTCACAACCACGGGGGCCCTTCCTCTGCCTGGTGGGCTGCCATTAGGACATGGGTGTGGGGGGGGCCCACCCACCACCCCCCACCCCCCAGGCCAAGAGGCCTGACTGCCCTGTTTGTACTCGATTCCGGGGTCATTCCTATCAACCCCGCCGGCTGTGGTGTCAGAAAGTGCAGGCCCGCACTGAGAGCCGGGTCACCCTTAGCCGCAGGGCTGCCCACGGGGGCGCCCTGTTTATTTTCCTTCCTGGACACATTGGTGACTTGGTGTTTGAAAAACTCCAATGAGGCTGGAATGAGAGTCCACAGGAGAATGGATGGTCACCTCACAGAGGCCTGCTGGTGATTTGGAATGTCCTTTAGAAGGTTTTTTAATAAACTTTGTTTGTATCTGCCTTGATGAGGAACACATTTGCCAGCGACTTTGCAGGGATGTTTGGTTTTGAAGCTTCCCTTTCTTGGCCTTAGAAGTTCTTGGTGGCAGTTGCTGCCTGTAGGCTCCTGGGACTCCCCTGTGGAGGGCTGACCTGCCTCTTGCTTTGTCCCAGTAACTTTAGTCCCTGGCCCCTGGTGTCCCTGATAAACTCCAGAGCACAGAGTGCAGGGTCAGAAAGATTTGAAAGTTCAACAGGAAAAAACGTCCCATTACCTTTTTTAAAGAAGTTTCTAGGCCCAGCACTGGAGTTTGTTTTTTTCAATCCATCAAGTAATGTCTCTGACTGCTGACTGTCCCAGTTCTCTGCTTTTTCAGCCTATATCCATTGTGAGAATTAACCTTAGTATCTTACACACACAGCAGTTCCTGCCCAAGGACCCCCAGCAAAAAGAGGAAAACACTTAGAAACCTATTCTTCCCACTGGTTTATCTCCTAGGCAGGGCCAGGCAACGCCCAGTCTTGCCATGTGTGGTAAGTGCCCTGAAACTGTGCTGAACTGTGGCTATTCACAACAACGTTCTATTTGGCCAAAAGGGATGCCCCCTCAGCCCCAGTGCTCAGTGGTCGGGAGCACGTTTGTCAGCCATACTCTGGGGAAATGGCAGCCATGCCACCCTTGCAAGGACTTCTCTCCAGCTAGTCCAGTCACACTTGCAGCAGAAAGCAGGCTAGTCAAACAGTTAGGTTGGCAGAATTCCAGGTCAGGGGGTGGGAAGAATGCAGCAGGGCAGGGCCCCCACCCCATTTATTCAGGGTGATTTCCATGTGGCTCAGTGTTTCAGAGCTCACGTTGACTGACCCATTAGGCAAACACAGTAACAGCCTGGAGAAGGGGCACCATGGACTCCAGGTAAGACACACACCACAAACCACTAAGACCAAGTCTGTGACCTGCTGGCAGTCAGGGTGGTCCAGAGGAAAGGGGCTTGCCTCTCAGTCTTTCGAGTCTGGATTTAAAGCTGGACTGGATTTAAAGCTCGGCGTCCCTCCTCCCCACCTGTGTACCTTGGACAAGTTACTTCACATCCCTTCAGTTTCTCATCTGTAAAATGGGGTAATGGTATTTGCCTTGAAGGGCTGTTTTAGGGTTTTAAATAACATATGATCTATGCACGTAAGCATATCTGGAAGGACAAACATCAAAGTTGGGAGAGGAAAAAAAGAGAGGGGAGAGAATTGAATGGGGGTAGGGGGAGGGTATGCTTCCATTTTCACCAGGCAGAAAAGGACGACAGTGAGGAAAAAGAGAGAAGACTGTGTGTGTGTAATTTATTTTCTGATATGCCAAGCACATTTTACTTAGTAAATGCTTAATAAATAGTAACTACTGTTGCTCATTTTTTCTCAAAAATTCCTGGGTCCTTATGGCTGTGGTAAAGAGCCTGTCACCATTAAAAGGCTCCTGTAGAAGTCCCTTTTGATTCTGACAGGGGACAGAAGGAAGAGTTTCAGTCAAAGGGCCCCTAATCCCTTCTTTATTTTGGTTCAAAAACACCAACCAGAGAGGAAGCTGGGTATGTGGACGCTCGGTAGGTCACTTTCTTGTTATGAAATCCGAGAGCAAGCAGTTCCCGCCTGGCTAGCAAACCTGCAGCCTCCCTTCCGGCCTCTGCTGGAGCCCCTCAGGCCTGCCTCTCACCACCCAGTGGCCCGCACAGCCTCCCTCTCGATGCCATCCTGGAGGGGCAGCCCAGATATGCGGTACAAAAACACAGCAGTAGCAGCCATTTCATAACATCACGTGTCTAAATAAATGGAGCTGTTGACTCAGGCTAATTAGATGAGGGGCCTTTCCTAGAGAGCAATCTGTGTGAGGCTAAGAAAAACAGGATTCTCAGTGGAATTAGGCTCCTAATCCCCAGCTTCCCCGGCAGAGCTGCAGCCTGGAGGAGCAGGGGGGCCTCCCAGATATGCCCTATCGGGAGCCAGCCAGAAGATCTGCTGCATTCCTACCCTGCCGCCTGCCTCCAGCCTGGTCATCCCTCCTGGACAGGAAAATGGGGGCCTCAGAGCCTCAGACTGAGGGCTTCCCTTGGGCCTCACCCCTAAGATGTGGGCAGCTAGGGTGGGTGAAGGAGCCCCACAATCCCCTCATCATCACCCTAGATGCACTCATTTTGACCACAGGATGTAGGCACTGTCTCAAACAGTGGCCACTCGGCTTCACGTTCCTAGTAGAAACTGACTAAAGGCACAGATGGGTTTATGCGGAACCCCCCCAAACACCCAATAGCATACTAAGAAAAGAGCAGAAAAACAGGAGGGAGGGGGTGCTATAAGGCATCTGCACAAGGGCTGGCCATGGTGCCAAGCCCACCCCTTTCTACATTCACATCTCTTACTGTGGGTACCTGTGAGCAGGGACCTCATTCAAGTCACCTCTGCCCTCAGGTCTAATTAGGATCCAGGACTTGCTGTGAGTACTCATCAGGAATATGTTTGAAGGGGTCAGCCTCTTGCCCAGGCTATAGGAAATGCTTCATCAGGGATCTACCACTGTCCACGAGGACTATGGGGGGTGTGAAGGGAGGGAGAGGGGAGAGAGAGAGAGAGAGAGAGAGAGAACACAGGGAGCTTATAAACTGAGAAGAGATGGACTTAGAAAGGACCAACTTAGAAAGAACTAAGCAACTGGTGTTCAGAGATGAGGAAGAGGTGACAGGAAGAGCCAGACAGAGCTTCCTGGATGAGCTGACCTTTCCCGTGCTCTATGAAAGCATAGGTGGACTTTTGATAAGTGGAGAGGATGGAGGTGACATTCAGGTTGGGGGACAACAAATGCAAAGGTGGGAGGCCAGAATGGGGCCTAGCAAGAGAAGAAAGTCTGCTGAAGGGAACTGTTGGAGAAGATTAGCTTGCTGGAGTGGGTAGGCAAATCAGGGCTCTTGAGTAGGCCAAACAAGGCCCATCATGGAGGTATTGGGGCCCAAGCTGGAAGTTTTGCATCAGTCAAACCTTTTATTTTACTGATTGCCAGTCACAGTCAACTTGCTCCTGCCTCCTTGCCTTCACTAATGCAATACCTACCACCTCTAATGCCTCTAAGTTTATCTCTGTGCTCCCATACTCACCTTCCCCTAGAACCTTCTATATGGGGAAAGCATGGGTTTAGGAATCAGACTAGGCTTGAACAAGTCATTTAACCCAATATACCTCATCTGCATGCTCATAAAATAGGGAGAATATCTATCTCCATTGCTATAATGAGGATGAAATTAGGTGAGGCATGCAGAGTGACTATGCCTACTATGTCTATCACATAGATTTTCAATAAACATTTGTGGTATGAATGGATTTAAAGCCATTAACCTCCAAACCTCCCCTACACTACACAGAAAGGCTTTTCCTCCATCCTGTAAAGCCTTAATCCCTTCTCTCCTCCCCACACTTGGTAGTGTAGGTTCCCCATTGAAATGCCTTCCCATTTCTTAGCCTAATCAAATTCCCCATGGAGGCCCAGTTCTGCACCCTCAGCCTTGGTACCACATGAACTCCTGATAGGAGACTGTAATGGGGCAGGAGGAGCCAGAGCAGGATCTCTATGATTCAAGCAGACGGGGTAAAGGAGGGTCCTGGAGCCCTTGGTGGCTTTTCAGGCTTTTATTGGGATTTACCAGGTACACGGCAGGCAGGGGTGCTGAAGGGCTGGGAGGCTGGCAGGTCTCCCTGCCCTCAGCAAGTCTTCACTCTACCTGGGCTCTCCGGCGTTCTCTGGTGACCTTGTTCTCTGCTGCTCTCGTCGTTCTTCTGGCGTCCCCGTGACACCTCCCTTATAAGCCCAGTCTCAGCCCAGGTGTACCCATCTACATATGCCCACACCCCACTCCAGGTGCCCACCATCAGGCATGCATTCAGGACCACAGGGATCCATCATCTATCCTAATGGCGGGAAGGCAGAAAAGCCTGATACCATTTACTTACCCTACAGAGACCCAACATTATACAGGGCTTTCTTAGGGGGTCTGAAATTCCACTCCTTGGGGGCAGAGAACATTCCAACTTCCCTTGTACCCTCCATGATACCCAGGGCAAAACTGGGCAATTATCGCCTGCTGGGCAGGGAGCACTGCGCAGATAACATTGAGAGCCAGGCAGATAACAGAAATGAGGGAGCCAAACCTGGCGGCTTACACTAGACAGGCATGACGGGACCTGGGGCAAGCTGGGGAGGCTGGTGGATTGGATGGTCAAGTGGTGCAGACAGTAGACTCTACAGAGACAGAAGTCCTGGATCACTTGTGTGCTAGGTGTCTATAGCCAACTGGCTTCCCCTCTCTCTGAAGAGGCACACTGTCCAAAGAGGCTAATAAACCCTGCCTCGGCAGCTCCCCAACTGTGAAAAAGATCAAATGAGTCAGCACTTGTAAGAATACTTTGAAAACCTGAGCCACAATGGAGACCTGAGGGACCATGTTCAGATGTCCTAATATTTTCTCTAAACTGGGCCCCAAATCTCAGATGATCAGGAACAGGTGTATGGAAAAGGAGCTTAAAAATCTCCTGCTGCTCTGCTGGGAGCAGCCTCCTATCTCCCCAGGATCTCTGCCTGCCTTGGCTCCACAAGGGTATAGTAATTGGGTCCCTCTGGAAAACAGCAGAGGCGGCTTAGAGCAGCTGGAGACAGCAGAAACCTTATCCCCCTCCAGATCCCTGACATTCTCCTTGGCTCCTTTCCTGCTGCCAGCCAGTCCTGAATCTTCCTGGTATCACCTGGTGTCCCCACCCTCCCCTGCTCCCCAGCCCCCCCACTGCTCCCCTCCATTGCCCTGCCCCAGCATAGGGCAGTCACTGGAGGTGCCCCAGAGTTGTCTTCCCTGCAAGGTCTTGGTGGCAGCTGCCAAATGGCACAGTGACCTCCTCAACCCCCAGCTCCTGTGTCACTCTCACATCCTGGAGCAGAGGGCCACTGAGTCCCAATCTGTGGCCAGCCTGAGCCCAGAATTGAGGCCGGCCGTCAGCAGTTACCAGGAACACAAACTGCCATGAACAAATGCACTCACCAACTTCACATCAAAGGTGATACAATGAGTTACCCAGGCTTGAACACCTGCTATTTGCCCAGCATCTTCCAAGTGCTCCCAGCAACTCTGGGCAGTGGTGTTACAACACCCATTTTTCAGAAGGGAAAATGCAGCTCAGAGGGCTTAGGTAACTTGCCAAGATACAAAAAAGCATTCACCCCCCCAGGTCAACTATTAAGGACCTGCTTGTGCTATCAAAATGCCTCAAACATTTCCTGAGCACCTACTGTGTGCCATCTCTCTCAGAGTACAGAGAATATAATGATGCACAAAACAGATATGATCTCTACCTGTGTGATACTTATGGAGCAAGAGATGAAATAGACACTGAGTTTCAAATTGGAGAAATACATACACAAAAGTAGTGATAGAAGCTGTAGAAGAGCTGCACCAGGAGGCCCTGCCCTTTGTGGGAGCTAGTCCTGAAGGAAGAATCAGTGGTAACTAGGAGAAGCCAGGTGCTGAGGGCCAGTGGCATGGTGGTGTTGCCAGATGCCGAGAGCAGGTGGTTAGGAAGGAGAATGACAGAACTGAAACACCGTCGGGGGACTGGAGAACAGGATCCTGGAGCAAGCACCCCAGAGGAGGCTGGGGGCGAGCAGAGCCACACTACCCCAGGCTTTACAGACCAAAGTAAGAATTTGCTCCTGCCTTTGAGAGCATCCCCCCACCCCAAGAAGCCACCTGAGCAAGAGCATCAGATTGGCTTTTTTTAAATTAAATTTATTTTCTTACATTGTTGATAGTTTTTGTACAGTAGTCTTATGGTCCCTTGTGCTCCTACCTCCCCTGTTTTGACTCCTCTCCCTTCCCCTCCTCTGCTGTATGGGGTTGGCATATTTAAAGACCACACCAACTACAGTGCAAAAATGATTGTTTACACACAGACAGAGAAACAGGCCTCCTGACCGTGCCAATCCGATCATTACCTGTGGGCCAAGTATCTCCTCATGCCCAACCCAGCCTGGGACCTTATTCTGTCCAGCTCAGGTCAGGAACCAAGCAAGCCACTCTGAACAGAAACACCTACATCCAAGCCTCACCTGGGGTATGAGAAACCCATCCCTCACAGCAATGGGGGTAGCAGGTCCTAGGTACTGTGTGACTGAAGGCAGGTTCACTCCACTGTTACAAGGTGTGAAGATGAAAACTCAGTGTGTACAATCTTCCAGCTTACTTTTTCTGCAAACTAAAATATCTCAGTCTTCTTCAAACTATAGACTTTCATCACAATCAAAAGTGTGCACTACTCAGTCGTTCATTATCCAATTCTTTTCATTTTTCACTATGCTTAAATTATTCAAAAGAAAAAGTGAGGTGTATGATAATTTTAATTTAATTCTAGTGAAATAAAGAGGTTAATTTTTTAAAAACAGAGGAACATGTATTGCCTCTATCAAGGGCAATTTGGCTTATCTGTCAAAATGACACGTGCATGAACCCTTTAATCCAGCAATTCTACTTTTAAGATTATACTCACACACATGCAAAGTCACATATATTTTTTGAAGGACAATAGAAGATTCTGCATACACAGCTGCTTTGAAATACATAAAATAGCTCAAGGATACTGATGAAGTTGGTAATACTGGACACCTATGAGTAGGAACTGACTTGTTAAGCAATGGGGTAGGAAAGATCTATGCACTTCTTAAAATTTTGAACCATATGTCTATATTACCTAGTTAATAAATTAGGATATAGATGTGCAATGGGATACTATTCAGAAATAAACAGGAAAAAATGGTGGATGCACTCAACAACATGGATGAATCTACAAGAGAGTCAGCTGTGTAACAGAAACCAGATACAAAAGACGACATATAGAATAATTCTACTTATATCAAACTCCAGAAATACAAACCGAATCTATGGAGATAGAAAACAAACCAGTGATTTTCTGGGACTGAAAACAAACCAGTGATTTTCTGGGACTGGGGCTGTGATGGGTGATTGACTAGGAAGGGGCACAAAGGAACATTTTAGGATGATGGAAATATTCTTTGTATATTGAGATGTTCCTTACATGGCTGTTTAATGTGTCAAAACTCATCAAAATATACATTTCAAATGGATGCATTTTATTGGATGAAAACTGTATCTTAATAGAGTTTATTTTCTTAAAGAGGAAAATACTTGTGTGACATAAATCAATCAACAAAGATTTTTTAAAGCAACAAAACCCAGTATTAAGATCCTAATGGGAAAAGTACTTTCTAACAAGCCTGACCTTGTCTAGAAAGCAATGGTTGGAAGAATAATCACAAGAACTCCTTTATCAAGTCTGTCTGCTGCACCCAATTAAACCCAAATTATTTTTTAAAGCAGACTTTCTTTTATCAATCCAACAAATAATTGAGAACCAAACATGAACAGAAGCAAATCCACAGGTTAACCCCTGCTCCTATCCCAGCAGTTAGGTTATCACAGACCTAGCAGCTTAAACCATCAACTACTCACACAGAGGGACCAGTCCTTCCCCCAAGTCATAGTTTTTTAGGCTGGAAGAATCCTTAGCAGTTCTCCCATGGCAAGGTCCATGAAAGGGGGTCCAATTATTCTGAGCAGCTTCCTTCCCACTGCCCAACAAAAGCCACTATCCCATCTCTGGTACTTGCTATCCCCCCTGTAGGATCAATGGCCTAAGCAGTCAAGATAGGGGTCTGCTGTCCCTGCAGTTGTCAGAATAGCTGATGCCAATCTGGACATCAGATTAGCAGAGAATTATTAAGGAGCCAAGATTATTCCAACATAAACCAGGGAGTAGTCACAGGGCCCATGGGCAGGCACTGCTCAAAATCTAGAGCCAGAATGAGTCATAGGCTGTCCCTAGAAGCCAGGATTCTTGTCCACCCACTCCTCTCCCTCTGCCCCATAAAAATTATGTTTATATTATTCCCATTAAATATAAATAATTTACACAAAGCTATGTATGTATAATTTTATATGATTAATATATCTATACTGTATATATTTATTTTATATTATTTATATATTTATTTTATAATATATTGTTTCTTTTATATTACATGTTTATAGTATTAATGTATAAATATATAATAATTAATATATACATATGTGATAGTTCTAATCCATAAATATATATAGAAGCCATCCCTGGTCCCTAAGTATCTACTGTTCTTTTTCTTCACACTTTCCACCTACTAATCTTAAGTCTACCTACTCAGCTGCAGTCTAGCTACTACATTGCCCTCCTCAGCCCATGTCACAGAAACTGCTAAAATAATAATATTGATAAAAAATGTTCATAGCAGCTTTATCATAATTTCCAAAAACTGAATACAGCTTAGGTATCTAATAATAAGAGAACAGGTAAACTAACTGTATTATAGGCAAAAACAATGAAGAAATACACACAAACAGAAAGGAGCAAACTACTCATACAGACATGAGTGACTCTCAAAATCATTATGCTAAATGAAAGAATACTTACCCAAAAGAGCTCACTTGGTAAGAATCCATTTACATGAATTTCTAGAACAATCTTGCAAGGTAAAAACTTGTCCATGGGGAAAATATCAAAAGAACAGTTGCCTTTGGGCAGATGCTGGTATTGACTGGGAAGGGCCATGAGGGGATTTCCTGAGGAATTGATAAAGTTCTCCTAGACCTTGATAAGGAGTTGCATTACACAGGTGTATTCCTTAGTCAAAACTTAGAGTTAATATTGACTCCTATGGGAAAAAGAACTATAAACAAAAATTTAACTCTACTTAACTTTAAGCATGCTGAACTGTTTCAAGATAAAGTATACTAATGTCTGCAACTTATTTTGAAATGTATCAAAATATGAGATGGATAGATGGATGAGTAAATGCATAGATATATAATAAAGCAACTATAGAAAATGATAATTATGGGGCCTCCCTGGTGGCACAGCAGGTTGCGCACCGCTCTGTGAAGCTGTCCGCTGCCTCTGCAGTGCTGGTTCTATCCCTGCCAGCTGGTGAGAATCCCATATGGTGCAGCAGACCTCTCCTGTCACGCCCACTGCTCCCCTCAGCAGTGTATTTCTGTCGTCTACCTGTTCTGCTCCCTGCTCTGTCCCTGGTGAATCTTCTCACCCTCCCCCGCCTCTGGCCTGTACCCCAACTCTTGTATAAAAATAAACAAATCTTTAAAAAATGATAATTATGGAATCTGGCTGGTTAATATATAAATTATGTTTGAAGATTTTCATAATGAAATGGCAGGGGAGGGGATCATTATCAATAACACCCAAAATGCTTTTTTAAATGGAATCAGAGAAACCTGGGTTCAAATCTTGACAAGGTCATTTCTTACATGTCTGATAGGGCACAAGACTTAAACTTGCCAAGCCTCACAATTCAAAACTGTGTATACGCCATGGTGTCCTTGTAGATAAGAGAACATGTGAAAAACACTTGTTTTTGCAAGTGTGAGCTAAATTTCACTGTGACCTAAAGCTCTGAGAGAGACAGCATGTATGTTCCATTACAAATTCACAAATTCTAGACTGAAAATAACAAGTAAAATATCTTCTTTTTTCTACTTCCATCTCTCAAGAAAGAGAAATCCCTAGACATCAGAAATATAAGGGACTGAAAGACAGAAGAGAAGCATATGAACTGACATTGAAAAAATGCTAGATAAGGAGCAATATGTTAATAGATTGGAAAACACCCCTAAAAGTGAGAAGTTTTGGATCTAACCTCACAGGCACAAGTGGCAGGGCTTTGGAATCACACAAATTAAGAGTGAGAATTTTGCATAAAGTCTGGACTTGGTTTTTTTTAAGATTTATTTATTTATGCATAAAAGAACTGGGTACAGTCCAGAGATGGGGGGGAGGAGGGGCAAAAGGACACACCAGAGACAGAGTGGGGAACAGAAGAGGCAGACTGACTGAAACACACTGCTGAGGGGAGCAGCGGGCGAGACAGGAGAGGTCTGCTGCACCATGTGGGTTGCTCCCTGGCTGGCTGGGGATTGAACTCGTGCTGCAGAGGCTGCGGTTTGCTTCATAGTGCAGTACTTAACCCCTTGTGCCACCAGGGAGGCCCAAAGTTTGGACTTTTGAAGTGAAAAGAGAGTTAGAAAAACTCCCACACCAGATCAGAGACATAGCGATAAAGTTTGTCTCTTCCTTGTCTCCCATGAGAAATCAAAATACCATGCTTACAGTAGCTGATCATTTAGAGTTGGAATTATAACATTGTGCTGCAACACCAAATCAAAAAGTTAATAAACAAATGTAAAACAGATCCCAGGCTTATTAATAGCTGCAGGGAACCTGGAAAAAACAAAATAATACACCATAAGGCACAGGATCCCCACAGGGAAAGAAGTCAACAATGAAAGAATTTTGAGAGACAACAAATGGGAGAAATGAACTTCTGATAAATAAATATTCTGACAGACTAAAATAAGTGTATTTAAACTAATCAAAGAGAAAAGTGATAGAAACCATAATAAATAGAAACCATAATAAAATACTGGTAGATTTTTTAAAGAACCAAATAAAACATCTAGAAATGAAAAAATACAGTTTTAAAAGTTAAATTTTTAATGGATGGACAAAACTGTAGGTTAGATGGAGCTGAAAAGAGAGTTACTGAGTTAGAAAACAGCTATGAAGAAATCACCCATGAGATCACAGAGATAGAAAGAGCATGAAAACTGTGAAAGATAATTAAGGGGAAAGGAAGAGACTAACATGACCCAACAAAATTGTAATAGAAAAGAAACACAAAGAATGGGGGTAGGAGGGAAGCAATATTAAAAGATATACCAAGCCAAAAAATTTTAATAATGATGAAAAATATGTATCTTCATAAGGATGAAGCAATCCCAGAGCAGATTATATAAAAATATTTTCATGCCAAATATGTCATATTAAAATTGCAGATCACCAAAGTAAAATTTTATTTATTTTTTTTTAAAGAGGCACGTATTTATTTATTTATTTGTTTGTTTGTTTATACATGCACTGGGTACAGTCAGAAGCGCGGGAGGGTGAGAGAATTCACCAGAGCCAGAGCGGGGAGCAGAGCAGGCAGAAGGACCGAAGTACACTGCTGAGGGGAGCAGTGGGCGGCAGGAGAGGTCTGCGCGCCATGTGGGACCCTCCTGCAGTGGCCGGGGAGCAGCTGGGGATCTAACCTGGCGCCGCAGAGGCCGAGGGGAGCTTTACAACCCAGCGCTTAACCGCTGTGCCACCGGGGAGGCCCACCAAATTAAAATTTTAAAAGCAACTATAGAGCAGACACATTACCTATAAAGGAACAATTATGTTCCAGACTTCTCAACAGCAATCACAGGTGCCAGAAAATAACAAAATAACATAGAACAGTGTTCTATGTTGCTGAAATTTTCATTTGAGAGAGAGAATGGATTTTTTTTATTTCAGCAAAAAACTCACAGTTCTTTAGTGAAAACACTAAGAACTTACATAGTTCAGAAAGAAGGCATTGAACTCAGAAGGAAGGAATGGGTATGTAAAAAAAAATGCAAACATGTGGGTACTGTAAATGCAAACATGTGGCTACAAAAATATGAGATAATAGTGACAAAGCATCAGCATACAAAAAGGACCCGACTAATGCTCATTGGTTTGGTGATTCTTGATTGTGTGCGGCTTGCACCTCTTCTGAGACATAACTGTGTGTATGTTTGGGCATGAAGTCAGAAACACCTCAGCTTTTGGCTGTCACATTCCATTTACTTCTATTCCAAGACTTTCTTCACTTTTGGTTTACCAAGAATATCCCTTTATAATTTAAATGCAACTGCATTTATTATTTTATCTTTTTAATTTTTGCCATCTTGTTGATGAGGAAGGGAATTCCAGTTTGAGTTCAGTCTATCCATTTGAAACTCAATAAATTTTTATTGAACTGGTGAAAACTATTCCTACCTATCTGGTAGTATACCCAAAAAGATCCATCCTTGTTGCCTATCAGCAACCTTGGATTGTTACATGGTGACTCAGGGCTCCAAATACAAGTGTTCTAGCAATCAAAACAAAGCCTGAGGTGTAGCACAATGTCACTTCCCCTTACCATATTGGTCAAGCCTACCCAGATTCCAAAGGAGTAAACCAGACTTCACCTCCCAAAAAGAGAAATGTCACAGAATTTGGAGACCAAATTTTAAAACCATCATCTGTGATAGAAACACAGCTGGAACTTGGCACAATTAAAATTGTGAAGTAAAGATCATATAACAATAAAAACAACAAGATTTATAATGTATTGAACATATACTATGTTTCAGACACTTTACATTCATATTGCACTGATCCTTTTATCAAACCTGTGAGATAAGTAGGAATAATATACCCCATCTGACAGAGGAAGAATCTGTGTCACAGAGTTGGTGTGAATGCCTAAGGTCGTAGAGCTAATAAGTGGTCAAATTCAAATCCAGGGCAGCCCACTGCACCCACTCTGCTGTGCTAATTCTCAAAGTCACTGAACAGTGATAACTGAATCTAGTCCTCACTCACTTAGTTTGCCTGTGAGGAATTCAAGCTTGGAGCCAGCTATCAGAAGAGGGAGGTGGCATCCCAGAGCAAGGGCTTCCTGTATAAACAGGAGGCGCATGGGAAGCAGCACTGTGGTGCTGGGACAATGGGCAGTGAGCAGGCAGGGCCTCCTGTCTCCGGTGGGTGCTTGGGGCTGCAGGCGGCCGGGCAGGAACAGCTGGGGCCCTGGCTCCCTGATGCCTGGCCCAGGAGAGGAACTGCCCCTCTCATGGCTTTCCCAGGAGGAAGTTCCCCACTGATTCTCGGGAAGCCCTTCCCATCACAGACCTCAGCTGTGCCTAGACCTCCTCTTTCTTCTTCAGGAGACTGTTGTCTTTAGGTCTAATCTGGGATACAGGCCTCCTCTGAAGTCTCCTTGGCCTGGAGGCTTGGTGGGTGTGGGCAAGCTAGGTCTGGATCAGATGCCAATCCAAGGGGCAACCACCACTGAATGTGTGTTAAGAAAAAGGCATAAGGCAGTAAAAATTTTAAAAAAAACTTTGCATGTGCAAAGTAAAAAGCTTTGATTCCAGTGGCACGAGGGGTTAAGCACCACACTATGAAGCGGTCCACAGCCTCTGCAGCACCAGTTGGATCTCCTGCTGGCCAGACAGAAACCCACATGGTTCAGCAGACCTCTCCTGTCTTGCCCGCTGCTCCCCTCAGCAGTGTATTTCAGTCAGTCTGCCTGTTCTGTTCCCACTCTGTCTCTGGTGAATCCTCTCACCTCCCACATCTCTGGCCTGTACCCCATCTCTTGTATGCATAAATAAATAAATCTTTTTAAAAAAATATTTGATTCTACATCCCAGCTATAGTTCTAGCCAGCTGTGTGACCTTGGGCAAGACACTTAAACTCTCTGAGCCACAGTTTCCTCATTTGTGAAGTGAGGAAAATAATATTTATCTGAAAAGAGTGACTCGATTAAATAGGATAATACATGTATACACATAATTAATAATGGTTGCATAAATAGTAACTATTTAAAGAATTTAAAATACTTAAAACACATAAGAAGCTCCCCCCATCTTTGTCCCAACAGGCTACTAGAGATGGACAGACTGAAGTCTACCAGGAAAGGTGTGGAAAGAGAGAGGAGAACATTAAGGAAAGGAGATGCATAGGGTTGAGGGAGCCTATACACATTCAGCTGAGGAGGAGAAGCCAAGGAAGTGGGAGGCTCCAAGAGTATGTGATGATCTGAATTTAAACCACCACAGAGGGCCTCCCTGGTGGCGCAGGCAATTGAGTGCCACACTGTGAAGCTGTCTGCTGCCTCTGCAGCCCAAGTTCAATTCCAGCTGGCTGGCGAGAATCCCACATGGCGCAGAGGACCTCTCCTGTCTCTCCCGCTGCTCCCCTCAACAGTGTGTTTCATCATTCTGCCTGTTCTGTTCCCTTCTCTGTCTCTGGTGAATCCTCTCACCCTCCCACACATCTGGCCTGTACCCCGGTTCTTGTATAAATAATTAAATCTTAAAAAAAATAAATAAACCACCACAGAGACTGTTCCAAAGCCAAGCACCCCAGTAGAGGCAAAGTACCCCAAGTCTGGAAAGCCAGGGAGGGGAGGGGTGAGGGAGTGTCCTGAATAGGTTCTGACCACTGTCTTAACATCACATACTCTTGGAGCCTCCCAATTCCTTGGCTTCTCCTCTTCAGCTGAATGTGTATAGGTTCCCCCAACCCTACACGTCTCCTTTCCTTAATGTTCTCCTCTCTCTTTCCACACCTTTCCTGGGTGACTTCAGTCTGTCCATCTCTAGGTTAATGACTCCCAAAACTCTCTCCTGAGTATAAGCCTACATGTCCAACTGCCTCTCAGACATCTCTACCTGGATACCCCTTGGGCACCTCACATGCCACATGTTCCACACAGGTAATTATCTTGCCTGAGAAACTGGGCCTCCAGCCTTCCTGTCTCAGGGAATAGCCCACACCCTATGCCCAGGTGACCAAGTCAGAAATCCAGGAGTTACATTGACTCCTCCCTCACTCCCACACCAATCAGTCATCAAGTCTCATAGATTCCTCTTCCTAAATGTCCCTTAAGGTGTGCTTTTCTCTCTATCCTCCTGCTCCTTCCTCAGTGCAGACTACCATCTCTTACCTGGACTTCATGAACTTCAGACTGGGCATTCTCCACCCATCCTCCACGCTGCACCCAGAATCATCTATCAAACCCACAAACCCTCCCTTTCACACCCATTTCATGGCCTCAGGACAAAGATCAAGTCCCTCAGGGAGGAATCCTAGCACCCCAGTGATAGAGAGCTTATCAGCCTGTCTACCTCATTGCCCACTACCCGACACAACTTCCCAGGCTGGATGCTGTCAAACCCAGCTACTGATGTTTCCCTGAGAGCATGATCCCCTCCCTCAGCTCTCAACCTTTACAAACAGGATTCATCTGACTGGCAAGCCCTCCCCACGCCTTCCCTGGCTCATACTCATCCTTTAAGACAGCTCCAGCGTCGCTTCCTCCTGGAAGACGCCACCCATACCTCCATGTCCCCAAACTTCCCCCATCACAGTCCTTAGTGCACTAAATTATACTTATCTGTTTACCTCTCTGACTGTTCACTAAACTGTATGTCCTGTGGGCAAGAAGAGGATGTTCTTCTTGAGATCTCCAGGCCTACTCTGTATAGAGGCTGCTACCTGGAAATATTCAATTGAATAAATGAATGACAAATTCTTACAATCCACAGTGTGGTATGTAAAGCAGTACTGGGGGGTAAGAGAAAAAGGGACACAGTCTTATGCAAAATCAACATATATAGTAGAATCTTCCTCCTCCCAGATGGCTCATGTAGTTTAAAATTTGAAAACAATTTTGCCTTAAGGTCCCAGTAGCCAAAGAAAATCTGGTGTGGTCTTAACAGAAATCCCCTTCCCCAGTCTGAAAAAAATGGAAATAACGTCAGGCACGTATTTACGTTTGGTAAATCCAGACCACCATATACAACAGATATTCTAAATGGACCATTTTCCTAAGATTCAACCTTGAGTGAAATGGCAGAGAGGAATTGGTCTTGCAGTTGCACAAACATAAATTAGAGTAAATGTGTATCTGTGTGCAAAGCTATGTGTGCACGTGTCAAGTGTGCAATGTGTAGGGACAAATGAGTGCATTGGGCATACCCAAGTGACTTGATTGTGGTCTCCATTCATATATTCTTCAGATTAAGAAAAGATCGTCCTTGACATATAAATAATGTCCTAGGAGCATTTGCCCTCTTATAGAACATCCGGTCACCCATTTCTCCTAAAGTATTAGAGCCAAGCACCCCATCATCAATCCTTAATGAAGTGCTATCTCCCCACACAATTTGTTCCCTCTGTCTGGATTTAACCTTGTCTCCAGCATCATCCCTACCTAAAGAATGTCTTAATTACCCCTTATTTGTGGTAGTTTTTAAAAGCCCCTGTTAATAGTCTCTACAAGCAGCAGTTGGTCCCACCATGTCAGGAGGGATTCTGGGTCAAGCATCAGAGGCTTGGCGAAGGCAGGCAGTGAATGCTCGCAGGTCTTTCTGTGGAGAAAGTCAGAAGCCATGGGATTGCTGAGACTATCAAGAACTTAGGAATATGGCAAGGTTACCAAGGTGACTGCTGTATAGGACCCCAGCCTGGCCCTGCACTGGGTGGGGCCACCCCACCAGGACCACCCTATCAGCCAGCATCAGGAGAGCGTGGTGGGGAAGTGTCAAGGTACAAAATGAGGAAGTCCCCCATACTTGGGCAAGCCCAATTTCAAGCCCAATTTCATGGGACACACTACCTACACACCAGGCATGAGTCAGGCCTGGCACAACCGGAGATAGTGCCTTCCTTTCCTCACCTAAGCAGGCTTTGCCCTAGAGCCCTCCAGGATTCTGCCATCCAAAATCCCCCTCCTCTTTATGCTGATGACTCACTATCCATAAATACACACATGCAGATGCCTAACTCTTGTCCTAGATTACCCCCCACTCCCAGTTTCTACCTTTTGCAGTATATAATTAAGCCTTGGACTGATTTATATAAAGTGTTGATGACTTATAGCAATTGAATAACTAACATTTTCCTAGACCAAATCTTCTTCTCAAAGAAAACAATAGGGCCTCCCTGGTGGCGCAAGTGTTACAAACAGCACTATCAAGCTATCGCCCGCCAACCACTGTAGCACAGTTTGATCCCCAGCTGGCCAGGGAGGTACCCACATGGCCCAGCAGATCGCTCCTGTCTCGCCCGCTGCTCCCCTCAGCAGTGTATTTCAGTACATCTGCCTGTTCTGCTCCCCACTCTCTCTGGTGACTCCTCTCACCACCACCCCACACCTCTGGCTTACACTCCAGTTCTTGTATGCATAAATAAATAAATCTTTAAAAACTAAAAGAAAGAAAGCAATAAATGCAGAATCCCAGATTTATCATTTAACAAACATTTTCTGCCAGTTGTACAGGTACTGGTAATCTGTACTATATTCAGGTACTACTAATACAAATATGTTAAGAACAGTGGTATTGTCCTCAGGGAGTCTAGAAGAAATATATAGACTAATAAATAAACCACAGCAGAGGGTAAGAATTGCTGAGACAGAAGGAAGCACAGAAAAGGTGCCTGAACACCCAGTGACACCTGATGTGGTAAATTAAGCCATGGAAGACCTCCAAGAGGAGTTGACCATGAGCAGCCTTGAAGGATGAAAAACAAGTATCTGAGAAGATGCTGAATAAGCAAGTCATCATCACCACTCCCATGCAGAACAGCCTGAAGATCCAGATTACCAAGAATCCACTCCTAGCTTGGGGTAAGAGGAAGGATGTATAGAAACACAGAGTGCCCAGAACATGGGCATGGTGAAATGGTCAGATGGCCTGTTGAAGGTACTGGACATGTCCAACTCACCTTCAGAGACCTGTTTCTGGTGTAAATATTTGAGAAAAGTTTGTTGAGGGCCCTCCTGGTGACACAGGGGTTAAAGACTCGGCACTATCAAGCTATCACCAGCCACTGCAGCACAAGTTTGATCCCCAGCTGGCCAGGGCGCTGACCCACATAGTGTAGCAGACCTCGCCCGCTGCTCCTCTCAGCAGTGTATTTCAGTCAATCTGCCTGTTCTGTTCCCACTCTGGTGAATCCTCTCACCCCCTGTACCTCTGGCCTGTACCCCAGTTCTTGTATGCATAAATAAAAATTAAAAAAAAACAACCATGCTAAATACTTTTTTTACCCTGTATCTTATTTAATCTTCTCAAGAATCCTGCTACTTAAATACCATGATCATAATTTTTCAGAAGAGGGAGCTGAAGCACAGACAGGGTGGACAAAGGCCCAAAGTCACACAGCCAATAAACTGAAAAGCCAGGGCATAAGTTCGGATCTGCTGAAATGCAAGCCCCTGTCTTTCCGACTCCTGCATCTCACTTGTCAAAACTGATGTCCCAGGGTACAGACATCACTCTCTCCGTGTCACAGATGAAGCTTAGTCTCTGTTCAGCAATCATTGGTAAAGTTGAAGATGTGTATACCCTTGATCCAGAAGTCCCCCTTCTTGGTAAACTGACACATGAGCACTAGCAGACATATTTAAGAATGTCCATAGCAGGACTATTGCTAACAGTAGAATAGGAAATAACCCAACATTGCTCCACAGGAACGTGGATAAATAAACCTTGGTGTGTTCATACAATAGAATGGTGCAACATAGTGAAGAATGGAGTTTGCCTTTGTGTATCTACTAGGAACTTTTCACAAATATAAGGTTGAATGAAAAAGCAAGCACGTGTCTTTCTGCAACAGCAGGATACCATTTACCTAATTGTGAAGTATAGCGCAATATTAGATATTGCCACAGAGTGAATACACACGTAGTACAAGTATAAAAACAGTTATGGGTCGGGCCTCCCTGGTGGCACAGGGGTTAAAGATAGCACTATCAAGCTATTACCAGCCACTGTACCATGAGTTCGATCCTCTGCAGGCCAGGAGCCACCCATATGACACCGCTGACCTCTCCCGTCTCACCAGCTGCTCCCCTCAGTAGTGTATTTCAGTAGATCCACCTGTTCTGCTCCCCACTCTGTCTCTGGTGAATCCACTCACCCCCACATACCTCTGGTCTTCACCCCAGTTCTTGCATGCATAAATAAATCTTTAAAAAAAATAGTTATGGGTCTGGTAAGCACCTCAAGAGGAAAAGAGACAGAAAGGAATCAAGGGAGGGTACAGAGGGGTCCTCAGATATAACTGCAATATTTGTTTCTTAAAAAGAAAGGTATGCATTCGTGAGCTGTGGAGAAACAGGAATCCCACACACTTTTGGTGGGAGTTTATTGCATCCATCTATAAGGATCATAATCTGATAGTATCTATCTAAGTTACATATGCATATACACTTTGACCCAACTCTACAATTCTAGAAATTTCTGTTCAGATTCATACACATACCTACAACATTAGGTATATAAAAGATTATACATTATAGTCTTATTTGTAAAACCAAAGGTTTGAAAACAATCTAATACCATGCAGATCTAAAAAGAGAATATGGGCCTCCCTGGTGGCACAAGGGGTTAATACGCAACTTACTTACGAAGCTATCCACAGCCACTGTTGCACAAGTTCCATCCCCAGCCAGGGAGCTACGCACATGGCATATCTCTCCTGACTTGCCCGCTGCTCCCCTCAGCAGTGTTTTCGGTCCATCTGCCTGTGCTGTTCCCCACTCTGTCTCTAGTGAATCATTGCACCCCCCCCATACCTCTGGTCTGTACCCCAGTTCTTGTGTGCATAAATAAATAAATCTTTAAAAAGATAAAAAGAGAATGCATTTAATATGGGAAGATTTCTAATGCAGAACACTGTGCATTAGATGCTTGTAACACAACCATCCCATACCGGGTAGGTTCATTACGGGTTCAAGCAGACGTGTTGGTGTTTTCATATTCTCCACTGTTTGCCACTGCACTCCGCCACACTCACCCGTACTCCATGCCACGCCAAGCAGGCCTCCGCTCCTTGGCAGAGTACGCATACGCGGTGGGAGGTCGGGAGGGCGAGCAAGGATGGGGGCGGTCTGATGCTTTTCCCTTTTACTTACCCCACAATGCTGCTATATGCAAAAAGTGAGGGAAAACAAAAGAATGTCCTTACATGTTTGTATACACATAAAATATCTTTGGAAGTTTAAACAAAACTGGAATCAGTTTTGCAGACTAGGGTTGCCTACTTGTGAGAAGGGTGACTTGGGGACAGAAGTTTCACTGTATGCCTTCTACATTTTTTAATTTGGTACGTGTCAATATATTTCCTATTCAAAAAAATGATAAAATTTTAAAATGTTGAAGCCCCCCAGGTCGATACCCAAAGATTTGGGACACAGGTCTGTGTTAATTACTCCATCACTGATGACAGTACCAGTTACCAGGACCTTCATTCCATCTGCACTCTTTCTGTGGCCTAGAGCAGACCTTATATATTTGTGGACCTAAGTTCCTGTCACCACAGGGGAGGTCCCTTCCTCTTCAGTCCCCATTCCTTGGAAGTACTGCCTCCTAGCAAAGGAGTTTCCAAAGAGGTACCTGCAACAGCGAAATCCAGGACTGTTCC
This sequence comes from Talpa occidentalis, assembly GCF_014898055.3. Lineage (NCBI taxonomy): Eukaryota > Metazoa > Chordata > Mammalia > Eulipotyphla > Talpidae > Talpa > Talpa occidentalis. The sequence goes on from NW_023604295.1 coordinate 98,553,610, forward strand.
CAAAACCCTGACCACTGTTTCCATAACAAAAGCTTGCTTGCTCCACTGCAGGTACTGTCAGTAAGTGCCCCCAATTACCAAATCAGCAAGACCTCAACTAGTCTCAAAAGGGCCCTGAAGAAATGCAAATTAAAACCACATTGAGATACCACCTTACACCCCTAAGAATGGCGCATATCAAAAAAAAAAAAAAGGAACAACAAATGTTGTCAAGGATATGGTGAAAAAGGAACTCTCCTACATTGCTGGTGGGAGTGCAGTCTGGTCCAGCCACTATGGAAAGCTGTCTGGAGGTTCCTTAGTCTACTAAAAATGGAGCTACCATACCACCCGGCAATTCCACTACTAGGGATCTACCCAAAGGACACAAAAACATTCATTCAAAAGACCACCTGTACCCCTATGCTTATTGCAGCACTATTTACAATAGGTAAAACCTGGAAACAACCCAAAATGTGCCCAAAATGGTTTCACTTATAGCAGGAATACAGGGGAACCAAATAAGACATCAGTGTAAAAAAAATAGTAACAGTACAAAACACAACAAAGCAAAAACGGACCATTATAAATCAGAGACATCCTGCAGGGGAGGAGGAGGGAGAGGGATGAGAGGGAGGGAGGGAGGAGCACAGAGGACTGAGGTGATGGTGCACGGGTGCATTGGTGAAGGAAATTCTATGGGGACTGTACCTGAGTGGGTGGGGGAAGCAAATATTGTTTAAAAATGAACAATGATGTAAAAAAAAATTTTTAAATTAATATAAAAAAACTAGCAGATGCTAATAAATGAAATGAGGTTTCAAAAAAAAAAAAAGGGCCCTGAGCAGAGGCCAGCCACACAGCATGTACTGCTCACATATGATCCCCACCCACAGGAGCACACACTCCTCTAGTCTAGACTCTGAGATGTTAAGTAATATGGCTGAAGTGCAGTTGTCTAGTCTACATGCTCTTTGCCTGCTCAGAGCACACACATCCTCCCCACTTACCACTTTCCTGGGTAAGGAGCAGCTTTCCAGGCTATCATCTCCTCCTAGGAGAGATGAACATTCCTGGATGAATGCTGCAGATGGAGGAATGCCCCAGGCTGATGCAGCATGGCTATGAGTTTGGGTCAGAGTGTTGGCAGAAGGACCAAATGCCCATCTCTTCCCAGGGAAAGAAAGTTCCTCTCTGTGGCATCCAGAAACATATCTGTGCATGAGCCAGTCTTCTGCCAATTCTCTGAGATGAGCACCACATTGCTGAGCCCAGGGCTCAAACACTAGAATTGGTCCCCAGGACTTTCTTCCTCATACTGAAGAAAATTGTGCCTATGTTATGCAAACAGATCTCAAGGCTGGGGGTGACAATGAACATGGGGAGGACCAGAGGTCATAGGAAATGGACCTCATAAATACCTGCTAGATTTGGTCAGATGGAAGGAAGGGCTTCCAGACCTTGCAGGAACAAACAGAGGCACACGTTCAGAGGTGAAACCTGAAACTCCAAGTCACTTAACCTCTCTGGGTTTCGGCTTCTTCATCTATGGAATAGGAATAGCGTCAACCCATTAGATTTGTCATAAAAATGAAATGAAAGAATGCATATAAATTCCATGGCTCAAAATAAGAGCTTAATAAAGGACAGTCATTTATTACTTTATAATAATAATGATAACAATCGCTATCGATAAGGAAAGGGTCCTGTTGCAGCATTGTCTGTCTACATAGCACCACAGTTTGTTTTTAATGAAATGCCCCTCACAAAAAGACATGCACAAAAATGTTGATAAGTTTTATTTATGATATCCCAAAACTGGAAACAATATAAATGTCCATCAGTATATGAACAAATAAGCAAAATGTGGGAAATTACACAGCAATAAAGAGAAATGAATGTCTGACACGTGTAACAAAATGAAGAAATATCAAAAACTTTTACACAGAAGAAACCAGATGCAAGAGAATACATGTTGTATGCCTGACTTATATGACACTCAAAGCAGGCAAAGTTAATCTATGGAGATAGAAATCAGAATTCAGCTTACCTTTAGGAAAAGATATGAGGGAACATTCTGAGGTTATCAATGTTAATGTTCCGTATCTTGATCAGGGTGGTGGTTACATGGTACATTATATGTAAAAATTATATCAAGCTGTACCCTTGAGATACATATCATTTACCATATGTAAATCATACAGCCTATACACGTGCACATTTCACACATGCTCTTTAGAGGGCAATCTTCTTCAGAAGACCAGTATTACAAAACATAAAACTCAGCCCTTCTCTCTCCCTTCCCCTGGACTCCATAAAAGCAAAGCATCTAAAACTATCCCCCCTGCATGGAAGATCTTTAGAAGGTGCCTGTTTGTGGAGAGAAATATGAGGCAGGAATGTGGATGGGCTCTTTCAGGCCTCCCTTCATGGGGCTGCTTAGGGCTCCAGAGAGTAATCTTTACCTTGCAAGCCAGCTGCTGCCAATGTAGAAACCACTTGATTTCTAGTAGTTTAGTTTGAACATTTCAGGTTCTCACCACCATCAGGGACCAGAAAGGTGTTCTGTGTCTTGGCCTAAGGCTCAGTGGCATGGCTGTGAGTCATAATGAGCAGACAGCCCCAAATGGCAAGGGACTCCGATCCTGAGCGGGTGCTCTTTGATCCAGTCACTCTTCCCAGCTGGCTGTCCTTTCCTAGAAATTCCAGCTTCGTGATAAGAAAAGAAGCATCTCTCAATTCTCTTGGAAAGAGTTATTTTCCAATTCCACCAGGATACATTAAGCCCACCCCAAGGGGAAGCACTGAGGAAGTAGAGGAAGGGTCTCTGTCAATTTGCTAATGAGGGAGGCAACTTTAAACAACAGACACTCCCAGGGGAGTACCAGGGGCCAGGGCAAGGCACTCGCTGCTCAGGGCTGAACAAAATGACTGGGCTATGAGAGTCATGCCCATGGGATAGATGAGCAAACTGGTCAGCAGCTCCTATCACCCCAGAATTCTCTATGGGAGCATCCCAAAGGTCTTTGAAGGGGAAGGCCTTCACACATGGCCCAGGAACAGGCCCTTCTGCTTTTTGCCCTGACTTAGGTTCAAACAAGAGAAAGGCCTACAACTGCCCCCCACAAACTGCCTCGTAGAGGGTAAGGCACACACATGCTCTTGGGACAAGGAGGTGCTGGTAGACTTGAGGCCCAACATCAGTGAAGTACAAGAGGTGTCTGGAACTGTAGCCTGCTGTCAGAAAGGGGGTGGGATGGTGGGGGAAAACTTTCAATAAGACATTTACCAACTACAGGCATCCTGTGAGTTCTTCCCCACAAAGGGTAATGGCTGGTCTCTCTCTCTCTCTCTCTCTCTCTCTCTCTCTCTCCCCCCCCCCCTTTTCCCTCTCCCTCTGTATCTGTGTGTATGTGTTTCTCTTTGCACTTCCCTACTTTTTCTCACTCTCTCCCAAGCACATACTTAGTTTAAGTGAAGCTGCTAATTCCAACCAGCAGAGGAACAGCAGCTGGCCTGGGGCCTGGCCCTATGTGGGTGTGTGCAGGAGAAATGTGAGCACTCTTGGAGTCACAGTTTAGGCAACCAGCTAGGGAGAGCTACAAAACAGATGAAGCCTGTGTGTGTGTGTTATAGTCCATCAGGGGATGTTCTGTACCTGGGCTTCTTAAAAGAACTGAGCAGCAACCTCACCATGGGAACACCCAGGTGGCAGCCCAAGCTACCCTAACCACAGGCCAAGGACATTAGACAACCAGTAGGCTCTTGGGAGTCATGGGCATGGAGCCAAGTGGTCATTCTGTGGTATGAAATAGCTGGGTGTGCAAGTGTGTGAAGATGCTTAGAATCTGGGCATCAGATTGACATGTTTTCCACCCAGATGTGCAGGATTGGAACCATCACGTATAACATAGTTTAGTGAGAAAGAGCAATGGAGAAGAGAACTGGAGGGGATGTGGGAATGGGGTTGACTGGGAGGAAGGGGGAAGGAGGGAGGGAGGGAGCGAGGGAGGGAGGAATTTGATCTGAACGGTAGCAGGTAGAGTCCTGCTACCAAGAGTCCACGGTGGGGAGGGTAGGATAATAGGACTGGTGTGAGGATGTAGTAACCAGCACGTTCAAGCTTCCCCAGTTGGCGGTGCTCACTGCAGAAGGTAGACAAGGAGCGGCCGAGAGGGCCGCCAGAGGCTCGGTTCCTCCGTCGCCGTGCCGGAACAGGAGCACGGTGAGTGTGCCAGGAACCCTGCCAGCAAAGGGGGCGACGGAGCCTGGTTCTTGAAGCCGGCACAGGCGCGAGATGACCCGAGGAGAAACGCCAGGTAGCGCGTCCTTCCTCGGGGTGCTGCACTCACCTGACAGTGGCCGCACATCCCCGGCCCTGGGGGTGAGAAGGGTTTCCCTGCATCAGAGCAGGGTGAATCCCGCGCCGGCCGCGGGACCCGGGAGGCGCCGGCCGGTGAGCGGAAAAGCGTGGGGCGGAGGCCGCACCACCAGCAACCTCCGGGCGTCTGCGAGCGGCGCGGGCGCGGGAAGCCGGCGGGACGCGCGGCCGCTCCTGAGATGCTCCTGCGGGTCCCTGCGGGCCCCGGGTCTGAGAGGCGCCTGGGTCTCTGCAGTGCCACGGGGACAGGGGACCATCCTGGGGCCCCACGCAGCCTCCGCCCCGTTTGTCCAGCGAATGTAATTCCAATCTCGCCAGAAAGTGGGGTTCTGTCCAAGCCGCCCACGTGGCAAAGTAAAGCAAGGTGCGCAGCCGCGGCTTTCCAGCACCGCCTTGCTCACCTCGGGCTGGAACGCAGCAAGGGGAAGACCGCCGTGCCCCGAGGCTCCTCCACCGTCAACCTCTAGACTCTCCCCAGAGGGAGTTCTGGAATGGCCCTGGATCACCGTTCCACACTTGCCAGCCTGCATCTCCTCGCCTGTTTTCCTGGCCCTCGGCCTCCGGCCTCGGGCCTCGAAGGCCAAACAAGATGAGCGTCATCTTGGGGACACTCTGATTCCACCCCCTCCCAGCGAGCACACACACACAGGGCATTCCCTTCTCTGTCTGGCCAGCGTTTCCGTTCCTCTGAAGGACTTCAGAAATCAATACCTGAGAAGAGCAGGGCTCCTCTTCTTTCCACTTAGAAAAATTCTTTAGAGGAATTCCTTCCTTTACTCCACCCTGTACACACACACACACACACACACACACACACACACGCTCCTTAAAGGCTGAAAAGGGAGCCAAGTGTGGAATTTGGGGGAAGTGATGACACACACAACAATGCTGTTACACCTGGCTGCTGCAGGCCAGCAGCGGAAATGCCTGCAAGGGGGAGAGAGAGACTGAGAGACAGCCTGGGTGGCCAGAAAAAAGAGAGAAAAGAGACCAGCCCCTGCCAGGGTGGGGCCAGAGCCAGCTGTTGCTCCCCAATCCCAAGCCTTGGGGAGGGAGGACTCTAGAGTCAATATGTAACAGCCCCAAGCCAGACTTACCACCCCCCACCCAAGCCTGGGCACAGATGGGAGTGCAGAAGAAGGAAAACACCTGCACCCCTGCTCAGGACGCAGTCAGGGGTACTGCGGGGAAGTGCTGCGACACCCACCCCCCACTCCTATTCCTTAGGTGGGAAGTCATGGGAAGGGGGGTTTCAAATTCCTGTAGCCCCACATGGTAGATGGAGGAAGGTATTTACTGAAGTAAGTTTAGGAGACCCCTGCTCCCTCTTACCCAGGTTGGCAGGTCAGACTGCCCTCCTGACCTCTCTTGGAGTCACCTTGAAGATGCCAAATTCCAAAGAAACCCACCAACCGACTGTCCTCCCTTTCTTTCATCTCAGAATGCAGATCAGAGCTGAGTGAGAAGCAGCGGCACATGTAGGTGGCCTGTGGATGCTGGGGCCACGGGCCATTAAGGGCTCTTCGAGCTTCCTCGGAGACTGGGCAGCCTGGGAGGAAGAGATAGTGACAGCACTGAGACAGCCACTCCAGACATGCCAATCACTCACACACACCTGCACGACAACCACTCAGTGCACCCTCCTGCACAGTCAGCCCAGCCCCATCAGCAGCAAGAAGTTAGGGTGGTGAGGACTCAAAATACCAGCCATGTCATGCTTTATGCCCGCAGTTTTCGTTAAGGCTGTTAACTGTTAAAATGCACACCTGATTTTTTTTCCCATCGGTGCTAATTTCCCACGAGACTTCCTCCTTGCATGTAGATACATCTGGGTCCCAACCAGACTTCTGCTGAAGGTAGGTGAGAACTCACCCCTCAGCACTGGAGATGGATCAGAACAACTGTTTCCTTGGAAGAGAGATTTGAACAAGTGCCTCCCTCACAGCCTGTTGTTTTTCTTCCCAGTCTGTGATAGGATGTATATGCAGGGAGAGAGAGACAGGAGACAGGAAGATAGAGAGAGAAAGAAAAGGTGGGGGGGCGGTGCTTACAGGGGAGGGGTCAGAGAAGAAAGGAGAAAGGAGGGAGAGAAAAGAGAGGAGGAAAGATTCCACATCCATGGAACAAGTTTACTCTGACAAGTGCTACACATACATCATTGAATATCTACAAGTATAAATATGCTTTACCCCAAAATATAAATCACACGCCCTGTCCATGTGCATACCTGTATTTTTGCAACAATGCTCCAGCACTTGGGCAGCTGGTACCTCAGGTGTCACAAAGACAGACCCTCCCCATGACTTCTGCACCTGAAGCCTGTAGAAAAACATCTACAGCGCCCCAGAGTCCCAGGGTAACATCCAAGCCTCTGTCGGAGCTGGAGCAGAGTGGGGTCTCTTTGATGTCCTTAAAGCCACATCCCGCCCGTAGGCTGACCACGCGCATTCTGAGGAGGGGACTGGTCTCTAGCTCCAGGAACACGCAAGGAAGGGCGCAGAGACATCGGACGGCGCCCCTGGGCACCTCTTCCCAATGATCCTCGCCTTAAACCCATCCAGGGCCAGTCACTCTGAGAGAATGAGGACAGGCCAGGCCGAAGTTTCTTCATCAGTGACACGCACTTCTGGGCGGATTTTCCCAAAGCCACCCCGCAGATCTCTCCACCTCACTCCCGCCCGGCTTCCTCGCCATCCCTTCCCCTCCCTCCCCTGCCCGGGGCTAGAAGTTTAGCCCCAAGACAGCAAAGAAGACGGAGCACCAAAAAAAAAAAAAAAAAAAAAAGAAAAAAGAAAGAAAAAGAGAGAGAGTCGTTTCCTTTCACCTGAGAGCTGGGAGGAGGCTTGGCGGCGCCTCTCCCCGCTAGGGCCCGAGCTCCCTAAGGCGCCGCGGAGCGCGGTCGGGCCCGCCGGGCGCCGGGCATCGCCTGGCCCTGTGCGCAAAGCGGGCACTGACGGGTTTCAGGGGCTTGCGAGAGCTCGAGCCTGGCAGTCGACCCGGCCCCCTAGGCTCGGAGGGAGGGGACAGGCCGGTCCGGGCTGTGCGGGGCGTTTACGAAAAAGTGACTTGGAGATGAACTCGCCGGTGCGCGACTGGCCGCCCGGCTATAGGGGCGAAGGCGCCTGACGCAAGCGGAACTCGGCGGAGCCCATACGAATCAGAGCAGAGCGAAGCTCCGGGCGCTCTGGGGACTCCAGCAGGCAGCTCCGCCAGAGACGCGGGTCGTGCTCGGGAAACCGGGGGTGGGGGGAGGGGAAGGGCGCACAGAAGAAAACCCCCCGAGGCGGGGACTGGCCGGGGCGGGGAGGGGCGGCGGGGCCGGAGCCCCTCTCTGCTGGGCGGACTCCCCATGGCCAGAGGCTGAGCTCTCCTCCCGCCGGCCGCTCCCGAGGGCAAGGGGAAGAAGACCGGAGAGGAGCGAAAAGCTGCCGGTGAGCGAGCGAGCGAGCGAGCGATCGCGGGGGACGGCCGCCGTCCCCACAAGTTTGAGCCTCTGCCGCGAGTGGACCTGCGTGTCCGGACTCTCCGCCGCCGGCGCCAGGACGAGAGCGCAGGGACTGGCCGGTCGTGGCGCGCCGGCTTTGTCGTGATGGCCAGCTACCCTGAGGCCGAGGACGCCGCGGGGGCCCTGCTGGCCCCGGACGCCGGCCGCGCGCCCAAGGAGCCCGAGGCCCCGCCGCCGAGCCCCGGCAAGGGCGGGGGCGCCGGGACAGCCCCGGAGAAGCCCGACCCGGCGCAGAAGCCCCCGTACTCGTACGTGGCGCTCATCGCCATGGCGATCCGGGAGAGCGCGGAGAAGAGGCTCACGCTGTCGGGCATCTACCAGTACATCATCGCCAAGTTCCCGTTCTACGAGAAGAACAAGAAGGGCTGGCAAAATAGCATCCGCCACAACCTCAGCCTCAACGAGTGCTTCATCAAGGTGCCGCGCGAGGGCGGCGGCGAGCGCAAGGGCAACTACTGGACGCTGGACCCGGCCTGCGAGGACATGTTCGAGAAGGGCAACTACCGGCGGCGCCGCCGCATGAAGCGGCCCTTCCGGCCGCCGCCCGCGCACTTCCAGCCCGGCAAGGGGCTCTTCGGGGCCGGGGGCGCGGCGGGCGGCTGCGGCGTGGCGGGCGCGGGCGCCGACGGCTACGGCTACCTGGCGCCGCCCAAGTACCTGCAGTCCGGCTTCCTCAACAACTCGTGGCCGCTGCCGCAACCGCCCTCGCCCATGCCCTACGCCTCCTGCCAGATGGCGGCCGCGGCCGCCGCGGCAGCAGCAGCCGCGGCCGCCGCGGGCCCGGGCAGCCCCGGCGCCGCCGCGGTGGTCAAGGGGCTGGCGGGCCCCGCCGCCTCGTACGGGCCGTACTCGCGCGTGCAGAGCATGGCGCTGCCTCCCGGCGTGGTGAACTCGTACAACGGCCTGGGAGGCCCGCCCGCCGCGCCCCCGCCGCCGGCGCACCCCCACTCACACCCGCACGCGCACCATCTGCACGCGGCCGCGGCGCCCCCGCCAGCCCCGCCGCACCACGGGGCGGCCGCCCCGCCGCCGGGCCAGCTCAGCCCCGCCAGCCCCGCGACCGCCGCGCCCCCGGCGCCCGCGCCCACCAACGCACCCGGCCTGCAGTTCGCCTGCGCCCGGCAACCCGAGCTCGCCATGATGCATTGCTCCTACTGGGACCATGACAGCAAGACAGGCGCACTGCATTCGCGCCTCGACCTCTGAGAGCCCCACGCGAGCCGGACGCGCGGGTGCAGGGGCGCGCGACGCCGGCCGCCGTCGCAGCCCCGCGGACAGCTGGGACGTGCGCTCGCGGGGGTCGCCTCCGGAGTCAGCGCCCACGGCCGCGCCAGCCTCCTCACGCCTCTCCGCGCCGCCGGCTCCTTTGTCTCCTCCGCTTCGCCTCCTGCGCTCGCCCTCCTGCCCTCTATGCCCTTTCGCTCCTTCGGCCTTGCAGGCCGCCGCTTCACGCGCTTTCTGCAGGCCTCGTCTCCCCCTGGCGCCCCAGCGTCCGCACTGGACACTCCCGGACAAAACTCACTCACCACGGAGACGAAGCACCGGGGCCGAGATGCAGCCGGGCGTCGGCGGCGCAGACCTACTGGCCTTCGTCGCAGGTCGGTGCGCTCCCGCTCGGCTTTCTGCGCCGGGCTGTGGCGCAAAGATTGGCTAGACGCGCGGGTCTGTGCCGGCAGCGAGACCCGCGCAGCCGAGAAAGGGACCAACGTGTGTTTGCTCCGTGCACCCTCTTGATGCCGTTCAGAAGTCACTTGCCGGGGTCCACTGGGCAGGGCCGGGATTGGGCCGGAGCAGGGACCCCGGGCCGCTTCTGTCCGCGGCCTGCGCCCGGGTTTGTACGACATCCCGGCTGGAAGAGAGGCTGCGTTTCCTCTGCCCTCCATCCCGGCTCTTCCGGCACCTCCAGACCTATGAGGTGGGCTAATGTTTTACCAAAGAAAAAGAAAGAAAGAAAATTAATGGGGCTATTTTGCATAATACTGCCTTTAAAATGTTTTAAGGGGAAAAAAAATCACCCAGAAAACCGGCGGCTTATTATGGCCTTGGAGTTTGCTAAAGCAAAACATGAAAATCTTCTGAAGTTAGAATTCCTGTCGGGCCTTCAAAAAGCTATAGTCTGAGAGGTAGGAGAACATGTTCAGTAAAAGATGGTGTCCTCTATGAACGGGGGTGGGGGGTCCCCTCGCCCTAATTTAAAAAACTAAAATCAAAAACAAATTTCCCCGGATCTTCGAAGCAAGCAGCCCCGAGTGCAGGGAGATCACTGCCTGCCTGGCGGATGCCTCTCTGAAAACTCGACCTCGCCTTAATTGTTGTTTTCCCCAAAAGTCTTGCTTCTCCCACCTTAAGCAGGAGAAATGTGATGCCAGGCAGAAGTCGGACCTGGCGGGCTTGTGGTCTGGAGCCCGCCGACGTGAAAACCCTAGACCTGGTTGTTCTGTAGTGCCGCTTGGGGGACCAAATTTTCTAGAGAGAACTAGAGAGAGCACTTTTGTCGTTTTGTTATTTGGTGGGGTTTCTTTTTTGTCGTTGTTGTTTGTTTTTTTTTTTTTTTTTTTTGTTTGTCAATTCCAAAATAAATTTTTTGTTTTCTTTTAACACGGACTTACATTATTTCCATCGCGCCTAAATTTGTTCAGCAGTTAGTTAAAAGGAGATTTTCAGCAAAATTTTATCTTTTTTGAGATAAACAAGGTTAAGGGAAGCCCAAGTGGGGGTCCGTTTGTGGTTGTCGCGGCTGCTTTGTTTTCCTGGGTTGTTTGTTTTCTGTGTCATCACTGGCCTGTTGCTGCTCTTTACCGTCATCTGAGAGACTTTATCTGCCGCGTTTCCTTGACAAGGAGCGACTGTAGGTAGGATTTGTTCTGCTTTTGCACATGCAAGTCTGTATTTTACCTCTTAAACAGTCGCACTTGGTATATGGGCTGTGTTTTCGTTATAGTTCTCATACTTTACATTTTTCCAGTCAAATTTAACAGCCAGAAGAGTTTGTCCCAAGTAGATAAAATCCTGTTTGTAGAAATGCTGCAAGCTTCCAAATCTTCCTACAAATCTAAGGAGTGACTGATTGCCTTATTAATTTTAATAATCAGAATTCCTTTACCTTGAGATGTGTGTAAGAGACAGATCTGGGAGTATCAGAGAGGGCAACCATATTGGGTGCCTGCGGAAATCTAATCTTTTATTTTCCTTTACTGAGACGTTTTGAATAACGAATTATGACCAGTGGTTCCACCCAGGCATGCAGGCTTTTGACCAGGTTGCAGTTTGGGGCAGATTACGGGTGGATGACCTTCACTACTCCGTGGGAATAACAGGTATTGGCTGTCTCTCCAAGCGACTGTGGTGCAGCTTAGGCAGAATACATACATTTGGCAGCGCTCTGCCAAATGTCCCTCATCGCTCCCCAACTCTGGGCCGGACATCAGTGGCCACAGGTGAAGGGGCCTGCCTGCCTGACTCCCACTTCAAACTACCAATGGTCACTCAGTGGCAACCAGAATGTAGGGTGCAGTTGGGCCAAGTAACTAGGCTCAGGACACCCTCTCCTCCCCTCAGGGCATTCTCCATTCTCCAGGAGACTGAAAGATGGAGGATTAAGTCCTAAGATTCTCAGACTGAGAATGGAGCCCCCCAGAGCCAGATGAGCTGGGTAGAACTAGCTGGAGAAGAAGCCTCTGCTGCTGTGAAAAGCCCCAGAGGCTGGTGGGACCTGTATCTTGGTGCTTCTGGCCATTCACTGTTCCTTTTTCTGATTGACTAAAAGGGATTGCAGAAAAGAAAGTGTGCTACATACATACAGCCAGCTTTCTGTGGTGTGAAACTGTATCTCACGGGCAGTTGTGTATGAAAGTTGTGCACTGGTGACAGGGTGGGAAGTCTATATGTCTTGTCATTCACAGACAGAGAGGGTATATATTTGGGGACTTGTAATAATCATAGGGCCACTACTCACAGAGAGCTTACTGGAACCACAGGGTGTGTTGCATTCATAAACCATTGGTAATGTGTGCAGTTATGTTCTGGGTGTAAAATCCTGCCTTGCTGAATAACAGAGAATATCTACAGAGTCTTTGCTTCAACTGGTTTAAACTGTTCCAAGACTGGCTCTCAGTGCCCCGGAACTGCTATCCCATACAGAGAAAACAGAGGGCAGTACCTAGGGCAGAGCCTCCAGTGAGGTAGGGAAATTGGCCTTGGCCAGCACTTGGAATAGAACACCATGCTGCCCCCCAGAACTGAAAGGTAAGAGGCACCCATGGCACAGGAGAGAGCAGAAGCCTCACAAAGTATGGAGGATGGAATGATGAAATCAGTGAGGGCTTCCTGACCTACACAGAGATTGGAGGAGGTATGAGAAGGGAGACAAATCATACCCCTCTTCCCTATGGATGCCCACAGGAAGACCTCTCTTCCTAACTCCAGCCCTAGGGATTTCTCCAAAACTCTAAAGTGTGGTCATTTTCCCTCAGTGTTGAAAGTGTGAGGAAATGGCAAACTTTTTCATCTCTCCTTTCCTTTCTCTGCTCTCCCTCTTAGCACTTTTAAGTATCTGTTAGAGAAGACGATTTAAGGAATTCTCCAAGTGATGAATAAGTATTTGAGAGTTACTGATATGTAGCAATTGGGCCTTAGCATATATAGTCTGGTCTACAGGGCAGGACCACATGGGTGTATACATATGTGTTTGCCAGGATATACTATAAGTACAATGTAAATAGAGTTTGATACAAACACCCTGCCAATTTCTTCATGTCTTGATAAGTTGCTACTTACAGTATTGAATGAGGAGTGTTGTGCACATATATGCACGTTAACATCCTCACATTTGATATTGACAAGATGAGCTCCCCACTCCTCACATTTACATGTGAGTTTTTAGTTACTCCTACCCCCTACCAGAGACCTTGAGTCCTGAGGTCAAGGTTGCCCTTTTTGGGCCTCCCTGGTGGCGCAAGGCCTCCTTGGGCAAAGAAACCAAGCAGTCTTGAAACCAAGCACCTCCCTTCACCGCACTATGAAGCAATCCGCAGCCTCTGCAGCATGAGTTAGATCCTGGTCTGGCCACGGAGCAACCCACATGGCACAGCAGACCTCTCCTATCTCGCCCTCTGCTCCCCTCAGCAGTGTATTTCAGTAAGTCTGCCTGTTCTGTTCCCCACTCTGTCTCTGGTGAATCCTCTCACACACACACACCCCACCTCCGCATCTTTGGCCTGTGCCCCAACTCTTGTATGCATAAATAAATAAAAATCTTTTAATAATAATAAAAAAAAGTTTGCCCTTTTCAAAAGGGAGACCTGGGAGAAATCTTTCACAGTGCAGTACATGCACCAAGGGACTAGGGGATGGAACCCTAGGGGATTGTATGACCCCAAAACCCTATCCAGAGGATGTACTGGATCTTTTTCCCCTTGCATAAGAGTCACTACTCTGTGTCCTGGTTTGAGTGGGCGTGAAGCCCAGAACCTCTCAGCTGAGGTTAGGTGCCCTGGAACCCTTGCCTTGTTCTCCCACTAGTATAGCCAGGCACTCTGGCTATGAGGAGCCCCCTGGTGGTAGGTGGAAATCAGTGGCCCACCAAGATTTCTTGTAGCCAAAAGAGTAGGAGAAAATGGGCCAAGAAACTGGGTCAACTCCAACACAGTCTTCCATTAATGGTGGTGAGGAGCATTGGAACCACTAAGCCAGGTTGCTGGCTTCTGAGAGGGGATCGGGGGCAGGAAGCAGATTGATCAGGCTCAGAAGTCCCAAATTGCCCTCACTCTGTGGTGTTAAACTGGTGGTATACAAGTCTTGTCAATCCTCCTGTCTCTGCAGGGGAACCCATGCTTCTGAGAGTAGCATGCAGGAGCTGTAGGAAGGAGTGAAGCCAGGATCCCATGCCCCTCCTGTGTGATGAGAACCAGAGGCATGGAATGTTGGAAATGAACTTCGTGGTCCTCAGTCCTGCCTTAGGGAACAACCAAAAGTTAAGTATTCTTGAAACCAAGCAGTCTTATTGGTTTTTCTTGTTTTCTGGAGTAAGAGAACTCCCTTCTATCACAAGTGTGTCTGGGCCCTAGGAACCCAAAATCTCATTTACCTTTATGGAACCTGGGGTCCTGAGAAGAGGAGGGGCCAGCCATAGGTCCCCCAGCTATCTGTGGAGCTTCAGAACAACCTCAGAAATTTTGAGGAACAATCTGAGATTTTTGAGGCCAGCTACCCACTTGGGCTCTCCAGAAGCACAGATGCTACTGCCCCAACTCAATATTCCTAATCTCAGCGGGTATAGGGGGGAGGCCAGGGTTGGGATATGCCCTGGAGAATTCCTATGCTCTTCTCTGCATAGGCACCAGCTCAGTATAAGCTATGACAAGCTTATTCTGGAACCATGTCACCCCAGGAAGGTGGCCCATGTAGGGTGGGGGCAAAAATAGGGGCTGTTCAGCTAGGAGGAACTAGTAGGGAGCCTGACAACCTCCTTTAACAACTGTGGCCTTGGGCAAAGAACCCGTTTCAGTAATCTCATCTATAAAATAGAATTATATATGTCTTGCAGAGTTATTAAAATCATTAAATGTTCTAAAGTCAAAGTGCCTAGTTTATAGTAGATTTCTGATATGATTTCCCTTCATGTATTGAAAGAGGAGGAAAGGAAGGAAGGAAGGAAGGAAGGAAGGAAGGAAGGAAGGAAGGAAGGAAGGAAGGAAGGAGGAAGGAAGGAAGGAAGGAAGGAAGGAAGGAAGGGAGGGAGGGAGGGAGGGAGGGAGGGAGGGAGGGAGGGAAATGTCTTTGGTTGTAACCCTGTAGAGTCTGACATCCTAGCCCAGTGGCCAGGCCACCCCTGGTGCCCCAAGAACCCAGACCACCAAGCACCTTCTAAGGTCAGGGCTCAAGAGATTGCCGTCCACCCTGTCCGGGTCCCTTGACCCTGTAGCTAAGCCACATGCTGTCACTATAGAAGCGAATACCCAAACCTTGGGGGCACAGATGGTGGTCCCAGTCTGGGGCTCTTCCACCCCCCCTCTGCCGCCTGCTTAGGCCGTCTTCACGATGTGCCCTTAGATTTTCTCTGAGAAAGACCCAGATGACCAGACAAGCGGTCCAGACTTAGTCACTTGGATCCAGACACAGTCTCCACTCTCAGACTCTTGGCCAGCTTTTCCTTCGTCCAGCGCCTCCTTCTAGAATGTGCCACTGCTTGAACTCCCCCACCCCTTTTTTTTTTTTTTTCCATAAAAGCAGTAGATAGCCACAGAGTGGGAGATTGCAGAGGTCAGCTTGTGGGAGAGGTTCCCCTCGGTCCTTGTGGAGAAAAGGGGAAACTAAGGGGCAAACGCAGGAAGCGGGTTGGGCCGAGCCAGATGGGGCAGAGGCGCCGCCCGCGGGTGGGGTCAGCGACTTGCCAGGTGAGGGCCTGGGCCACCGGCGCCTCCCCGCCCGGGTCTGCTGGCGGCGCTGCAAGGCGAACCATCTAGCGCGAATCCGGCGCCTCGCGTAGCCCTTCACAAAATTCGGAAGAAGAACTGAGCTGTCCTAACGGGGTGCCCTCGACGACCCGGCGGGCGGAGGGGCGCTGCAGGCCTCGGTGGTCCTCGGCGGGGCCCGCGCATCAGGCTGTGGCCGCCGCAGCCCGCGCCAGCTCGTTTTCCAAACCGGGACCTCAACCTGAGCCGCTTGTCCTTAGTAATAATATCACCAAATCGAATAAAACAAAAACCTTCTCCGAATTTTCCCCTATGTGCGAAGGAAATTTACTTCTCTGAGCAGGCAAAGAAAAGGGAAGGGCAAGATCCCGGGAAACTTTCGTTTCTGTGGACAAGGAGAGTAGGGAAATATGCTTTTTGCTTTTTTTGTTTTGTTTTGTTTCGGGGGATGGGGGAGGAAATTCGACACATATTTTTAAAAATCTCCCCCCCATCCACCGCTAAAGGTTGTGAGTGCGCGCGGAGTCAGGAAACCGAGTCCCCGCCCGTAGTGACACCGGGCCTTTGTCTTCTTTCCTGAAGCCCCCAGGACTGCTGGCCGCGCTGAGATAAAGGCCGGGTCAGAGCCTGTGGAATCCCGCGGGAGGGGGCCGCGGGGGAGCCCCGCCACCGGCCGCTTCCAACAGGCCGGCCTTGCTGCTCCCGAACCCCAGGCCTAACGGAGGCACCGATTCTCGATTCTGACTTTCCCGGAGTTTTTTGTTTTTGGGGGGTTTTTTTTTGCACTCAATTCCTTGGACCAATTCCCCATCAGCATTACGTTTTTCTACCTAAAGATTCCGGGGGCGGGGGTGGTGGGTGAGAGACCGCAGCTCCCAGCCAGACCTCGCCTGACAGGCTCCTCTTCCGAGTGGAGTCGGGCGCAACTTTTGCAGCGACTCCGGCGATCGCGGCCGCTGGGCTCGGTTGGCCGAGGGGATCCGAACCCGTGAGAGTGTCTCAGCTCGTCCTCATGGTGCCGGCGTCTCCTCTGCGCTTGGCCTCAAATGCGCAACGCGCGTCTGTCGGCCGAACAGGTCCCGGGAGGTGGCAGGGTGTTTGTGACTCTGTTCTGCCGCTTGCCGTGCTTCAGTCGCCGCGGAACTCGCGTCCCCGCAGCGCCGCCCTTGCGAGGTGCCGGCCTTGGGCTTCCTGGGGTACCCGTGGGGTCTTTTTCCCCCCCGCAGACGTGATCAAATGAGGCGAGTGCTGCGCCGCTCAGAATCTTCCCAAAGGAGACAAACGAGCCTGGCGACTTGAGTGTGCGCGCCGAGATGAAGGGCTCCCCAACCGCCGCGCCGCGCGTCCCCCGAGCACACCTTGTTGTGCCCGAACCCCCACCCCCCACCCACCCACCCCGGCAAGCTCTGTCGCTGCATATTTTCCCAAACCAAGTTAAAACCCTCGGTTCTCCTCGCTTTGTGATGGCTGGTGAGAACTGGGGACTTCGGCTGGCTCGTTGAGCCGAATAGACGGTCAGGGCCCCTTTTTTATCTTCCTTGGGGACACGACCTGGGAAGGCAAAGAAGAGACGACAGATTTGGGAGTCGGGGGACGGCGAAAGCTTGCCAGGAGTGCTCCCCACCTATCCCTTCTCATGCCCTTTGCCCCACCAGCCGACTCGTGGATATTGGTACCCACTGAAACTGGAGCTGCACACCGGCGGGCAGATGAGGGGGCAGATACCGCGGAGGCGCTGACAGGATGCGGGTTTTCCCAGCGCCTGCAGGGATCGGCACCTGAGACTCGCTTCCTTAGGTAGTACTGACCCAGTTGGGGAGAAACAGATCGGCTGTGCAGCCTGCACTCTCTAAACACTCTTCCCCCAGGCACAAACAGTCGTGTTCGTGTGCATGTACATGTCTGCACGAGCGTACCCATATCTGTGTGCATATACACTCCTACATATGTGCATTTGTCTGCATCTAGGTAGACAGGCATACACATTTACGCACACATGCTGTACCTGTGCATAGAGCTGTACAATGTTCTTGCATCTATCTTGCATCTACCCACGTGCTACACAGGCAGTGATAGAGCTTGATGCTCTTCAGTAATAATTGCGGCTCACATTTACACCAGCTTTTTCAATTTGCAATGACTATTTTCACAGTCATCATGGGAAATGTTCTCCTTTCGAATTTTCAATGGGGAAACTTGTCAAGAGAAGTTAATGGGTGCCGGCTTGCAGTCACAGTGAGAGACCAAGGCTAGCCAGAGACCCTGCCCACTGCTGAAAGTGGACTTTAGCCCAGTTTGCTCCGGAGGTTGACCTGTTTAGCATACCAAGAGAACCCAGGGCCAGGAGTCCTTGGCCCTTTGCCAGGCTTCAACCTACCTGGCCCCAGGATGAGTTTCAATTCGTTGTTTGATTAATGCACTTTTCCAGAGCTCAGTAACCCAGCTTCCCAGGACTGGAGAACTCAGGGCACTGCCCAAATGCCAAAAAAAGGACTCATGAAGATTTTCAGGCCAGGGCAAGTCATGTGCAACTGTCAAAAAACCTAGTGGGCAGGCACAAGTGAGTAGTGACAGGATACTTTCACCCCAGCAGCAAACCCAGAGTTCTGTGTTATGCCAGAGCTGGGGCAGTGACAAAACTTGAATTCATTGAGCTTTAGCTTTTGCTACCTCGAATCTCTAAGGAATGACACACAAGACCCTGAGCCCACCGTACCCATTTTACCCAAGTGATTAGTTGGAGACTGCAGCATTACAGTGAGTTTGCCCCAAATTCAGCTACCAGGAAGTGGCCAACTTCAGAGTTCCCCAGTTAGCTCTGTGTGGATCCATAGCCAATTGTCTCTCTGCCCCCAGCACATAAATACGTGCTCCTGCCACAACTGCTGTGCCCAATGGGAACCTCACAGTTCCTAGTCTCTGACTTCCCTGCCAAGGATGTAAAGACTATCCTAGTTCTCACGAGCACCACCAAAAGGCTCTTTTGTGCTTGGAATTATATATATATATATATATATATATATATATATATATATATATATATATATATATATATATAGAGAGAGAGAGAGAGAGAGAGAGAGAGAGAGAGAAAGAAAGAGAGAGAGAAAGAGAGATATTACTTCTTGCTTCCTCTTCCTGGCATTTGGTACACCAACCCCCTTCCCGCCCCAAGCCATCCCTCTGCCAGACTGAGGTTCCCCCAAGGGCTATAGCTTGACCACATTTTGCTGGGTGCCCTTGGGCTTGGAGCGGCTTCTACAGATGAGATTGCTGGTCTCAAGGTTCCAGAATCGCTGCCACCCACATAGCCTGGCTACGGGAAGGGTGTCGAAGCTAGAAGAGGTCAGCTTGCAGCTTCACAGCCTCAAGGCTGCCCTCTGCTGGCACCAAGAGACATAATCAACACTCTCCCAGTGCCCCAGGTGCAGCCCTCCCAAGAGGGGTTTTCCCAGGTCAAAGTGACCCCATAGCACAGGGTGAGTGACTCCACTCTCTCTGGATCCAGGGAGTGGCCACTGCACCATAAACCTCTGCCGAAACCCTCCTGTATTTCTCAATCTCTGGTTCCTGCTTCCTGCAGACACTGGAGATTTAATGGTACTTAGACCCAGAGGCTAGTGGAAGGCTGCAATGGCAAACCCACTGCTCTGAGGTTTCTGCTCTACCCAGGACCAAGCAACCCTTTGGTAGCCCAAAAGAGAGTCATGGTCCTACTCACAGGGCACAAAGGATCCACCCAGAAATTGGGGGTTGCCTTGAACTAGGAAAGGAGGTCTTCTATACCCTGCTGACAACTGTCTTCCTTTGCTGGAGACCAGTAGGACTGGGGACCAGCAGTGTCTGAAGAGCAACTTCTGAAAGTCCTTATCCCCAGCTGGCACACAAGATGATGACTATCACCTAAGTTTTTGTGTGCAATATCTTGTAATACTAGTCAAATGCCTTCATTTGAATGCCACATCTTCTCCCTTAAAAACTATGTGACCTCAGAAAATCTGCTGAACCTCATTCTAAAAATTGAAACAATAATGCCATCACCTTGAGTTTTTTTTAAATAATAAATTTTATTTTTATATTCCCCATACAATTGCAGTCCCCCCATTCTGACCCCAATCCCTCCCCTCCCGCCCCTCACCCCCAAAAAAGTGTCTCTGGTTCATAGTTTTTTGTTGATTTTGATTTTCACTTTCTTATAGTTATTCATTTTCCTGGTCCCTTATTTAAGTTTTCTAGATTCCTGCTATGAGTGAGACCATCCGGTATTTTTCTTTTTCTTTCTGGCTTATTTCGCTGAGCATGATGCCTTCCAGCGCCATCCATGTTGCTGCAAATTGCATGTGTTTATCTTTTTTGAATGCTGAGTAATATTCCATGGTATATATGTACCACATCTTCTTGATCCAGTCATCTATTTTTGGGCATTTGGGCTGTTTCCAAAGCTTAGCTATTGTAAATAGTGCTGCTATAAACATAGGGATGCAGATGTTCTTTGGAGTGGAAGTTTCTGTGTCCTTTGGGTAAAGACCTAGGAGTGGAATTGCTGGATCATATGGAAGCTCTATGTTTAGTAGGTCCAGAAATCTCCACACAGCTCTCCATAGTGGTTGGACCAGTTTGCACTCCCACCAGCAGTGCAGAAGAGTTCCTTTTTCTCCACACCCTCGCCAACATTTGTTGTTGCTAGTTTTTTTAATATGTGCCATTCTCACTGGTGTAAGATGGTATCTCATGGTAGTTTTGATTTGCATTTCCCTGATGACAAGTGATGTTGAACATTTTTTCATATGCCTGTTGGCCATTTGCATTTCCTCTTCAGAGAAGTTTCTTTTTAGCTCTTCTGCCCAATTTTTGACTGGGTTATTTTCTTTGTTGTTGCTGAGTCTCATCAGCTCTTTGCAGATTTTTGCATCACCTTGAGTTTTTAAAGTATTTAAAGAAATAATTACACCACTTAGCCTGGTGCCTCTATAAAGAAATCCTCAAAACATGGCAGCTCCTGTTCCCACTGCCTCTGTAGCTGCCACTGCTGTTACTTCTGGCATTAGCTTTGGTCTTGGGGATCACTGCAATTGCCCTTTCCCTCAACTCCTGACCCCATTGCTACTGTTAAACACAAGCCTGAATCCTGGCACTAAGCCGGGTCCAGGTTCTCAGGCTGAAGGAGTCATTTCCAGTCTTCTGGTTGGGCTGCTCAGGACCTGCTGACAATCAGGCCTGGGCTTGGGCTGTTTATACTAGAACCGTTAAAACAGGAAAATATGCAAACCCTTCATTCACAGGGATCCGGCTATTGTTGGGTCAGAAATTGTATTTTTGTTTCTAAAATAAAAGGTACATTTGCTGCGTACACACACACACACACTTTTTTTTGTTGTTGTTGTTGGTTGTGTCTACAGAGCTCAGAAAGCAAAGCAAATGATTTGGTTCATTAACTAGCTCAAGTGTCCAATCTGGAAAGGTCCCTTTGGCCTGACTGCTTGTTTTTATGTGCTCCAACAAGCTCAAACATCATGGAGCTCCATTTTGTAAGTCTACAGACTAGGCTCTTATCCATCTCCCACACAAAATGCCTTCAAAATCCATCTGCCAAACTTCACAGGGATACCACCTCCCTCTAGAAAAGAGACTGAAAAGGAATTTCATAACTTACATTAATTCAGCCAATCTTACCCCAGTAGACTCAACTGTACCTCAAAATCTCATAAAGTTTTTTTAATTTTTATTTATTTTTGCATAGAAGAACTGGGGTGTAGGCCAGAATTGGGGGGGTGAGACAGAGTGGGGAATTCCCCAGAGACAGGGTGGGGAACAGAACAGGCAGACTGACTGAAATATACTGCTGAGGGGAGCAGCAGGTGAGACAGGAGAGGTCTGCTGCGCCATATGTGGGCTAGCTCCCCGGCTGGGAATTGAACTCAGGCCATAGAGGTGATAGCATTGAGACTTAACCCCTAGGCCAGCAGGGAGGCCCACATGGAGAAAGTTTTTAGAACAGATTTGAGATTCTTTTAGAAATGGACTGCTTCTGCTTCTCCAGAGCTGGAAACTTGGCAATCTTGTGTGTATATCCATGGGCAGCTCCTCCAGGTGATTCTGATGAAGCCCATGGGGCCACATTAGGCCCCACAGCTGTTCCCAATTGAGTTGAGAGCTGAGGTTTGTCCAAGTAGGCTCTGGAAAATACAGATTCCAAATAATCTTCCATTGGGACCACATGGAGTTACAAAGAGCCTGGTTCAAACACCGGATGTGTGTGAGTGAGGGTAGGGGGCAGTGAATATATATTTGGTTTTGTGTGCTTTTGTTGTGCTGTTATCTGTGCATATGTCAGGCCTCTTTGGTCATAAGTAACATAAATGCACCAAAACAGGCTTGAACCAAACAATGTATGGGCGTACGTGTGGATGTATGTATGTGTATGTATCTGTGCCGATGTGTATATATGGGGATGGGGGTGAGAAGGATATGTAGATGACCCCTGGATCCCCCAAACAGGTGGCAACCAGACTTCCTGAAAGGCTGGACTAGGGTGAGATGATAGCAGGAATCCAGGTACCTTCCCTCCAAAAACCAACTTTTCTTGCTTCTCTGACCAGGAATCGCCTCTGTTCTATTCAAGAGAGCATGCCAGCTATAGCTCTAATCCCTGAGTCCCAATTCCATGAGAGAAGCTGGCCCACCTGGCTCAGTTACAATGCTGGAGTTTCCCACAGGTCTTATCAATGAGAGCCACTGGTGAAAGGGAGTGTCTAGTGGTCTCTGACGATCCCTTCCTAAAGGGAAAGAGCTGTCATGGGTTCACTAGAGATTAAGAAGTCTCCCCTAAAAATCTGCTTTGCTTCAGTTTAATCCCTGCAACTACTCAATCTGTAGCTTAAGGGTTCTTGATGCTAGCTGCATGCCAAAAATCACCTGGTGAGTCTTAAAAAAAACATCGTGCCCAGGCTTTACAGTTGGAGAGTAAACAGGGCATCAATATCTTTCAAAGCAATCCTGGTGATTCCAATATACAGCTATAGTAGAGAATCATAGAAATAACAAAATATGGAACCTACCACCAACTTAACCATTTTCTAAAAACACAATCTCAAAATATAACCAATTAAGAGGAAAATTATGAAAATCTAAGAGGTTGCAGATGGCTTATTTTCACCTAAATTGGAGACTGACATCCAGATCCAAAATTTAAATACCATGATTATTCCTATTTGACATTTTCTCAACCTCTTGGTGTAAATGTCAAGTTAATTCCTAAAGAAACCCAAGGCTCTAGGACAAAGGATGCCTCCTTGTGGCCTTGGTTGACCCCCCCCCCTCACTCCCCATGGGCCACCTGTCCCTTCTTTTCCAAGGTCTCCATCTTGCTGGGGCAGCTCAGCACTCCTGACACTGAGTCACACCGACCTTGCTTACTCCCACCCACAGGCCTGGGCTTCAGGATTCCTAGCAGGAACCTCTGACACAAGAGACCAAAGAAGAGAGACCCTGCCTCCTTCGTCAAGTTGGAGAAGACTGGTTAAAACCTGTCAGGAGTGAGGAGTGTCTTCCTTTTCTTTCCCCTTCCAATAGATTTCCCTCAATCAGTCAAATGCAAATATTTCATAAATAGCTATGATGTTCAAGGAGAAAAAAAGAAGTCTCACCCCAGAGAGATCCAATACAATAGTGACCCTCTAGGCCTGGCCTTTCCTGGATAGTAAGGAGCTCAGAAAATCTTCCTGTTCTTTCCATCCTGGCCCAGGGCTGGACTCAATCAAAACTTGAGAATGAGAGGCCTCCCTGGTGGCACAAGGGGTTAAGTCGCAGCACTATGAAGCTATCCACAGCCTCTGCAGCACAGCACGAGTTCCATTCCCAGCCAGCCAGGGAGCTGACCCACATGGTGCAGCAGACCTCTCCTGTCTCACCCACTGCTCTCCTCAGCAGTGTATTTCAGTCAATCTGCCTGTTCTGTTTTCCGCTCTGTCTCTGGTGAATCCTCTCACCCTCCCACACCTCTGGCCTGTAACACAGTTCTGGTATGCATAAATAAATAAATCTTCAAAAAAAAAAAAAGAATTACTGCCACTGTCTTCCCCAATGCCCACCCTCTCACCATCCCACATTTTCTCTCTCTCTCTCTCTCTCTGTCTCTCCCTGATATGACTGACTTCTGGTCCAGGCAAGGTGAGTCAGTCAGGAGCCAGGAAGTTGGAGCTGAAATATCACATGGGCTGCCTGGAATCCTAGACCTGTTACCAGTATTTTTCAGAGGCCTTTGGCAGTTGCTCACTTACCTGCACAGGCTGCTGGGAAATTTCAACACCTGAGCTTTGGAATAGGATGTGATTGGCTCACTACTGGACAGAGGTGATCAATCAGAAACAGAGCTTAATGGTTCCGATGGGTCCTTGGAACCATTTCTAGATGGTTACCTGAAGGCCTCTCTGGGACTCAGACAGATTGCCAGAGCAGCAAGGACAAGCTTGCTCTTGTCTTCATATTTGTCATCTGGTTCTCAAAGTGGCTCCTGCAGCACTAGCATAACCTGGGAAATCCATATTATCAGATCCCACACCACCCCCAGAACCAGAAATTCTGGGGTGGAACGCAGCAATGTGTGTTTCAGCAGGCAATTCCAGGAGAGTCTGAGATTCCCTCCCTCAAATTCTGAGGACCATGGGCAAGAGAGTGATTTCCGCTCAACCTGGAGCCAGCCCAGGATTGGGGTACCCAACTGTCTCGAATGGTTCAGATCCTTCCTCACACCCCAGAGCCAGAGGTCTGGCGGCCAGAGACTCCAACCATCCAACCCCAGTGCGCAAGCTGCTCCCCAACACCCCCCCCCCACCCCCCCCCACCCCTCACAGTGCGCAGGACCAGCCAAGCTTAGCGGGGTCCGTAGCCCTGGGGGCCGCTGGCAGACTTTGCTGGGAGAAATGACGGCCGTGAGACTCCACTCTGACTTATTTTGTTCCATTCCGAGAGGAATAATTTGTTTCGTATTGGAATCAAAGCGCCTCTGGCGGCCTTCGCGTTTTATCTCCGCTGTGGGGCGGGGTGGGCGGAGAAGGCTCGACCAGCACGCGGCGGCTGCTTCCCATTAGGGCGAGCATGGTCCCCATTTCGCTGCGCGCTCAGCGCAGAGCGCGTCCGGCTAACCGGACGCAGCTGATAAGCCTCTGAGCTGAGACACCTCAAGGCCCACCCCCACCCTTCGCTACGCGGTTACAGTTGGTCCCAGAGAAAAGCGGACTGGGTGGCTGGGGCCCGCCAGGAGCTTGCCTGCGCTCTGGGCTGTCACGGTGACTGCCATTTCGCCTTTAGTCGCGCTCCTTGGGATCAGGTCCTCCCCAAAAGGGCACTGGCAAGTTCCTATCTTTTCAGTGGAAGGAAATTCACCGGGCTCTGGGCTGTAGGATCTGGGATTACCAAAGCATCATCGAAAGAAGAAAGCATCCCAGCGAGTCCCCCGAACTCGAAGGGAAAATGTTTCTGTTCGACCTGTTTGCATAGTACCTAAGTCTCAGTCCCTTTCAGGTGCTCAGGGAACCATGCAGACTACTTTGATATCCATTCCACAAATAGTATAGAACACCAAATAAAGAGAATATTTTAAAAAGAAAAGCCACACCCAATCCTCCTGCCTTAATATTTCTGCAGGCAATGGAGACACGGAAAAGCAGACCACAACCCACAGGGAAAGTGGGTGGTCTCCCCAGCCCTGGCCAAACTGAGGAAATGTGTCTTCCACATCCTGGCTTCCATGGGGAGGCAAAGGGTGGGTGTTGGAGACCTGCCAGGCAGGTCTAATCTTCAGGCACCTCTACAACCACCACAGCAAAGGATGTTACTCTAAAGGCCCTAAAATTCCCAAGAAACACTACACTTTTCTTTGATTTCACTAAAATTTTTAAATTGCTCAAACAATATTCTACAAATCATGGTAACTTAAAAATGGGATGGAAAGTCCAAAATCGCCCAAAGTCCAACCACTAATAAAGCAACTATTTTCATCATTTCATGTTGCTGCAAATTTCATACTATTTAACAGCTGTCTAATATTCCGCCATGTGGATGTGGTCTAATTTATTTAACTCTTCCATTTAAGATGTTACCATTTTTTGGGCCTCCCCGGTGGCGCAGCGGTTGAGCGCTGGGTTGCGAAGCTGCCCGCAGCCTCTGCAGCACCGGTTCGATCCCCGGCTGCTCCCCGGCCACCGGAGGAGGGTCCCACATGGCGCGCAGACCTCTCCTGCCGCCCGCTGCTCCCCTCAGCAGTGTACTTCGGTCCTTCTGCCTGCTCTGCTCCCCGCTCTGGCTCTGGTGAATTCTCTCACCCTCCCGCGCTTCTGACTGTACCCAGTGCATGTATAAACAAAAACAAACAAACAAATAAATAAATAAATGAATAAAATACGTGCCTCTTTAAAAAAAAAAAAAAAGATGTTACCATTTTTCACTATTCTAAGAGGAAAGCATTACAAAGGGCATCTTTTCCGTTAAGTGGTTTGTTGAGGAGTATATACCATATTTTTCATAACTTTTATGTGACTATATAGGTAATAGATATTTTTGCAGGAGTACTGAAAAACTCAGAATCTTCTGACAATAATACAAATCAGTCTTAATCCTCATTAAACTTTTCTCACCTCTGAACTCCTACAGCACATGTTCCCTATTTTCCTACAACTTCGCTCACTTTCATCTCTCAATTTTGCTTTGTGCTTAATAGCGGTCCATATTTTCTAAGGTCCTTGATTACAATATTATTGAAAGTAAAGACTATAGTTTTTTCATCTGGATAATAATCATAACACTAATTTTTAATTGGTACCTAGTCAATTCCAGATGTAATACATCATCTCACTTACTTCCCACAGAATATATTGTTGTGGGGAGAAGATTGGAGTGAGACCAAAGGCACAGGGTTAAAAGAATTCCCTAGAGAAAACTGGGTCGCTACATGCAAAAGAATGAAGCTTGACTACTACCTAACACCATGCACAAAAATCAACTCAAAATGGATTAAAGAACTAGACATAAGACCTGAAACCATAAAATACATAGAAGGAAATATAGGCGGAAACACTCCATGATATGCACATCAAAGACATCTTTACAGACACATCACCCAAAGCAGTGATAGTGAAGGCAAAGACAAACAGCTGGGACTACATCAAATTAAAGAGCTTCTGCGCAACAAAAGAGACAATAACAGAAACAGAGAAACCCCACCGAACACTATTGCACACAACACTAATGATAAAGGACTGATCACAAAAATCTACAAAGAGCTGATGAAATTCAACAAAAACAAAGAAAATAATCCAGTCAAAAAATGGGCAGAAGAGCTAAAAAGAAACTTCTCCAAAGAGGAAATACAAATGGCCAACAGGCATATGAAAAAATGTTCAACATCACTTGTAATCAGGGAAATGCAAATCAAAACTACCATGAGATACCATCTTACACCAGTGAGAATGGCACATATTAAAAAAGCTAGCAACAACAAATGTTGGCGAGGTTGTGGAGAAAAAGGAACTCTTCTGCACTGTTGGTGGGAGTGCAAACTGGTCCAACCACTATGGAGAGCTGTGTGGAGATTTCTGGACCTACTAAACATAGAGCTTCCACATGATCCAGCAATTCCACTCCTAGGTATTTACCCAAAGGACACAGAAACATCAATTCCAAAGAGCACCTGCACCCCTATGTTTATAGCAGCACTATTTACAATAGCTAAGCTTTGGAAACAACCCAAATGCCCAAAAATAGATGACTGGATCAAGAAGAAGTGGTACATATACACCATGGAATATTACTCAGCATTCAAAAAAGATAAACACATGCAATTTGCAGCAACATGGATGGCGCTGGAAGGGATCATGCTCAGCGAAATAAGCCAGAAAGAAAAAGAAAAATACCAGATGGTCTCACTCATAGCAGGAATCTAGAAAACTTAAATAAGGGACCAGGAAAAAGAATAACTATAAGAAAGAAAATATCAACATCAACAAACAACTGTGAATCAGAGATACTCTATGGGGGTGGGGGGCGGGGAAAGGAGGGATGGGGTCAGAATAAGGGGGTTGTAATTGTATGGGGAATATAAAAATAAAATTTAAATTTAAGAAAAAAAAAGAATTCCCCAGAGACAGAGTTGAGAATAGAAAAGGGGGATTTATTAAAATACACTAAGAGAAGCAATGGATGAGACCAGAGAGGTCTGCACATATGGAAGGATTTGAGTCTCCCTCTTCCAACCTGTTTTCACAAGCTTTTCATGACTGGGGAGTCGGTTTGGGTCAGTTACTTCTGGGATGTCTGGTCTTGGGCTTGACCTTTGACACAGAATGTGTCCTGGCCCTGCTTCCCCATTCAGGGTCAAGGTGATCAGCTTATGGCCTGGTTACCATAGCAACCTTATCAATTTCCCTATCTATTCAAGCCTCCCAAATCTTTCTGCTAAGGAAGGGGTTAGGGCTTAGATTTTAATGATACCCAGACATACATAAATATTTTATTTCCTTGTACTGTATCAGAATAGTGAAAGCCAAGCAATAAATAACTTGTGCAGGGTAACCCTACTTGTAAATAGCAGCCCTGGGTGGGGCACAGCTGCCTCTATCTTTATGTCCTTCGTAGTGTATGAACTACGAGTAGCAGGACATTGACAGATACCACTAAAATTTCTCCTAATTCAGGATCATATTATAATAGCAACTGATAACCTGCCACATGTATGCATCAATTACAATACTTTGGGATTAAAAACCGTATTTTACCGATAAAGCCTTTTTTTAAGATTTATTTTTTTATGCATACAAGAACTGGAGTATAGGCCAGAGGTGTGGGAGTTGGGTTGAGAGGATTCACCAGAGACAGAGTGGGGAGCAAAAGAGGTAGATTGACTGAAATAGATTGCTGAGGGGAGCAGCGGGCGAGACAGAAGAGGTCTACAGCTCCATGTGGTCACCTCCCTGGCCAAGGATCAAATGTATTGCAGTGGCTGCAGATAGCTTCATAGTGCTTACGCTTAACCTCTTGTGCCACCAGGGAGGCCCCCAATAAGGGCTTTATTATCTCACAGAAGAGAAGACATTGAAACTAGTGACTGCAGGCTATGGGTAAAAGACTAAGTCATATACTCTACTTGTCATCTTTCACCTCTGTGGCTGTTCCAAGCATCACATTCAGATTTCAAAATGCCCAACAGAAAGAGGAACCATTTCTTCCAGGCTCTTCCTTAGGCCTGCACCACTTTCCCAAATGCCCTCAGTCGGCCTCCCACTCATCCCCTGGACCACAACTGAGTCACATGCTTCTTTATATTTGCTGGCAAAAGGATGAGACCATCTCGGCTGGCTCAGACTGACTGGGGTCTGCCCAGAGTAGCACCAGGGTCTTTTAGGTATGTGTGTTACCTGTATCCCTGAAGAAGACAATAAGGAGGACATGAGTGTTAGGAAGCAGCTAACACTATAATCTTTTTTTTTTCTTTTCTTTATGTAAAGTAATTTAGAAGATTAACAGAAGACTATGTGTGTCTTTGCCCTCCTGCTGGGAAATGAAGAGGGTGTATCTCCTACAAAACTATATAATCTTAAAGGGAAATGTACCCCCAAATTAATATATGTTAGTTACAAGTGAAAGCAATCAGTAAATTTCCTCCACTATGAGGAATATTGTTGTCTTTAAAGCTATGTATAGTTGTAACTAAAATAGTAAAATGTAAATTGTCAAATGATAGTGTTTTCACTAGGCTATGACATTTCTTTGGGGAAAGAAGAAGGATCTTCATTGTATGGTCTTGAGACTGGTCTGCTGTCAGGATCAGAGGTTTCGCTCTCTTTCTCTCTCTGACTATACAGTCTCTCTCCCAGGGGTCTCTCTGCTTTCTTGCACCCCCTGCCTCTGCTTTACTAACTGCTCCCTCACTCTACTGCCTTATTCTAGATTTGGTGCACATGTGGCTACTGAGGTGTTCTAGTAACCACACCTCCCCCTCCCCTGCAAATTGACAACGTCTCTTGGAAAGTCCTAATTCCAATCTTAAAGAGGGGTGACTGTTTGAGGCCACTCATCTTGTCAAGACAAACCACCTTAAGGTTGCTAGCCTGGCTCGCACTTACAATGACCAGCTACTCCAGGTCCATTCAGCTCCGGCCAAGGAGTTGGGCAAGATGAGTCACTTGTTACAAAAATGGACCCATGAGATTTGTCCCACAAGTATGACCTAGGAGAAGGGATCTGTACTTCGTTTAGAAGAAAAGTCTTACAGTTGAAATTCATTCTGTTTTCTATAGTGAACCTATACTCCAGGTAAGTCAACTCTATCTCATTCAAATCTGGCCACACATTTGGCTTTGAGTAAATACAAGCTAGCTGGACAACTTACATAGGGAGCTAGTCTAGTCCAGTGTTCAAATGTGCAGGCAAATCTTCTGGATCTTAAACAAATGTAGATTTTAATTCAGAAGGTGTGGGGTGGGGCCTGAGCTCTTCTTTTCTAACCTCCCCAGATGATGCAGTGCAATTAACTCACCAGGAGACACTTTCAGTTGCAAGGCTCAAGATGACCTTTGAACTTTCTTCCAACCTAGAGTATCTAATATTTTAAGATTCTAAGATTCTAATATTTTAAGATTCTATTAGATTCTATCTAATATTTTAAGATTCTACACTCTCACCTCCTGCCAAGCTGCCTCTGAACTGGTCCCCGTAAACCAGACACTCCTTTCTCCTTCAGGTCTTTTCTTGGCCAGTCCACTGCTTGGAATGTGCTTTCTTGGCTCCCTTTTCTCCAGGCTATAGTAGCACTATTGATAGTTTGGATCAGCTAGTTTTTTGTTGTGAAGGGCTGTTCCTGTTCAGAGATGTTTAGCAGAATTCCTGGCCTCTACCCATGAGATGCCAATAGCCCCCTCCTTCAGTTTGACAACTAAAATTGTCTCCAGGCACTGACAAATGTCTCCTGGAGAACAGAATCGCCCTTGATAGAGAACCACTGCTCTACTGTAACAGGGTGGTCCCCAGGGAAAGGGGAGGTCCAAGTTCCCTGCCCCACCCAAGGAAGGGTGGAGCTGACCAAAGAGGAGGAGAAGGGCCTGCCTGGTGGCGCAAGGGGTTAAGCACCAAACTATGAAGCAATCCACAGCCTCTGCAGCATGAGTTTGATCCTCGGGCCGGCCAGGGAGCAACCCACATGGTGCAGCAGACCTCTCCTGACTCGCCCGCTGCTCCCTTCAGCAGTGTACTTCAGTCAATCTGCCTGTTCTGTTCCCCACTCTGACTCTGATAATCCTCTTGCCCACCACATCTCTGGTCTGTACCCCAGTTCTTGTATGCATAAATAAATAAATCTTAAAAAAAAAAAAAGAGGAGGAGAAGCTGGAGAGGAGACTAGAGAAAGAAGGAAGAAAGATGGGGAGCAAGAAGGACACCTGGAGAAGGCACGTGAAACAGAAAGACACGTGAAGAAACTGGCTTGCTCACTTGCTTCTTAGTCTCAGAGTGGTTGAAACAGGCATGGGTGAGAGACCCGTGGGGAGGTTAACAATGGCAGCTTTTATCTTATTTTGATTTTGCTCCTTCTCTCCCAGATGTATTGGACCCCTCCTGCCCCTTTTCTATGGGTCCCCACCAGGAGCTGCCTTGAGCAAGCCTTCATGTCTCACTGGCCCTGCTTTGGGCCAACCATGTTTGACTGGGCATTTACCCACAAGGGGACGGGTAACATTGTGTGCTTGACTTAAAACTTTATTTTTTGTCTTTTCTTTGTTGCACACTAATTGTATCCAAGTTCCTTTCCATTAAAGGTCTTATACACTGGAGTATGTTTTATCTTGATGTGGTGGAAGGCAAAACCTACTTAGAGCAGGCAGGTTTAGGGGTCCTGGACTGCCCCTCACCTTGCCCTATTACACTAGGACCTTGAATCAGAACACAAATTTTAACAAGATCCCAAGTGAGTCACATGCACATTAAAAATTGAGAAATTTTGCTCTATGATACAACTCCAAACCCAACATTCCCTCTCTTCTCAACTCCCAGCCCATGCCTTCTGTGCCTCTGAACTCTCTGTGCCTCTCATCTGACAGGTACTCAGGCCTTCTGGCACTGGCACTGACATGGAGAGGGAACTGGGGTCTCAGTTTGTTCTCACTTGTGCAAGGTTCAGATGTGCCTAGATGCAGCACACACCTGAAGTTCTGTTCCCACCTGGCTTCTATCCTCCTCTCCTGCTAAGAGCACCGTAATTTGCTTTATGGGAACTACATCTCCCTCACTCTCAGTCCAGTAGTTCAGATAGAACAATGCACACCCTCACCTCCACTCTCATGGGAGAGGTGTATATTTCATTCCCATCTACTACTGGGACTGCTTCAGTAGCAGTCGAGTGAATTAAACCAAGGAGTCCTAATTCTAGACTTTTCATTAGGGGCTAACAGTTTCCCCAGAACTGATAGTTATAGGCAAAACAGAAGCCTAAAACTTTTGGGGGCACCCAAGTGATGAAAGTCTGCCTGAGAGTGAAGTCAGCACAAAGGAAAGCAGAACAGAGACTGATTTCTAACCACAGTGTCTGAGATTCTTGTTGCAGCCATACCTGAAGACGCTCATGAGTTTTCAAAGATATAAACCAATAAACTTCTTTTTTTTTAAATCATAGGTAGTCTCAGTTGCATTTCCATTACCTGACATCAGCAGACTCCTAACCAATATGTGGGGCCCATCTGTGGGGTTAGATCATCACAGAAGCATGTGAGGGTCCTATGGAGCCATAGTTTGATGCAAAAGAGTCCCCATAAGGAGGGTCCTAAGAGCCCTAGCACCACAAGCAGCATTTCATCCATGCCCAGATCACCAGGTGCAACCGTGAGCAAGGGAAGAAACATCCTGCCACCTCTGCTGAGCTCACAGCCTAGCTGCAGAGAGACCACCACTGCGTGGCCCCCGGATCCTCAAGGCCTGCAGCTTGAAGAGGATGACAGATGCCCACTGGACAAAAGAATGGTCTCACAGCTAACACAGGCCTGGCAGCAATGGTATAGTGAAGAGGCACAGCCCTCAAGTGGCTTCACAGCCTGCCAAATTCCACAAGGGGGCGGGGCAGTCCGATGGAGTAGAAAGTGAGAGAGATGGGACCTCTCAGGAAACTCTCCCTGGGAACTCTGGAAGCACTTGTGGGGTGGGAAGTAAGGGTGGGGTGGCAGTTTTACATCCAGGTAAGGTCTTACACTTGGCAGATGGAGACTGAAGCCACTGAAGTAGGGGTTAGAACTGGGGACTCTCAGCACCCATAGACCATAAATCTTGGATCTAAAAGTACCTTTTTCTGAGAGTACCCTGGCAAAGCAGCAGATGCTCAGACAGGATGAGCACAGGCTACAGCTGGATACTTGATTCCCAGGTTTACCAGCATGGTACCAAAACGGCAGAGGTGCCAAGCCCAAAAGGACTGGACAATCCAGGACAGCACGCCACTTGGCAGTCATGTATGAAGACTGATGTCACAAGGACCCTGATGTCAGGCAGGATGGGAATTAGTCAGAATTCATCTGAAGAGGACCACAGCATTGCACCTTCTGTGTGTGGTTTCTGGCCTCTCCAGGGCAAGCCTGAAGTGCCTGAGGCCCCTTGGGAAGAAAGTTCCTGCAGTATGGACCTGTTGGAGCAGCTGTTGTTCCACGTTCTGGGTCCTCTGTCCTAGGAGACTGGACGCAGCTGGGAGTGAGTTCTGAGACATCTTCCCAAGTTGGGATGGCCCAGCCACAATTCAAGCATGTGGCCTCTTTTCTAAGCATACATATCAGGGCCCTAACCTGGAACCACTTAGGAATCAGAATCCAAACTCCAGCAAGTAAATAAACAAATTAGTGGGAAGGCTGCTTTGCAAGTGGAAGCAAACTCTTGATTCAGAGGCTCTGAGTTCCATTAGGAAGCCAAAAAAAAAAAAAAAAAAAAAAAAAGGAGGCAGTAGACTTGCCCAAGATCTCACAGTGAGTTAATGAAACACAGCCCAGAGCCAAAGTCAGGCCTCCCCCACCCCCCTCCTATGCCCTAGGCTGCAAGACACCCCCTCCATGTTTCTTTTTTTTTTTTTTAAAGATTTATTTATTTATACAAGCACTGGGTACAGTCAGAAGCGGGGGAGGGTGAGAGAATTCACCAAAGCCAGAGCGGGGAACAGAACAGGCAGACTGACAAAATACACTGCTGAGGGGAGCAGCGGGCACTGCAGGAGAGGTCTGCATGCTGGGGTCGAACCCACGCTGCAGAGGCTGCGGGCAGTTTCGTAGCCCAGCACTCAACTGCTGTGCCACCAAAGGAGGCCCCCCACCTCCATGTTTCTAATAAAGAAAGTGGTAAGGATTTTTGAGCCAAGTATTTATCTTTACACTTGAACTTCACACTCAGGAATTTTATAGTGGAAGTTCATTACAATTTTCCTTGGGCTAATGCCTTTTGCCCCAGCCCATGAGCTTATTTATTGTCCCAAACCAGTCACAGCCACTACTGTGTTGGAAGGTAACTACAATAGCCATCATTTATTGAGTATTGTTAATCAGGTTTCTTCAGAAAAAGAGAACCAAAAGAGAATGAAAGGGGGAGGGGAAAGGAGAGAGCAAGAGAGAGAGAAAGAGAGAGAGAGAGAGAGAGAGAGAGAGAGAGAGCAGACAATAGATTTATATGGAGGAATTGACTCCATGATAATGCAGGCTGGCAAGTGTAAAATCCTGAAATCTGCAAGGCATGCCAGTAGGCGGGAAATTCCAGCAGCCAGAGTCCAGATTGCAATGTAGAGTCCAAAGGCAGTTGGGAAGAGGAATTCCTTCCTCTTTGGGGGACCTAAGTTTTTCTAAGACTTTTGGCTATTTGGATGAGGCCCATTTACATTATTGGCAGATAATCTGCCTTACTCAAAGTCTACTGATTTAAATATTAATCACATCTAAAATGTAATCTCATATCAACATCTAGAATGCTGTTTGACAAACAACTGGGTACCACAGGCTAACAAGTGACACATAAAACTAACCATACTGAGCACATCTTCTGTGCCAGGGAGTCAGACAATTCCCAAGAACCCTATGAGGCATCCGAGGCATCATTACCCCCAATTTAGAAAAGACAAAACCAAACGCTTAAACCTACAGGACACTGTGGAGCAGGACTTGAATCCCAGTCTGCCCTCAACATCCTCTACTTCCCCCTACCTCTCTCAGCTGCTCAAACACCAAACAAACGATGCTTCTGAGCTACAGGTTCTCATCAACTGTAGCGCATTAGAATCACTGGGTGACAAGGATTAAAAAAAAAAAAATTGGTACAAAAGCCAAGGATCAGTTCTCGCTACGCCCCCCTTCCCTGCCCCGAGATTCTTATCTGTTGGTCAGTGGTGGTGTTACAGGGCAGGGAGAGGTGCACCCCAGATCCCCCCAAAACCTGCCTGCTCTAAATGGGTTCTGCCATCCGCCGCGTCAACACAAAACATATGAGACTTTAATGGGAAGGAACTTTAATACAATTAGGAAACAATACAGGAAAGGCAAAGAATATAGTTTCTACATCAAGCACCCAAAGTTACCCGTCCCCTCGTGGGTAAAACTCCATCCAAATGGGATTGGCCCAGAGCAAGGCCCCAAAGCCTACCATAAGTCTAAGGCATCTTCCAGTGGGGACCCACAGAAAAGGGTCAGAAATAACCAGACAAGCCCGGAAGGAAAAGAGCAAAATCAAAATCAAGATAAAAGCTGCCATTATCACCTCCCCACGGGTCTCACCCACATCTGTGTCACCCAGTCCACGACCAAAAGACAAGCGCAGTTTCTTCACGTGTCTCTCCACTCCATGCGCCTCCTCCAGGTCTCCTTCTG
The DNA here is from genome assembly GCF_014898055.3 of Talpa occidentalis. Taxonomy (NCBI): domain Eukaryota; kingdom Metazoa; phylum Chordata; class Mammalia; order Eulipotyphla; family Talpidae; genus Talpa; species Talpa occidentalis. The sequence continues at coordinate 98,588,752 of NW_023604295.1, forward strand.
GCTCCATCCTGCTTCCTTCCTCAGTCTTCTCTGCAGCTTCTCTCCCTGCTCAGCTCCACCCTCCATTTGGGTGGGGCAGGAAACCTGGAACCTCCCCCTTCCCTGGGGACCACCCTGTTACAAGGGGAGCAGCAGGCGAGGCAGGAGAGGTCTGCTGCACCATGTGGGTTTCTCCCTGGCAGGCCGGGGAACAAACTCATGCTGCAGAGGCTGTGGATTGCTTCATAGTGCAGTGCTTAACCCCTTTCACCACCAGGGAGGCCCAAGTGATTGTTTTCAACCAGCCCACAGATGGACAGAGTGGAGACAAATCTGGGGGCAGAAGCTAGGGTTCTCAAAGATACCTGCTTACACTGAGGACCTAGGCCATTGTCTAGTGTGGTGGTTTCCAGAGTTCATAAACCCAGGAAGTGTCCCCTAGTTATTGGGGGAAAACAGCAGAGACCTGTCAGTCCTTACTTTGGTTTATCAGGATGTTAGCAAAACCAATTCTATGGTCAGTTGCAAAAAAAAAGGGATATTTCGACACTAAGAGTCTCTAAATGGAAGTTTCTCTCATTTCACTGGATTGGTGGAACAGGAAAGGAAAATAGGGAAACCAATGGTATCTGGGAGCCTGGCTGGCTCCCTTCAAGGGGCTGGCTTTCCCAAGTACTTAGAGGCCACAGTGACCAAGTGTGGGAGCATCCATTCAGCCACAGACTTCACTCTGGTGTTTCACTTCCCTGGTTTGTGGCTGGTCACTGTCTCTGGACTCTGTGACCTTCAGGATAGGTCTCTGTCATTGCCCTCCTGATATAGTTCCCGGTTCTGCCTGTCCAGCTCTGTGGCTGTCCTGGCCAACAGCAGGAATTACAATGAATGGAGCTGCTGGCTGCCAGGCATAATGCCCAGCACTCAGCAGGTGCTCACCAAATGCTTAATGCCTAAATGAGATCTACACCATTCACTCTTTTGTATTTCTAATTAAATAATTAAGGAAGTACTCACTGTAAGCTACTTCAAAATGAGAGGGGAAATGGCTAATGTCATGCTGAGAGGGGAAATATATTTGCTAGTTTTTCCCACAGCTTATTTTATAGCTACTTGATTTCCTTTAGGTTGTATATTTCCTGTTGGTCAGTCTACACACTGCACAAGGGAGGTCCTCATGCTTTCCAGGCCCAATTTCTGCAATAGGTGTTCATGACTTCTCTGCACAAAAGAACCTGGTGGGACAGATTCAAATATTGATACTCAGTGTCCCACTGTTACAGGGCAGGGAGAGGTGCACCCCAGATCTCCCCAAAACCTGCCTGCTCTAAATGGGTTCTGCCATCTGCCGCGTCAACACAAAACATATGAGACTTTAATGGGAAGGAACTTTAATACAATTAGGAAACAATACAGGAAAGGCAAAGAATATAGTTTCTATATCAAGCACCCAAAGTTACCCGTCCCCTCGTGGGTAAAACTCCATCCAAATGGGATTGGCCCAGAGCAAGGCCCCAAAGCCTGCCACAAGTCTAAGGCATCTTCCAGTGGGGACCCACAGAAAAGGGTCAGAAACAACCAGACAAGCCCGGAAGGAAAAGAGCAAAATCAAAATCAAGATAAAAGCTGCCATTATCACCTCCCCACGGGTCTCACCCACATCTGTGTCACCCAGTCCACGACCAAAAGACAAGCGCAGTTTCTTCACGTGTCTCTCCACTCCATGCGCCTCCTCCAGGTCTCCTTCTGGCTCCATCCTGCTTCCTTCCTCAGTCTTCTCTGCAGCTTCTCTCCCTGCTCAGCTCCACCCTCCATTTGGGTGGGGCAGGAAACCTGGAACCTCCCCCTTCCCTGGGGACCACCCTGTTACACCCTCAGCAGTGTTCTTCAGTCAGTCTGCCTGTTCTGTTCCCCACTCCGTCTCTGATGAATCCTCTCACCACCCCCCATACCTCTGGCCTGTACCCCAGCTCTTGTCTGCATAAATAAATAAATCTTTAAAAAAAAAAAAAAAAAAAAAAAAAGGGCCTCCCCGGTGGCGCAGTGGTTGAGCGCTGGGTTGCAAAGCTGCCCGCAGCCTCTGCAGCGCTGGTTCTATCCCCAGCTGCTCCCGGGCCACCGGAGGAGGGTCCCACATGGTCGCATATGGCATGCAGACCTCTCCTGCCGCCCGCTGCTCCCCTCAGCAGTGTACTTCGGTCCTTCTGCCTGCTCTGCTCCCTGCTCTGGCTCTGGTGAATTCTCTCACCCTCCCGCGCTTCTGACTGTACCCAGTGCTTGTATAAATAAATAAAAATAAATCTTAAAAAAATACTACAGTCAAATAAAATTCTTTGAGGAGGCAAAACCCTTATAATAGGATAAAAATATTTTAATAAATTTATGAAAAAAGAAAAAAATCTTGTGGGATACCTCTTCCTCTCCTTCTCTCCTCACTCCTTCAGTTCTAGTGCTGCCTCCAGCATGGTTCTGGCCAGTCCTGCCAACATCAGGGAGGGGGGTGGACCTGAACTTTGGTCAAGGGTCCTGCCAGGATCAAGAGAAGAGAAAAGACAAACCTGAACTTCAAGTGAGCACAGACCTCTACCTGCCAGGGAAGGGGAGGCCTTCCACCAGAAACCCTTTCTGCTTTTTGTCTTTATAAAAAGTACGCTTTTCTTTTTTTATCATCACACACTTTATCAAAGGCAGGACAAAAAGAACAATGTAGATGGGGGAGCGGTGGGAAGAGAGGACAAAGGAGCCCTCACACCTTCCACGAGGGCAGACAAATGAGTGACCACACCAACAGGAACCATCCTGTTCTCCTTCCTCAGCTTTTCAAACCTGGATCTGTTAGGGGGGAAAGGATGTCCTGAGCTAATTCCATACAGGCTTTGTGGACGCCACCCCCACTCCAGACCAAAGCCATCAAGACATTGGGAATGACAAATCCCATCACCACCAAAGGGAGGGCTGCTGGGACCTGAGAGTGGGGTTAAGCTGCCAGGTTTGGTATAAAACCACATACGTGGGCCTTGGGGTTCTGCTCTTGGCTTCTCTGCTCTTGGCCAGCTCTCAGCGTGCCATTGAGATTCCAGGTCAGCAGAACAGGTAGGATGCATTTAAGACTTTATCTACCTTTTTTTCTCCCTGAGTTGTACATTTCCTCATTCCCCTTCCCTTGTGAATAAACCTTTGTTAACCTTTTGTGTGTGCCTGCAGGGTAAGTCCCCTTTAAGCGTGCGGGTGAGGCCCCAAGGTCAGGCAACCCCTTTTAGAGTGGGGTTGCCCTGTAACAGCTCCACTGGCATCGTGCCTATTTCCAATGAACCAGGCCTCCAAGCACCTGGTGAGATGGATGGGGGCGGTGGTGGGGGTCGCGTCCTAGGGGCGGATGAGAGGAGACGCAACACCTGCATCCGGCAGCCCTCAGGGCTACGAAGGTGCGTCTCGGCCGCGACCGCCAGGTGGCGCCCTGACCTCTGCTCGCGCGGCCGCGGGTTCTCACCTGCGGGGCTGGCGGAGCCGCGCGGCCCGGCGCACAGGTGGAGGGGGCGTGTCCAGCGCCTGCGGGCGGTGGAGAAGCGCGACCCCAAGCCTCAAGGCCCCACCTGCTTTGACCCCAGAGTCCTAGTAGCAGAGACCGAGGGACGTCGGGCCCCAAGCAGGACACGGCCAAGGTCCTCGCCTCCGCCTTCTGACCTCGCAGCCCCTCGCCTCGCGGGGGGAGAAGGCACGCAAGATGAGACCAGAGCTGGGTCGGGGACCACCGGCCGGTGAAACAAGCCCCTGCAAAATGAGGGCCCTCGCTTTAGAAAAAGCGTGTCTGGCGGGTGATGCCGTGAGGGCCCGCTCCAGAACTCCTACCTTCTGCCCCCATGCCGCGCGGGCCTCCCAGCGTAGCTCCCCCTCTACCCCCCCACCCCCCCACCCCCCTACCACCCTCTTACCATCCCCCTCTACTAGCCCGAGTGAAAGCAGAAGTGTCCGAAAGTGGGAGAAAACAGGCCCCGGGGCTTGCGGGTTTCCAGCGCGCAGAGGCCCAGCGCGTGGCCGAGCCCCCGAGGCCTGCCAGAGGGCGCTGCGGGCCGGGCGGGCTGGCCCCTGAGACCCGCGCGACCGGCCCGTTTTTTAGCTCCGAAAGGGGAGAGGAAGCTGGAGTCCAGGCCCAAGCAGGTTTCTGGTTGGGCCCTCAGGGCAAGTTCTGTATCTCCAGGGCGGCTGCACCCTTCAGCTCCGGGAACCGTGAATAATAAGTGGCCTGTTCACCAAACAGTGATAATGTGCCTGCTAGTGCCGGGAAATGTCCTTGGCTCTGGGGAGAAATGAGAGCCCAAAGCAAAGCCCCTGCATATGGCGAGGTTTATATATTGTTGGGGGGGGGGGGGCAGGCGGAGGAGGCAGAAGAGACTGGAGACTGGTAATAAATATTAAATAGATGCCAGAAAAGGAGAGATGCTTTGGCAAGAATTAGCAAAGTGGGACAAAGAGTGTAGGGTAAGGTGGGGGATCTTACTGCAGGGGGCTCAGGGAAAACCTGTTTTATAAGAGGGATTGACACTTAAGCAGATGCCTGAAGGAATCTGAGTGAAAAAATAAGGAACATTCAACACTTTGTTGGGGGAAAGGATGTCCTGAGCTAATTCCATGCAGACCATTGCAGCTAATTCCATGCAGACCATGCAGCTAATTCCACTCCAGACCAAAGCCATCAAGGCATTGGGAAAGACAAATCCCATCACCACCAAAGGGAAGGTGGCTGGGACCTGAGGGTGGAGTTAAGCAGCCAGGTTTGGTATAAAAACCAGACACGTGGGCCTTGGGGGGCTCGCTCTCTCCTCGCTTCCTGGCTTCACAGCTCCTGGCTGGCGGCCAGCTCTCAGAGTGCCATTTTGGGATTCCTAATCTGCGGATCGGGTAGGACTCATTTAAAACTTTGTCTCCCACTTTTCTCCCTGAGCTGTGCATTTCCTCATTTCCCCTTCCCTTGTAAATAAACCTTTTTTTAACCTTTCGTGTGTGCCTGCAGTAGAGTATTGATAAGTCCTTTTAAGCGCGCAGGTGAGGACCCACAGTCAGGCACCCCGTTTTGTATGGGGGCTGCCCTATAACAACTTGAGTTCAGTGAATGAGTTTTCAAGACAGGACACTGCCAAGCATGAAGTGGCCACTCTGAAGTAGCCTAGGGACCATCTCTCCAAACCGTCATCCACCCATCAGATGGGCACCTCAGGCCACAGGCACCTCTGGCCTCAGGCACCTCACTGCTCTATGCTGCACCTACCTGAGTGTATTCATTCCCATGTCCCTGGCACTCAAGATATAGAAATGAAGGACGCACTCCTGGGGGACTCCATGGTGGTGCAGGGGTTAAAGTCTCAGTACTATCAAGCTATTGGTGGCCACTGGAGCATGAGTTTGATTCCCTAGCTAGGAAGCTAACCCACATGGCACAGCAGACCTCTCCTGCCTTGCCCTCTGCTCCCCTCAGCAGTGTATTTCAGTAGATCCACCTGTTCTGCTCCCCACTCTGTCTCTATTGAATCTTCTCTCCCCCCGCACCTCTGACCTATACCCCAGTTCTTGTATGCATAAATAAATAAAATAAATATTTTTTTTTTAAAAAAAAAGACATTCCTGGCAGGGAAATATCCTTCACTCCTGCCCTAAGGTAACAGAATGACACAGCCTTCTAGGAGAGTAATTTGACCATGTCTCACTTTGAAAAGTGGGCACCTTTTGAAACAAAATCCTCCCATGGGAACTCCAGGCATTTATTTCAGCAGAGTGGTCAGGGCACTGACTGTAGCTATACCAGGGTGGTCCCAGGAAAATGGGAGGTTCTAGTTTCCGTGCCTCACCCAAAGGATGGTGGAGCTGAGCAGGGAGAAGAAGCTGGAGAAGAGACTAGAGAAGGGAGGAAGCAGGATGGAGAGCCAGAAGGAGACCTGGAGGAGGCACATGAAACAGAGAGACAATGAAAAAGCTTCCCTTGCTTTTTGGTCCTGGACAGGTCAAAATAGATGTGGCAGAGAGAACCATAGGGAGGTTAATAATGGTGTAACAGGGTGGTCCCCAGGAAAAGGGGAATTTCCAGGTTTCCTGCCCCACCCAAGGGAGGGTGGAGCTTATGGGGAGAGAAGAGCTGCAGAGCAGACTGAGGAAGGAAGGAAGCAGGATGGAGAGGCAGAAGGAGACCTGGAGGAGGCACATGGAGCCAAGAGACATGTGAAGAAATCACACTTGCCTTTTGATGGTGGACTGGGTGACACATGTAGGTGAGACCCATGGGGAGGTGACAATGGTGGTTTTTATCTTGATTTTGATTTTGCTCTTTTCCTCCCAGACTTGTCTTGTTGTTTCTGATCCTTTACTATGGGTCCACCCCCTGGAAGATACTTTAGACTTGTGACAGGTTTTGGGGCTTTGCTCTGGGCCAATCCTGCTTGGGTGGACTTTTACCCACGAGGGGACAGGTAACTTTGGGTGCTTGATTTAGAAACTATATTCTTTGCCTTTCCTGTATTGTTTCCTAATTGTATTAAAATTCCTTCCCATTAAAGTCTCATGTTTTGTGTTGATGTGGCAGATGGCAGAACCTATTTAGAGCAGGCAGATTTGCGGGGTCTGGGCTGCCCCTCTCCCTGCCCTGTAACAATGGCAACTTTTATCTTGATTTTGATTTTGCTCTTTTCCTTCCAGACTTGTCTAACTGTTTCTGACTCTTTTCTATGGGTCCCCACCAGAAGATACTTGTGGCAGGCTTTCCAGCTTCCATGGTCCTGCTTTGGACCAAGCCTGTTTGGCTGGGTATTCACCTACAAGGGGATGGGTAACTTAGGGTGCTTGATTTGGGAATTATATTCTTTGCCTTTTCTTTGTTGCACACTAATTGTATTAAAGTTCCTTTCCATTAAGGGTCTTACACACTACAGTATTATTGTCTTAATGAGGCAGATGGCAGAACCTATTTAGAGTGGGCAGGTTTAGGGGTTCTGGAGTGCCCCTCTCCCTGCCCTGTAACGTAGTGACATTAAGTGTTTTAACTCTAACCTGATAGTTTATCTGCTCTAGGACCCTGGAAATATTGTTTACCTGTGTGTCTGAATTTTCACATCTGTAAAATTAACCTAATAATAATAAAACCTAGCTCACAAGACTTTTGAGAACATTCATCACAAGGACTTAAAGCTGTGCCTGGGTCATGGCAAGAGCTCGTTGTTAGCCGTTATTATCATTTACTTAGGCAATTGTTTGCACAAAAGCACAAGCTGACCCATTTATTGAAATGCCCTTTGCAAGATTACCTGCAAAGCTCCATGTTAGAGGATCCTCAATAAGGATCTATCAATAGGGACATCACTAAGCAGATGATGATGCACCCATTCTATAGAATTAAATGTAATTTTAGAAAGATAGTGCCAATGAGAGACATCTTGAGACTCATCAGCAAGTCAGACCGAATGTGAAAAAGTGATGAGCATTTCCCAGAGGCATGCTGGGATATGTGGTATGGGAGGCTGCTCTGGGACCCTCCGTGTTTCTGACAAGAGCTCATTTGATGTGTTATCTGAATAGTCAATATCAATCAAAATTTTAAAGTGCACATATCCTTTGACCTAGCAATTCCACTTTAAGGAGCTTACCCTAAAGATATACTTATATCGTTTGCAGAAAGATTCATGAGCTTGGGCCTCCCTGGTGGCGCAAGGGGTTAAGCACTGCACTGTGAAGCAGTCCACAGCCTCTACAGCATGAGTTCGATCCCCGGCTGGCCAGGGAGAAACCCACATGTCAAGGCAGACCTCTCCTGTCTCTCCCGCTGCTCCCCTCAGCAGTGTATTTCAGTCAGTCAGTCTGCCTGTTCTGTTCCCCACTCTGTCTCTGGTGGATCCTCTCACCCCCTGCATCTCTGGCTTGTACCCCAGCTCCTGAATGCATAAATAAATAAATCTTAAAAAAAAAATTCATGAGCTAGTAGGATTGTCGCTGCAGTGTCAAAGATGGAAACAACATAATGTCCATCAATAGATAGTTAAATAAATTATGACTCATCTAGTGAAAGATTGGGCAGCCATTACAGGAAATGAAGTGGATCTGTGGGTGTTGATGTGGAAAACTTTCCAAGGTGCATTAAATTAAAAACACAACATGGGGCATCCCCTGGTGGCACAGTGGTTGAACGCTGGGCTACGAAGCTGTCTGCAGCCTCTGCAGTGCCGGTTTGATCCCCAGCCACTGGTGAGGGTCCAACATGGCACAACAGACCTCTTCTGTCTCGCCTGCTGCTCCCCTCAGCCGTGTATTTTGTCAGTCTGCCTGTTCTGTTCCCCACTTTGGTTCTGGTGAATTCTCTCACCTTCCTGCACTTCTGACTGTACCCAGTGCTTGTATAAATAAATAAATAAATCTTTTAAAAAAATAACCACAACATGACTATCATGAGAACTCTTTTTATTTTTAATTTTTTTAGAGATTTATTTATTTATACATACAAGAACTGGGGTACAGGCCAGAGTTGTGGGGGTGGTGAGAGGATTCACCAGAGACAGAGTGGGGAGCAGAACAGGCGGATCTACTGAAATACACTGCTCAAGGGAGCAGTGGGAGAGTCAGGAGAGGTCTGCTGCATCATGTGAGTAGCTCCCTGGCCAGCCAGGGATCGAACTCATGCTGCAGAGGCTACGGATAGCTTCATAGGTTGCATCTTAACCCCTTGCACCACCAGGGAGGCCGATCATGAGAACTCATAACTGCAAACAGTTGTGTAAAATGGCATAACCATCTTGGAAAACAATTTTTGACAGGTTGTGTTTATGATATATGACTCTATATGTAACATCAATATATACATATATAAAACATGCAAATACATCCATAAACTTATATGTACAAATCTATTTGTGTATATTGTACACATACATATCTATATGAATGTATATAAATATATGTTTATGTGATGCATAGATATACATAATTTATGTCAAATGTCACATATAACATACGGCAGGTTGTTTATGTATGTGACTTTCTATGTAAAAATATATATAAATAAATATGTGTAAAGTTAAGCATGTAGGCACAGGAGGCCCGCTGCTCCTCTCAGCAGTATATTTTAATAAATCTCCCTTTTCTCTTCCCAAAAAAAGTTTAGCATATATATATATAAATATATATAATATTACATATAATATATAATAGATCATATATATTTATACATGATGTGTTTGCTTCAGCGGCATATAAACTATATATTTATATATGTCAAATGTCATATATGTTCTTTATACGCTTAAGTGAAGTCCTAACAAATCTACTCCTGGGTATTAAACAAGAGAAATCAAAATATATGACCTCAGGGGCCTCCCTGGTGGCGCAAGGGGTTGAGATGCAACCTATAAAGTAATCCGCAGCCACTGCAGCACAAGTTCAATCCCCCGGCAGGGAGGTACCCACATGGCACAGCAGACCTCTCCTGATTCACCTGCTGCTCCCCTCAGCAGTGCATTTCAGTCAATCTGCCTGTTCTGTTCCCCACTCTGTCTCTGGTGAATCCTCTCACCTCCCACACCTCTGGCCTCTACCCCAATTCTTATATGCATAAAAAAATAAATCTTTTGGGGCCTCCCCGGTGGCGCAGCGGTTGAGCGCTGGGTTGCGAAGCTGCCCGCGGCCTCTGCGGCGCCGGTTCGATCCCCGGCTGCTCCCCGGCCACCAGAGGAGGGTCCCACATGGCGTGCAGACCTCTCCTGCCGCCCGCTGCTCCCCTCAGCAGTGTACTTCGGTCCTTCTGCCTGCTCTGCTCCCCGCTCTGGCTCTGGTGAATTCTCTCACCCTCCCGCGCTTCTGACTGTACCCAGTGCATGTATAAACAAAACAAACAAACAAACCAGCAAACAAATAAATAAAGCATGCCTCTATAAAAAAAATAAATAAATAAATAAATAAATAAATAAATAAATCTTTTAAAAAATAAAAATAAATGACCTCATATATTGTACGAAAATGTTGATAGTAACTTTACTTGTAATAACCCAAACCTAGAAACAACTCACATGTCCATCAGTAGATAGGTGGATAAACAAATTGTGATTATATTGATTGTTCTATTACTCCTATGGGGTTATATCTCCAGGAATTCATTACTATGAACTTACATTTCCCAGTGTACAATAAAAGGGAAGGAACTATGAATACATATAGCCACGTGGATGAACCTCAAAAAATGTTCTCAGTAAAGGAAGCTATCCCAAATGAGTTCCTTTTTTCTTAGTTTTGTAACAAGCAAAACTAAGCAAAGGTTATAGGATACAAGAATAATGGATTTGTGGCGGGAGGAGGGTAATCAACAGGGTTCACACTGGATCTATCTATGATGACCGAAAAGTTCCGTGTCTTGACTGGCATCTGAGTTCTAAGGGTGTACTCATTTCTAAAAGTCAAAAACTCATAAAACTTGTGTATCTTTTATATACAGAACATTTCTCAATTTAAAAAAAAAAAAGAAATGCAGACTCTAAATAACCAAAGGAAATAATGTAACATATCACATCAAAAATAACTGAGTCTGGGCCTCCCTGGTGGCACAAGGGGTTAAGTCGCAACCTATGAAGCGCTCCACAGCCTCTGTAGCACCAGTTCAATCCCCAGCCGGCCAGAAAGCAGACCTCTCCTGACTCACCCGCTGCTCCCCTCAGCAGTGTACTTAAGTCAATCTGCCTGTTCTGTTCCCCACTCTGTCTCTGGTGAATCCACTCACCCCCCGCACCTCTGACTTATACCCCAGTTCTTGTATGCATAAATATATAAATATTTAAGGAAAAAAAACTGAGTCTGTTACAAGGCAGGGTGAGGAGAACCCCAGGAATCCCCAAACCTGTCTGCTCTAAATGGGTTATGCCATTCACCATATCAAGAAAAAACACACTCTAGTGCATAAGCCCTTCAATAGAAATAAATTTAATATAATTAGTGTGCAATAGAGAAAAGAGAAGAGAAAAAGAAAGACTATAGTTTTCAAATCAAGCACCCAAAGTTACTCATCCCCTCTTAGGTAAATGCGAGCCCAACAGGGTTGGATCAAAGCAGGGCTGCTGAGGTGCAAAAGCCTGCCACAAGCCTAAGGCACCTTCTGATTGGGACCCATAGGAAAGAGGTATAAGGGAAGGGGCCAAGCAAATCTGGAAGGAAAAGAGCAAAATCAACATCAAGATAAAAGCTGCTGTTGTCAGCTTCCCCTTAGACCTCTCACCCACATCAGCTTCAAGCATGTCCTTCCATGTCCCCCTAGTCCCTGGTACAAGTCCAAGACCAAGAAGCTAAAATAGCTTTTGCAGACATCTCTCTGCTCACTGTGCCTCCCCCAAGTCTCCTTCTTGATCTTCAGCTTTTTCCTATTCTTCTCTAGCTTCTTCTCTCTGCCCAGCTCCACCCTTCTTTAGGGTGGGGCAGGGAACCTGGAACCTGCCCAATCCCTGGGGACCACCCTGTTACAAGTCTGTGAGAAATAAAATGGTTACCACAGAGAGGAGAGGGGGAAGGGAGGGAACAGCAGACATCCTTAGCCTGAGAATGGGAAAGTCAAGAGAACTTTGGTGGTGGGGGAGGTGAGGCTTATACACACAAAGAGGTTATGATGTACATTCCCCAAAAGTTATATAGTTTGGTAAATGAATAAAACTTTGTTTAAAATAGCTAAATAAATTAAATAAAAATGAAGAGAAAGGAAGGGAGGGAGGGAAGGAGGGAGGGAGAGGGTAGAAGCCCAGGCTCTCACAAAAAGCCTTGAAGAATGCGAGCAGGGAGGAGTCTGCTCTGGGCACCCCTAGGAGATGTCTTCTCATAGTGTTATAGGGCAGCCCCGATACAAAACGGGTTGCCTGACTGGGTCCTCACCTGCACGCTTAAAAGGGCTTATCAATGCTCTACTGCAGGCACACACGAAAGGTTAAAAAAAGGTTTATTTACAAGGGAAGGGGAAATGAGGAAATGCACAGCTCAGGGAGAAAAGTGGGAGACAAAGTTTTAAATGAGTCCTACCCGATCCGCAGATCAGGAATCCCAAAATGGCACTCTGAGAGCTGGCCGAGAGCCAGGAGCTGTGAAGCCAGGAAGCGAGGAGAGAGCGAGCCCCCCAAGGCCCACATGTCTGGTTTTTATACCAAACCTGGCTGCTTAACTCCACCCTCAGGTCCCAGCCACCTTCCCTTTGGTGGTGATGGGATTTGTCTTTCCCAATGTCTTGATGGCTTTGGTCTGGAGTGAGGGTGGAGTCCACAAAGCCTGCATGGAATTAGCTCAGGACATCCTTTCCCCCTAACAATTGCACAGCTTCTAGCGACAGGATCCCAGAGATTCTGCTTTGTTTGCCTCAGCACTTTAGGACAGGACAAGTATTTAAGAACAAGTATTCCACAGGGAATGAGGAGAAGTTGGGACAGGTTCTTGGTCATTCGAGGTGCACAATTAACAGAAAGGACAGAATGTGACCAAGTCAGGGCGAACTCAGCAGGTCTGCAAGAGCACTGGGTGTGCAGAAGCCAGGGATCCCATCTTTTAGTTCCTCCTAGGGTTCCCTGCCAGACTGCAGCAGCGTGTTGCGGTACATTTGGAGCACACCTGGGAGTACTTAGAGGTGGCTTAGAAAGACACCAACCCTAGTGCGGCTAGCAGAGCCAAGGGACTTGCAAGCTTGGTCCCCCCACAGGTACTCTCTGTGGCTTCTTACCTGGTTCCCATAAATCTTGGCCCCAGCCTATCTCCATGCAGCGTATGTCAGCTTAATTTCAAATACCCAGAAGGCCCCCTCTGGGTACCCTTAAATCAGGAGTTGGAATGAAGAGAGGCAGATATCACGCTCCTGAGGTTTCCCTCCCAGAGCAACCCATTCCAAAATAACTAACAGTGGAAATGACTTTGCCCATTCTACCTGCTACAGAATAAGAAAAAATTATGGGTCTTCCAGGTGACCTAGGGTTTGGATCTCAAGACAGTCACCTCCGTAGCCTAGATTCAATCCCTGAACAGTGAGCTAACCCACACATGGCTCAGCAGACCTCTCCTATTTCTCCCACTGCTCTCCTCAGCAGTGTATTTCAGTGGAGCTGCCTGTTCTGCTTCCCACTCTGTCTCTGATGAATCCTCTCACCCTACCCCCACACCTCTGGCCTGCACCCCAGTTCTTCTATGCAAAAACTTTTTTAAAAAGAAAAAAAATCACAAGAAAATTCCTATGTAATTTTGGAGGGAAAAAAAGTATTTCTGAATGTGACCCAAATCCAGAAGCCATAAAAAATTTTTTTAAAGATTTATTTCTATTTATTTATGCATATAAGAACTGGGGTGTAGGCCAGAGGTGTTGGGGGTGAGAGGATTCACCAGAATAGAGTGGGAAGCAGAACAGTTAGATTTACTGAAATACACTGCTGAGAGGAGGAGCAGGCGAGACAGGAGAGGTCTGCTGCGCCCCACAGGCCAGCTCTCTGGCCAGGAATTTAATCCATTCCAAAGTGGCCAGCCATAGCCTGACAGCACTGAGATGTTACTCTGTGTGCCACCAGGGAGGCCTCCAAAAGCCATAAAATTTAAAACTGATAAATTAAGCTAATTTTTTTTTTAATTCTTGATAGTGAAAACAGCTGTAAGCAAATTCAGAAGACTAACAGGGAAAATAATTGTTAAATTCAGAAAATCAAAAAAGGAACTTAATTTCTCCCCTATCAGAGTGTCTATAAATCAATAAAGACTAACCTTCAAACAAACAAATAAAATGGCAAAAGCTGCATCCACTGATAGACCTTAAATAATTTGCTGCTGTTGTTTAGACTTGCACTAGGATGCAAATGGGAACAAAAATCCCTGCACTTTCTGCACTATGTGGCAGCCTAGACTGACTAGGGGAATATACAAATGCAGTTTAGAAATGTTAAGTGCTTTACTATTTGAAAAGCATTAATACAGGGCCTCCCCGGTGGCCCAGCGGTTGAGCACTGGGTTGCGAGGCTGCCCGCAGCCTCTACAGCGCCGGTTCGATCCCTGGCTGCTCCTCGGCCACCGGAGGAGGGCCCCACATGGCGCACAGACCTCTCCTGCCGCCCGCTGCTCCCTCAGCAGTGTACTTTGGTCCCTCTGCCTGCTCTGCTCCCCGCTCTGGCTCTGGTGAATTCTCTCACCCTCCCATGCTTCTGACTGTACCCAGTGCTTGTATAAATAAATAAATAATAAATCTTAAAAAAAAAAAAAAAAAAGAAAAGCTTTAATACAATCTTTGTTGTTTTTATGTTGTTTTTACAGCAACAAACTTGTCATCATAACTGGCTGCTGCTTTTCATTCACACACCAGGACAGACAACTGGGCCTGATGTCATTCTGAGCTCTTCATTTAGTGTGACCTTGATTTATTTGGAGTGGAAGGCATTAATTTTAAGTAAAGATTGTCTTACAGGTTGTCTAAAAATAAAATACATTTAAATTTTTTTTTAAAGTAAAAGCACTAAAAAGAAAATTATAGGCAAATGACTCAAAATAAAAAATGCTAGGTTTTACAATGAGAAAAATAAAAACACATCAAATTGTTGATATTCAATATTTTTACCTAAAAGCAGCAATGTCATGTGGCTATTATTGATACATATTTTTTTAAGATTTATTTATTTATTTATTTATTTATACAAGCACTGGGTACAGTCAGAAGTGCGGGGGGTGGGGGGGTGAGAGAATTCACCAGAGCCAGAGCAGGGGGGCAGGGGGCACACAACAGGCAGACTGAAGAAGTACACTGCTGAGGGGAGCAGCCGGCACAGCAGGAGAGGTCTGTGCGCCATGTGGGACCCTCACCGGCAGCTGGGGATTGAACCTGCGCTGCAGAGGCTGTGGGCAGCTTTGCAGCCCAGCGCTCAACTGCTGTGCCACCAGGGGAGGCCCTATTATTGATACATATTAAAACAACACTGAGCTACTATTTTTTTTTTAAGATTTATTTATTTATTTATACAAGCACTGGGTACAGTCAGAAGCACAGGAGGGTGAGAGAATTCACCAGAGCCAGGGCAGGGAACAGAACAGACAGACTGACAAAGAAGTACACTGCTGAGGGGAGCAGCGGGCAGCAGGAAAGGTCTGCGCGCCAATGTGGGACCCTCACTGGCAGCTGGGGATTGAACCAGTGCTTCAGAAGCTACGGGCAGCTTCACAACCCAGCGCTCAACCGCTGCACCACTGGGAAGGCCCTAAACTACTAATTTTTTTATTTTATTTTATTTTGAATATTTTTTACATCATTTTTCATTTTTGCACAATGCGTACATTTTCATCTTGGTTATAGGCCCCATACAATTCCCACCCCGCTTATTTTGACCCTAATCTCTCTTCCCCTTCCCTCTTCATCCCCACCCCTCCGTGGTGTGTCTCTGGTTTATAGTTGCTTGTTGATTTTGATTTTTACTTTATCATAATTAGTCTTTTTCTTTGTCCCTTATTTAGGTTTTCTAAATTCCTGCTATGAGTGAGACCATCTGGTATTTTTCTTTTTCTTTCTGGCTTATTTTGCTGAGCATGATCTCTTCCAGCTCCATCCTTGTTGCTGCAAATTGCCTGAGTTTATCTTTTTTGATTGCTGAGTAATATTCCATTGTGTATATGTACCACATTTTCTTTATCCAGTCATCTATATTTGGGTTGTTGCCATAGCTTAGCTATTGTAAACAGTGCTGCTATAAACATAGGGGTGCAGGTGCCCTTTTGAATTAATGATTCTGTGTCCTTTGGGTAAATACCTAGGAGTGGAATTGCTAGATCATATGGAATGAGCTACTATTTTTTTATTCTTTCATACTGGCAACAATTACAAAGGGTTGTTAACACTCTGTGTTGCCAAAACTCTGTAGAAACAGAAACATTGGGGGCAGATTAACTTGTAAAATTTTTGTAGAAGGTGATGTAACATTTTTTTCTCAAATGTAAACACCCTTTGACCCAACTCTTCCACCACTAAGAATTTGTCTTACAAATACATTCACATGCCTGGAATGTACACAATTCACCATAACCCTATTTGTTATCTCAAAGATTAGAAAAAAGCTTACTGTTGGTTGATTGGTAGACTAGCAAAGAAATTGTGGTACATTTACACACACATAAAACAAAGCACTAGCGAAAAATAGAATGAGGACTCTCCTTAGAGAATGACTTCAAACGATCTCTAAAATTTCTAGATTTTTTTAAACCATGCAAACAAAGTTCAGAAAAAATGTGTACAGTGTTTTACCATCTGGTTAAAAGATATATGTGTGTGTGTTATGGAAACAGAAAAACTGAAAACATGTGTTGTGTCTTGAAAGCGGGACTTAGGTGGCTGGAAAATAAAGATAGGAGGTAAGTTTTTCACTGAATACTGCTTTGTGCCTTTTAGATTTTGAACCCTGTGCATAATTACCCATTCAAAACAAACAACGAATAAAATATTCCACCAGGTCTCTCAGTATATCCTATCAAAATACCACACTGTAACCAAAGCTCTAGCATCATGAGATTTAGACAGGATAGATAAACTCAGCCTGAGGCCCCTCCTCCTGAAGATGGTCATATTCTTGTTATGTGACACATTGTCTGGGCAAAGGTCATGGCACATTGGTAATACGAGACCTAAAATCTTAGATAGGTGGTGGTCTGAGCTTCCTGTGCTCCTGCAGGACTGGAACACCCTAGACATTCTAGGGCAGGAAGCCAGGGACTTGGTAGTAAGAACTTCCGGGCAGCCTAAGGGGCAAAATTACTCCTGATGTGGCAGACAGAATTAAGAGATAAAGCAGGAGAGATGCAAAGTGAGACTGGGCTGCTAGGTCAGCTAAGCCAGACAAGATGATCACCCAGCAGACCCAGAAGTGTTCCTGGATCTGAGGATGAAAGAGTGAAAGCAGGAGTGGCCCATCACCATCCCTCCCCTGCCACACTTGAGTGCTTCCCAATTCTGAAATTCTGGGCACTGCAAGATTACAGGCTCTGGTCCCCAGAGGAGCTGCACTCTTGCCAGGGACACAATTAGGATCCCATTGAATTACAAAGCCAGAGCTCTTCACCAGCATCCTGCCAATGAGAGGAGCCACCATTCTGGCAGGGGTCATTGACCTTGATCAGCCAAAGGAGAAGTAACCATTACACAATGGAACAAGGGGGCAACATGTGTGGAACCCAAAGGATCACACTTAGATGCCTTTGTAGAAAAGCATATTGTGCAGTGCAAGGGAGTGGCTGAGTGGCCATGAGGATGTGCCTCTTGGATCTCCATCTGCAGGAGTGTGTTGGGGCACCACGACTTCCCGTTGGGTGCTTCCAGGTAGCCTGTACTCAGATGTGGGACTCCTCTGACAGGCGATTTTGGCTCAAGGACAATTCATCAGCATGGTAAGAACTTTCTTAGAACTGCACTGCACTAAGACTTTTCCTGTGGAGTCTTCCTTCTGTCCTCCACGTAGGCCTGACCCTCTCCCAGCCTCCTCCACCTTCCTCCCCCATCTTCTATTCCTGCTGTTTTCTCTGTGAATCTCTTGGGAGTCTAACCCTATTTGACATCTACTCCTTGGAAATTCTGAACTAACACAAAAGAGATTGCTATTAGCCAAGTTCCTTGGGGGTGGGGCTATCACAGCAGTAGGGGGGTTGAATCTGGGGCTGGAACTGGGACCCAGTTCAGGAGCCTCATCCGTGGTTAGGAACCCTCCTCTGAGGCCACAGCTCTTCTCCTTCGCCATTCTGTGTTTTGTCCTCTCAGTGGCCATGGTGCTCTTTCCCTGATGGTGTCCTTCCTCATCCTCTGCCATGAGAAGAGGACATCTCCACCACCCATAGTTCTTTCTCCCATATCTCCTCTGCCCTATACCTTTTTCTGTACCTCTCCAGGCAACATGGGGAAAGTTGATGGCACAAGGTTTGAAAGGGATGACAAATACTGTATTAACAACAACCGATAAAAGATATTGCTATCAATTATAAAACTGAGTTTTGCACCTAAGTACAATGTCAAGCATCTCTTATTAAAATATTTATACCAACCATGGTTATTATTTAATAGACAACCAATAATTTTATACTCACACACCTAGAATACTATGAAGCAGGATGATGTGATAACCTGCAATGTTGTAAGTATTGGATAAAGTGGTATATGTAAAAGTACTTATAAATATGAAGTGAAAAATCCATTTACAGTCTAACTATTATAATAAAAACAAATTTAAAAATAAAACTTAGTGGGCCTCCCTGGTGGCGCAAGGGGTTAAGCAACACACTATGAAGCAGTCCGCAGCCTCTGCAGCCTAAGTTCAATCCCCAGCCGGCCAGGGAGCAACCCACATGGCACAGCAGACCTCTCCTGCCTTGCCCGCTGCTCCCCTCAGCAGTGTATTGCAGTCAGTCTGCCTGTCCTGTTCCCCACTCTGTCTCTGGTGAATCCTCTCACACCCCCAACACCTCTGGCCTGTACCCCAGTTCCTGTGTGCATAAATAAATAAATCTTTAAAATTAAATAAATAAAACAATTGAGAGAAGAATCCATAACAGATGGTAAAAACATTAAGTGAAATGTTGTTCAGGAACAGAATGTTTGATGGTGACCAAGGGTTACCCCATAGTTTATATATTAATTGCAAAAAGAGGAAGTGACTTTACCATTGAGAAATTTATGACACATGAGTTGAACTCAGTCTCCGAACACAGCATTACCAAAGGAAGGGCAGCCTGGTGGTATACTTTATTGTATGACATCACTTTTTAAATGCTTCTTATCTAAAAAATGAACTGAATTTGGGGCCTCCCTGGTGGTGCAAGGGGTTAAGACTCAGCACTGTGAAGCAATCCGCAGCCACTGAAGCAAGAGTTCAATCCCTAGCCAGGGAGGTGACCCACACGGCACAGCAGACCTCTCCTGCCTCGCCCACTGGTCCCCTTGGCAGTGTATTTCAGTTGATCCTCGTGTTCTGTTCCCCACTCAGTCTCTGGTAAATCCTCTT
This sequence comes from Talpa occidentalis, assembly GCF_014898055.3. NCBI lineage: Eukaryota > Metazoa > Chordata > Mammalia > Eulipotyphla > Talpidae > Talpa > Talpa occidentalis. Next base: position 98,607,711 of record NW_023604295.1, read on the forward strand.
ATCCCCCACACCTCTGGCCTATGCCCCAGTTCTTATATGTATAAATAAATAAATCTTTAAAAAAATGAACTGAATCTAATCAAGTGATAGAGCTACATGTCTGTTTGCAGGAAAGGCAAGGAATATTGAAAGAAGTTAACTAGCTTTATGAAGAAACATTGAAACAAATCCCAAATGTGCAACATTCCATAATGTCCATGTCTCTTCAAAATTTTGCATCATGAAATAAAAAGACTGCAAGGGGCCTCCCCTGGTGGCACAACGGTTGAGTGATGGGCTGCGAAGCTGCCCGCAGCCTCTGCAGCACTGGTTCGATCCCTGGCTGCCAGCGAGGGTCCCACATGGCACGACAGATCTCTCCTGCTGTGCCTGCTGCTCCCCTCAGCAGTGTATTTCATCGATCTGCCTGTTCTGTTCCCCACTCTGGCTCTGGTGAATTCTCTCACTCCCCCTACCCCTGCCCCGCACTTCTGACTGTACCCAGTGCTTGTATAAATAAATAAATAAATCTTTAAAAAATAATAATAATAAATAAATAAAAGACTGCAAGACTCCATGCAGTCATTCAGGAATAATCTCCCACTTGTGACAGTGCCATGTTAACATATCTCCTACAAAGTAGGGGAAAGCAGCCTGGGGATTTTTGCAGGCTGGCTTCTAACAGGCCACTCCTGAAAGTGGTATCAGCAGCTTCCACTTGCAGTTATTTGGCCATAACGTCACCTGGTCCTATTCTAAATGCAATATGGCTGGAAACTTGGAAAGGAGAGGGGAGGGGTAATGCTACTCCTGTAGTGCAGACCTCATCGTGGCCTCTGCCTGGCCATGCTGAGCTGGGCACATCCTTGGTCCTATGCTATGCCTAGGTCTGAGATGGACAGCACCCCATCTCCCTCTCCTCTGCCCCAACAACCAAATACCAATATCTCCACCTTCGCTTATTCCTAAATTGCCATCACCTCTCCAACTGCAGTGGCCCCATCTGGACAGCCCTCCTGCAAGTCTTCTACTCTCCTGGGGCTTACATTCCTGCATAAGGCTGCAACTGAGCAAATAAATACATGGAGAAATTAATTTAAGATAATGACTGGGGGGTCTCCCCGGTGGCGCAGCGGTTGAGTGCTGGGTTGCGAAGCTGCCCGCGGCCTCTGCAGCACCGGTTCGATCCCCGGCTGCTCCTAGGCCACCGGAGGAGGGTCCCACATGGCGCGCAGACCTCTCCTGCTGCCCGCTGCTCCCCTCAGCAGTGTACTTTGGTCCTTCTGCCTGCTCTGCTCCCCGCTCTGGCTCTGGTGAATTCTCTCACCCTCCCACGCTTCTGACTGTGCCCAGTGCATGTATAAACAAACAAACAAAACAAATAAATAAATAAATAAAACATGCCTCTATTAAAAAAAAATTTTAAAAAAATTAAAAAAAAAGATAATGACTGGGGCTATGACAGAACCAGACACCAACGTGGTAAAGAATCACTATTTGGAGTAGAGAGGAGGAGCTGAACCATAGGGCAGTCCAGGAAGGCTTCACTGAGCTGGTAGCTAGAGCAGATAGTATAGAGAAATATCCAGAAAAGCAATATTTCCACATCTGAATGCTGTTTCAGAACCCTGCCATTTCCCCTCCAGTGATAGAATCTGTGTTCCCACCACGTGAACTTGGACAGGTCTGTACTTGCTCAGTCAATAAAGCATGAAAGAAGCAATGCTATGTGACTTGTGAGGCTCAGCCATGGAAGAAAGCACAGCTTCCCCCTCAGTCTTCTGGGACACTTTCCTGGGAACCCAGCTACTTAGCTCACAGCAACCACCAATACCAACTCAACAATGGTGTGACTGAGCCCCTTAGAAGCAAGTTCTTGGCTCTCAGTTGGCTTTCCCCAGATAATGCTGCCTGGAGCAAACATGTGCCTTCCTGAGTAAGCCCTTCCCAGATAACAGGTATATGGGCAAAATAGAGGGCCACTGTTTCAAAATCATTGAGTTTTGGGGTGCTTCATTATGGAGCAATAGTACTGAACTGAAGTCTAGGTATGAATGAGCCAGCCCCAAGGAAATCTTCAGAGCATTTCAAGCATTGCCAACAGCTAGCCCATGGCTGTACGATGGGAACAAGATTGGCAGCTGAAAGAACAGACCAGGCTGTGTGGCTGAGGGGGAAGCTGTAAGATGTATGGCTGGAGCAACCTAAGGCAGAATCTTGGCAACGCAGAAGTTTAAAATGTGTATCAACCTAGGCTAATGGGAGACTGTAGAGAAAATGAAAAAAGATCCACTGGAGGATATTTTTGGAGGGGTGGGGGATGGGGAGGGAGCTTGGGAGGAGGGAAATGACTAATGAAGCTAATTAAAAGAAGCATTCAAACTGCTTTCTACCCTCATTAACAATTAGCAGGGCACTGGCAGAGTTAATACCCTGTGTTTTACCTTAACAACATTCTCTTTGCTATTTGTTTTTTTTAAGAGTTGTAAGGAAATGTGCTTCAATCAAAACTGAACATGAGATACAGGTAAAAGTAGTGGCTTTTGTGATATTTTATCTCAAACACTTTTATTGTATCTCTATAAAATACAATGTACATATGCATATCAGTGTTTTCATCCTAATGTTGCTACTCCCATGGCAGAGAGGAAAAAAGAATGAAAAAGAAAAAGAGACACATGGTGTAGTAGACCTCTTGTGACTCGCCTGCTGCTCCCCTAGTGGTATACTTCATTCAATCCGCCTGTTCTGTTCCCAACTCTGTCTCTGGTGAATCATCTCATCCTCCACACCTCTGGCCTGTACCCCCGGTTCTTGTATGCATAAAATAAATAAATCTTAAAAAAAATAGAGAAAAAAATTGGAGGAAAAAATCAGGCTCATAGCTACTGCTATGTAAAAATTTCCCCCTACTTCTAATTTGCTGAATGAAGAAAAAATCATTTATTTGTGATAATTTCAGAGATGTTTGCTCTAGCATGGTATATTTAAATAATAAAACTTAAAAGGAAAAAACAAAAAAAAATGCATCTCAAGTTCAGTGGGAAACTTTAGAGGGTTATGAGCACAGTATCGGGCTTATCCTTGAAATATAACTCCAGCTCCTATAAAGAGACTGATCTGACAGGATTAGAGGGGAGACCCATCAGCAGAGGACTGTGGTTGTCCAGGATGAACCCAGTTGTTACTGAGTCAAGGAGACAAGGTAGTTTATTCTAGACCTTATTTTGTAGAGAGAAGAGGACTCAATGATAGAATGAGGGATGCAGCATAAGGAAGAATAAAGGTGAACTTCTAGGTTTTTCTCTCAAGCAGCTAGGTGAATGACAGTGCACCTGCCTGGATGAAGAAGACTTGGTGACAATCAGGGTTGGGATGGGGGAAACTTCTTTTTCCCCTTGGGATATTTGATTTCAGCACAGTTATAAAAAGAATTAAAACTAGCTAAATAACTATCACTAAATAGTTGTAGGCAGGCAAGTACAGAGGACCCAGATCTAGTAGGGATAGCAGTTATCACAACTATTGGATTTTCCTTAAGAATTCCCTTTTGGGGAGGGGGTTCTCCCTGGTGGCGCAAGGGATTAAGATGCAACCTATGAAGCTATCTGCAGCCACTGAAGCATGAATTTGATCCCCGGCCAGGGAGCAACACACATGGCGCAGCAGACCTCTCCTGACTTGCCCGCTGCTCTCCTCAGCGGTTTGTTTCAGTACATCTGCCTGTTCTGCTCCACACTCTGTCTCTGGTGGGTCCTCTCACCCCCCACATCTCTAGCCTATACCTCAGCTCTTGTATGCATAAATAAAAAAAAAAAAATTCCCTTTTGGGGCCTCCCTGGTGGCGCAAAGGGTTAAGTACCACACTATGAAGCAATCCACAGCCTCTGCAGCATGAGTTCAATCCCCTGCCTGCCAGGGAGTAATCCACATGGGGAGCCAGACCTCTCCTGTCTCGCCCACTGCTCCCCTCAGGAGTATATTTCAGTCAGTCTGCCTGTTCTGTTCCCCGCTCTGTCTCTGGTGAATTCTCTCACCCCCTTGCATCTCTGGCCTGTGCCCCAGCTCTTGTATGCATAAATAAATAAATCTTAAAAAAAATAATTCCCTTCTGTTTATTTGTTTGCCTAGGTAATTTTAAAGAGCCTCCATGCAGACTGTGGTTCTTATAATTACTATAGCAAAGCTGGAAGCTAAAACACACCCAAAGGAGGAAATTGAATTCAACATGTACGAATCCAGCCCAGCACTTTCCCCAAATCATACTCCATTAGCCTAAAGATGAGCCCCTGTGTGATCAAGTGGAGTGAACCAGGCTTAGGCACCTGTTGGAAAAAATGGCTTAAATGTGTCAGGGGGAAAAAATATGAACTTCTGGAAGACTCTCAAAGCAGGCAGAAGTCCTGGGCTTTTGGGAACATTTACCAGAATTCCTATCAGGAGAGAGAAGAGGAAGCATGGGGACACCCAAGAGGGAGAGAAGAGACCCTAAGCCAGGCCTCATCTTGCCTCTTCCAGCCCCAGTTCCAGCAGCTTGCCTGATCCATCCAATGCCCTCCCTCCAGAGTAGGAACCGTGAAAGCACAGAAGGAAACTGCTTTCCCCTCCAGGACTTCAGTGAATGTCATTCACCTGCCTGGGTTTCTCATGGAACCCTAGGTTGGAGGGGTCAGCAGAGGGAAGCAGGGTATCTAAGATAGGTTCCATGTGGGCAAAGGCTGGGCGATCACAGACGCAGGGACAGGGCACCCAGTGACTTATAATGTCTTTTCTGATTTCCACTCAGCGTCCCAACCTCATTGTCTCCTTTCTCCTGTGTTTTTTGTGTTTTCTTCAACTTTCTTCCCTGTTGTCTCCTCCACGAACCCACAGTGTGTACTGCCCAAATATTGCTTCTTCCCACTCTCTCCCTGCAATATAACAAGGGGTCTCAAGTTTTACCATGAGCCACCAAAGCATCTATGATAAATAAACCTGAACAGTATTTCATCTATTTACTCATTTATTGGAGTCCTACCATGATTGGTCATTAAGGAGGCTACTGCAGAAGTCCACCTGAGAGATGGTGAAGACTTTGACGGGTGTGGTAGGAGTGGAGGTGATGAGAAGTGGTTGGATTTTGGATATATTTTGTAAGGAAGGGCCAACAGGAGTCCCTGATGGGTTGTATTTGCAGTGTGAGAAAAGAAAGAGAGGGATGCTCCCAAGGTATTTGACCTAAACATCTGGAAGGATGATTTGGCCATTTTCTGAGATAAGAAAGACTACAAGTCAAGCAATACGAAAGGACTAAATAAAGAGCTTGGTTTTTTGACAAACTGAGTTTGAGATATTTGTTTAGGCTTTCTAGTGGCAATATTCAGTTAGTTGCCTGGAGTTCCTGAGAAAGGTCCCGGCTGGAGATGAAAAAAAAAAAAAATTTAGAGATTTATTTTATTTATTTATACAAGCACTGGGTACAGTCAGAAGTGCAGGAGGGTGAGAGAATTCACCAGAGCCAGAGTGGGGAGCAGAGCAGGCAGACCGACGAAATACACTGCTGAGGGGAGCAGAGGACACACCAGGAGAGGTCTGCGCGCCATGCGGGACCCTCGCCCGTGGCCGGGGATCACTGGCACTGAAGAGGCTGCAGGCAGCTTCGCAGCCCAGCACTCAACCACTGCACCAGCAGGGGAGGCCCTGGAGATGAAAAATTTTAAGCCCGCCTTTCTCTGCTCATAAACAGAAAAATTGGTGGACTCAGAGGGAGCCTGTAGAATTTCAATTAACAAATGTCAAGAAGTATAAAACTAACCACCTTATCTAGAAATGTTGTAGTTGGCACTGCCTCAATGTTAAGAGTGACTTCTCTCAGAGACTAAATGAGATAATGTAAAACTAAGCATATTTGAGGGCTTCTGAGCTGATAAACAACTGGAAACCAATATTGAAAGTATCTCCATAGTATGTCTGTCCCAAAAAGATTGAGGAGGGAATAATTTTTTTAGAAGATTTATTCATTTTTACGTAGTGCTGGGGTGCAGGCCAAAGGTTCAGGGCGGGTGAGAGGATTCGCCAGGTGAATCCTGACCAGGGGCTGGGCCTTCCTGGTGGTAGTGCTGAAATAATCTTACCCTCATAAACGGAAATGAACTAATAACCATTCTAGACTCTGTATCTCCCCAGATATCGCTATTAAAAATCAATTATCCTTTTTACCTCAATAAACTTCCTTTCTCTGTCCCTTCTCTTCAGCCTGTTTCTTCTCGTAGTTACAAAATAAAAGTTACCCTTCATATTAATGGAAATAAACAAAAAGTCAAGACTGGAAATATAGATGCAGGAAGTAATACATGACCATACCTAGCAACAGCCAGCTTCAAATTTCTTATGCTGCTTTTTCATTTTAATTTTCATTTTAAAATAGGGGTTGTTTGGGGGCCTCCATGGTGGTGCAGGGGTTAAAGTCTCAGTGTTATCAAGCTGTCACCAGCCACTGCAGCATGAATTCGATCCCAGACCAGGGAGCTAACCCACATGGCACAGCAGACCTCTCCTGTCTCACCCACTGCTCCCCTCAGCAGTGTATTTCAGTAGATCCGCCTGTTCTGTTCCCCACTTTGTCTCTGTGAATCCTCTCACCTCCCTCTCCCCTGCACCTCTGGCCTACATCCCATCTCTTGTATGCATAAATAAATATAAATAAATACATCTTTAAAAATAAAGAAAAAGGGCCTCCCCGGTGGCGCAGCGGTTGAGCGCTGGGTTGCGAAGCTGCCCGCAGCCTCTGCAGCGCCGGTTCAATCCCCGGCTGCTCCTAGGCCACCGGAGGAGGGTCCCACATGGCGCGCAGACCTCTCCTGCCGCCCGCTGCTCCCCTCAGCAGTGAACTTCGGTCCTTCTGCCTTCTCTGCTCCCTGCTCTGGCTCTGGTGAATTCTCTCACCCTCCCGCGCTTCTCACTGTACCCAGTGCTTGTATAAATTAATCAATCAATAAAATAAATAAATATTTTTTAAAAAAATAAAGAAAGAAAGAAAAAAATGTGTTGTTTTAAGATGTGTGCTATCAGTGTAACTATTGCTCTTTTGTTGGTTATTTGATTGTGTGCTCTGTCTGGATACTTGGGTGTTTTGATTTTGCTTAGGTTCTTTTTTTTTTTAATAGACACTTAAAGACTATTTTTAGATTTGCAGTAAAATTGAGTGGAAAGCACAAGGAATTTATATTTTCCCTTTGACCTCTACAAACAGCCTCTCTTACTATTAGCATTGCTCATCAGAGTGATACACTTGTTACAATCATTGAACCCACATTAACATATTATCACTGTAACATTAAGTTAGGGATCACTCTTGGTGTTGTACATTTTATAGTTTCAATGCTCTGTATCCACCATTGTAGTAATTTATGAAATAGTTTCCCTGCTCTAAAAATCATGCGTTCCCTAGTCATCCCTCCTGTTCTCTAATCCCTGACAATCTTTGATCTTTTTACTGTCTCTATAGTTTTACAAAAATTTTGTTTTGCATTTTTTCAGAATGTCATATAGTTAGAATCACACAGTATGTGACCTTTCCAGATTGGTTTCTTTCATTTAGTAATATGCATTTAAGTTTCCTTCATGTCTAGTCACGACTTGATAGCTCATTTCTTTTTAGCATTGATATTCCTTTACATTGATGGATTTATTTATCTATAAATAAGTCTATCCAATTTGTTCATCCATTCACTTGCTGCCTTTTTTAAAGATTTATTTATTTATTTATTTATACAAAGCTGGGGTACAGGGCAGAGATGCGAGGGTTGAGAGGATTCACCAGAGACAGAGCAGGGAACAGAACAGGCAGACTGACTGGAATACACTGCTGAGGGGAACAGCAGACGAGACAGGAGAGGTCTGCTGTGCCATGTGGGTTTCTCTGGCCAGCCGGGAATCGAACTCATGCTGCAGAGGCTGTGGATTGCTTCACAGTGTGGTGCTTAATCCCTTGTGCCACCAGGGAGACCCCCACCTACTGCCTTTAGTAGTTGGTTATTCATCAGCGTTCTCTCTGGATGTTTTTATCTATTAAGAGCATAGGTGTAAGTTTACATATATTTATCATTTTTAAATAAATCATTTATTCTGTTTTTTTTATTTATTTATGCACACAAGAACTGGGGTATAAAACAGAGGTGAGGGAGTGGGGAAAGGATTCACCAGAGAGAGAGGGGAGCAGAACAGGTGGATCTACTGCTGAGGGGAGCAGCCGGTGAATCAGGAGAGGTCTGCTGCACCATATGGGTTGCTCCCTGGCTTGCGGGGATCGAACTCATGCTGCAGTAGCTGTGTTACAGGGCAGCCCTGATACAAAACAGGTTGCCTGACTGTGGGTCCTTACCTGCATGCTTAAAAGGACTTATTAATACTTTACTATAGGCACACACGAAAGGTTAATAAAAGATTTATTTACAAGGGAAAGGCAAATGAGGAAATGTACAGCTCAGGGAGAAAAGTGGGAGACAAAGCTTTAAATGCATCCTACCCGATCCGCCGATCTGGAATCGGCGCAAGCCAGGAGCCATGAAGCCAGGAGACAAGCGAGAGAGCGAGCCCCCCAAGGCCCACGTGTTTGGTATTTATACCAAACCTGGCTGCTTAACTCCACCCTAAAGTCCCAGTCACCTTCCCTTTGGTGGTGACAGGATTTGTCTTTCCCAATGTCTTGATGGCTTTGGTTTGGGGTGGGGGTGGAGTTCACAAAGCCTGCATGGAATTAGCTCAGGACATTCATTCCCCCTAACAGCTGCAGATAGCTTCATAGTGCTCGTCTTAACCCCTTGAACCACCAGGGAAGCCCCTAATTTGCTTTTTGACCTGTTCATTTAGTTTATTATATTTTCCTTTTAATTGTAAACAACACATAACATAAAATTTACCATTTTATTCATTTTTAAGTATATAGATCAGTAGAGTTGTCTATTCACATTCTTGCAAGTAATCTTCAGAATTTTCTCATCTTGCAAATCTGAAACTGTACCCATTAAAAACAACTCCCGTTTCTCCTCCCCCAGCAACCACCATTCAACTTTCTGTCTCTATGAATTTGCCCACTTTATTGTTTATTTTTGCATAGAAGAACTGGGGTGTAGGCCAGAGGTGCAGGAGGTAAAAGGATTCACCAGAGAAAGAGTGGGGAGCAGAATAGGCGTATTTACTAAAATACACTGCTAAAGTGAGCAGTGAGCAAGACAGGAGAGGTCTGCTGAGCCATGTGGGTCAGCTCCCTGGCAGAGATTGAACTCACTCCATAGCAGTTGTAGTGCTAAGACTTAACGCCTAAGCCATCAGGGATGCCCTGAATTTGTCCACTTTAAATAGCTCATATAAAGTGTAATCGTATGGTATCTGTCTTTTGATGACTGACTGTTATTGTTAGGGGGAAAGGATGTCCTGAGCTAATCCCATACAGGCTTTGTGGACTCCACTCCCAGTCCAGACTAAAGCCATCAAGACATTGGGAAAGACAAATCCCATCACCACCAAAGGGAAGGTGGCTGGGACCTGAGGGTGGAGTTAAGCAGCCAGGTTCGGTATTAAAAACCAAACACGTGGGCCTTGAGGGGCTCGCTATTGCTGGCCTCCTGGCTTCACGGCTTCTGGCTTGCAGCCAGCTCTCAGAGTGCCATTTGGGATTCCAGATCGGCGGATCGGGTAGGACTCATTTAAAACTTTGTCTCCCACTTTTCTCCCTGAGCTGTACATTTCCTCATTTCCCCTTCCCTTGTAAATAAACCTTTTATTAACCTTTCGTGTGTGCCTGCAGAAGAGCATTGATAAGTCCTTTTAAGCGTGCGGGTGAGGACCCACAGTCAGGCACCCCGTTTTGTATCGGGGCTGCCCTATAACATTATTACTTAGCAAGATGTCTTCAAGTTTCATTCATGTTACAGCATGTAATAGGATTTTTTTTCTTATTAAGCCTGGTTAATATTCCTTTATATGCATGTGCCACAGTCTGTTGACGGACACTTGGTTTGCTTCTATGTTTTAGCTATTGTGAATACACCTGCTATTAGCATGTGTGTGAAAATATCTCTTTGAAAACTGCTTTCAATTATTTGGGGTCAATACCCAGAAGCCCATGGAATTGTTAGAAATATGGGAATTCTATTTTTAATTTTTTGAGCAACAGCCATATTGCTTACCACACTGACTGCAATAGTTTACATTCCCACCAACAATGCACACAGGTTCCAATTTCTCCACATCCTCCTCAACACTTATTTTCTCCATTTAGGGTTGCTTGAGGTTTGTTTGGTGCAAAACAAAACACATTGTCCCAGATCAGCAAAATAAAAGCTTCCATTTTGAACTTCCTCTTTTTGGAGGGAAGTTTCCAACTACCCCACTTGTGACTAACAACTCATTAGTCAACTGAAATCCTGACTCCTGGATATGGAGTTTCATGGATGTGTAAGAAAAACTAGTGGGACAGTGTTTCCTACTTTGGAGATCAGTTCCCAGAGAAATTTGAAAATAAAACTCTGGAGGAAAGTCAGGGGGAGGGAGAGAACCCTGAGCAGCTGAGAACCACAGCTACTTCCTCAGGGTGACCACAGACTAGCAGGTCCTTTGGACAGGTTTCCTCTTTCCCTTCCCCTCCCAAAAACAAAAATCCTTCTGCCCTCCTCAGAGGATAGAGGCTGCTGTACTCATCTGGAGGAAACATTATTCAAAGAACACAAGCCCCTAGAAAATCACAAGTCTTTGTGGTGGAAAAACCACTGCACTGGGAATCAGGGGCTCTGAACGCTGGGTTTCAGTCTTGGTGCTTTGGCCTGGGCTGTGCCATGTTAAACAAATTTCCTCCAGGAATGTCCTTTCTCAGCTAATAAAACCAATTCATCTATTCTGGGCCCAAGGTTGAGACAAAGGCACTCACAGTTCTCAGAAAGCCCATTCTGGTTCAACGTGCCTTGCTTTTTAAGAGCAGTGAAATCTTTGCATTACTGTGTGCTTGCAAACTCTGCAAAAATGTGACTATATGTGATCTCCACTCAGGGAAGTATGTAGAAATGAAATGACTTGTGTTACGGTAGTGAGACTACTGGGTGAGAAGGCATGGGGTGTAAGATTCTTTTTAAAGAGTTAGCTCACATGGTTGTTATATTTTCTATTTAATGTTTAATATTTAAACACATATTTAAAATTATACAACAGGGCCTCCCTAGTGGTGCAAGGGGTTAAGCACTGCACTATGAAGCAATCCACAGCCTCCGCAGCACGAGTTCAATCCCCAGCCAGCCAGGGAGCAACCCACATGGCGTAGCAGACCTCTCCTGTCTTGCCCACTGCTCCCCTGTTCTGTTACCCACTCTCTCTCTGGTGAATCCTCTCATCCCCCACATCTCTGGCCTGTACCCCAGCTCTTGTATGCATAAATAAATAAATCTTTTAAAAATAAAATAAAGTAAAATTATACAGCAGAGTTTTATAAATTATGCCAGTTTACATAGAAGAGCAAAATGTGAAAATTCCACCCACCTGATACTTTAGCACCCAACAATTCATCACCCTTTGTTGTAGACCCCAGGAAATACTCTGAGACAAGTTTGTGTACAGGTGATTTTTGGGAAGTACTCCCAGAAACATCTGTAAGAAAATAAGAAAAGTAAGATTAGGTGTAGAGAGAAGTTAGGTTGCAATATAGTTGCAACAGAATCTGCAGCAAACACTTGGAGAGCTTTGAAGCTAAGGTGGCCCTTCAGAACTGTGCATTTGTCCTGCAAAAATAACCAGTAATTATAAAACCTACAGGCAAGCTATAGGTCTGAGGCACACAGCAAGTGTCACTCAAAACAGGGGAGGGAAGGGCCTCCCTGGTGGCACAAGGGGTTAAGCACAGCACTGAGAAGCTATCTGCAGCCTCTCCAGGCCAGGGAGCTACCCACATGGCACAGTAGACCACTCCTATCTCACCGCTGCTCCCCTCAGCCGTGTATTTAAGTCAGTCAGCCTGTTCTGTTCCCCACTCTGTCTCTGGTAAATCCTCCCACCCCTGCACCTCTAGCCCATACCCCAGTTCTTATATGCATAAATAAATAAATCTTTTAAAGAAAAAAAACAGGGGAGGGAAGAGCACAAGGATCTATGGTGATGGTTCACGGGTGCTATGGTGGTGGGAGAACTATGGGGACTACATCTGAGGGGAGAATTCAAATACTGTATAAAAATGAGCAACAATGTAAGAAAATAAAGAAATTCAATGAAAATAAATAAATAAAATAACCAGTCATTGAAAGCAATCTGTCCCTATGGAGGGGCTTAAACTTGGCAAAGAAGCCACAAACAACTAAAGACAATTCCTGGAGAGACACTTTGCATAAGTTGTCAACAGGCAACATTCCTGGCAACTGAGAGAAGTGCTTTGGTCCTAAAGAGGAACATCTGGATAATACTCCACAGTATCCAGCACGATCCTACACCCCCACTCCCCTTCTCAGAAACAAAAACCATGACCGTTAAGTATGTATCCCTCCAGACCTAGGTTTCTGAATTCATATGCACATATATTTGTGTATATAGACATATATGTATATTGTTTTTCCTTTTCTTAAGAAAATCAAAGATAAGCTTATTCTGTCTTATGCCATGTTCACTGGAGTCAGAGATCTTTCCATTTGGATACAATTAGATATCTTTCTCTCTCTCTCCTCTAGTTCTCACTCTCTTCTTTTAAGGCACTGTGTACAATACTCCAGATTGTGCATGTTCACTTTCATCAAGTGTTTTTTGACATTTATTAGAAAATTATATGATTTTTTTTACCTGATTCCAAACATTGTTTGAACAGAACATGCACAAGAACAGCAAAGAACATTTCTTTTAAAGATTTATTTATTTATGCATACAAGAACTGGGGTACACACCATAGGTATGGAGGGGTGAGAGGATTCACCAGAGACAGAGTGGGAAACAGAACAGGCAGATCGACCGAAATACACCGCTGAGGGGAGGAGTAGGCAAGTCAGGAGAGGTCTGCAGCGCCATGTGGGTAGCTCCCTGGCCAGGGATCGAACTTGTTGCTACAGTGGGTGCAGACAGTTTCATAAGGTTACGTCTTAACCTCTTGTGCCACCAGTGAGACCTGCAAGGAACATTTTTTTTTTCAAGATTTATTTTTATTTATTTATGCATACAAGAACTAGGGTGTAGGCCAGAGGATTCACCAGAGACAGAGTGTGTAGCAGAACAGGCAGAGCCACTGAAATACACTGCTGAGGGGAGCAGCGGGTTAAATAGGAGAGATCTGCTGTGCCATGTAGGTTAGCTCCCTGGCCAGGGATCCAGCTCATGCAGCAGTGGCAGGCAATAGCTTGATAGTGCTAAGACTTTACCCCTGTGCCATCGGGAAGGCCTCAAGAACATTTTGAAAAATGATCAGTTGTAAGTAGAGTTGCCTTATCAGAAAGCACACCATAGTAAACAACACCAGTAATTGATACAATATGGTATACAATATGGATAAAGGAACAGAAATGAAGAGACAATTTGAAAACAAATTGAACATAAGAAAATATATTTAGCTTGCAAAGAAGATGGCACTTTCAAATGAGTGAATTGGAATGAGTATTTGGTACACAATATTGAGCAACTGATTTTTTAGAAATAAAATTAAGTTATATTCTAATTCATACCATATACAAATAACAATTCCAGGCAGATTGAGGAGTCCAATATTAAAAAAAAAAAAGGAGTATTGGGCCTCCCTGGTGGCACAAGGGGTTGTCTCAGCGCTATGATTCTATAGGCAGTCACTGCAGCAGCATAAGTTCGATCCCTGGCCAGGGAGCAGCAGACCTCTCCTGTCTCTCCCACTGCTCCCCTCTGAAGTGTATTTCAGTGGATCTACCTATTCTACCCTCCACTTTGTCTCTGGTGAATCATCTCACCACCACCCCCACCTCTGGCCTGTACCCCAGCTCTTGTATGCATAAATAAATAAAATAACCCTTTTTAAAAAAGGAATATGTGAAAATATTATTATAAAGTGAGTTTATAATGGAAGGTTTCACTAAGCATAAAATAAATCCAAAGAAGCATGAAGGAAAAGTTCAATAGTTTTTAACTGCATAAAAGTTAAAACCTATGCCGATAAAGACAAATACACAAAACAGAAAACAAGACGTGTGATAAATCAGAGAAATATATTTGAAATGCTTATAATCATCCAAACTGCTAATACACAGGACATTTAATAAAGAAGAGACAGTGCCATGCTGGTGGGAGTGCAAACTGGTCCAACCACTATGGAGAGCTGTGTGGTGATTCCTCAACCTGCTAAAGATAGATCTTCCATATGATCCAGCAATTCCACGCCTAGGTATTTATCCAAAGGACACAGAATCATTAATTCAAAAGGGCAACTGCACCCCTATATTTATAGCAGCACTATTTACAATAGCTAAGCTATGGAAACAACCCAAATGCCCAAAAATAGATGACTGGATCAAGAAGATGTGGCACATATAGAAAATGGAATATTACTCAGCAATCAAAAAAGACAAACGCATGCAATTTGCAGCAACATGGATGGAGCTAGCGAACATGGATGCTCAGCGAAATAATCCAGAAAGAAAAAGAAAAATACTGGATGGTCTCACTCTTAGCAAGAATTTAGAAAACCTAAATAAGGGACCAGGAAAAAGACTAATTATAATAAAGTAAAAATCAAAATCAACAAGCAACTATAAACCAGAGACATAATACAGAAGGGGGAGGAGGAAGTAGAATCAAAACAAGGGGTTGGGAATTGTATGGGGACTACAACCAAGATGAAAATGCATACATTGTGCAAAAATGAAAAATGATGTAAAAAATATATATAATTTAAAAAATGGAAAAAAAAGAGAGACAGTGCCAAATTGTAAAAGATAATAAAGATGTAATTTATAGAAGAGAAATAAACATTCAATAAAGATATGAAAAGTATATTATACTATATGAGTATATTGCTCATCCTTAGTAAACTGAGAACTATGAATTAAAACAACATAGTATCATGGGAGTAGGCAGAATTTCCAAGAAATTTAAAATCCAGTAATATCCATTACTGGCAACACTATGGAAGACTGGGTGCTCTATTTTATTGATTAGCAGAACATAAATTAGTAAAACCTTTTGTAAGGGCAATTTTGCAATTTCTATGCAGAATTTAAGTAGATATATATTTGGCCCAGAAATTCTACTTCTCCAAATTGATCCTAAAGAATAGGCATGTACACAGAGAGGTAATGTAATAATTTTGAATGTAGTATACTTAATAATTACAAAATGTTTGAAATAATCTAAATATTGATTAATAAGAAAATATATTTGAAGTTGGTTCTCTTAGGATGCCTCTTACACATTGATTCAGGGTGTCTGTGGGAAAATGTGCATAGTGTCCTGTGTACATGTGTTGCAAGCAAAGATACCATGTATGTTCTAGCTTATGTGTTGAATGGATTGCAGCAGTATCATTGGTGCTGGGACAGCTGCAGTTGCTTATCTAGCTTACAAATAAATGATTTCATAGTAAAGATCAGCACAACGTATCTACGGTCAACCTTCATGTCCAGAAAGACATCCCCAAGACAGTAAGTGGTTTTGGCATGGAGGGTTTGGGAGAAAAAGCTACATGTTGCTGTTGTTGGCAGTCCAGGAAGTTCCCATTCTGTGATGTTCTCACACGAAACACAATGAAGAGAAAATGAAGAATTTTGTTGTTGCAAACCAACTCTTCACAATGTTACATGATTGTTTAATTAGTATGATTACCACTTCTGCCTAATTCACTTCCCCTGGGTTCTAGATGTGGTATATTAACAAATTACAGATTTCATATTCACAGAATTTGCCCTACTTATTGAGGCATTGTGTTGTACATTGTTTAAAAGAAAGGAAAAATTTAAAACCAACCTCATAGCTTATGGATAATTTTGGTCTTGAAAGGATCCATTTCTTTACATTTAAAAGAATAACATTAGGGTACGTTTGTATGGTGAAGCTGGCATATTAAATTATTTTCAAAATCATGTATATGCAGATTGTACCTATTGTAGTTTTCAAAAATTGATCAACTTTTAATATTACTTAGGGGTTTTTTCAAAAGATTTTATTTATTTATTTTTGCACAGAAGAACTGGGGCATAGGCCAGAGGTGGGGGTAGGGAGTGGTGAAAGGATTCACCAGAGACAGAGTAGGGAAGCAGAACACGCAGATTTACTGAAACACAGTGCTAAGGGAAGTAGTAGGCAAGACAGGAGAGGTCTGCTGCGCCATATGTTGGTTAGCTCCCTGGCCAGGGGAACAAACTCAGGCCTTAGTGGTGATAGTGCTGAGAGTTTAACCCCTAGGCCACCAGGGAGGCCCCCTAATATCACTTAGTTAACCCAAAAAGTAAATTGGGTGCAATTAAGCTACATTAATTTCTTAATACAATTATTTAGAAAGAAAAAAAAGGCAATAATAGCCTTGACTTTCTTCTTAGCAATGATAATGGCATGAGAAAATATGGTTTCTGTTTTCACAGTATTGAACCAAAATGAGATTTGAAAATTAATCTTAGTAATACGTGGGACAGGTCAATAATAAAAGGCAGCAACTTCTAAAAAAGTACTCAAATTATAATAAATTCATTCTATGAAATAATAAAAGCAATTTAAAAGAATTTGACAGTAGACATTGAAGTCTTCAATACAGTATAAAGAGAAAAAAACTGATCGTGTTTAAATGTGTTCTTATTTAATTTTAGTATATGTGCTGCCGAAGCGAGCACTGTTCTTATTTAAAAATATGTATGCATGCATGCATGTATATACAAAAACTTTTATTAGTGGTAATTAAATACCTTGGGTAACCTGGCACTTTCAGTTCTCACATGTATTTTTCTGTGATTTGAAGATTTTGCAATGAGCTGACCTTAATTTAGTGATTGGAAAAACAATTTCAAAAGGGAAAAGTTAACACCAACTGGTAGAATGCTGCATAAAGAAAACAGAAGAAAAATCAACTGTAATCCCACCATTATGAGAAAACCTCTGTTAACATATTAATGTAAATCTTTTTAGCTCCCTATAAAATTTTTTTTAAAGATTTATTTATTTTTTTATTTAAATAATAAATTTTATTTTTATATTCCCCCATACAATTGCAAACCCCGCATTCTGACCCCAATCCCTCCCCTCCTGCCCCCCACCCCCCAAAAAGTGTCTCTGGTTCATAGTTTTTTGTTGATTTTGATTTTCACTTTCTTATATTCATTTTCCTGGTCCCTTATTTAAGTTTTCTAGATTCCTGCTATGAGTGAGACCATCCGGTATTTTTCTTTTTTAAAGATTTATTTATTTATGCATACAAGAACTGGGGTGTAGGCCAGAAGGGTGTGGGGTGAGAGGATTCACCAGGGACAGAGTGGGGAACAGAACAGGCAGATCAAATAAAATACACTGCTGAGGGGAGGAGCAGGCGAACCAGGAGAGGTCTGCTGTGCCATGTGGGTAGCTCCCTGGTGGGGATTAAACTGGTGCTGCAGAGGCTACAGAAAGCTTCACAGTGCTTGCTTAACCCCTTGGGCCACCAGGGAGGCCCAGCTCCTTTTTTATATAATTCTTGAACCTATTTGAATAGTATTCAATTGTGTTTATACTCATTACTTTCATTTTTTCTGAGAGTTACCTAGTTTGTAATTCTCCCTCGTCCATTGATGTCACTATCTTCATTTAGGCCCTGATTCTGGATTAAAGTCTATGCCAACTTGCTCTCAAAAGACTCCCAGCTGATCATGAGGCTCCATCCAGATATGAACCTGGGGCAGCTGGGGAGCAGGAAGCCCAGCATGAGCCTTTACACCTGGCACTGTGAGCTTTAGACTTCTTTGGGGCAAGTGGGAAACTAAAATATGCAATGGTGAGGGCTGACTGGGCTTGGGGTTCAGATGAGGGGGTTGGTTATGACTGATCTTGATTGCTGAAAAGAACTCAAACACAGCAACTAGGAAGTCTTTCCAAGAAGAGACTCAGCACTGCTTCCTCCAGGAATCAGAACTTCACCCAGACGGACTTTTGTTCCCTTTATTGGAATTGCAAGACAGTTGGGGGTTTTCTGCACAGTAGGATCTTCACAGTAGGGATACCTTTCCTGTGGGCCTGGTTCAATGGGAAGAGTGTTTACTTAGTGTAGGGTAAAGAAAAATGTCAGGCTTTTCTGCCCTCCCGCCATCAGGATAGATGATGGATCTTTGCGGTCCTGAATGCATGCCTGATGGCGGGCACCTGGAGTAGGGTGTGGGCATAGGTAGATGAGATTCACCTGGGCTGAGACTATGCTTTTAAGAGCGGCGTCATGGGGACCCTAGCAGCAGCAGAAGCCGAAAGAGAAGCTGAGAGAGAAGCCAGAGAAGCAGAAGCTGTGAGAAGGCCGGAGAGCCCAGATAGAATGAAGACTTCCTGGGGGCTGGGAAGACTGCCAGCCTCCCAGCCCCCCAGCGTCCCTGCCTGCTGTGTACCGGGTAAACCCCAATAAAAACCTGCAAAGCCACTGAGGACTCTGACCCCTCCTTTACCCGTTCTGCATGGGATCCTAGAAAACCTGCTCTGTGGCCATTCCTGCTCCCTATACTTAGGCACCAAGGGAAAGTTCATATATTTGGCTTAGAAAGGACAATGCTCCTTTAGACAAGAACATTGGCCAGGTCTAAAGGAGGAGGTCAAGCTTGGGATTGGTTCAGAAAACCATGGCCACAAAACTATGCAACATCCTCTGGGGTCCCAGTCAAACCTGCACAAAACTGTTCCCACTGAGTGAGCAGAACCTATGAGATGGCCTTTTGATCCAAGGAAGTTGCCACTAATTGGAAGAGCATCTGAATTTAATCTAATCGTGAGCCTTAAAACTGTGAGCTGGGCCTCCCTGGGGGCGCAAAGGGTTGAGCACCTCACTATGAAGCAATTTGCAGCCTCTGCAGCCTGAGTTCGATCCCCGGTCGGCCAGGGTGCAACCCACATGGAGAAGCAGACCTCTCCTGTCTTACCCACTGCTCCCCTCAGCAATGTACTTCGGTCAATCTGCCTGTTCTGTTCCCCACTCTGTCTCTGGTGAATCCTCTCATCCCCACACCTCTGGCCTGTACCCCAGCTCTTGTATGCATAAATAAACCTTTAAAAAAGGGCCTCCCCGGTGGCGCAGCGGTTAAGCATTGGGTTGCGAAGCTGCCCACGGCCTCTGTGGCGCTGGTTCGATCCCCGGCTGCTCCCCGCCCACCGGAGGAGGGTCCCACATGGCGCGCAGACCTCTCCTGCCGCCCGCTGCTCCCCTCAGCAGTGTACTTCGGTCCTCCTGCCTGCTCTGCTCCCTGCTCTGGCTCTGGTGAATTCTCTCACCCTCCCGCGCTTCTGACTGTACCCAGTGCTTGTATAAACAAAACAAACAAACAACCAAACAAATAAATAAATAAAACATGCCTCTATTAAAAAAAAAAAAACTTTAAAAAAAACACTGTGAGCTTATACAGTATGTGTAAAAATCCAAGGAAAAATTTATAACCAGAGAAAATAAGTCAAGGAGTCAAGGAGACACAGAAACATATCCTAAAAGGAAAGTTATCAGGATTATGAAGTGTGTTTTAGAACATTTTGATAGTAATTTTTTTATTGTGTATATATATAATATTCTATATTTATATGTATCTATAAATATAGTCTTGGGAGACATGGAAGAGACACAGAAGACATGTAGAAACACTTGAGATGTGGGTGAGAGACCCATGGGGAGACTGACAATAGCAGCCATTACTTGATTTTGCTCATTTTGTCCCAGACTTGCCAGGTCCCTTTTGCCCCCTTCCTGTGGTTCCCTTTCAGAAGTTGCCTTAGATTTGTGGCAAGATTTTAGGCCTTCATGACCCCACTTTGTGCCAACCCTCTTTACCCATGAGGGCATGGTTAACTTTGAGTATTCTGTTGGGAAATTATGATCTTTTGCACTAAGAAAATGTTTTGTCTTTATGTGGTGTATGGTAGAACCTCTTTAGAGCATGCAGGTTTGCGGATCACAGGGTACTCCTCAGTCAGCACGCTAAAAAAAGCATTGTATTTTCTACACCTTAAACTAATAGAATGCTATATGTCAATTACATCTGGGGGGAATAAAAATAAAATCCCTTTCCATAAAAGAAAATTGTCTTCTATCATTTCAATAGCAATACTAAAAGATTTTAGAAGTTCCTTTAGCAAACATACTTATTGGTTTATAAATGAACACTATCACAGTAAGATTGTCTTTGGAAAGGTCAAAGTCTTCGTGATTAAGATACAGATCAGCCCCCTCTTTACACCCCTATTTTTTTCTATCCCTATAAAGAGCTTCATCAATATTTGTTTTTGATTGGCAAAGTTGTTGAGTTTCTCCAGTCAAATGTGATTATTTTTCCCTAAGGGGTTGAGGAAAGGGCACAAATAACCCAAAATAATTGACTGCATGAATATATTTGATTTTTAAAGTATATTATGATAATTTTATGGTAAATTTGTCTTTGCATTCACTTTATTAGTAGTTTCTGAGGGTGAATTAATTCATTAAGCCAGGAATCTTCCCTCTTACTATGGAAACTGTAAATGTCCCTAGAGTTTCAACAGAAACTTCCTTTCACTGTCACTGGTATATCACAGAAACTCTGCTAAATAAATCTTCTTTTCTAGGACTTTGAACAAATGAGAGGAGGGGGTGACCTCTGGACTCTACGGAATAAGAATACAACAGGAGATATTTATTGTCCATATAGTAGACTTAAAAAGGACACTAGGATTCAATTCCTTCATTAAATTATTCACCTAACAAAGATTACTGCACATGCAATGTGTACCAGGGACTATACTAGATGCTTGCACATACTTATTTCATTTAACACATAAAGACAAATTCAAAAACACTGCCCAAGGTCACACCGCCAGGCCAAAGAGACTGTATTTCAAACCTGTGTCCTGACTCCAATTCTAGTGCTTTATCTACTATTCCATTGCTCATTTATTTTTTTTAAATGGTTTTTTTTTTTTTATATAGGCATGTTTTATTTATTTATTTATTTGTTTTGTTTGTTTGTTTTATTTATACAAGCACTGGGCACAGTCAGAAGCGCGGGGAGGGTGAGAGAATTCACCAGAGCCAGAGCGGAGAATAGAACAGGCAGACTGAGGAAGCACACTGCTGAGGGGAGCAGCGGGTGGCAGGAGAGGTCTGCGCGCCATGTGGGACCCTCCTCCGGTGGGCGGGGAGCAGCCGGGGATGGAACCGGCGCCGCAGAGGCCGCGGGCAGCTTTGCAACCCAGCGCTCAACCGTTGCGCCACCGGGGAGGCCCTCCATTGCTCATTTAGGTTTGCCCACATCCAATTTTAGTTAATTGAAAGAAAAAAAAAGTTTTTAAACAGATGAGGTCCATTTTAGAAGGAGAACTAACTATATTTCAACCAAGTGAGTATTAGAACTTATTTATGGTCCCTGAGAACACATTGCTGGTAGGGAAAGAGATGAGAAGGAAGGGTGTCGCCTCACTGGGCAGCAGCTTTGGAAGTGGCACAGGATGAGGGAAAGATTACTCAAAGTCCATGTAGACCAATGAGAAGCCTAGAGGGGCTACACCAGAAGTAAAGTGCAGCCCCTATGCAAAGGTAGTCTCATATTTATTAGCGTTGAGTACCCCAGCGGGGGCAAATACAGAGGGAGTATAAATGCACAAGTGATGGGTTTAGGGATATAAGCTAGGGTGGAGTAATCAAGGGCTATTGCCTGTGGGGGTGGGAGGGGGCTCCATTATTCCCGCCAGTCTAAGCATATTATCTCTATTCTAATATTTGCTTGCTGTTATCAAAAGATATTTGTTTCCCAGCATGTTTCTCATACCAGGATTTATGCTCTTGGTGAGAGGCGCCCTGCATGATCTGATGTCTAGCTGATAAACAGGAACTCTGGGCACCTAGACAACATTACCAAGAATAAGGAAGGCTGGGGATTCCAATTTGAATAGAGACATCCCCGCCCCACCCATCCCACCTCCGACATACCTACACAGAGAGAACAGAAATCTCCTTGGATCAGAGGGGATGAACCTCATTCAAACAACCAATTGAAAACTGAGGGTTGGGGTCTTTGGGATGAATAAGGTAAACAGTCAGATTTGGGGCAGCAAGTTAAAGAAACCCAGCTCAACTAGTTTAGACAACCACAGAAAGAGCCTCAAGGGCAACTACGACTAAGACTGGTTCTCTCTTTCTCCCCTTCCTTCTCTTGTCTGTGCCTCTCTATGTCAACTCCACTCTCGCAGACAAGTTCCTACAAGTGAGTAGAACTGTTGGCAGTTTTTAGACCACATCTCCCAACTACCCCACCCAGGAAGCTAATTTCTTTCTCCTAGTGCCAATTCAAACATCCTAGCGCATGACTTGGAATTGGGGAGGGGAAAGGAAAAGTCAGCAAGTGGCTTTGATAATCTAGAAGAAACAGGAGGTGGTATGAGACTACAATGAAAATATGAAATGTCCTCCACATGGAGTTATAATTGTAATTGGCCTCTGTTCTTTCTGGTTATAATTGCATCATTGTTTCTACAAATTTAAGAAAGATGTGGATGAAACAGGAGGTTAATGAGCTCAACTGTATCCCTCGTTTACATTAACAGCATCATTATTTCATTTATGGGTGTATTCTGTTCATTAGTTTTTACGGCTTTTAGCTTTTGATGGGCTGTGATACATGGAAATTTGAGTGTGCTGATCATCTCTGATAATCATTTTAGATTTTCTCTAGTTTTTTTTTTATTTTCTTTCTACATTGACTCTTCTATTTCTATTATGTGGTCCATTAACAAGAGTAATCCCAAAGATTTAAATATAACACTTCAGAATTGATTAAGCATTGTTTATCCTAGGAGATAAAATCTATGTTTGCTAAATATATAATTCACTAGAGGCTTAGATTAGGATTGTTCTTTCCCTTATCCCACTGAGCATAGAAAAAGAAAAAAGGACCCAAATTGGGGTGAGTAAAGGTGGGGTGAGGAAGTTGCCCATCAATTTTAACACATACCATGTGACTTTTAGTAGGTCTTTTAGTCATTTAAATTTCCTGTTCATTCTCCCTGAAATGGATAATATTATCTGCTTAATATTAATATTGGAAGTAGAGGTAACAAATGCTCGCATGGGGTATGAGGTTTAGTAAAGGATGCTTACTGAGCTTGGCCAAAGCCATTCTCCTCCAGATGCCCTGAGAGACCCTTATCCAGGTTAGGGTAGTACTACTCTACACACTCACCTACTCAAGGTACAAAGAAAGCAGTCAACCACCAGTTTACATGGACCTTCCCTTTCTGAGCCCAAATCACCCTGCACGGCTCACAGTCCATTTGATCTTTCTAGTACACTGCCACAGGACATGTCTTGCATTGTTAATTCAGACCATTAACTCTCACATTGTTCAATGTTTCAGCGTTGGTTGCCAAACTGACTTCATTTCCTGCCAAGTTAACCTCATTTCCGTTTTTGATACTGTTACCAAACTGGAAGCGTTCTGAAAATATGCAGACACACTGTATCTGGGCTCTGCAAGGGGATTGATAAGGTCCCATGGTCTCCCTGTGGCTACGGTGGCCAAAAAAAGTGGGGAACGGGACAGATAGCAGAAGTCATAACTAGCTGAACAATTCCTCCCAAAGTTCTTTGATCAAACTAAAAAGTTAGCTTGTGAGAAGTAGTTGGATATGAAGAGAGGTTAAGCTGGGAATGAGAAGAATTGCTGTGGTTATGAAATATATCCCCCACAATCTAAAATTGGAAACCCATTCACTCATTCATTTAGCAAGCATTTATTATGTGCCTACGTAGGGACTAAATAAGGATCAGGGACTTGAAGAGAACAAAACAGACAAGACCTGGGCCTCCCGGGTGGCGCAGCCGTTGAGCGCTGGGTTGCGGGGTTGCCCGCGGCCTCTGCGGCGCCGGTTCGATCCCCGGCTGCTCCCCTGCCACCGGAGGAGGGTCCCCTGCCATCGGAGAAGGGTCCCACATGGGGCGTAGACCTCTCCTGCCGCCCGCTGCTCCCCTCAGCAGTGTACTTCGGTCCTCCTGCCTGCTCTGCTCCCCGCTCTGGCTGTGGTGAATTCTCTCACCCTCCCCCGCTTCTGACTGTGC
Source organism: Talpa occidentalis (assembly GCF_014898055.3). Lineage (NCBI taxonomy): Eukaryota > Metazoa > Chordata > Mammalia > Eulipotyphla > Talpidae > Talpa > Talpa occidentalis. The sequence continues at coordinate 98,631,877 of NW_023604295.1, forward strand.
CCAGTGCATGTATAAACAAAACAAACAAACAAATGAATAAATAAATAAATAACATGCCTCTATTATAAGAAAGAAAAAAAAAAAAAACAGACAAGACCTGGCTTTTTGGCAATTTTCTCACTAGTGAGGGGAGAGAGACAATGAACATGTTATAGGACAGGGACCACCCTGTTACAAACACACAAGTCACCTGGAGAGTTTTAATATTGATACAGGGTACCAAAAAAATAACATGACATGGGGTCAGAGGGGTGCTCTTTTAACTCTAGTAATGTAAAGCATGAGTAGCCAGCTCCTTGAACTTCTGGTGCCATAGCAATCTAGACAGAGGGAACAGCAAATGCAAAAATCCCCAGTAAGAATGTTCTTGGAGGGCCTCCCTGGTGGCACAAGGGGTTAAGACACAATCTATGATCCCCCCACCCCCACCCCACCAGCTGCTCAATCTGCCTGTACTGTTCCCCACTCTATCTCTGGTGAATCCTCTAACTTGTTGCCCGCATCTCTGGCCTGTACTCAGTTCTTGTATGCATAAATAAATAAATCTCTTTTTTAAAAAAAAGGAATGTTCTTGGAATATTTTTAGGTCTAGGAAAAAAACAGCTGAATGAAGTTAGTTGTGGAGGGGCAAGGAGTGGATACTCTAGCAAAGAGCTTCTCAGAGAGTGTGCTCCTGTGGGGGGATGGTCCATATGGTCCCAGCTTACTCCCTCCTTACTACCACCATCACCTTTGGCTATGAAAAGTTCTATCTACTTACCTCTGTGTTCCATGTATGTACTATCATTTTTTTATGTGCTTAGTGATATAGAAGATTGGGAAGCAGTGATGTCAGTTTTTGGGGGTATCATGTTAGACATTTTATTTTAACTCCTATAAGGTTTCAAATGGCAAAGTCCTATAGAACCAATATCTAGAAAATACAGAGAAATAGATGTCCTATTAATATAATAGGGAATATAAGAGGGAACTTTAAAAACTATCAGAATAATCCAATGATAAAATGGGTTGCCTCAAAAAACAGTCTAGCAAGAGAAAGGAAACATATGTATTAGATAGAAGATAGTATTATAAAGATATTGGCTCACAATAAATCTATACTTCAATATAATCAGCATTAAAGCACTATTTTTTTTTAAAGAGGCATGTATTATGTATTTATTTGTTTGTTTGTTTGTTTGTTTATACATGCACTGGGTACAGTCAGAAGCGCGGGAGGGTGAGAAAATTCACCAGAGCCAGAGCGGGGAGCAGAGCAGGCAGAAGGACCGAAGTACACTGCTGAGGGGAGCAGCGGGCGGCAGGAGAGGTCTGTGCGCCATGTGGGACCCTCCTCTGGTGGCCGGGGAGCAGCCAGGGATCGAACCGGCGCCGCAGAGGCCGCAGGCAGCTTCGCAACCCAGTGCTCAATCGCTACACCACCGGGGAGGCCCCTAAAGCACTATTTTTTAAACTAGATAATTTTAAAAATTGTATATGCAAAAAAATTGTATATTCCAAGAATATCTGGAAAAATCTGAAAAATATCTCTAAAAAGAGGGCAAATACTTATTTCAGCTTTTAAGCATATTAACAAGGAGTAATTAAACAATTTAGTGTGAGGACATGATTAGCAGACACATCAGTGAAACAAAATAAAAAAACCAGAAATAAATAAAAAATATAAAATTTTTATGTAAGTTATAAATAAATTTAGTCATTACAAAGATATTTAAAATCAATTAGGAAATTGATGGAGGGGAAACTGGAGATAAATGTGGAAACAATTAAGTTGGATCACTACCTCATACATCATAGCAAAAATTTCAAGTGGAGGAAAAGTTGGAAAATGAAAGAACAAAGGTGCTAGAAGAAAATCTGGGAGAATTTTTGTATATATAATCTTGTTGCAGGCAAGTCTTTCTCAGTATTGCACACAAATAAATAAAGAAAATAAGAAGTTATGAAATAGGGCCTCCCTAAGGGTTAAGTCTCAGCACTATCACCACTAAGGCATGAGTTCGATCCCCACAGAGGGAGCTAACACACTATGGCACAGCAGACTCTCCTCTCTCACCTGCTGCTCCCCTTAGTAGTGTATTTCAGTAAATCTGCCTGTTCTGCTCCCCACTCTATCTCTAATGAATCCTCACACACACATACACACGCACACACACACATACACACACACCCTATACCTCTGGCCTACACCCCAATTTTTCCACACAAAAATAAATAATTTTTTTTTAAAAAGTTATAAAATAAAATGCTAATAAACTGCAGTTTTTCACCAGCTTTACTTAAGCATGATTAAAAATGGAAATTGCATATATTTAAGATGTACAAAGTGTAATTTTGATACACATAACAGTGAAACCATAGAGATTACCACAGTTAAGCTAGTTAATATATACATTATCTCAGCTAGTTGCCTTATTTTTGGTGTTGATGGGGAGAACACCTGAGATCTATTCTTTTCACAAAGTATACAATATATTATTATAAATTAGTTAACATGTATACATTATATTTCCAGAACTAATTCATCTAACAACTGAAAGTCTGAGCATTTTTACCAATATCTCCCCAACCCCCTAGCTGATCAACCCTTATAACTGCCATTCTACTGTTGCTATGTTCAGTCTTTTTAGATTCCACATAAGCAAAATCATGCAGAATTTGTTTTTTGTGCCTTATTTCACTTAAAATCACTAAATTCAACTATTAAAACATTTTTTTTCCTAATTCCTGCATGAAAAAAAACATAAACAAGGTCATTTTAAGAATTGGAAAATTTTTTTGGGCCTCCCCGGTGGCGCAGCGGTTGAGCGCTGGGTTGCGAAGCTGCCCGCGGCCTCTGCGGCACGGGTTCGATCCCCGGCTGCTCCCCGGCCACCGGAGGAGGGTCCCACATGGCGAGCAGACCTCTCCTGCCGCCCACTGCTCCCCTCAGCAGTGTACTTCGATCCTTCTGCCTGTTCTGCTCCCCGCTCTGGCTCTGGTGAATTCTCTCACCCTCCCGCGCTTCTGACTGTACCCAGTGCATGTATAAAAAAAACAAACAAACAAATAAATAAATAAAAAAAAAACATGCCTCTAAAAAAAAAAAAAAAAAAAAAAAAAGAATTGGAAAATTTTTAATTTAAATTGAGTCAATCACATAGGTAGTCTAGATAATGACAAGGGAAGCAGCAGAAACAAAATACAAATAGGAAAAATAAGTAAAGGATATGAACAGATCACACACAGAAAAATAAATACAAGTTGTTTCATATATATGAAAGAATGTTCAACTTCATAAGAGAACTACAAATAAAAACAGCTAAGGGTAACTATTTCAGACCCACTATATTGGCAAATGTTTTAAAACGTGACTAATTTGAGGCCTCCCTGGTGGCAGAGGGGTTAAGTCCCAGCACTATTGAGCAAAGGCCTGAGTTTGTTTCCCTGCCAGGGAGCTAACCCACAAATGGCCCAGCAGACCTCTCCTGTCTCACCCACTGCTCCCCTCAGCAGTGTATTTCAGTCAATCTGCCTATTCTGTTCCCTACTCTGTTCTGGTGAATCTTCTCACCCCCTGCACCTCTAGTCTATACCCCAGTTCTTGCATGCATAAACAAATAAAAATCTTTTAGGAAAAGAAAGAATAATCTCATATATGCTTGTAAATTCATACACTATCTCTGGAAGGATACATAGGAAAGCAGTAACAATGGTTGCCTCTGGGGGAACTAAGGGCAAGAGGGAGAGGAATGGGCATAGAAGACTTTCTCTTCATTGTATATTCTTCTATACCATTTGATTTGTATACTGCACACATGTTACCTAATTTTTTTAAAGATTTATTTTATATTTATTTATGCATACAAGAACTGGGATGTAGGTCGGGGTGGGGCATGAGAGGACTCACCAGAGACAGAGAGAGTGGGGAGCAGAACAGGCGGATCTACTGAAATACATTGCTGAGGGGAGCAATGGGTAAAACAGGAGAGTTCTGCTGCGCCATCTGTGGGTTAGCTCCCACAGAGACAAAACTCATACCACAGGGGCTGGCAATAGCTTGATAGCACTGAGACTTTAACCCCTGCGCCACCCAGGAGGCCCCATGTTACCTAATTTTAAGAATAAATTACAACTAAAAGTATGAGGTGAAAATGTTCACATTTATATATGTACAAGTACAGATAATAGCCATCCCTACCATCCTTATCAGAGGGCTGGGAAGTGAGATTGAAGTGAAAGTTGACTTAAAAAATTTAATAGTAGGTTCATCACCAAAGAAGTGTTGGTACAAAGTTGAAAAGACTATTTGCAGAGTACTTAGTAAAGGGTATTTCACATAAGTAGGGAATTTCAGACCAGATGGAAGCCTTCACTATTATATGTTCCTTTGTTCTATGTCTGTAACTCTAGGCAAGGTGGTTTTATTTCCTTAACTGGATTATAAGCTCCCTAAGGACAGGAAGTATGAATATTGCTTTTAAAAAAAAAAAGATTTATTATTTATACAAGAACTGGGGTACAGGACAGAGGCGTGGGAGGGTGAGAGGACTCACCAGAGACAGAGTGGGGAGCAGAACAGGCAGACAAACTGAAAACACTGCTGAGGAGAGCATCAGGCAATACAGGAGAGGTCTGCCGCGCCATGTGGGTATCTCCCTGGCTGGCCGGAAATGGAACCCATGCTGCAGAGGCTGCGGACAGCTTCATAGTGCTGCGCTCAACTGCCTGTGCCACTGGGGAGGCCCTGAATTTTGCTTTTTTAAAAATGTTCCTGGTCCTTTAGCACAAAGGCACATAAACTTGCCAAGTAAAGTCTGTCACTTGAATACAGGGATATCTGTTTTTTAACAATTGACATAGTGCAAATAGTGCAGAATCAGGATCTAGAGTCCTAAGGTCACACATTGTTGTTCTAACCTTTGATTTCACAAAGAGAAATGTAATACAATTTTCCTGGTAAAGAAACTCAGTCAGCACATTTTGCTTTTGGTTCAATTAAAACAAGAGCTTATTTGTTCGAAATTGGTGGACCAAGAAGAGTTGGCCAGTACATTGCCATGTTCCAGCGTCACACCTCACAAAGAAGACTGCTGTGGACCTAGAGCCTTTTCCTGGGCATCAATTCCTCTGGCTTAAATCTTGAACTCAATAAATGTGTATTGAATGAATGAACGCAATAATGTGTAATATGTGCCCCAATAAATAGAGGGATAAATAAATAGGTAAATGCATGCATCAATTAATGAATTATATACTTCCTCATGGGGCATACAAACCTACTAGGGGTCATGGATATTGATCTTGCTTATACTGTCTGACCAGGAATTAGAAATAGATGTAATATGGGCAAGACTAAGGCACTTCCTGTTAGGACTGAAAGTGGCCCCTCCTCTTGGTCAGTCCCCAAGATTGTAGCAACCAAGCAGAGCACATAGCACAGAGTCAGAACCACATGTGCCCAAATGGCCCATCTCTAAGGACATTTTTATCCTTCCTGAAGGTCGAGATTCGGTCACTACTCAAAGAAATACCTGCTGGGCCTCCCTAGTGGCACAAGGGGTTAAGATGCAAACTATGAAGCTATCCGCAGCCACCGCACAAGTTTGATCCCTGTCCAGGGAGCTATCCACATGGCACAGTAGACCTCTCCTGTCTCGCCTGCTGCTCCCCTCAGCAGTGTATTTCAGTCGATCTGCCTGTACTGTTCCCCACCCTGTCTCTGCTGAATCCTCTCACCCCTGACACCTCTGGCCTGTACCCCAGTTCTTGTATACATAAATAAATCTTTAAAAAACAACAACAACAAAGAAATACCTGCTTAGGCCTCCCTGGTTGTGCAAGGGGTTAAGCACCACACTATGAAGCAATCCACAGCCTCTGCAGCATGAGTTTGATCCCCAGCCTCCCAGGGAGAAACCCACATAGTGAGGCAGACCTCTCCTGCCTCGCCCGCTATTCCCATTAGTGGTGTGTTTCAGTCAGTCTGCCTGTTCTGTTCCCCACTCTATCTCTGGTGAATCCTCTCACCCCCCACACTTCTGGCCTGTCCCCAGCTCTTGTATGCATAAATAAATAAATCTTCAAAAAAAAAAAAAAAAAAAGAACTGGGGGGTAGGCCAGAGGTGAGAGGATTCACCAGAGACAGAGTGGGGAGCAGAACAGGCAGTTCCATTGAAATACACTGCTGAGGGGAGCAGCAGGCTAGACAGCAGAAGTCTACTGAGCCTTGTGGGCCAGCTCCCTGGCTGGAGATGGAACTGATGCCTAGCAATAGCTTGAGAGCACTGAGACTTTAACCCCTGTGTCACCAGGGAGGCCCCACAAAGGTTTCTTAACAAGAAAGTTCAATGTTACTGTGGTCAAAAAGGGAAGCTGGCAAACTCCTGCTGGTGGTAGTATAAGTTGGTCAAATTTTTGTTTTTTTTTTTTTTTATAGAGGCATGCTTTATTTATTTGTTTGCTGGTTTCTTTGTTTGTTTTGTTTGTTTATACATGCACTGGGTACAGTCAGAAGCGCGGGAGGGCGAGAGAATTCACCAGAGCCAGAGTGGGGAGCAGAGCAGGCAGAAGGACCGAAGTACACTGCTGAGGGGAGCAGCGGGCGGCAGGAGAGGTCTGCGCGCCATGTGGGACCCTCCTCCGGTGGCCGGGGAGCAGCCGGGGATCGAACCGGCGCCGCAGAGGCCGCGCGCAGCTTCGCAACCCAGCGCTCAACCGCTGCGCCACCGGGGAGGCCCCCAAGTTGGTCAAATTTTTGGAGAGCAATTAAGCAATCAATTTTGAAGGTTTTAACAATATTCCTTAATTATTTAATGACTAAATACATGTTGGCATAATCCTTTGATTAACTATTGTATAGTCATTACAATTGAAAATATAACTATACCAATTTAGAAAGTGTACAGTCACTACAATTGAAATTATAACGATAGCAGTTTGGAAAGTAGGTGTTCTGTGAAGGGGGAATCAAAATGCAGCATAGCATGAGGTGTGGTATAGTATTACAGGAAAGGCCCCTGAATCACAACTGTACCTGGACTTCAGTGAAGCCCCCTCTCACATTACTGTAGGCTTGGCCATTTGACTTGCTTTGAACAATGGAACATTAGCAAAGATGTTTCAGGAAGCAGCCTGAAAATGTGTCTTGATCTCTCCCTCTTGCTGCTTTTGGAAACCACCTGCCCAGATAGCATGCTGGAAATATACCACCCAGTCCGAAGTCAGTGCCAGACATGGGAATAAGGCCATGTTATACCATCCAGTACCAATCAAACCATCAGCAGACTACAGTGGCATGAATAACCCTAATTGGGGGCCTTCCTGGTGGCACAAAGGGTTAAGACATAACCACATGGGCCTCCCCAGCGGCACAGCGGGTTGAGCATAGTGCTGTGAAGCTGTCTGCAGCCTCTGCAGCATGGGTTCGATTCCAGGCCAGTCAGAGAGAAATCCGCATGGTGCAGCAGACCTCTCCTGCCTCGCCCGCTGCTCCCCTCAGCAGTGTATTTTGTTCAATCTGCCTTTTCTGTTCCCCGATCTGTCTCTGGTGAATTCTCTCACCCTCCCCTGCCTCTGGCCTGTGCCCCAGTTCTTGTATAAATAAAAATAAATCTTTAAATAAAAAAAAATAAGACACAACCACGGCCACAGCAATCCACAGCCACTGCAGCACGAGTTCAATCCCCGGCCAGGGAGATAACCCTCATGGTGCAGCAGACCTCTCCTGACTTGCCCGCTTGCTCCCCTCAGCAGTGTATTTCAGTACATCTGCCTGTTACGCTCCCCACTCTGTCTCTGGTGTATCCTCTCACCCCCTGCACCTCTGGCCTGTACCCCAGTTTTTGTATGCATGAATAAATTAATCTTTAAAAAAAAAAACCTGTGATAATAACAGAAGAAATGCCCAACCCATGCTGATGACTCAGAATTCTTGAAGTATATTTTAACACAATCACAGCCTCTGCAGCATGGGTTCAATCCCAGCTGGCTGGGGAGAAACCCACATGGCACAGCAGACCTCTCTTGTCTCGCCCCCAGCTCCCCTCAGCAGTCTATTTCAGTCAGTCTGCCTGTTCTGTTCCCCGCTCTGTTTCTGGTGAATCCTCTCACCCTCCGGCGCATCTGGCCTAGCCCCTGGTTCTTGTATAATTAAATAAATCTTAAAAAAAAAAACAAACAAACACGGGGGCCTTCCTGGTGGCGCAGGGGTTAAAGACAGCGCTATCGCACTATCAGGCTACTGTCAGCCACTGCAGCACAAGTTTGATCCCCAGCCAGGGAAGTGACCCACATGGAACAGCAGACCTCTCCTGTCTTGCCCACTGCTCCCCTCAGCAGAGTATTTCAGTACATCTGCCTGTTCACTCTCTCTGGTGAATCCTATCACCCCGCCCCCGCACCTCTGGTTTACACCCCAGCTCTTGTATGCATAAATAAATAAATCTTAAAAAAAAAAAAATCACACAAAACCATATAATCAAAATCACCTATCACAAACCTTCTCCCAAAGATGGAAAGCTTTCTTCAACATGTTGCGCAGTGGCCTAGCCACTAACAGCTTGCAAACCTCTAGGTCAGTTCCCATCTGGTCACTTTTTATTTCCACAAAGACTTGGGCTGAGTGATGCAGCCATCCTTTCAACCAGCCATGAATGTCAGCTTGGAGTGGATGGGCTTAACTTAAAGGAACCAGACCCAGTGGAGCAGAGCCCCATACAGACGCTTACTCTCTCTCAAGGCACCAAGAAACCCTGTGCATTCACTCATGACCTAGAATGTTCTTTAGTTAGTTTCCAGGAAACATTCCTGCCTCCTGCAGCAAGATGTGACCTTCACAGCTATAATCTGACACTTGCTCCTTTGCCTTCTGCTCCATGCCAACCTTACCTTTTGACATCTCTGAAACAAAATAAAGGGTGGCGTAACCGACTGAAACTTCTCGGGAGAAGAGATTTTAAAACAGTACATTATTATTTTTTTTTTTAAGATTTATGTATGTATGCATACAAGAGCTGAGGTACAGGCCAGAGATGCGGGTGGGGGGGATGGTTTGAGAGGATTCACCAGAGACAGAGCGGGGAGCAGAACAGGCAGATGACTGAAATACACTTCTGAGGGGAGCAGCGGGTGAGACAGGAGAGGTCTGCTGCGCCATGTGTGTTTCTCCCTGGCCGGGGATTGAATTTGTGCTGCAGAGGGTTTGATTGCTTCATAGTGTGGTGCTTAACCCCTTGCACCACCAGGGAGGCCCCCAGCACATTATTCTTAATCTCCATGCAAATGGGCCCTTTCTACAGGGATTAGGGCCTCCTTATTTCCTGGGGTGGGCTGGGATTCCTTGGAATGTTCAGCTAGTCTTTTTACAGAGAGGGTGTTTGCCCTTCCAGTGCCTCTTTATCCTAAACTAGGATCTGCTGGGACTGACTCTCCCTCCCAGGGCAAGTGCTGCTGCTAAATCCCTATCTGACTTGTAGCTTTCTGTCCTCCCTGCCAATCTTGCTCCTGCTCCATCCTTGCTTCTACCTCAGGTTCCCCAGTGCCAGTCCGATTCAACTTTTCACTTTTTTTTTGCTTCCCCACACAAGCATGTATTTGTTGTAATGCCCCCCATTCTTCGTCCTTGTATGCTGTTTTTAGTGCTCCTTTCAGGGAGCTGCTTTCCCTCAGCCCCAATCCTGGTAATTACCTCTTGTAACTTAATTTGTTGGCCCTATTTCTTCCTACTTCCTCTTTCCTTCCATTGTTATGAAGAGGGCGGGGAGGCTGCTGAACTTGCAAGGGAAATTGGATTTGGTAGCAGGATGTTTCAGAGGCACTCTTCCTGGTTCTGTCTCTGCCCTTGAGGTCTCACTTCCAAAAAGCCTCACACCAGCTCCAGTCTTCCCACCTGTAAAACGGGGAATGAGCCAGGAGTGTGGGAGAAATTACTAAAGGGCTATGGCTGAGGTGATGGTAGGGAGGTACTGAGAGAATCCAAACGTGATAGCATTGTAGAGGAAGAAAAATACTTCCCTCAACTCTCTTTAGGAACCCTGTGGGTGTAATAATTAAACTGGCAAAGACAGATTATCAGGAGAAAAGCATACAAATTCTATTAATTTTTTACATGTACATAGGAGCCTTTAAAGGGGAATGAAGATAATAAGAAATGACCAGAGCAGAAAGCTTTTGTATTTTTTTTTTAAGATTTAATTTATTTATGCATACAAGAGCTGTGGTGTAGGGCAGAGTTGGAGGGAGGATTTGTCAGAGACAGAGTGGGGAGCAGAGCAGGTGGATCTGTTAGGGGAAAAGGCGGTCCCAAAGCAAATTCCATACAGGCTTTGTGGACTCCACCCCCACCCCAGGTCAAAGCCAAAGACACTGGGAACTCCAAATCCCATCACCACCAAAGGGAAGGTGGCTGGGACCTGAGGGTGGGGTTAAGCAGCCAGGTGGATACAAAAGCAGACACGTGGGCTTTGGGGGCTCTCCATTTTGGGCTCTGGGCCAGCGCGGAGCCTCCGGCCAGCTCTGGGAGTGACTTTGGGTTTCCAGGTCGTCGGATCGGGTAGGACGCATTAAAGACTTTATTTCCCTATTTTCTCCCTGAGTTGTACATTTTCCTTATTTCCTTTCCTCTTGTAAATAAACCTTTTATTAACCCTTTTGTGTGTGTCTGTAGTAGAGTATTCATAAGTCCCTTTAAAGCGCGCGGGTGAGGACCCACAGCCAGGAACCCGTTTAATATCGGGGTTTGCTCTATAACAGATCTACTGAAATACACTGCTGAGGGGAGCAGCAGGGAGAGACAGAAAAAGTCTGCTGTGCAATGTGGGTTAGCTATCTGGCTGGGGATCAAACTTGTGTTTCAGTGACTGTCTATAGCTTGATAGTGTTAGATTTAAGTCCTTGCGCCACCAGGGAAGCCCAGCTTTGTATCTTTGAGACAAATAATAATATTTGTGAGAAAGTAACACACCGAGGGGTCTTGGGCTAGGGGTAGTAAGTAGTAAATTAGGAGGCTAAGGGTTAGAGTAAGAAGGTTTGTTTACACAGCCTTCTCAGTTCCAAAGTTCCTGTCCCTGGTGATAAGATTGTCCTCCTGACACAGGAGGTGGAGGTTAAGTACAAAATTTAGGTGTCACAAATTTGGTAGCCTGTCATTTGGCTCATACAAGGAAATTTTGTGGAACCTCAGTAGAGCTCCTTGAGACACTCCACAAAGTTTCTCCCTTTCCTCCTGGGAAGGCATTACATGAATTTGTTCTATTTGGCTTTTACCTAATTAAGTAAAACTGGAAGGGAAGCATTGTCACTTGGAAATATGGTAAAACTTTGGTATGTACAAAATGTTAACAGTGGTTTTCTAAAATGGGTATAAAAAAAACCAAACAAACAAAAAAAAAAAACCCTCAGTATCTGGTATGTATGTAAATTGTCAATGGTGATTGTCACCTTGTAATAGTCTATAATTCAATTGTTTCACATCTACAGAAATTGTTTCTGGAAATATAGGGAGAAAAGGTCTCAACAGATTCCTACTGATGGAACTGTTGAGAGTAAAAAAAACTTTCCTACAAAGGACTGAATAGACCTGGAAATACACCTGACATTTACTAAGTTTTCTTTGACATGATATTGGTAATTTTTTTATGCATTCTGTCCTGAATCCACAAAGTTTTTGTTTTGTTTTGTTTTGTTTTGTTTTGAGTAACCAGGATCTGCAGCAAGGTTGCAATTTTTTTTCCAGCAAAGCTAATTTGTCACATTTTCTCTCCCCTTGATACCAACACAGCATACAAATAGTGGTAGTAATTTTTGCTACTTATCTCAGAGTCTGTTTTTGCATAACTTCCATAGGGATTTTGTCTGCTTAAACAAAAATTGGACGTGAGTTTGATTGTGTGGCTTTGTGTGGAGTTCTTCCAGAAAGTTGAAAAAGAGCTGAACCAAGAAGAGGAGAACCTGTTTGCTTTGTCTGTAGGGTTCCAGAGACCTCCAGAGAAGGTGAGGAAGCTTACCTCCATTGGCAGGACTGGACAACCCGGTCAACGAAAATGCCCTGGTACCCTCAAGAAGAGGAAAGCCCAGGTGGAGTCTGATGAGACCAACTTTGTACCTGAAGCCTACATCGACTGGATGCCACCGGTTCGCTCTAATCCTCTATGGAGTATTTCAACAAAGCCAGCTAAAATTGCTGTTAGTTATTTTCTGCCCTGTGATTTTATACAAAAATAGGAAAAATGGCTTAAAAGTAGATTTAGTTTGCAAACTTTTGCTATGCTGTTAAAAGTTTGGGATCAAGGTTGAGAAAATTTGTGTTTTACACCAGTTGAACCATTTTAAGTTTTTTTTTTCTGTGATTTTTACATATCTGCTGTCTTGTTTTGGCTAATGCCTCCAGATGTCTTTTTTTTTTGGCTTGAACTGATGAACTATTTTTCTTGGAGTAAAGGACTTTTGCTTTCCACAATGGACAAATACCTGGAAAGACTGGTTTTCTTTCACACTGAAACCTGAAAAAATGTTCATCTGAGACTGCATCCCAACCTCCATATATTCTATCTTCATCACCATGGAAATGGTGGCAAAAAGTGAAAGAGGGGAATTGTTAGGGGGAAAAGGATGTCCCAAAGCTATTTCCATATAGGCTTTGTGGACTCCACTCCCACCCCAGGTCAAAGCCAAAGACACTGGGAACTCCAAATCCCATCACCACCAAAGGGAAGGTGGCTGGGACCTGAGGGTGGGGTTAAGCAGCCAGGTGGATAGAAAAGGCAGACACGTGGGCTTTGGGGGACCCCATTTTTGGGCTCTCCACCAGCTCGCAGCGTCCCGCCAGCTCTGAGAGTGACTTTGGGTTTCCAGGTCTTCGGATCGGGTAGGACACATTAAAGACTTTATTTCCCTATTTTCTCCCTGAGTTGTACATTTTCCTTATTTCCTTTCCTCTTATAAATAAACCTTTTATTAACCTTTTTGTGTGTGTCTGTAGTAGAGTATTCATAAGTCCCTTTAAAGCGCGCGGGTGAGGACCCACAGCCAGGAACCCGTTTAATATCGGGGTTGCTCTATAACAGCTAGACCAGAAACTGGAGTTGGGTGTTGAAATGATAAACACAGTTCTTATACCAACTATAGGAATGAAAAATCCTTAGGTGAGACAGCTACAGAAAAAGCAGACTGCTATAGGAAATATCCAGGGGCACACACCAGAGGTGGGGATACGGAGATTGAGGGCCTTACAAATCAACCTAATCACACCCTAGAAGTAATTATTCTAACCATAGATAACAATTCCACAAAGGAATGAACCTCTCACTGTATCAGCACAATTTCTGCCCTGGCAAAAGTCAGCTCTCCTAACTGTCTACAGTCACAGGCATTTCTTTTCACAAATCTTTTTCTTTGCAAAGCAGCAGCGGCAGCTTTCTACCCACCTTTGTCTATGCAGGTGACTCTTTATCTTTCTTCTTTTCCTAATAAACCTGTCCTTTTAAAATGTAACCTCACCTGCCTGCATCTGTGCAAACCTCTTTATCTGCTGGGTAAACTTGCCGTGTGGCGCTGAAAAAGGGAACTCTGCTGAAACTTTTCTCAGAGGTAACCAAGGACCCCTTGGACTGAACCAAACACCTCATCAAAGCAACATCACAGGAAGGTTACCTCTGGCATGAGAGTTTTATGACCTTTTTCAGGGAAGAAGGAAGGGGTGGAGATCAGGCTGGGTCTCCTGCTTTAGTCCCTTTTTAAATTCCTTCACGTAAGATATTTAATATGCCAAGTACCACATTTCAGGGCAGCCTGACCTGAACCTCAACAACCTCTTATTACAATTTTCTCAGGTGAACAGGAGAGTCTGATATTACAAAATAACAAACTCAAGAGATTATATCCTATATCCAAAAATTAAGCAGTCCTGCTGGGAAGAAAAGTGACTTGGTTCTGAAAACATCAATGCTGAGAAAAATGTATGTAAAATCTCCATTCTGGAAAGATTTTCTCAGATGATTACTCTTAACCATTCTGAGGGACAGGCACACTTTTGAAAATCTGACCAATGAGCTAGAATCTTATCCCCCAGAAAAAAGCACGTAAACATAGACACCAAACCTTCTGGGCTCCCTGCCTCCTTGAATCCCTGAAGCTCATGAATGCCCGGGAAGTGATGTTGAGTTGAGAGCAGTAATCAGGCCTTTCTTTCTTTGTAAATCCCATCTAGAGTTCAGTTTAGTTGGGAGAAAGCATTTGTCTGTCCATTCATTCAACAAGGAACTCTTTGAGAAATTTCCAAGTGTCAGGCCCCACGCTGGGCCACATTGTGAGGCAGAAAGAGGTGAAATGGACTCAGTGCCTACTCCCTGGGGCTCAGGGCCTGGTGGGGGAGACCTTCAGAAAACAGACAATGAGGGTACAGTAATGGAAGAGGTAGCTCTGTGAACTGTGGGAGCCTGGCGGGGGAGGGGACTGAGCTACTTCCCACATCCCACAGCCCTCAGTTCCTACACCTCTGACTACAAAGCAAAGTAGTTTTTTAAAAGCCCAAGTGTTCCCTGAGGGGCTAGCTGAGCAGTCTGGGTCAGAGCTGTCTCCCCCACCCCCACTCAGCCCCAGCAAATTTCACAATTCCACTCAGATGGAGCCCACTTTCCTATTTCTCCCCACAAGCTCACAGGGTACTCAAAAGCTCTATGGATACTCCACCCACACCTATCTCACCAGGACCTACTCCACAGGCAAGTTTTTAAACTTATAGTCCATCCCCTTTACATCTCCCCCTATCTGCTTAAACTCTGTTCATTTTAATAGTTGTACTGCAGGCAAACAAGGAATAACAAAAATAATGAAGGAATTCACAGATTTGCAAGAAACCTGTATAGTCGTGGTATGCGCTGGTCTTTATTCACCCAACCAAAGGCTGGACTAGCTTCCTCAGAACTCTTTCTTGAATTCTCCCTTCTTGAGGGCCTTAGGAAAAGTCCTAGTGTTACAGTGGCATCTCCCATGAAAAAGGGAGTAGCGCTGCAGTGCATAGATTGGGCACCATTTTCCTCGCCCCAATTTACATGCAGTCACCTTGGATTACAAGTCCCAGTATGCCATGAGCAGACTTCCTGAGCAGGGGAACTAGGGGCAGAAATGAAGGCAGACAGCCTCCTCTTTTGCTTCTGCACCCCTGGCACTGATGGGCAGGAGACTTGGAGGATAACATGTAGAGAAACCTAGAAGAGATACTTGGAAGCAACATGTGGGTGAGAAACACAAGGGGAGGCTGCTTCTAATCCTTGACAAAGACAATGACAGCCCTTGTCCTGACTTCATGGTACATTATTTGGAACACTTTGAATTCTGAATCTCTCTGTCATTCCAGCTCTTTGGGACCTGCGTAACCTCCTTCTTGTGGTTCCCCACTAGAAGGTATCTTGGACTTTTGGTGAGCTACATTTGTGACCAGGTATACTGATCAATGCATTTCATTGGCATTTTTATGTGTTATTAATACCAGGATACTTCCATCTATGTGCATACCGTTGCTCAAACCTCAACTCTGATCCTTGTAATTGCACCATTAGCAGGGAAGTCTGCTGTAGACAAGAGACAGAATTTATGTTGTCTGTCCTATACCACTCCCAGGATTCAGGTACTACAATATTCTACACCACTGTTTCCTATTGATATAGGGCAACCCTGATACAAAATAAAACGAGTTGCCTGGCTGTGGGTCCTCACCCGCGTGCTTAAAAGGGACTTACTAATACTCCACTACAGGCACACACAAAAGGTTAATAAAAGGTGTATTTACAAGGGAAAGGGAATTAAGGAAATGTACAACGCAGGGAGAAAATAGGGAAATAAAGTCTTGAATGTGTCCTACCCGATCTGCCGACCTGGAAACCCAAAGGCACTCTCAGAGCTGGCCCAACGCTGCGAGCTGGCAGGGAGCCAAAATGGGGGAACCCCTCCAAAGGCCACGTGTCTGGCTTTATACCACACCTGGCTGCTTAAGCCCACCCTCAGGTCCCAGCCACCTTCCCTTTGGTGGTGATGGGATTTGGAGTTCCCAGTGTCTTTTGGCTTTGGTCTGGAGTGGGGAGGTGGAGTCTACAAAGCCTGTATGGAATTAGCTTTAGGACATCATTTTCCCCCTAACACTGTCTTGAATGTGTCAACCTACCCATCTCTTCCCTTTGCTTCTCTTTATGTGGCTTTTCCTTAATTCAATAATGCATATGATTTGAGCATGAAACCTTTCTATTTCATGACCTTTGAGATAGTTGGCCTAACACTGTAACAGGGGAGTCACCAGGAAAAGGTGCCCCACCCAATGTAAGTTGTAGGTAAGCAGGAAAGAGAAGGAGCAGGAGAAGAAATTGAGGAAGGAAGGAAACAGGATGGTAAACCAGAAGGAGAACCTGTAGGAGGCACATGGAGACATGGAGCAGAGACACATGTGAAGAAACTGCACTTGCTTCTTGGTCCTAACTGGTTTAAACAGATGTGGGTGAGAGACATGTGTGGAGGTGAACAATGGCAGCTTTTATCTTGATTTTGATTTTCTTCTTTTCCTCTCAGACTTGTCTGGCTAGTTCTGACCCTTTACTATAGATCCCCACCAGAACATGCCTTAGACTTGTGGCAGGCCTCCAGGCCTCAGTGACTCTGCTTTGGGCCAACCCTGTTTGGCTGGACACTTACCCACAAGGGGATGGGTAACTTTGGGTATGTGATTGCACACTAATTATATTAAAGTTCCTTACCCTTGAAGGTCTTATGCACTAGAGCATGTTTGGTCTTGATGCATCAGATGGCAGAAGCTATTTAGAATGGGCAGGTTATGGGCCTCCCCAGCAGCACAGTGGGTTGAGCGCAGTGCTATGAAGCTGTCCGCAGACTGCAGCACCAGTTCAATTCCTTTCCTGGGGACCACCCTGTTACACTAACATTTAGAAAAGAAAACATAAATAGGGCCTCCTTGGTGGCCTATGGGTTAAGTCCCAGAGCTATCACTGCTTTTGCCTGAGTTTGTTCCCCTGCCAGGAAGCTAACCCACACATGGTGCAGCAAACCTCTCCTGTCTCTCCTGCTGCTCTTCATAGCAGTATATTTCAGTAAATGTGCCTGTTCTGCCCCTATTCTGTCTCTGGTAACTCCTCTCACCCTCTAAACTTCTGGCCTACACCTGTTCTTCCATGCAAAAATTGAAAAGGCCAATTTCTGCTGTCTTAGCTCTTTCACATAGTCTAAGATATATATCAGCTTCTCTGTGATTGTTGAACTCTATGTGTATTAGTTTATTCATTTAATTCATTCATCTTGACAGTTCCATCCCTTATATCTAATCCAGGACTTTGTCATCCTAGTAGTTCTACTGAAACTGTTCTTAAATTTGCTTTTCTTCACCTTTGTTACTACACCCTACTAAGTCACTCTAGCTAGATTATTTTTCTAACTAGGAATATATCATAACTTCACTACTTTCTCTATAACCCCCCCCAACCTTTCTCCAAACAGCTGATAGTATTCTTAGATAGACATAAAAAGAAAAAGAAACTGACCAACCTCATAAATCTAGAATCTTTGTATAGAGGGAAAAATTCCCTCTATTCTTCTCAGTTCCTGACTAACACTTTCCTAAAATAAAAGCCAGATTAACAGGAGAAAAATCAAACAAGTATACATGGGAGAGACCCAGAAAAACTAACTCACTGAATGGCCCAAGCCAATTCCTTAAATATTCTCTTCAGCTAAAGACAAAAGATGTTGGGGGAGGTAGGAAAGGCCAATTACAGGATATTACCAGGAAAGGCACAAAAACCAAAGGTGTGGTTGTTATACAGATATGTTACTGCTTCCTCCACTGACAAGAGTTAAAAAGATTTGGTCATCCCTAGATTCTTGGTACAGCAGGAAAGACACCTTTTCAAATGGAGTTTTTGCCTTGTGGGGTCAATCTCTCCACAGGGGTTAGATAGACTTTTCTCTGCATACCTAGAAAGGACTTCAAGTCACCCTGGTAGAGGAACTACAGGTGAATCTAGGACCTGAGACTAAGGAAGCCTATTACTATTAAAGAATGCAGATTATTTGGGGTTGAGAGCAGTGAGGACTCTGAAGACTAGGAGATGTCACAGGAAAGACTAAGGGTCTAGGTTGGAGGCCCAGGGATGAAAGAATTCACCAGAGACAGAGTGAAAAACAGAACAGGCAGAGTGAAAAACAGAACAGGCACATTTACCAAAATACACTGCTAAGAGAAGAAGCAGGTGAGACAGGGGAGGTCCTCTGTGCAGACAAAGAGCTCTTTATACACTAGGCATCTGCCAATTGGTTCGGGTGACTAGACTTGGGTTTGTCCGAACTGATGATTTGAATTAGCATAAGGGATCATCAACTTCAAGTCCAGGTTCTCATGGCAGTCCCATCAGTTCTCTTTATCCATTCAAGCCTCCCATACTTGCCTGCTGAGCAAGGAATGGGAGCTTAGATTTTATTTTTTTATTTTTTTTATTTTTTTTAATTTTTTTATTTTTGTGGGACCCTCGCTGGTGGCCGGGGATTGAACTGGCGCTGCAGAGGCTGCGGGCAGCCTCACAACCCAGCGCTCAACCACTGTGCCACCAGGGGAGGCCCTGGGAGCTTAGTTTTTAAATCTTATTTTTTTAAAAAGATTTATTTTTTTATGCATACAAGAACTGGGGTGTAGACCAGAGGTGCAGAGGGTGAGAGGATTCACCAAAGAGAATCGGGAGCAGAACAGGTAGATCAGTGAAACACACTGCTGAGGGGAGCAAAGGGAGAAAGGAGAGGTCTGCTGCACCATGTGGGTCACCTCCCTGGCCGGGGATTGAACTATGCTGCAGTGGCTGGCAATAGCTTGGTAGTGCTCCCAGCAGGGAGGCCCAGTTTTCAAATTTTAGTAATGATACCATGACCAGAGACGCATCTGTCTTTGCCTAAATTCTTTATCCCTTCCTAATCAAAGAAGGGGTCATCACTCTCTAAGCTTCTGCCCTTTTTCTAATTAGAGAAGCAACCAGTGCTCCCCCTTTATGACCCAGAGTTTTCAGTGAATGTGACCTATCTAAGAATTCCATCTTTACTCTCAGAGTAAGGATGAGGTAACCGCCACTCCTTACCTGTCATGTGAAGTATCCTCTGTCTCCTGATACCCTAAGTTCCTAAACACAGAATAAATATCCCTGGTCCACCCCATTATTCTTTAGTATTTACAACCATGTAAATTCTCCATAAATTGTTTTCCTTTGCTAACCTGTCTGATGCTGTTTTGAGTTCTCTTCCAGCCAAGAAAAGCCCAGAGGGGATGGGATGCATTCTTTTGCACCTTAACAACTTACAAAAGGGCAACTTCTCCCCAGCTTTCAGAGCTTTTCCTGTGTTTGCTGTTTCCCCAAAAAAACCAGCTCAAAATAACCCTTATGCCAAAGAGATATATTTTGGGGAGGCAAATTTTGCCCTCTTTCTCTTGAAACCAGGCTTTTCCCAGGCAAATTTCCCATTCTTAAAAGAAGTATGTCTGTAATTCTGTTAGGGGGAAAAGGATGTCCCAAAGCAAATTCCATATAGGCTTTGTGGACTCCACCCCCACCCCAGGTCAAAGCCAAAGACACTGGGAACTCCAAATCCCATCACCACCAAAGGGAAGGTGGCTGGGACCTGAGGGTGGGGTTAAGCAGCCAGGTGGATACAAAAGGCAGACACGTGGGCTTTGGGGGGTCCCCCATTTTGGCTCTCCGCCAGCTCGCAGCGGCCGGCCAGCTCTGAGAGTGACTTTGGGTTTCCAGGTCGTCGGATCGGGTAGGACACATTAAAGACTTTATTTCCCTATTTTCTCCCTGAGTTGTACATTTTCCTTATTTCCTTTTCTCTTGTAAATAAACCTTTTATTAACCCTTTGGCGTGTGTCTGTAGTAGAGTATTCATAAGTCCCTTTAAAGCGCGCGGGTGAGGACCCACAGCCAGGAACCCGTTTAATATCGGGGTTGCTCTATAACAATTCCACATATATACTTTCTTTTAAAATATAAATGTGGGGCTCCCTGGTGGCGCAAGAGGTTGTCTCAGCACTATCAAACTATCAGCAGATCTAACTCCAGTCAGGGAGGTGAACCACATGGCAAAGCAGACATCTTCTGTCTCCCCTGCTGCTCCCCTCAGCAGTGTATTTCAGTCATTCCACCTGTTCTGCTACCCTCTCTGTCTCTGATGAATCCTCTCACCACCCCCTGCATCTTTGGCCTGCACCCCAGTTCTTGTATGCATAAATAAATTTAAAAAAAGATTTATTTTGCAGAATGCTGCATAGAATGCTCTCCTCACTCCCTCACTTTTCAAATCCTAGGTGGCTAATTGCTACTTTAGGCTTTTAGATGTCAGTTTAAATGTCAGCTACAAAGAAAGGCCTCCTTTGACTCTACATATAAGTTGTATCTGTCTGACACACTCATGGCAGTTTTATAATTAAGAAAGTTTTAGTGTGATTTTTCATTTAATTTAATATTTATTTGAGAATATTTCTTCCTTAATAGACCAGGAGCTCCACCAACTCAAGGATCCTCACAGGTTTGGCTCCGTTTTAATCATACCTGTGTTCCTAGTGCCTAGTTCACTTATACATGATAATTATTTATTTCCTCACTCATTCAGGGGGATAAAAGGGGGAGGGGGGCTGGTGCTAAGCGCACAGGTTAATGAGATATTAACTGTCCTGCACCTAAGGAGAAGCAGCTGCTACATAGCAAGCACTGGGCCAGTGTTTTTCAAATGATAAGACTCAATGAAGGTGACATTTACTTGGTAGATTGCTACTATAATTTTAAAAAGATTAAAGTAGAAAACAGAGGGGCCTCCCTGGTGGCCCAAGTGTTAAAGTGAGTGCTATCAAGCTATCACCAGCCATTGTAGGATGAGTTCATCTGGCCTGGAGCTAACTTTCATGGTGCTGCAGACCTTTCCGGTCTCACCCACTGCTTCCCCTCAGCAGTGTATTTCAGTAGTTTCACCTATTCTTCTCCCCACTCTTCTCTGGTGAATCCTCTCACCTCCTGCACCAAGCCCCTTCTGGCCTACACCCCAGTTTTTGTATGCATAAATAAAAATAAATCTTTAATAAATTAATAAAAATAAATAAATAAATAAAATAGAAAATAGAATGGGGCTTCTCTGGTGGCCTAGGGGTTAAGTCTTAGAGCTATCACCAGCATAGCCTGAGTTTGATTCCTGGCCAGGGAGCTAACCCACATATGGCACAGCCAACCTCCCCTGTCTCGCCAGCCCCGCACCTCAGCAGTGTATTTCAGTCAATCTGCCTGTTCTGTTCCCCACTCTGTCTCTGGTGAATCCTCTCACACCCCATACCTCTGGGCACCACTGTTCTTCTACACAAAAAGAAAGAAAAAAAGAAAGAAAATAGATTGGACTAGAGAACATCAGAGGGTATCACACATAATAAGGGTATTTCGTCACATTTTTATTTCAGCATATAATGTTATAAATACACATGCATACATACCTATGTATTGGGTCGCAGTGTAAAATGCACTTCTTACTGTTGGGAGGGGTCAAAAGGTTTCAGAAGGGGTCTACCTGGTGGCACAACGGGCTAGGCACAGCACTATGAAGCTATCCACAGCCACTGTAGCACGACTTTGATCCCTGGCTGGCCAGGGAGATGACCCACATGGCAGCAGACCCCTCCTGTCTCGCCCACTGTTCCCTTCAGCTGTGTATTTCAGTCAATCCACCTGTTCTTCTTCCCACTCTGTCTCTGGTGAATCCTCTCACCCCTGCACATCTGGCCCATACCCCAGTTCTTGTATGCATAAGTGAATAAAGCTTAAAAAAAATAAAAGCTGCCTGGACTTAAGTGTGACGAGATGGTATCCTACTAGTTCACAGCAACTAGTTCCAGATATTGAGTCATGTCACCACTGGGAATTCACACCTGGGAAGCTCATTCAAAGAACCACAGTGGAAGTGGAGACACAATTTCAGGATGCTGTTGCAGGGTGAACTCTGCATTTCTGTGCTTTGTTTGGCTTGCATTACACCCTCAAGACCACTTAATCATGTAGTCAGGTGTGTTTTCTTTCTTTCTTTCATTCAAATAACAGATGACAATATTTCTCAAAGATGAATACAAAATTAAAAAAAAATTGCTGCCATGTATGGTTGGGTCATTAATTGCTTATTCCTACAAAACACAAATTTATTTATTTATTTTTAAAGATTTATTTATTTATGCATACAAGAACTGGGGTACAGGCAAGAGGTGTGGCGGAGTGAGAGGATTCACCAGAGACAGAGTGGGGAGCAGAACAGGCAGAATGACTGAAATACACTGCTGAGGGGAGCAGCTGTCGAGTCAGCTTCATAGTGCTGTGACTTAACCCCTTGTACCACCAGGGAGTCCCCAAAACACAGATTTAACTACGATCCTGGAAGAATAGAATTCAGTGAGGCTGGAGTACAGAATTATTATGGTGTGTAGGGACAGGGGCTATTGCACTGAACAGATGGAATTTGAATTCTTGTTTTCAGCATTTGCTGGTTATGTGGATTCAGTTAAAGAGCTCTAGCACACATTTGCTGAGTGTTCACCTAGAATAAGGTCCTGTGTCAACTGTGAGAGATATAAACACTATATCATACCCTCTCCCCAAGGAGTTTGTGATCTGGTAGGATATACAAGGACATAGTATTAGTATAGGCAAGTACATAAATAAATAATCAACATATAACCACAGTGATTCCCCATTGAATCTACCCATATTTCCTTTTGAGTGTATACTCTCACCTACAAAGCTTCATTTTAAACTCACTTAAAATATATCTATACATGGGCCTCCCTGGTGGTGCAAGGGGTTAAGATGCAACCTATGAAGCTGACTGCGGCTACTGAAGCATGAGTTCCATCCCCAGCCAGGGAGCTACCTACATGGTGAAGCAAACCTCTCCTGACTTGCCCGCTGCTCCCCTCAGCAGTGTATTTCAGTCATTCTGCCTGTTCTGCTTCCCACTCGGTCTCTGGTGAATCCTCTCACCAACCCCCCACCGCTGGCCTGTACCCCAGTTCTTGTATGCATAAATAAATAAATCTTTAAGATACACATATATATATATACACATAATCCTTAAGGCTAATGTAACTTACCAGAGATAACTTCATTTATGTTCTTCAATGCCATTCATTATTTCAAAAAATACATTTTAGGGCCCTACCTGGTGGCGTAAGGGTTAAAGACACAGCGCTTTCAAGCTATGGCCAGCCATTGCAACGTGAGTTCCATCCCCAACCAGTGAGCTAACCCACATGGCACAGCAGATCTCTCCTGTCTCTCCCGCTGCTCCCCTCAGCAGTATATTTCATCAGTCTGCCTGTTCTCCTGTTCTGTTCCCTGCTCTGTCTCTGGTGAATCCTCTTATCCTCCCGTGCATCTGGCCTGTACCCCAGTTCTTATATAAACAAATCTTAAAAAAAAAAAAAAAAGAGCTTATATAGACTTAGATTTTGCTTTGCTTACGTAGGACACAAAATATTAGTGTCACTTTAATCTAATGGTCTCCATGTTTAATTAATTTAACATCTCTATTGAATTTCTCAAAGTTGGGTCTATAGCAATAGGATAGATCAGGTTTTCTGCAATTAGAAAAACTCCTTATAGTGTCAGCATGCACAGTGCAGGTTCACTATCAATTTGGGCAAATGGATAAAGCAGATTCCAGGATCCCTCGGTGTTTTTTTCAGGCTTTAATGCTCTCTCAGGAAACCAGGTACACAGGTAGGGAGGCTGGCATGCAAGTAGGCAGGCAGGGGCAGGGCAGATTGGGGGTACTGGGAGGCAGGCAAGTGACCAAGCCTCCTAGCCCCCCCCAAATCTTTATACTCTCTCTGGGCTCTCTCTGGCATTCTCTTCTGGTCTTGCCTCTCTATAGTCAAGCGCCCTCTGTCTCAACTGACACACCCTTATGTCCCTGGTCTCTAAGGTTCAAGTGTGCACACTTACACATGCCCACACACTTATGCTCTAGGTGTCTACAATCAGGCACACATGCCCCACACCCACACATCTCCCATGTTAACAAGATCAAGGCCTCAGGTGATAGTCACAGAGGCCAATGGTGTAAAAAGCCTGATAAATTTCATTTACCCTACACTCCCAAACTTTTAGTGGTTTAACATAACAAAGATTTGTTTCTAGTTCATGCACACTTTTCCAGCAACTCTAGCTATCTTTCCTGTGTTGGCTCAGAGATCCAGAGCACGGCTCCTTTCTTATAGTACCTGATGGCAGTTTGGAAAGATGTTGGGTTCAGAGAGCAGGGTCTTTGGGTTAACTCTGGAAAGAGTTTCACCAGAGTTTCCCTATCAGTGGCACATGGTTCATTTCTTTGTGGGATTGTTAACTGCTGTTAAATTAATTATTTTTAGGGTTGGTGCCCAAGGATTTTTTTCTATATTTGGTTTGATTAGGTCAATTTGGAAATGTTGGGGGAAAAGGATGTCCCGAACAAACTCCATAAACAGGTTTTACAGACCCGACCCCTATACCAGACCAAAGAGATCCAAGACACCAAGGACTACAAATCCCATGATGTCATCACCACCGAAGGGAGGAATTGCTGGAAACTGAGGGTGGAGTTAAGCAACCAGATTTGGTACATAACCAGACATGTGGGCTTGGGGCCCTTGGTTTTCGCCAGCTTTTAGCATGCTATTGGGGTTCCAAATCAGCTTAACTGGTAGGACACATTCACCAATTTATCTCTCTCTTTCTCCCTAAGTTACTCATTTCTTCATTTCCCCTTTTGTAAATAAACCCTTTATTACTCCTTTTTGTGTGTACCTGTGGTTAAGTCTCATTATAATCCTTCTTAAGCACATGGGTGAGGACCCACCATCAGGCAACCCATTTCACATTGGGGTTGTCCTGTGAAGGACCAGTGATTCTTTTACAATGACTCTCAATCTCATATCCCCACCCTGTCCACACCTCAGTCTGTGCCTCTTGATACTTTACTTTTTGGTATAGCTTGTTTAAAGACTATGTTAATCATTTCTAGGCCTCCCCGGTGACGCAGCGGTTGAGCGCTGGGTTGCGAAGCTGCCCGCGACCTCTGTGGCACCGGTTCAATCCCCGGCTGCTCCCCGGCCACCGGAGGAGGGTCCCACATGGAGCGCAGAGCTCTCCTGCCGCCCGCTGCTCCCCTCAGTCCTTCTGCCTGCTCTGCTCCTCGCTCTGGCTCTGGTGAATTCTCTCACCCTCCCGCGCTTCTGACTGTACCCAGTGCTTGTATAAACAAAACAAACAAACAAACAAATGAATAAAACATGCCTCTATTAAAAAAAATAATAATAAAGACTATGTTAATCATTTCTGCCCTGAGCTCCAATTTGTGTGAGATAGTTTCTGGCCTTGTGATGCCTCCTTCTCAAATTTTCTACCCTTAGCCTCCATCAGTACCCTCATAATATCATGTGAGAAAGAGAGGATCTGTAGGAAAACATATTCTTAAATGCTTCCACTGAGAATGAGACAGCCTAAGTAAAAGAAAGTGGACCCACTCTTTTAGTGTGGGGTCTGTAAGAAGAATTGACAAAGGCCACTTCTGCTCATATTCATTGGTCAAAGCAAGTTTTGTGACTACACCCAAACTGAAGGGTCTTATTTAATTTCAAGGGAACAAGGAATCACAATCCTCCCAAATCCTTGGAAGGGGAAGAGAAGTGGAAATATTAGCAAGTCGCAGTAATATCGTTAGTGCATGACTGAGGGATACCAAGGGACCTCAAATTGTTAATAGGGTACAAGCTCTAAAAGGGACCTAGCTATCTGGCAAAAGAAGCATTCTCTTATTATGAAGGATTTTTTTTAAAGATTTATTTTATTTATTTATGCATACAAGAGCTGGGGTGTAGGCCATTGGTGTGGGGGGCAGGGGTGAGAGGATTCACAAGAGACAGTGGAGAGCAGAACAGGTGGATTGACTGAAATACACCACTGAGGTGAGCAGTGGGAAGAAAGGAGAGGTCCACTGTGCCATGTGGGTCAGCTCCCTGCCAGGAATCAAACTCATTCTGCAGTGGCTCGTGATAGCTTGATAGTGCTGCAGTGGCTGGTGATAGCTTCAGGGCTGAGACTTAAGCCCTGGCACCACCAGGGAGGCCCCTTGTGACGGATTTTTAATAGAATGTGTGCCTGGAGGAGGGGGAGAAAGAGGACACAAGAGAATTTCAAATAAGAGTAAACTCCAAAAACTATCCATCCCTTCATGGGCAAGTGCCTAGTCAAACGAATTTGACCTGAAGTAGGGACCATGCTTCCCAAAGCTTTTCCACAAGTCTAAGGTATCTTCTGGCAAGGAACTGCAAGAAAGAGTTTAGTCAAGGGCCTTCCTGGTGCCTTAGGGTGTTGGGTCTTAGCACTATCGCCTCTAAGGCCTGAGTTTGATCCCCTGCCAGGGAGCTAACCCCCATATGGCACAGCAGATCTCTCCTGTCTCACCCGCTGCTCTCCTCAGCAGTGTGTTTCAGTAGATCCACCTGTTCTGCGCCTCACTCTGTCTCTGGTGAATCTTCTCACCGCCTCCTCCTTCCCCTGCACCTCTGGCCTACACTCCAGTTCTTATATGCATAATTAAATAAAAATAAATCTTTATTTATTTTATTTTTTAAAATAAATCTTAAAAATAAAAAAATAAAGAGGTAAGTCAGGTCCCAGAAAGTTGGGACAGAAGAGAGAAAATGCAAAATATACCAAGTAATTCATGATGAGGTCAAGAGAACAGCTGCCATGGTATCTGCCAAGGACTAACAGCAACCACCCCCCTGTCTCTTACCCATGTGTCTCTTTTCAAAATCTCTCCTCCAAATATTTCTACATGTCTCTGCTCCATGAGTCTCCTTCAGCAGCACCGAGTTGAAAATGGAAAAGCAAAAGGGTCGGCCCACCTGCCCTCTGTGTGTTGTATAGATCCACCTGGCCACTCAGCTGTGCCTTAGTTGCCAGTATTTTCTTGCTCAGGAAATCTGGTTCACTGCATACTGGGACTTGTAATCTAAGGCATGTAATAGGGGCTAGGAAAATGGTGCCTCCCTTCACAGAGATGTGTCTGTAACAATGTTCCTGAAACTTAGGGTTTCATACCATACCTTCTGTACTCTGGCTGTGTCTTCTTTGTTTATTTCTCGCTGTGGTCTTCTTTGTTTTTTTCAAATGGCAGTGTGCTATCTGGCGTCATGACTCTGGCCTTGGCTGTTCACTTAGACTGCCACACTTTTTGCTCCCTTTGTTTGATTAACATAAAATTTTCCTATAGACTCAAGTTCCTTCCTTAGGGAAACATTTGCCTTTACTTCAGTCAATTCCCCCATTATTATTTACTTTCACAACATCAGGCATCCTCCCCCCCTTAAGGCACTTAGCTGTAATTTGCAGTTAATAATGTGATGACTTCATTAATGACTGTTTCTTCCTCTGAAGCATAGGCTATAAGAATCATGTTGTTTTGTCACTCCCATATCACCCCCATTGGGCCTAGCTCCTGGGATTGTCGCTGAGTGAATGAAGAAATAAATATTCTCAAAAGCCTGGGAACATATTTTTAACCTTCCAAGAGCCTGTATTATTGGAATTTGGGAAACAACTGCCATGTATGATTTAATCTTCATAGATATTAAGGAAAAATACTTGCTGGTTTCACTCTGAAAGTTTGATCTGGATGGATCCTCTCTGAATCCTCTGAATGTGTAAATCTTAATCTCATAAGAGGGACATTTATCTGCCTGAATCTGGGGGACTGAGCGCTAGGGAATTCATTTCACAGTTCACACTGCTTTCCACCCTTTTAGATTGAGCAATCCAGGTTTTTGTTTTTGAAATCCATCCTGTACCTGCAAACTTCCCCATTCATTTGCATAGGTATTTCAAGACTGCTATAGACCTGTGAGCTGTATGTTTTCAGCATTAAAAGTTGGTTGAAAAAGCCAAACTGCCTTACATGCCTACACATTGAAATAAAGATTTGATTAAGAAGCAGCAAAAGTTAAAGAAAGTCAACACTTGGGTTTGCTGTTTTCTTAAAGACAAAGGCTGTGATAGAGCCCACATTTTAGCGAGAAAGGAATTCTTCCCTTTGAAGTTAAGACTTTGTTTTGCAGATATAAGGCCTGTGAGCTACCTAAGGAACTGAGTATAGACGCTCCACAAAAAATTCAGTTTTGGATGAAGCAGGCTGAAACTGCAGAAGGGCCACTAGTAGTAAGTTTGAGATAGTTCTACCTTTGACATCTTCCTGATAGGCCAGAAAATTCTTGATTTAAGGTGTTCACAGTAGCAGATTATTTAAAATGCTAATTTAACTACTTGACATTCTCTTCCTTATTTATAAAAACTGGTTAAAGTGGAGTCTCCTGTAGCTTGTCTTCAACAACAGAGCAGCGCCTTTGTTGATAAATAGCTCACATTCCACAAGACACAGTCACACCCAAACCCCTTGGGAACCAAGGATACAATCTTTGATCTAGCTAACTCTACATACCAGCACTAATTGGTTTTAGTAGTGTCTAACTTTTTTTTCAACATTCAATTTATATTTCTTCAGTGAATGATACCATCCTAGAGTTTCAAGTTAATAGAATTAAAGACAAATTGCTCTTGCAATACCATGTGACCAGTCATCTCAATTTGTAAGACTAGCCCCTGAGCCTGGTTCCTGTCTTTCTAGTGCCCTCATTGCTTCACCGACTCCCTCACAAGGCTCCACCTTTCTCTCTTACTTTTTGCCTCCCTTTCTTCAATGAGGGTCAGACCTCTTAATTATAGAACCTTTATATTTTCGTGTGCACACACATGTGTGCATATGTATAATCTCTGTATGTGTATATGGGAAACATATATAACACACGTATGTATAGATATGGCAAAATTTCTTTCAAATTTTTTTTTCTTTAAAGATTTATTTATTTATACAAGCACTGGGTACAGTCAGAAGTGTGAGAGAGTGAGAGAATTCAGCAGAGCCAGAGCGGGGAACAGAGCAGGCAGAGTGACGAAATACACTGCTGAGGGGAGCAGTGGGCGTGGCAGGAGAGGTCTGTGCGTTATGTGGGACCCTCGCCCAGTGGCCAGGGATTGAACTGGCGCTGCAGAGGCTGCGGGCATCTTCGCAACCCAGCCCTCAACCGCTGCGCCACCGGGGAGGCCCTCAAAATTTTTTTTAAGATTTATTTATTTATGCATACAAGAACTGAGGTACAGATCAGCAGTGCGGTGGGGTGGGGGGGTGTTGAGAGGATTCACCAGAGACAGTGTAGAACAGGCGGATCTACTGAAACACACTGCTGAGGGGAGCAGCAGGAGAGATAGGAGAGGTCTGCTGTGCCATGTGGGCCACCTCCCTGGCCGGGGTTCCACCTCCTGCTGCAGTGGCTGTGGATAGCTTCATAGTGCTGTGTCTTAACCCCTTGAGCAAACAGGGCGGCCTTAGATATGGCAAAATTTCAAATAGCGTAGAAGAAGAATGAAAAAAAAATTATCCCTTCCATCCTTGTTTTCTGGCCTCTACTTCTTCCAGGCACTGTAAGTTGCTTATGTCTTTCTGATGATACTCTATGCATTCCCAAATGGTATCACATTTTACTATTCTGCATCTTTCCTAATTCATCAAATAATATTTTGGAGATTATTACTGAACAGTTCCTATAGGAATTCCTCATTCTCTTAAAGACTTGTATAATATCACATAGTCCAGCTATAATCTGTGTATGTATATGCTTGTGTGCATGTGTATATGTGCTTTATTAAATTTTCCTCCAAAGCCTTATGTATCTTTTCCTTTGTTTTCCAGGAGAATATAGACTCTGGAAGTCCCAATGCCTGGCATTCTCCTCCCTTTCAGAACACCTTCCCTATTCCTGCAAACTCCAGTCCTGCAGGTTTTGCATTGGTGTATCTGGACTTTAAACCCTTTCCTAAAACAACATGAATAAAAATGTGAATAGAACAGAGAAAGTGTTCAATTAAAACCAACTGGCAAGGCCTCCCTGGTGGCTCAAGGGGTTAAGCACAGCATTGTGAAGCTATCCGCCTCTGCAGCATGAGTTTGATTCCTGGCCAGGCAGGGAGCTACTCACATAGTGCAGCAGACCTCTCCAGTCTTGCCTGCTGCTCCCCTCAGCAGTGTATTTCAGTCAGTCTGCCTATTCTGCTCTCCACTCTGTCTCTAGCGAATCCTCTCAACCCCCGCACCTCTGGCCTGTATCCCAGTTCTTGTACGCATAAATAAATAAACCTTTTTTTTAAAAAAAAACAACCAACCAACTGACATTACTTGAACCTATGATATAGAGAGAACAAGAAAGCCCCCAAATTTTGGGTCCACCCTGGTGGCACAAGGCATTAAGCCCAGCACTGTGAAGCTATCCACAGCCACTGCAACACGAGTTCAATCCCTGGCTAGGGAGCTGACCCACATGCAGCAGACCTCTCCTTTCTCACCCGCTGCTCCCCTCAGCAGTGTACTTCAGTTTGCCTGCCTGTTCTGTTCCCCACTCTGTCTCTGGTGAATCCTCTCACCCCCACACCTGTGACCTGTACCCCAGTTCTTATATGCATAAATAAATCTTTAAAAAAAAAAAAAAGAAAGAAAGAAACTGAGGCCCAGAGAATTTAGAGAGTTTGCTCCAGGTCACAGAGCAATGGAAACCCAGATCTTCCTGACATCTAGCTGAAGTGCTGCAGTGGCTGCGGTTAGCTTGTAGTTCCACAAGGGAGGCCCCTGGACCTCAGTTTCTTCAGCCAGTTCATTCATTCAAAAATATTTAGAAATCTACTATATGTTAGGCATAAATCATGGTCCCTAGGTAAGAGACAAATAGGAAGAAGCTGGGTAATTTTACCCCACATACCCTTTTCAAAGGCAGCATCTTATATTTTTATGTGCTATAACTAATAACCAGGCACTGGTAATAATTCTTTTATCTTGCTGGGAAAAAAGACAGAAATTCTAGCTTTTTTGCCTCTCCACCTTCCTCCTATATAACTGCTCCTTATTGGCTCCTTGGTTTTCTATTGCAGTTTGTCTTTCTTCAGGCAATTACTGCTTATCCTTCCACTTTCCTATTGCCCTCCACCTGCCTCTATGTTTCTGTCTCCTTCCTCCCGTAGTTGGTGGCCGGGTGGATATAGCTGAGCCTGTTGGTGCTGGTCTTTGAAGACAGTTGGGAAAGAGGAAGGGAGAGAGGCAGCGTGCCAATAGTTGTGGGCAGAACAGGATGTGGGGGGCTTTGTTGGGTTCTCTCTGATATGTGAGACCAGTATCCAGACCTATTCCTTCAGAATCTGTGGATGACAACTAACTTGCTCTATGACTTTGTGTGAGTCTTTTCACTTTTAAGAGTTTAGGTTTCTCTCGGTATAAGATGAGTAGTTTCCAAGTCTAAGCACTAAACTTTAAAATTTTAAGAAAATACCCTGCTTTCAAATACCCTGCATGGGGGGGGGGGTGTAATATAAGGGCACATTCTGTGTAGAGAGTAACTTGGCAACATTCTTTAAAATTATAAATACTGGGGCCTCCCTAGTGGCACAAGGGGTTGAGACACAGCCTATGAAGCTGTCCACAGCCCAAGTTCAATCCCTGGCCAGGGAGTTACCCACATGGTGCAGCAGACCTCTCCTGGCTCACCTGCCGCTCCCCTCAGCAGTGTATTTCAGTCAATCTGCCTGTTCTTCAACCGCTCTGTCTCTGGTGAATCCACTTACCCTTCACACCTCTGACCTGTAACCCAGTTCTTGTATGCATGGGTGAATAAATCTTTAAAATAAATAAATAAATAAAATTATAAATACCGGGCCTCCCTGGTGGTGCAAGGGGTTAAGTATCATCACTGTGAAGCTATCAGCAGCCACTGCAGCATGAGTTTGATACCCGGCCAGGGAGCTAACCCACATGGCACAGCAGACCTCTCCTGTCTTGCCTGCTGCTCCCTTCAGCAGTGTATCTGTGACTCTAGGAAATACTTGGAAGTATTTGGACAGAGGGAAGATGGGGGAAAACGACCAATAGGTTATACACTGAAAGTGTAACTCAGAACTAAGTGGTGGGAAAGGGGGGTCATGGAAAATAATGTGATTATTCTAAAATAGGACAGATAGAACCTGCCCTTCCCTTTACACAGCTGAAACCATGATTTAAAAACTAGTCACAGATTTTTTCCCCTTTGAAACTGTATTTGTTAGATTAAAAGAATAATCTGAGACTAGTCTTAATAAGTCAGACATTTCAAAGATCTGTAGAGAAAAAGAGAACTCCCTTTCAATCAAATCCCTCTCTTTCAGCGAAGGATCAGCCTAGTGTAAATTCTTCCACTACTTTCTCTGTGCTTACATGAATATATATGACAAAATGGTCACTAATATGCTTCATGATCATATCACTGCAATTCGCATTTTTCTCTTTAGCAATATATCATGGCCATCCCTTTCAGTAATATAAATAAGTCTCATTTTGATCATTGCCTAATATGCCATAGTCTGGAGGTAGTACAATTGGTTCATGAATTTCATTACCCATGCACAATCAAGTTGTTTCCAGTTTTATTTCTGCATTAGGAACAATACTACAATAGGCAGCTCCCTTCTCAATACTGCCCACCTGTGTCTATGCAGGCATCTCTTTTAACAAACCTGTCCCTTTCAGACACAGCTCTTATGCTCCTCTGTAGGTGTTTCTTTCACAAATCTTTTTTCTCTTTGCAAAACAGGAGCGTTGGCTCTCCTGCCCACCTGTAACCCATACAGGTGCCTCTCTTTTTCTCCTTTTTCTAATAAACCTGCCCTTTAAAAATGAACATATATATATATATATATATACACACACACACATATATAACATACACATATATACACTCACACACACACACTTATATAAAACAACACATATCTGTATTGGTTTTCAATGGATCCTTTAATAAATAACCACAAACTGGGGAACTTAAAACAACAATTTATTCTCTCACAGTTCTGGAGTCCATAAGTCTGAAATCAAGTTGTCAGCAGGGTTGGTTCCTTCTGGAAGCTGTGAGGGAGAATCTGTTCCTTGTTCCTCTCCTAGCTTCTGGTAGCTGTCAGCAATCCTTGGCATTCTTTAGCTTGTAAACACATCACTCTCATCTCTGCCTCTTTACATCACCTTCTTCTGTGTCTTTCTTCTGTGTCTTTCTTTGTATCTCTATTTTTTTATTTTTTAAGATTTATTTATGCATACAAGAACTGGGGTATAGGCCAGAGGTGCAGGAGGTGAGAGGATTCACCAGAGACAGAGTGGGGAGCAGAACAGGTGGATGCACTGAAACACACTGCTGAGGGAAGCAGCAGGCAAGACAGGAGAGGTCTGCTGTGCCATGTGTGTTAGCTACCTGGCAGGAGATCAAACTCTGCTGCAAAGGCTGGGGATAGCTTGATAGTGCTGAGACTTAACCCCTTGCACTACCAGAGAGGCTCTCTTTGTATCTCTAATCTCCCTTTCCTTTCTCTCATAAGGATGCCCATCATTGGATTTAGCGCCCATCCTAAATTTAGCACGATCTCATTTCATGATTCTTAATTTTATTTGTAAAGATTACCGCCCCCCCCCATAAGGCTATATTCACAAGTTCCAGGTGGAAACATCTTTTGAAGAATGAGTATACTTGTATATATCCTTACACCTGGTATTTTCTTTAGTTTTTCTGTAGGGTAGACTTAATGCATATTTTTGGTCAATAGGTAGTTTTATTTATTTTATCTTCTTTTTGGTATGTTTATTTTAAATTTTATTTTTTATTTTTTTAATAAAGTATTTTTATTTTTTTAATTTGTTTGTTTGTTTTGTTTATACATGCACTGGGTACAGTCAGAAGCGCGGGAGGGTGAGAGAATTCACCAGAGCCAGAGCGGGGAGCAGAGCAGGCAGAAGGACCAAAGTACACTGCTGAGGGGAGCAGCGGGCGGCAGGAGAGGTCTGCGCGCCATGTGGGACCCTCCTCTGGTGGCCGGGGAGCAGCCGAGGATCGAACCGGCCCCGCAGAGGCTGCGGGCAGATTCGCAACCCAGCGCTCAACCGCTGCGCCACCAGGGAGGCCCTATTTTAAATTTTATTTCCAGATTACTCCTAGGAAGTATGCAGCCATTTACACTCCAACCACAGATGTATCAGAACTTGTTTCCCATCAGAGATGTTCCAGGATTAGTTTTCTTATATATTATAGATTTTTCTTGTTAATGTTTGCTAATCCAGAGTGAAAGGTGGCTTATTATTAATTTGCTTTTTAAATAACTAGAGAAATAAGCATTTTTATTAATTTTGATTTTCTCTTCCTTTAATTGTCTGCTTGTATCCTTTGACTGTATTTGTAAAACATTGAGCTTCTTGGCGTTAAAAATCCATTAATAGAAACTTTTATGTTAGCGCTACAATGTGTTTGCCATATGTTTTGCGAAGTTCTATTCCGTCTATTGTTTTTTTTTTTTTAACTTGTCTTGTCAATGTGATGTCATGCAAACCTTTCAAAATATTTATGTGGGCAAATGATTTTATTTTCTGTCATAACTTTGAGTTTCCTGCCTTACTTAGTTCCCCTCACTGAAGTCACATTTCCTAAAGATTTCCTCTTGGTTTTTGTATATTTTTATACTTAAATCTCCTGGAATCTATTTTTGAATACGGTATGGTTTATCTACCTTTGCTTTATTACCCAGAGAGTTAATTAAACCAGGATCATTTACCAAATAAAGCACTTTTATCACTGACTTGCTTGCCACTTTTGGTTTATATTAGGCTCTACTTTTAGATTTTAACCCAGGCCACTCAACTACTTGCCTGAGGTATTATAGTAGCAGTAAGTTACAACAAATTTACATATAGTAGCTTTTACACGAAATTAAATTTCTGGTTTTCAGTAAGGGAGAATCAAGTGTGTCAGTAACAAAGAGAGCCATGAAATTTCCTGGTTGAGCTTAAAGATAACCGGATATAAGTCATGCTGGAAGGGCTGGGCAAACTGTATGGCTCTGTGAACAATGTTACCTGTTACGGCAAAAATCAGCACACAGAAAAAGAACCTGGCTTGGAAGACTGGACTTTTGCAGGGCCATTAACGGCGCAGGGACTGAAGGGCCAGGTGTGATAGCCGATCTACTGCCCCACTCCCAGAACCGGGGGACAGAGGCGTGGTGGCGGGGGAAGCAAAGTGCAGCACCCAGCAATCCAGGAGTCTGTCCAAAGCCGCGGAAAGGAACAGGCGAGAGGCGCCGGGGAGAAAAGGCCAGCACGGCAGCCTCGGAGCCCGGCGGCGTCTCCCAAGGAGGCCAGGGAGGCCGGGGTAGCTGGTGAGCCGCCCCCGAAGACAGCAGGCTGGGGATTCCCGATTCCGCGAGCCTCCGAGCGCCGCGAGGAGAGCAGCAGGGCTGCCCAGCCTCGCCGCGACCCAGCCGGCAGCCGGAACAGCCCCGCGGCCGCGCCAGGGCGCGCCCCGCCCGAGCCGCGCGAGCCGGTCTGACCGCAGCCGCCGGCGCGGTGGCCGGAGAGGCCCAGCGGCGCGCGGGGCGGGGCCGGGGTGCCGGGAGGCCGGCCGGGGCGGCGCGCGCGCGCACTCGGGCGGGCGCGAGCTCGGCGGCGGCGCGCGCGTGCTCTGTCGCTCGGCGGTGCGGCGGCGGCGGAGCGGGCCATGGCCGTGGGCGGCGGGCTGGTGTAGCGCCGCGCGGAGCAGGCGGGAGGTCCCTGAGAGGGGCGGGATGGGGGCGCCGCGGCGGGAGCGACGCGGAGGCCTGGGCTGCTGACCGCGCACCGGAGCCGGGAGCCGGCGGCCGCGGGGCGACGGGCAGGTGAGTGCTGAGCCGCGGGACCCGGATGCGGCGCGGCGAGGGGCGGCGCGGGCGCGGCGGCCGCCTGAGGTGCCCCGCGCGGGCCGGCGGCGCGCTCCTGCCCGCCGCAGCCCGCCGCGCCCGCGACGCCGGTGCCCGCGCCGCGCTTCCTGCTGGCGCGGGGGCGCCGGGCCGTCGGCGGCGGGGGCGTCCGGCTCCTCTGCGGCCCTCCGGGAGCCTGCGGAGGTGAGCGGCGCTCCCCGGCCTCTCCGCGGCGGACGCCCGGCCGGGCGCCCTTTCGCTCCCGCCCCTGAGGGGCGCTCCTGGAGAGGCGAGGGCTGCGCCCGCTTAGGCTGCGCGGACCCCCCGGGAGCTTTCCAGCCCTCAGGTTCCTTTTGGCGCAGAAGTGTATTTTAGGGGCGGGGATCCTGGGCTGTCGGGGTAGGATGGTGTTTTCAAATCCCAGCGCCGCCACTGACCAGCCCTGGGGCCCTGGGTCACACGGTCCAGATTTGTTAATGGAATAATAAGTACTTCGCGGGGTTGTGATGAGGATTGGACAGGTGGACGTGCAGGAGCAAGCATCCCGGGCTCGGTGAATGGGAGGCTTTTATGGTGCAGCATCTTCTCATTAGCTAATTCCTGGCTGCGGTTGTACGTTTGGGGGCACATTTATTTCTGAGCTGCTTTGGTGTTGCAATAACTTCCACTGGAGTTGCTTAATATTGGAACCTGTTATCTTACAGTGGCCAAAATAGAATCCTGTCGCTTCTTTCTACATTCCTGTAGTCTCTTTCTTGACTTAGAATACCTGTCTCAGGTACCGAGGGGGAATTGCTGCAGGAAGAAACGCGAGCGGATTTAGGATTAGTTTAGGATGGAAGATGGTGGGACACATACAGTGGAAGTGCTTTGCTGTTTACATCGAAGTGACACTTAAACGCCGTCGCTTGTTACAGAGTATAAACACGAAGAATATGGAAATAGACTTCTCCCCCCTGCATTGCTACATCCGAAGGGAGTGACAAGTGCTTTTGTAAACATCATTGTGGGCAGTGTTAGTGTCTGGTGAAGTCATCATAATTACATTGGGTGAATGCTTATTTTGAAGTACTGAATGGATGTTTGGAAATGTGATTCCTAATAAAATCGTCTCCGACGAGTCAGAATTCTCAGCAGTTCATTAATCATTTGGGAATTTTTGTACTGTTCGATTTTATGGTAAAAGCAGAACTGCTTAAGTCATGATAATGTCAGTAGGAGAGTGTCATCAGGATAAAGATTTTACCTATTTTCAGAAGGCAGTTGGAGCAAAGTAAAACTCTTTGAACCTTAATACTGGAATTGTATTCACTATAACAAAACATTGTTTTACACTCCCTGATTCAAACTCTGATGAGGATCTTTCAGGTTTTGGGTTGTTTGTTCGTTTGTTTAGCAAAGGGGAAAATTGAATTGGGTTTTGACTTACTGCCAGTTTTCACCTTTTGTCTGTATTTCCTGCTTTTCTTAGACACTCACCTGTAAAGGCTTTTGATCCAACTTGCTTTGGGAATGTGAACAAAATAGGTAGAAAAAAAATAAAAAATGAACCTTGTAAACTAAATTAGGTTCTAATGTAATCATGATTTTCCTAAATTATGATCTTCCCTGTTATTTACCTTTAGACTGGTGAGCCAGAGAAACACTACTAACCACTGTAAAAGGCTAGGGGTCTGAAGTCACATCTTTTTTCCCCCTCCAATAACTTAGCTCAAAAATAGCTGGGGCTCTGGAGCGGTCACCCAGTCTTTCTTTCATTTATAGAGTATGAGTACATGAGTGGCAGCTGAGCTGGGAAGGTGGTCAATGTTAGGGAGTCAAGTTATGCAAAGGAAATTTCCAGGACACTACTCTTTTATGTTTTTCCTTGATTCTCTTTCATTGTCGCTTTTGTTGACTTTTCCTTTTCTTGAATTTAAAGTATCTTGATGCCTCAGGGTTTCTTAGCCTGGCTTTTCTTTTTTTCCTACCTGTACTCTGGGTGATCTCATCTTGTCCTGTGGTTTAAATACTATCAATGTGCTGTTGACTCAGATCTGTATTTTCAGTCCTGAACTTCAAATTTCTGCTTTCTGCCTGCTACATAATAGCTTCACTTCATTTTTCTATAGGCATCTTAAACTTAACATGTTCAAAATGGAGCTCATAGTTTCCATTCCTCAACCTGTACCTTCCCCAGCAGTCACCATTTCTTAAGAGCACTCTTCTCCCCTTCCTCATCCTGGTTAAGTGAGACATCTATTGTCATTCTTAATTCATCCCTTTGCCTCATTGATTCCCCCCATACAACCAGTGCTTCAGGAAACCTTGTCAATTTAACCTCCAAAAAGATATCCCAAATATATATTTGACTTTGTTTTTAGTTATTCTTGGGTAGCAGTAGCTTTGTAACAGGTCTCCTTGCTTCTGGTCTTTGTCAGAACCATTTTCAGTGAGTAGTCAGAGTAATTTTTTTTTTAAAGATTTATTTATTTACGCATGCAAGAGCAGAGGTGTAAGCCAGAGGTGGGAGTTGTGAGAGGATTCACTGGAGACAGAGTGGGGAGCAGAACAGGAGAATCGACTGAAATACACTGTTGAGAGCAGCGGGCAAGACAGGAGAGATGTGCTGCGCCATGTGGGTAGCTCCCAGGCCAGGATCGAACTGTGCTTCAGTGGCTGCAGACAGCTTCATAGTGCTGTGACTTAACCCCTTGCCCAACAGGGAGGCCAGGCAGAGTGATTTTTACTTTTCTGTTCCAACAACTCATTACATCAAGGAATCACTCCACACTCTTCTACTTGCATTATCAGTTTATTATCTTGCTTATTTTCTTGTACATTTGTATATGGTTTTTTTCCTTTTCAGTACTCTCTGATGGTAGGGATCTTGTCTGTCTTTACCTGGGTATTTCCGGTAACCATAGCGCATCTGGATCTTTTAATTAATGTTGAATGAAATTAGTTACAAAATCTTAGGACTCTAAGTGTAACATGTACTGAACACATTTTACCCTTTTTTGGTACCAGGTTTGTACAAATAAGGAAGTAATTAGAGGTTTTGATTGTTCTATTAGACAGCCTATCCTTCAGTCTTCATGAAGTTGCTAGAGGCTAAGATTTAGACATTACGCTGTGGATGAGGAAAACAAGTAAGAATTTTGTTCATTGGTTAGTGAGTCATTAATATTTACAAATAAGGCACCAAACAAGCTTCCTAGCTTCTTTTTTCTTGAGGCATTGAATTTTGGTCTTGATCAGAGGAAACTGATTATAGGATGTGGTAGTTGGAGGCAGTTTTGCATACCAAATTCTGTAGAGAGCAGGTGTTTTTATTTCAGTTATA
This sequence comes from Talpa occidentalis, assembly GCF_014898055.3. NCBI lineage: Eukaryota > Metazoa > Chordata > Mammalia > Eulipotyphla > Talpidae > Talpa > Talpa occidentalis. Next base: position 98,671,069 of record NW_023604295.1, read on the forward strand.
CATTTTAAAAATCTGAGAATCTCCCCTAGTATTTCTGTGCATCTGTGTATTTATATATGTATCCTCTCAACCATTTGATTTGGACTTATCCATCTTTTGTCTCAGGGATAAATTGCTGTAATATTTTAAGAATGTGGTCATTTGAGAGCTCTGTTCTTCTGAAGAAAAAGACAAATAATTTATTATTTTTTTGCCTGCCTGAGATGGGAGCCTGTAAGTCTGAAGACTCTGTAACGGGTATATGAACAAAGAAGCATTTGGACAAATCAGAAGTGTGATTTCATTGTTAAAGTAAAAATATAGAAAAAAATATGTTGGAGGAGGAAATATTAGAGTAGAAGAATAATTCTAACTGAACATTTAGTAGAAGAGAAGGAAAAAAAGGTAAGGGAGAATGTAATAGGTTTTAGGCTTGTGTAGGACAACTTCTCTTGTCCCTTCTTTTACCTCTTACCGACCCCCCTCAAATTTTAGATTTTTTCCCTCTGCTGTCTCTCCTGTCCCTGATTTGTATAGGTTATTTTTCTAGAGAGTGTCCATTAGCCTTTTGGGTAGGCCAAAGGTGTGTGTGTTAAGGGATTGTGTTTGAGAGAGGTATCACCAGAAACAGAGTAGGGAGCAGAACAGGCAGATCTACTGAAATACACTGCTGAGGGGAACAGCAAGACAGGAGAGGTCTGCTGTGCCATGTGGATTATTAGCATCATGGCCCAGCATTGAACTCATGCTGCAGTGGCTGGTGATAGCTTGATAGTGCTGAGACTTTAACCATCAGGGAGGCCCCAGATTTATATACTTTTGATTATAAAGGACTGTGTTTCTGGTTTTTCCAGACAGTTGGCTCAACTTTACCCATTAGAGTGACACCCTACTCTTGCCCTCCCTTTTTAAGTTGCTCTCCATATATTTCATGGTAGCCTTTATGTTATCTCCAGGTTAAAAATTCTGAGTCACAGCTTCTAGTTGACAGAGAGAAAATGAAAGGGATTAGATATATGGTTGGGTGTGTATAGTATGTTAGCTATCAATCCTTTTGATACTGCAATTGCCTATCTAAGTTAGACCTTTCTTTTTCTAAGTCAGTAGACCTAGAGATTTTAATAAGACATTTCAAAATAAAGAGTGACATTAAACTTCTATAATTTTATATACAATAAAACTCACTTTTTTCGTATATGATCTAATGAGTTTTAACACATATATATGTTCTTACAGCTACCACCCGAGTATAAAGGACAATACTAACACCTGAATCCTTACTCCTTTGTTTTAACCCCCACTTTACTCCCCCCATTCCTTAACCTCTGGATTTATTACTTGTTTTTTTAAAGAGAGAATTTCTTTTTTTTTTTTTTTTAAAGATTTATTTTATTTATGCATACAAGAACTGGGGTACAGGCCAGACGTGTGGGGTGGTGGTGACAGAATGGGAAACAGAACAGGCAGACTGAAATACACTGCTGAAGGAAGCAGCGGGCAGTCAGGATAGGTCTGCGCCTTGTGGGTCACCTTGCTAGCTAGGGATCGAACTAATGCTGCATTGGCTGTGGATAGCTTCATATTGCTACGACTTAACCCTTAGCCATGAGGGAGCCTGTAAAGAGAGAATTTTTTTTGGATGTAATATAATAGTTCTGAATTAGTGGACAATTGATCTACCTAAGTATTGGATTATAAATATAAGTGAGAGAACTTTGGTCTTCAACATAATGGATTTACATGCAATAAAACAGTTAACCTTGTAGATGGATGGATGTTGATAAAAACTTTAAAAAAAAAAATAAGTTCCGGAACCTGTCATGGGGGGCAAATTCCATAACGTCAGGTAATAAAATGGCCATCTAACAAAGAAATGTGGACGCTTTGTTTGTAATAAAATAATAAATGGCCTCATATTCCCTCAACACCCTTTGGTAAACCCAGAATTCGCATTTACTGCTCTCACAAGGTAAACTAGAGATTAATTTTGCCATGGATTATATTGTGAGCGCAGCTTTTCTCTTGGTTTAGCATTATCACTTCCTGCTAGCCTATTTTATTCTAGCATTTAACAGTTGTCTTAGTATTCAGTTTTCCTGGGGACTGAGGAGATAATGTACTGTACCTACTTAAAATGTACTGCAAATGTAACTTTCTGTTATCCTCGCAACTTGTTTCCAGTTAAAAGTATTTAAATATCTGGAAATTCTATTTCCTCAGAAAATTTATAAATCATTCTACTGGGTTTTGATTCCAAGTTCTATCATTCTTTGCACCTTTTCACCAAGAATGAAATCTATTTATTTCCCTGAATACAAGCAGATAACTGTTATCTGTTGTCCTTCCTTAACTGGAAGTATTTACTACTGAAATAAAGAATTTTGATCTGGACAGTCCTCTGTAATTGTGGTATTGCTAGAGTCAAACCTGCAACTCAGAATTCCCCTTAGTACAAATCTGAGGTTTGTTGCATGGCATTGTCTATCCCCTGGTGCTGTGGCCACTTGGAGACCACCAGGCAAAGCTTATTTGCCTTTAAGGGAAATGAGATCCTGATTATCCATGCCTTCAGGAGGAGGATTATGTGGATTAAAAGAAATCCTTGGGTAATTCAGAAGATTTATTTAAACTGCAGTTTAACCACATTACTTACCATAGTTTTCTAATGTATTTCTAATAAATAATTTATAACATTTACTAGTTTCATCTCTGTCTCTTAACATTTAGCGGTCCTGGCAGTTGTGACTAGGGAAAAGATGGGAGGGTACAGAGCAGTTAGATAATCACCATATAATTTGGTGTTGACTGGGTGGTTTAACCACAAGGCTTACTAGACCTTGAAAGACCTGAATTCCATGAATTCCTTACCTGCTAAGCCACTGGCAGAAATCTGAGGTGATTGTCAACAAGAGGTCAAACTCCACTTTGAAATATTTACACTTTACTATCTTAAATAACTGAGCTTTTATGATTTAAATAAGCAGTATTTCAGATTGTTATAAATTACATGTTTAATGTAATTTGAAGTTTTCTTTAAATTTTTTATAATTTAACCTATTGACAGTTTTTTTTTTTTTTAAGAGGCATGTATTTTTATTTATTTATTTAATTTATTTGTTTGTTTGTTTATACATGTACTGGGTACAGTCAGAAGCGCGGGAGGGTGAGAGAATTCACCAGAGCCAGAGCGGGAGCAGAGCTGGCAGAAGGACAGAAGTACACTGCTGAGGGGAGCAGCAGCGGGCGGCAGGAGAGGTCTGTGCGCCAGGTGGGACCCTCCTCTGGTGGCCGGGGAGCAGCCGGGGTTCGAACCGGCACCGCAGAGGCCCGCAGAGGCCCGCGGGGAGCTTCGCAACCCAGTGCTCAACCTCTGCGCCACCAGGGAAGCCCTATTGACAGTTTTTTATGGGAATTATATTGAAGATCTGCTATTTGAAATAGAGATGCTCAGTTGGTAGTCAGGTTCTAACTGCTGCCTGCACAAGTTTCTTGCATATAGTTACATAGTAATTATATATATTTAGATACTATTAAACCATTGCTTTCCTTTAGCTTTATAAATCATTACAAATTGCTACCCTTATGTTACCTAAACAAATTATAATAAGCTATGAAAACATCTGTAATTTCAAAAGTTAGGTTTTTCATATTTCAGCTATAGAGATGTCATTTTCCCTAATTAGGAGTCACTCTATAGGTATTTTTGGGTATCTGTCCTGGAGAGAACCAGCTGGAGTTGTCTTGTGTTTTTTCACTGTGAGTCTAAGGAAATACTCATAAGCGTAGTAGGTTTTGGGCAGACCAGCTGCCCATTGCAGTTGTTGGTTTTGGACAGGATTGTAATGAATTGAAAATATTTTTTGTTCTTTTGATGGCTGTGGACATTCTGTCTCCAATGAATGTCTACTGTGTTTGTGTGTGTGTGTTTATGTTTTTTTCCCCCAACCTACAATTGTTAGGGGGAAATGATGTCCTGAGTTAATCCCATACAGGCTTTGTGGACCCCACCCCCACTCCAGACTAAAGCCATCAAGACATTGGGAAAGACAAATCCCATCACCACCAAAGGGAAGGTGGCTGGGACCTGAGGGGTGGAGTTGGGCAGCCAGGTTGGATATAAAAACCAAACACGTGGGCCTTGGGGGGCTCATGGCTCCTGGCTGGTGGCCAGCTCTCAGAGTGCCATTTTGGGATTCCCGATCGGCGGATCGGGTAGGACTCATTTAAAACTTTGTCTCCCACTTTTCTCCCTGAGCTGTGCATTTCCTCACTTCCCCTTCCCTTGTAAATAAACCTTTTATTAACCTTTTGCGTGTACCTGCAGTAGAGCATTGATAAGTCCTTTTAAGCGCGCGGGTGAGGACCCACAGTCAGGCACCCCGTTTTTGTATCGGGGTTGCTCTACAACACAACGATTATTTTACCTTTAATTCAGAAGAATTCACTATTTTCTCCTGAGTCCCAGGCAGGATTCTTTATTTCTATGTATTTAGTATATTGTTACCTGCTTCCTTTTATGTTCTTTTGTTGTTTAAAGCTGTGGAGATTCTGAGGTTCCCGCTCTCAATTTTTAAAAATTTATTATTTATTTATGCTTACAAGGACTGGGTGTAGGCAAAGGGTGCAGGAGGTGAGGGGATTCACCAGAGACAGAGTGGGGAGCAGAACAGGTGGATTTACTAAACTACACTGCTGAGACAGGCGAGGTCTGCTGTGCCATGTGGGTTGCTCCCTGGCTGGGGAGTGAACTCAGACTGTAGAGGTGATAGTGCTGAAACTTAACCCCTGGACCACCCGGGAGGCCTTACTTAGCCTTTTAAAAAATACTCACATGGAAAGGAATAAAGTATTAACTTATATCTACCATTAATAGTACTTAGACCCATGGAAGAAGACACACAGGACCTATAGGAGATTTCCTGTCCAACTTCTGAGCGCCATGTAACTTGTTTAGGCAAGTTTCTTGTGGTATCATTATAAGCTTTTTTTTTTTTTTTTTTTTTGACAGAGCTTCTGACTGTGTGTGAGGGATTTGGAATCATTTTCTTTACTGCTTAAGAGTAGTGTTCGTACAGGCAGAATATGAAAATATTAATTTGAAAAGATATGCATCCCTATGTTCATTACAGCAGTATTCACAATAAACAGTGTTAGGAAACATCCCAATTGCCAGATGACAGATGACAGTAATTCAATGGGTGCTTATGTGTCTACTTAGTGTCCTTATCCTACTAAGCCATTAAAGGAATCTTGCCATTTGTGACAACATGGATAGACATTGTGGGAATTATGCTAAGTGAAATAAATTGGAAGGCCAAAGACAAATACCGTAAGATTTAACTCATGAAATATAAAGAAACAAAGCAATGAACAAACAAAACAAAACCAAAAACAGACTCATAGACTGTGACAACAGAATTGTGGATACCAGAAGGAGAAAACTGGGAGGGGCTTGGGAGGTAGTAGGGTTGGTAATTGGTTGGTGGTGGATGGTGCCTAGATATTTATTTGGTGATGGATGGTGTAATTATATATAGTTGCTGAGGGGATAAAGTATGAACCTGACTTATACAATGTTATAATCTTAATGAAAAAATGACTTGAGCTCTTGAATCTGCCTCTTCCCACAGGTAAACTGAGTGGATTTGGGGCAAGGTCTCTTTTCCCTCTCAGTAGTCTGAATTATTTCTCTTGAGAGATCTTAGTGTTCTTTTAGTCATTTTATCTTCCTTAGCTTTATTTCCTCAAGCTCTGTATAATGTTACAAAACAAGAAAACACTTAGAATGAAAAAATCCCATCATTTCTATTATAATTTTATGCTAATCATTGTTATGAATTCATTTATAAGCAATGGTTTCTATAGATAAGTATAGTGTAGTTAAAAAATTACAAGTAGGGGGGCCTCCCTGGTGGGGCAAGGGGTTAAGCACCACACTATGAAGCAATCCGCAGCCTCTGCAGCAGGAGTGTGATCCCCCGGCTGGCCAGGGAGCTACCCACATGGTGCAGCAGACCTCTCCTGACTTGCCCGCTGCTCCCGTAAGCAGTGTACTTCGGCCATTCTGCGTGTTCTCTTCCCCACTCTGTCTCTGGTGAATCCTCTCACCCCACGCATCTCTGAGGGGAGCAGCGGGCGAGAGAGGAGAGGTCTGCTGCGCCCTGTGGGTGGGTATCTCCTTGGCCAGGAATTGAATTCGTGCTTCAGTGGCTGCGGATAGCTTCATAGGTTGCGTCTTAACCCCTTACGCCACCAGGGAGGTCCAATAAATAAATTAAAAAAAAAAATTACAGGTAGGTGTGGAGACCATGACTACGTATCCATTTTGAAAATAAACTATTTGAAAAATTAGTTATGTCTTACACAGGAATACATCTAGTTGTGTGCTAAAGTTGGGATCTGCTTTCAGTAAAGTTTCTTAATTTATTTTTAATTGAGGTAATATTTGGGGTACCCCATCAGGTGTTACCACAAATATGTGTGTACCCTAAAGGAAAATATTTTTAAGGACCCTAGTCCTTTTTTTGAAGTTTTCATATATTATTGACAGTATCAATAATGCTTGTTTTAAAATGTAATATTAAATAGTAGCATTTGCGGGGGCCTCCCTGGTGGTGCAAGGGGTTGTCTCAGCACTATGAAGCTATCTGCAGCCACTGCAACACGAGTTCGATCCGCAGCCAGGGAGGTGACCCACATGGCTCAGCAGACCTCTCTTGACTTGCCCGCTGTTCCTCTCAGCAGTGCATTTCAGTTGATCTGCCTGTTCTGTTCCCCACTCTGTCCTGTCTCTGGTGAATCCTCTCAGCCCCCGCACCTCTGGCCTGTACCCCAGTTCTTGTTTGCATAAATAAATAAATCTTTAAAAAAACAAAAGTAGCATTTGGGGGGTATTTACAGAGTGAAATTACTTTTAAGAGAAAGCTAGATTATTTAAAGTGACAGGGAAGTAACTTAGCAGCTTGGCAAATATAGTATTTCTTAATATTTTGAATAGGATTGGGAGAAGATTTTTTTATAGGTTGTTACTATATATTGGTACAAATAAGGAAGATAATTTGCCAGTCTGTTAAAATTATGAATACACATATTCTCTGATCCTTTATTCTTTTTGTAGGAATTATCCTACTGTTAACAGTCACACATGTGTAAAATGCTAAACAGACAAGGTTATTTATTGCCTTAAGTTTATTTTATTTATTTATTTATTTAATTAATTTATACATACATACATACATACATACAAGCACTGGGTACAGTCAGAAGTGCGGGAGGGTGAGAGAATTCACCAGAGCCAGAGCGAGGAACAGAGCAGGCAGACTGACGAAATACACTGCTGAGGGGAGCAGCGGGCGCTGCAGGAGAGGTCTCTGTGCCCTGTGGGACCCTCGCCGGCAGCTGGGGATTGAACCAGTGCTGCAGAGGCTGCGGGCAGCTTCGCAGCCCAGCGCTCAACTGCTGCGCCACTGGGGAGTCCCTATTGCCTTAAGTTTAGACTAGCAAAATTCTTTAATGTTCATCAGTAAGGGATTGACTATTCTATTTTTTAAAAAATTATTTATTTATGTATATAAGAACTGGCGTGTAGGCCAGAGGTGCCAGGAAGGTGAGAGGATTCACCAGAGACAGAGTAGGGAACAGACCAGGCAGAGTGACTGAAATACGCAGCTGAGGGGAGCAGTGGGCAAGACAGGAGAGGTCTTCTGTGCCATGTGGATTAGCTCCCTGGCAGGGTATGGAACTCATGCTGCAATGGATGCCAGTAGCTTCATAGTGGTGAGACTTAACCCCTTGTGCCACCAGGGAGGCTCCTAAATGTAATATTTTAGAAAAGATTACCAGCTGGTGGTGTATGTTGGTTGCCTCTAGAGTGTGGAACCTGGGTTGCTGAGGGACATGGGTGGTAGGGCAACTTTATTGTATATCCTTTTGTGCTTTTGAATTTTATGTGCCATATTCATCACAAAAGGTGAATATAATAAATATGTATAATTCAAAAGTAGAGAAATTCAGCTATTTTGAGGATTAGAAAGATAACCTGTAAGATATTACAAAATTAAAGTGGGCACTATAATGTTCAGTTTATCATTAAAACTTAAAAATGTAGCCTTATAAGTGTACTGCAATTAATGCATAATCACATACATTTTAAATTTCTTTACATTTTATTTTATTTTTTTAAAAGATTTATTTATGCATACAAGAACTGGGGTACAGACCAGAGGTATGGGGTTGAGAGGATTCACCAGAGACAGAGTGGGGAACAGAAAAGGTGGATTGACTGAAATACACTGATAAGGGGAGCAGTGGGCAAGACAGGAAAGGTCTGTTGCTCCATGTGGGTAGCTCCCTAGCTGGCCATGGATCGAACTTCTGCTGCAGTGGTTCTGGATATCTTCATAGGTTGCGTCTTAACCCCTTGTGCCACCAGGGAGGCACTTAACAATTAACTTTTGATTTTAAAATTCCAAAAGTTTATAGGAGGAATTAGAGGAACCAAACAAAGGATCAGGAAGGAAAAAAAAGTAATTATAATAAATTTAAATTAAAAATCAAAATCAACAGGCAACTATTAATCAGACATTCTGCAGGGGAGTAGGAGGGAGTAGGATCAAAATGGGAGGGAAGAGCACAAGGGACTATGGTGATGGTGCACAGGTGAATTGGTGGTGGGAATTTCAAGGGGACTATACCTGAGAAGAGAAAACATACACTGTACAAAAATGAAGAATGGGGCCTCGCCTGGTGGCGCAGGCGGTTGAGCGCCATGCTGTGAAGCTGTCTGCAGCCTCTGCAGGGCGGGTTCGATCCCGACCAACCGGCGAGGGTCCCACATGGCGAGGCAGACCTCTCCTGTCTCGCCCGCTGCTCCCCTTAGCAGTGTATTTCATCAGTCTGCCTGTTCTGTTCCCAGCTCTGTCTCTGGTGAATCCTCTCACCCTTCAGCACATCTGGCTTGTACCCCCCGTTCTTGTATAAATGAATAAATAAATCTTTAAAAACAAACAAAAAAAACAAAGAATGATGTAAAATATATAAAATTCTGCAAGTTCTTTTTTTTTTTAAAGGTTTATTTATTTATGCATACAAGAACTGGGGTGCAGGCCAGAGGTGCAGGGGGTGAGAGGACTCACCAGAGACAGAGTGGGGGAGCAGAAAAGGCGGATTGACTGAAATACACTGCTGAGGGAAGTGGGCATGACAGGAGAGGTCTGCTGACCCTTGTGGGTCACCACCCTGGCCAGGGATCCAACTTGTGCTGCAGTGGCTGTGGATAGCTTCACAGTGCTGAGACGTAACCCCTCGCACCACCAGGGAGGCGCTCTGTTATATTTTTTAATGTCAGTATAGTATTCCATCACATGGGTATTCCATGTGTATAGTATTCCATCACTGTATTACAGTATAATTTTCTTTTGTTGGATATTTATGATAATTTACTTGCTTTTACTTTTTTGAATAACCTTACAGTTGTGATTTCTTAGGGGTAACACATTAAGACTTAGAATTAATTGAGTCGCAGTATTTAATTATCATATTCCTTTTTTTAAATTATGCAGGTAGCAGAGGTTAGAATTATGTAGGAAAAGGAAAACTGATACAAATTCTACCATGAATGATATAATCCTAATCTACACATACGACATGGGTGGTTCTTTAGATGACCTGGATAAAGATATTCCAAGTACAGTAATTTTTCCCTTCTGTCTGTTCAGTACTCAGTGCACTTGATTCAGTTTTGCTTCTGCATCTTAGCCATTAAGAATGTGTGGAAAACTTCTGTACTTTTTCCATTTGAACATTTTATCTGTTTTCATTTTATTTATTTTTATTTTTTTATTTGGTAAGCATTTCAGTGTAAACTGTAGTCTGCTGCTGTTTGCCTTTTTATCCCCATTTTTGGGTAACTACTTTATTGATAAATAATTCATTTGCCATCACTAGTACATTCATTTAAAATGTACAATTCTGTGGTTTTAGTACCATAATCAATCTTACAACAGTTCCATCACCTTAAGTGAACCCTTATAGGAGGCCTCCTTGGTGGCGCAGGGGTTAAAGATAGTGGTATCAAAAAACTATCACCAGCCACTGCAGCAAGAGTTTGATACCCAGCTTCCAGCCCTGGCCCAGCCGGCCAGGGAGCTACCCACATAGTGCAGTAGACCGCTCCTTTCTGGCCCGCTGCTCCTCTTAGCAGTGTATTTCACTAGATCTACCTGTTCTCCCCACTGTCTCACCCCTGCCCTACTCTGACTTACACCCAAGTTCTTGTATGCATTAAAAAAAAAAAAAAGAACCCTTATAGGTATCATTGTCCAGTCTCTTCTCTGTTCCTGGCCTTTAGCAGTGACTAATCTACTTTGCATCTGTGTAGATTAGTCTATTCTGCACTTTCCATATAATGAAATCATATAGTATGGCTTATTTACTTAGCCTAGTGTTTTTAAGGTCATCCATGTGGTAGTATGTATCAGTCCTTCCTATTAGTTGCTGAATAATTTTGTTTCCTTTTTCAATTTCATTAATAAATCTGTTTGCTAAGTATTAGGGCTGTTAATCAGGAGATTACTCATGGCCTAGGTTTTCCTTCTGTATGTCATCTGGTTGTTAACATTTTGTTCCATATTTGTATCACTGAAAGCAATGGCATAAAGAGGAAAAAGAGGGCCTTCCTGGTGGCGCAAGGGGTTAAGACACAACCTATGAGGCAATCCGCAGCCGCTGTAGCACGAGTTTGAGTCCCCACCAGGGAGATACCCACATGGCGCAGCAGACCTCTATGGCTCGCCTGCTGCTCCCCTCAGCAGTGTATTTCAGTTGATCTGCCCTGTTCCCTACTCTGTCTCTAGTGAATCCTCTCACCCTCCCACACCTCTGGCCTGTGCCCCAGTTCTTGTGTGCAAGATTTATTACATAAATCTATAAAACATTTAAATAAATAAATGTTTAAATAAATAAAGCTTTAATTTAATTTAAATTAAATCTTTAAATAAAATTTTTTTTAAAGATTTATTGATTGATTGATTGATTGATTTATTGATTTATACATACAAGCACTGGGTATAGTCAGAAGCGTGGGAGTGTAAGAGAATTCACCAGAGCCAGAGCGAGGAGCAGAGCAGGCAGAAGGACTGAAGTACACTGCTGAGGGGAGCAGCGGGCGGCAGGAGAGGTCTGCGCGCCATGTGGGACCCTCCTCTGGTGGCCGGGGAGCAGCCGGGGATCGAACCGGCGCTGCAGAGGCTGCGTGCAGCTTCGCAACCCAGCACTCAACCGCTGCGCCACCGGGGAGGCCCTAAATAAAATATTTAAATAAATCTTTAAAAAAAAGGAAAAAGATGTGAACCTCAAGGCAAGTAATTCAATGGTTTTTTAGAGTCATTAGCAAAAATTTTAAAAGAAATTAGAAAACTATGAGATAAAATTAAGTAAAATTTGGGAATTCTGGTTCACTCTTCATGCTTTTTACAACACCCTTTATTACATTTATTTGTACTAAAGAATCCTGTCTGTGATAACTACATTGGAACTTAAATTAAGTAAAAAGAAAGTCAAATGAAGATTTGGAATATTGGAAGAGACATTTCATATTTAGAATACTCTTCTGCTACTGCCCATTTCAACCTAGTTTTACAAAGCTCCTTACTTTAACTTCAGTTATTTTGCATTTGTGTCTATTTAAAGGAATGATTTCTCAGTTTTATGAGGCTTAGACATTTAACTCTTGTGTGTATTTTATAAAGAGATTGGTTTTGGCTGTGATGGTTTTTTTCAGATTTTTTTTTCCCTCCACATAAATATTTTAAGATAATTTTTGTGATCATGGCAAGTATCTCAAATTAGATTATATATCTGTGTTGAATTTTCAAGAGTTAGAACTAGTGTGTTAAGAACTTGAGTGGGGGCCTCCCCGGTGGCGCAGTGGTTGAGCGCTGGGTTGTGAAGCAGCCCGCGGCCTCTGTGGCGCTGGTTCGATCCCCGGCTGCTCCCCGGCCACCGGAGGAGGGTCCCACATGGTGCACAGACCTCCCCTGCCGCCCGCTTCGGTCCTTCTGCCTGCTCTGCTCCCCACTCTGGCTCTGGTGAATTCTCTCACCCTCCCGCGCTTCTGACTGTACCCAGTGCATGTATAAACAGACAAACAAATAAATAAATAAAACATGCCTCTATTTAAAAAAAAAAATCTATTAAAAAAAAAAAAAGAACTTGAGTGGCCTGGGCCTCCCCTAGTGGTGCAGCAGTTGATCAAGCACTGAGTTGCGAGGCTGCCTGCAGCCTCTGCAGCGCCAGTTCAATCCCTGGCCACCAGTGAGGGTCCTACCGAAAAGAAAAAAAAAACAAAAAACAAACTTGAGTGGCCTTAGTTGTCCTGATGCGTCACTACTCAAAAGAATCCTGTGCTGATTGCCATGTCCACTGTAATAGCCTAAAGAAATTGAGAGTTAACAAGAAAATGAGGAAATGTGTTTGGTCTTTCTATTAATTCTTATTATATTTAAAGATTTATTTATTTATTTATGCACACAAGAGCTGGGTTGTAGGCCAGAGGTGCAGGACAGTGAGAGGATTCACCAGAGACAGAGTGGGGAGCAGAACAGGTGGATTGACTGATATACACTGCTGAGGGTAGCAGCAGGCGAGGCAGGAGAGGTCTGCTGTACCATGCGGGTTAGCACCCTGGCTGGGGATCAAACTCCTGCTGTAGTGGTTGCAGATAGCTTCTTAGTGCTGAGACTTCATCGTGCTCCCTTGCCCCAGCAGGGAGGCCCTCTTTTTATTATATTTAAAGTAGTATTGGATTGCTGTACTTTGGAGAAAACTTCACATTAGTTCTTTATCAGTGACAGTTTGAAAAGTGCAGAGGACTGTGAAATATCCAAGCTCCAGCTTTAGGGAGACTCTAGTTCAGTGGATTTAGATTTTTAGGCTTTTATTAATTGAAATTTTAATTGAGATAATTGTAAATTCATGTATAGCTGTAAGAAATGATATAGCAAGATCCTGTTTTCCCTAGTGCTAACATTTTGTAAAACTATAGTACCACAACCAGGGTATTGACATGTATACAGTTCACTAACATTATTCAGATTTTCTGTTTTACTTGTGTTTGTTTGTATATGGATTCACTTTTATCACCTCTCTAGGTTTTTATTTATACTACTAAGGTCAATATACTGAAAAGTTCCAACCACATAAGGCCCCCTGTATTGTATGTTTATAACGACACATACCCCTTCTACCTTCAACTCCCCACTGTAGTGTCTAGCTCATGGCAAGCACAATCTGCACTCTGTTTTGTCATTTGGAAATTGTTATATAAATGAAATCATATATCATCATATAACCTTTTGACGTTTTTCACTGGGCATGATTCCCTGGAGATTGATCCAAGTGTTGCATGTATCTGTAGTTTGTTCCTTTTTATTGCTAAGTAGAAATCCATCATATGGACGGACCACAGTTTGTTTAATCACTCCTTGAAATATCTGGATAGTTTCTAGTTTTGAACTGTTACAAATAAAGCAAGTGTGAACATTTGTTTTTGTGTGTCCATGTGAACACAGTTTTTTGCTTCTCTGGGATAAATACCGGTAAGTCCAATCATTTAGTTATATGGTAATTACAGTTTGGTTTTATAAGAAAATTTCATAGTCCCTTTTATCGGAAGTGACAGAGAAGCCTTATATAAATGGAGGCTAGCTGCAGTATGTAAACATCTCTGAGCTGAACTTGGAGTTTCACCTGCTTGATCACCACCCAGGGTATATGCCAGCCTTGCATGCTCTCTTTACCCAGGCTGGAACTGAAGACTAGATAGGTGAAGTGACTTAAAAGAGTTTTAAGTGATTTTAAGCTTTTTGCTAAAAAAGCTGATTTTGAAACTCAGGTTTCTTGATTCCTAGTTTTTTGTTGTTGTTTTTGTAAATCAGTTAAACTTGTGTATATTGTTTGAATGGTTATGAAAAACAGTAGCATTCTCCTGTTCTACTCTCTCTTTTTTAAGATTGATTTACTTATGCATACAAGAACCGGGTTCAGGCCAGAGGTGTAGGAAGTGAGAGGATTCACCAGAGACAGAGTGGGGAATAGAACAGGAGGATCAGCTGAAATACACTGCTGAGGGGAGCAGCGGGCAAGCCAGGAAAGGTCTGCTGCGCCATGGGGTTTCTCCCTGGCTAGCCTGGGATTGAACTCGTGCTGCAGAGGCTGCGGATAGCTTCACAGTGCTGTGCTTAACCCCTTGTGCCACGAGGGTGGCCCTGAAATGGACTTTAAAGATCTTATAACCATCCCATTTTACAAAATATCAATAGAAAATGGACTTGAAGGTTAAGCAGTTAATGCATGTGCTGAAGTTAGAACTTGATGATACTATTTCCTTATTGCCACTTGACTGCCAGATAGTGGCATTGGAATTTAGAGAGTTGGGAGCATTTCAAGTTTTAAGAAAAAAAAAATTTCTCAAACTAGTGGAAATGGCTGAATGGCAGTATGCAAGGTGAAGGCAATGGGTAATGGAAAACCACAAGATCCTGGGCTCCATAATTTTATACTTTGGTCAAACTGAATCACTAAATATGAGTTCCAATCTTGACAATGCTCAGATATATAACAGCTTTTTTTCTGTGTGTTAACATGCTGAGTTCCCTTCTAGATAGTATATGCCTTTTACTTTTTATTCCTTGTACATTCAGGCTCAACACTTTATTTGTAAATAATGAATATACTTTTAAGTCCCCCCAGGATCAGTATTTGAATTGCTTTCAATAAAATTCAGTAACATCCAGCTTACTAAAAATTAGAATCTTCATTCATCTTCCTGCATTGACTTTTTTTTTATTTCTTTTTTTTTTTTTTTTATAGAGGCATGTTTTTATTTATTTATTTGTTTGTTCGTTTGTTTTGTTTGTACATGCACTGGGTACAGTCAGAAGCGCGGAAGGGTGAGAGAATTCACCAGAGCCAGAGCGGGGAGAAGAACAGGCAGAAGGACTGAGGTACACTGCTGAGGGGAGCAGCGGGCGGCAGGAGAGGTCTGCACGCCATGTGGGACCCTCCTCCGGTGGCCGGGGAGCAGCCGGGAATCGAACCGGCGCCGCAGAGGCAGCGGGCAGCCTCGCAACCCAGCGCTTAACCGCTGCGCCACCGGGGAGGCCCATGACTTTTTTTTTTTAAATGTAGGTTTTTTTTTTTAAGATTTATTCATACAAGGACTGGGGTACATACCAAATGTGTGGGAGGGTGAGAGGACTCACCAGAGACAGAGCAGGGAACAGAACAGGCAGACTGATGAAATACACTGCTGAGGGGAGCAGTGGGTGAGACAGGAGAGATCTGCCTCACTATGTGGAATCCTTGCCAGCCGGCCGGCCACGATCAAACCGGCGCTGCAGAGGCTGCGGACAGCTTCTCAGTGCTGCGCTCAACCACCTGTGCCACCAGGGGAGGTCCTGCATTGACTTTTTACCTGGTTATATATTTTGGTTCAGTAGACTCACAGTTGTCTGCAAAGAATAGTTCATAGTCTATATGGCAGTGTCTTTTCCATCAATATAGTTTGATAACTAGACTTGTAAATAATGCTGAAAATAAGGAAATAGGCTCTCTGTGGTTTTAAATCTTGTTCAGAAGATTATTTAAAATAGAGTTTCTCTTGTATTAGTCATGGATTGTTACTTTACTAGTGGTAGTACGTTATCTGCTCCCTCAGGTGTGGTGAATAAGCATTTGAGAGTACCTGTTACTGCTTGGTGACTCATGGCAGACCCATTGTTAATCATGAGTAAAGAACAGTGTCTAAAGAGAGTACTCCTTTCTGCTTTGTAACTCTTCCTTAAATATGTATTATTTTTTAAAAATTTATTTTTATTTTATGCATATGAGAACTGGGGAACAGGCCAGAGGGGCCGGGGACGAGAGGACCCACCAAAGACAAAATGGGGAGCAGAACAGGCAGATCCACTGAAATATACTGCTGAGGGGAGCAACAGGCAAGACAGGAGAGGTTTGCTGCACCATGTGGGTTAGCATCGAACTCGTGCCACCGTGGCTGGTGATAGCTTGGTGGTGCTGAGACTTTGACCCCTGCGCCACCAGGGAGGCCCAAAATATGTATTTATTTTTAATAGTTGGTACATGCCTATAATACAAAATTTGTAAAGGATACAGTGAAATGTCTCATTGCTTTCTCGCCGTTATTCATATCATTCTAGGTTTTTGTTGTGTGTCTTGCTTCTTAGATAACCCTTTTTTTATTTTTTTTTTTTTTAATTTTTCTAGAGGCATGTCTTATTTATTTATTTGTTTTGTTTTGGTTTATACACGCACTGGGTACAGTCAGAAGCGCAGGAGGGTGAGAGAATTCACCAGAGCCAGAGCGGGGAGCAGAGCAGGCAGAAGGACAGAAGTACACTGCTGAGGGGAGCAGCGGGCGGCAGGAGAGGTCTGCGCGCCATGTGGGACCCTCCTCTGGTGGCAGGGGAGCAGCCGGGGATCGAACCGGCGCCGCAGAGGCTGCGGGCAGCTTCACAACCCAGCGCTCAACCACTGCGCCACCGGGGAGGCCCGATAACCCTTTTTTTTAAAGATTTATTTATTTATGCATACAAGAACTGGGGTACAGGCCAGAGTTGTGGGAGGGTGAGAGGATTCACCAGAGACAGAGTGGGGAACAGAACAGGCAGACTGACTGAAATACACTGCTGAGGGGAGCAGTGGGTGGGACAGGAGAGGTCTGCTGCGCCATGTGGGTATCTCCCTGGCTGGGGATTGGAACTCGTGCTGCAGTGGCTGCAGATAGCTTCATAGGTTGTGTCTTAACCCTTTGTGCCACCAGGGAGGCCTTCTTAGACAACCTTTGCATTTATGACTATATAGAGACTCTCACCTTCATGGATGGTAATGTCGCATACTTTATTGTTCTCTGTCTTATCATTTAGCAATATATTTGACTTTATTTGTAGATGTAAACCTTTAATTCTTTTTCACAGTTGTTTAGTATTCTGTTGTGTAAATATAGCAGTTTTACTCATTTGTCTATGAGTGATGTTGAAATTGTTTCTAATCTTTTTATTTATTTCAAGATTGATTTATTTAGGGCCTCCCTGGTAGCACAAGGGGTTAAGCACCTCACTATGAAGCAATCTGCAGCCTCTGCAGCACGAGTTCAATCCCTAGCCGGCCAGGGAGCAACCCACATGGCAGAGCAAACCTCTCCTGTCTTGCCCACTGCTCCCCTCACAGTGTATTTCAGTCAGTCTGTCTGTTCTGTTTCCCACTCTGTCTCTGGTGAATCCTCTCACCCCCCTCATCTCTGGCCTATACCCCAACTCTTGTATGCATAAATCTTAAAAAAAATTATTTATATGTTAAAACATTTAACATTTATTTATACATTAAAAATTTATTTTTATACATACAAGAACTAGGGTACAGGCCAGAGGTGCAGGGGGTGAGAGGATTCACCAGAGACAGTGAGGAACAGAACTGGCAGATTGACTGAAATATGCTGCTGAGGGGAGCAGTGGGCCAGACAGGAGAGGCCTGCTATGCCATGTGGGTCTCGTCTCTGGCTGGCTGGGGATTGAACTCATGCTGCAGTGCCTGGGATAGCTTCATAGTGCTGCGTCTTAACCCCTTGCGCCACCAGGGAGGCCTTGTTTCTAATCTTTTTCTATAGTTTTGGCTAGTTTTAATGTTGTCCTGTTGCAGATCAACTTGTGGAAGGTAGATGTGGAGACAGAAAGAGACAAAGGCAATGGAGAAGATGAGCAGGAGAAAATCTAGAGAGAACTGAAAAAGTGAAGGATAGATAAAAAATTAAGGGGAGAGGAATGAGGGATAAGAGGGGAGAGGACTGAGAGCATGCACTGAAACCCAAGGTTCAGCCTTTTTATTACTGTCTTAGACCTAGAGTGAATCCATTGTTACTAGGTGTGTGATCTTGGGAAACTTATCTGTTCTCTCTGTGCCTCTATTTCCTTGCCTGTAAAATGGGATAACATCACATCATGTGTTAATTAACATAGAACTTTAGACTAGCATCCATTCCACACTGAGGAAACCCCCCCCTCCCCCAATTCAGCTTCATTCATTCTTCCCTGAAGCTCCCTAGATTTAACAAAGAACTCTATGCTATACCTTTGTCTTGGGTTTCAACCCATTTCTTTGAAATTCCTATATTTACTCTTATCTGAGGATAGGAAAACATTTATTTTTACCCTGTAGCCACCACTAATATATCTAGCACAGTGCCCGGCTATCTAGTTAGTACTTGATACTGTTTGAATCAAACTAGAGAAAACCTTGAACATTGAACCTACAGAGAGGTTAAATGTTCCCCAACCACTCAGATTTTATTCCCTGAGGCAGTCAGTTGTTAAAAGTACATTTTTCCTCAGTACTTACACAAGCAAATACATACATATACATATATGTACCTGTGTGTCCCTCCTTCCCTTTGGAAAAAAAAATAAAAGCAATAGCATACTCTAAACATAAGTCTGTGTATAGTAATCAGCCTTGCAGAGGAATGGTGTTCAGTTTTAAGCATCATTAATTTTTTTTTCTTATTTTGAGATACTTGTAGGTTCACATGAAGTTGTAAGAAATAATACAGAGGAATCCTGGTTGCCCTTGTGTTTCTCCAGTGGTAGCATCTCGCATAACCATAGAAAAAAATGTAACAATCAGGAAGTTGGCTTTGCCACACTCCTGCCTTATTCATATTCACTAGTTTTACATGCATTTACTTGTATGTTTTTAGTTCTCTTCAGTTTAGTAACACGTAGATTTGTGTGATCACTACCACAATCTAGATGTATCAGTTAAATCACAAGAGAAGATCATGCTATGTTTTCATAGCCCTAGTTAATTTTCTCCCTTTCACCCTTTCTAATCTATGGCAACCATCTAATCTGTTCTCTATCGCTATGATTTATTTTTATTTTTATTTATTTAAAAAATATTATTTATAAATACAAGAGCTGGGGTACAGGACAGACACATGGGGGATGAGAGGATTCACCAGAGACAGAGTGGGGAACAGAACAGGCAGATTGACTGAAATACACTGCTGAGGGGAGCAGCGGGTGAGGCAGGAGAGGTCTGCCGCGCCATGTGGGTAGCTCCCTGGCTGGCCGGGGGATCGAACTCATGCTGCAGAGGCTGAGGACAGCTTTGTAGGTTGCGTCTTAACCCCCTGCGCCACCAGGGAGGTTCTATGCAATACAAGAACTGGGGTATATAGGCCAGAGTTGCGGCTGGTGAGAGGATTTACCAGAATAGAGTGGGGATCAGAACAGGCAGACTGACTGAAATATATTGCTGAGGGGAGCAGCGAGTGAAACTGGAGAGATCTGCTGAGCCTTTTGTGCTAGCTCCCTGGCTGGGGATCAAATTCGTGCTGCAGTGGCGCCTGATAGCTTGATAGTGCTGAGACTTAACCACTGTGCCACCAAGGAGGCCCCTCTATCTCTATGATTTTGTCATTTTAAAAATGCTATGTAACCGGAATTGTGTAGTCTGTAACCTTTGAAGTTGGCATGTTTCTCTGAGCCTGATTCCTTGAAGATCCAAGTTGTTGCAAATATGTGTTAGATAATATTGAATCAATCTTATTAAATTTAGGAGATTTAACATTGATTCAATATTGTCTAATATAGTCTGTATTACAGTTTTCTCACTCTTACTGTTTACACTAGCACTGCCAACACCACCTAAACCAGCATCACAGTGTGTATATGATTGTCAGATCTCTGATTTCCTTCAGTGTGAAACAATTCCAGTATTTACCTGACCCCCAAAGTAGTTAAATTTTTAAACATTTTAGATTTATAGATCTGTCGAGATCCTCAAAAACAAGGAATATCTGAGAATAAGAAGACCTTTAAGGTAACAGGACAACTAAATATAATGTGTTATCCTAGATGAGATCCTAGAACAGAAAAAAGACATTAGGTGAAAATTAAAAGAAAAAACATCTGAAAAAAATATGAACTTTAATAACATAATTTGTCAACATTGGTTCATTAAACATAACAGATGTACCACGCTAATGTTACAAATAGGAGAAACCGGGTGCCAACTGTATGGGAACTCTGGGCTATCTTTGAGAAATATTGATCGAGTATTGCACAATGTCCGTCAGTCGGTTTCTCTTATGAATTTTTTTTTTTTTTTAATGATTAGACTGGACTTAGGGACTTGGGGGAGGGAGAGCACAGAGATAAAGTGCCATTTTGATCACATCATTTTATTTGTGCTACTCCGAAAGTGAGAAACTTAGCTTTTTCTTTTTTTTTTAAAAAAGATTTATTTTTATTTATGAATACAAGAACCGGGGTACAGGCCAGGGGTGTGGGGGTTGAGAGAATTCACCAGAGACAGAGTGGGAAACAGAATAGTCAGATTGACTGAAATACACTGCTGAGGGGGGCAGCGGGCAACTCAAGAGAGGTCTGCTGGGCCATGTGGCTCACCTCCCTGGCCAAGGATAGAATTCCCTGCAGAGGCTGCAGATTGCGTCATAGTGCTGTGCTTAACCCCTTGAGCCACCAGGGAGGCTCTCTTTCCAGTATCTTTATTGTGATCTTTTTAGATTTTTAAAGGCTTTCTCTTTACAGCTGCAGAGCATTTCATAATGCACCTAACTGGCTTCCTATTGATGGTCATTTATAGTGTTTTGCCATTAGAAACAATCCTGTAATGAATAAAAAGATTTAGATTTTACTTTGGAACATTTGGTTCAGATTCTTTACAATTTAAAATATGGATTATGACCAGTGAAAGGAGCAATCAAAGCACATTGACATACTTGCTGCAGTAAATAACTCAAATTCATAACTGGTTATAATCTATGTATTTGAGGACACTTCCTCAAAGAGCTGTGATTGATGTGAAATGCTTACACATGGTATAAATGATAAAGGTATAAAAGTTTATTGTAAAGAGTAAACTCTCTTCCCCTGTCTAGGAATCCCTGCAATGTCTCAGTTTCTTGCCTTTTAATGATGGTGTACTTGGGCTTCTAGCCACATGCAGCAGCAACATTGGCAAGTTTATTTGTTTTCTAGGGTCATCCTTTAAGTCTCCCATTTTCTTACTCTTTCCTTAATGTAAGGTTATTTTCATCCCCAGTCAACTTCTTATGGGTCTCTTTTCATGTCTAGCTACTACAGAGTAATTCTAAATAAGCAGTCACCAGGTTCCCGGTCCTGAGAGGCTAGATGTCAGCTGAGTCCTTAGGACTCATCTTTCTACTGAGCATGTTTAGCTATGTGGCTAAATGAGTAGAACAGTGATTGGCCTCTGTAATGTTTCTTTTCAAGTCTGAAAAATCACCAAGGATTTATAAATAAGCCACTGATTTGGTTATAGTCGTATGTTAACCTATCTTTCTTTTAGTCTATATAGAAACTTTTGCTTTGCTAATCTAATTAAGGAAATCTTGGGTTTTTTTTTTTTTTAAAGATTTATTTTGATTTATTTTTGCATATAAGAGCTGGGGTGTAGGCCAGAGGTAAGGCTGGGGAAGGGGGAGGAGGGATGAGAGGATCCACCAGAGACAGAATGGGGAGCAGAACAGGCAGGCTGACTGAAATACACTGCTGAGGGGAGCTGTGTGCAAGACAGGAGGCTGTACCATGTGGATTAGCTCTCTGGCTGGGGATCGAACTAGAGCTGCAGTGGCTCCTGAAAGCTTCATAGTGCTGAGACTTAACCCCTTGCGCCACCAGGGAGGCTCCAATCCTGGTTCTTTTTGTACATGGAAGAATCCTTTTGAAATGGGAAGTAGACTTTCTAATCTGAATTTTTATACGCATTGAATTTTCAAGAGAGTGCTCACAGTATACTTGTGAAGGAAATTACAGAAATTAAGAATTCTTAAGGAATTATGTATCTGGCATTCAATAGCCAGATTTTAGCTTATGTTGTAGTAATGTTCTTAACAGTTGGTGAGAATATAAATTGAGAATAATAAACATCGTTGTATCCATTTAGGCCATAGAAGACTTTAAGAATGTAATGAAATATAAGTTCACCTAGTGACATCATGAATGATAGTTGCTCTCCCCATCACAAGAAAAATGTTTTTTAAACTGTAGCGTTATTATGATTCCTTGAGCCTGATACTAAGAATATTCCAAAATGAATGTCTTTAGATGATGCTCTATCTACAAGCTGTGCTCATGAAAAATATGTTGTGATTTTTAACCGCTGCAAGTATGTAATCTCCTTTTGCAAAACATAATAGGATCTGGGAAATTATTTTAATTATTAAAATATTCACATGGCCTTTTCTCGGTAAGAGGGCAAGAAATTTGTCAGGTTATTTCTGTTTCTACTTCCTTATGTAGGAAATATAACAGTATTAACCTGTTTGTTGTAAATGATCAAACAATAAATGAGTACTTTGCCAATATGATGTGACCTATTAGTGAGCTGACTGGTCAAAATTCAGACCTTTGGAATGTCATATTTATTCTGCTAAAAAGTTGGGGCTTTCCTAGGCACATAAACCACAGGACTTCCTGAAAATTGTGGTAGAGAGTTTCTGCACTTTATTTATTTATTTTTAAAGATTTATTTATTTATACATATAAGAACTGGGTACAGGCCAGAGGTGTGGGCAGGGGAGGGGGTGGTGGTAGTGGTAGTGAGAGGATTCACCAGAGACAGTGGGAGCAGTGGGCGAGGCAGGAGAGGTCTGCTGTACCATGTGGGTAGCTCCCTGGCTGGGATCAAACTCATGCTGCAGTGGCTGCAGATAGCTTCATAGGTTGCTTCTTAACCCCTTGCACTGCCAAGGAAGCCTGAGTCTCTGCACTTTAGAGCTTAATTTTACAGAAGATAGTGGAAGCCTAGAGAAGAAGACCATCAGGTGTTGAGGTCTGGGGGGATGTGTACATGCTGCACTGACTCCCTAGAGGCCCAAACTCCTTTAGCTCTGCTTTGAATTTCCCTTTACTCCTGAGAATCTTTTAAAGAGACAGTGAGAAAGTTCATTGGATTAGTTAACGTGAATCCCACCCCAACCCCATCCTAGACCTCACTGCAAAAGGATTTCGTTTTTCTTGGTAAGCATTCTTCAAATACTTAATGAGTGAATAATCCTGGACATAGTGGTTTAGCATCAAAATACTGGACTACGGAGAGAGCCAAATACGAGTCCTGTTGTAATGTTGGTGTTTACTTAGATTAGAAGGGTGATATTAATTTATAGAAATAGAAGAAGGCATAGATTGGAAAAACTGCAAATAAAGACAGAAAAATCTACTTTTTCGTATTCTGATTTGATTGGTAAAATTTCAAGAAATTCCCAAACTAAAACAAACAAACAAAAATTCACAGAGAGAATACCTGTTTGTATACTTAGTCATTAGTCACTGGCACTCTTCCTTCCTTGACACCAATTCCCCATCCCTCGTTTTTTAAAAACATTGGTTTAATTGTCTTGTTGCAGAAGTGGATGCTTTTATTTAGTCAGAAGATTGGAGCAGTGGGTGTTTGTTTACAGTCTGAGATTATTTTTAGGATTTTTTTTCCTTGTTCTCTCAGGACTGAAGTTTGAAAAGTTCTATTGTGGTTAGGCCAGGTCTGAATATATACTTTATTCTACTCCTGGCATTGCTATCAATTTATCACAAGTTTTTTTTTTTGTTTTTTTTTTTTAAAGAAAAAGTTACTTTCTTTATGCATGCAAGAGCTGGGGTGCAGACCAGAGGTACTGGTGGGTGAGAGGATTCACCCACCAGTGGAGAGCAGAACAGGTGGGCTGACTGAAATACACTGCTGAGGGGAGCAGCGGGTGAGACAGGAGAGGCCTGCTGTACCATGTGGGTTAGCTCCCTGGCTGGGGATAGCTTGATAGTGCCGAGACTTAACCCTCTTATGCCACCAGGTAGGCCTATTATCACAAAATACTTTTATTAAATTATTCTGAGATTTTTCTTCTGTACTTTAATGTGTGATTTACTGATTTTGCTGTTAGCATTTTGTGTATAAAAAGATTTTCTGTACACTATTTTAAAAAAGATTTTTATTTGTTTGTTTATTTTTAAAGATTTATCTATTTTTGCATACAAGAACTGGAATGTAAGCCAGAGAGGGGGCGGGGGGGCATGAGAGGATTCACCGGAGACAGTAGGGAGTAGAACAAGTGGATCTACTGAAATACACTGCTGAGGGGAGCAGTGGACGAAACTGGAGGGGTCTGCTGAGCCTTGTGGGTCAGCTCCCTGACCGGAGATTGAACTCAGGCCTCAGTGGCTGCGGGTAGCTTGATAGCACTGAGCTTTAACCCCTGTACCACCAGGGAGGCCCTGTATACTACTATTTAGCATTAACAATATATGAATAATTTGTGACTTCAAGTTCTCATAGAACCAAAATGAAATTATTGTATTTCCTGTAAAATGAAGGCTTCAAGCAACTGTTTGTCAGTGTTACTAAATTCCTATAGTTTTTTATATGCTAGTTCTGGTTATATACTAATACTCTCAGAAACCTCCATCTGAACCTGGAGGTTAAGTTGATAGGAAAACTCCGATCCTTATATTGAAATACAGGACCCATGAGAAGTATTAGAACATATATCTTACAAGGAATGTATATTAAAGAACATTGACAATTCACTGAACATTTAAATAATCTACTTTAAAAATTGGGGAAAAAAAGTAGGAAAAAAAGGTTTGAATAAACCTTTCCCCAGGGAGGTATACAACTGGCTATTAAGTACATGAACAGTTAGCTGCTCAGCATCATTAATCATTAGGGAAACCATAAGGATCTACCACTTCACACCACTAAGATGTCTATAGTGAAAAGTTGGGCAATAGCAAGTGTTTCTTTGGAACCTTCATAGTACTTGTATTATAAAAGAGTGAACACATTTTGGAAAAAGTTTTTCCAAGTGGCCTAGCAATTCCATGTCTATTTATATGCCCAGAAGAATTGAAAATCATGTTCACACAAAACTTGCATACAAATGTTCATAGGGGCCTCCCTGGTGACACAGACAGTTGAGCGCAGTACTGTGAAGCTGTCCGCAGCCTCTGCAGTGCCGGTTGGATCCCTGCTGGTCTCGGAGCAGCCCACATAGTGAGCAGACCTCTCTTGTCTCACCTGCTGCTCCCCTCAGCAGTGTATTTCAGTCTGCATGTTCTGTTCCCTGCTCTGTCTCTGGTGAATCCTCTCACCCTCCCATGCATCTGGGCTGTACCCCGGTTCTTGTATAAATACAATCTTTAAAAAAAATGTTTATAGCAGCATTATTTTTAATATCCAAAAAGTGGAAACAATCCATGTATCTATCAATTGATAGATGAATAAAATGCAACTTATCCATACAGTGGAGTATTACTCAGCCTTAAAAAAAGAATGAAGTTGTTAGGTGCTACAACTAGATGAACTTAAAAACATTATGTAAAGTGAAAGAGCCCAATCATGAAAGACTGTATAGTGTTTGATTCCACTTATATAAAATGTCCAAGAAAAGGCAATTCTTTGGAGAGTAACTTGAAATAATTTCAGACTTATAGAAAGTTTAAAAAATAGTTGTGTGGATAAAAGCTACCTCAAGATTTCCCTGTTTTCCAGTGGAAGAAACAAAACTATAAATGATAAGTGGGATTTTCTAATACTAGTAAGTATTATGAAGCTGTAATGAGCCAGGCTACTATCTTAGTTGTGGTTGTATGCAGAATACCTCTTTGAAAAGATAACTTTTCAGTTAAGACATGGATATTAAAAGGTAGCAGAAGACCAGAGGGCAGAACATTCCAATCCGAAAGAATGATAAGTACAAAAGCCCTACTTCTTTGAAGAACAGAAAGCGAATCAGTATGACTAGAGAATAGTGAATGAGGAAGAGAGTGGAAGATGAAGGTCAGAGGTAGACAGCATCTACCTCTGCAGGTCTCTGCAGGTCACTGTTACATCATATAGGGACTTAGTAGATCATAGTTGCAAAACAGGGTTACAACAGGAAGCCCTTGGAAGGTTTTAAGCAAGGAATTGGAGTGATTGATTTATTCTGTACAAGATTTATTCTAGTTGTTTTGGCACAGAGACATTGCAGAGGAACTGGAGTAGAGGCAGAGACATTGACTAAAAAGGTATTGGAGGTAGACATGGAAGAAATGTTGATGATGGCTTAGACTGACACTGAGGCTTTGCTATGGACAATGGCATGTCAGTGAGTTTGTTATGTTTGGTAGGTAGACCCCTTATTTTCCTCATTTGTTGCAAGTGGTGTTTGAGGGGGAAACAAGGGGAAAGATATCAATAGTTTACATTGTAGCATTGTAAAATTATTGGGCACAATCTAAATATCCATAAACACTGCTACATCCATACAATGGATTGCAAAGATATCTATGATCTTATACAAAGTAATTTCCAGGACATTGTTAATGGGGAAAAAAACCCCATAATATTAAAGAGTAATGTAACATGCTACCTTTTATGTAAGAAGAGGAAGGCAAGAAAGTGGATATGTATTTGCACATTTGTGTAAAAATAAATAAAAAGGATAAGCCAGGAAGTGAGATTGGTTACTTATAGGATCTGGTCAGAACAGTGTGGAAAGGATGAAAATGGAGTGGAGTGGTAGGAATGGAGAGAAGATTGCTTTTCCAAATAGTGTATCTTTTTATATAGATCTGATTTTTAGAACCACATTAATGTTTCATAATGTGAAACATAATTAAGTACATAAAATCTGTCAGGAAGGGAAAAAAGTGAAATAAAGACACAAATTTACCCAACTGGATTTCTAATGAGTGACAACCACATTAAAAGGAGAATAAAATACTAAATCACTTACCTATACAGAAGTTTGATTGTAAATCCCAGGCTAAAAACAAATTCTGTAAGCAAATACTGACTTCCATTAGTAGACTTGTTTATCACATGGTTTGAGTTAGGAATTCCATAACCACTTTATGTGAATTGCAGGATTGTGTGAGTGTGTCAGTGTATGAAACTTAGGAAAATTAGGTTCATCACTGTGGTAAAAGAGTTATAAATATGACTTGGAAATTATGGTGTTGAATTGGAATCTGAACTATCAGTGTGAATTCTTGGTCTTCAGAGAGAAATTGGAAGAGAGAAAAATATAGATGTTTGAATGTGCAGGTCGTTTCTCTGGAAGAAAGTAGAAAGCTACTAAATTCCTGGATTTGTAGGACAGGTTTGTGGTTGTATTTAACTAGGATGTATTTAAGAAGCATCATTGAAGTTTGCTTTTCTCCTTGGTTCCCATGTTTTACCACTATTTGATAAACCTGCCATACGTATCTTGGGCATATGTGAATAGCTGTTTTTTGTTTGTTTGTTTGTTTTTTAATATTTCCTCTGCTTTATTCTTTTCTAGGCTCTTTTACATTATTTTTTTATTTTTTATTTTTTTAAGATTATTTATACAAGCACTGGGTACAGTCAGAAGCACGGGAGGGTGAGAGAATTCACCAGAGCCAGAGCGGAGAGCGGAACAGGCAGAAGGACCGAAGTACACTGCTGAGGGGAGCAGCGGGCGGCAGGAGAGGTCTACGCGCCATGCGGGACCCTCCTCCGGTGGCCAGGGAGCAGCCGGGGATCGAACCGGCGCTACAGAGGCTGCGGGCAGCTTCGTAACCCAGCACTCAACTGCTGCGCCACCGGGGAGGCCCATGAATAGCTGGTTTTATTCTGTTCTCTCCTTCTTCCTAAGTCTTTGGGACAGCTCATATGTGAAAACCCATAGAAATTAATAGTAGCATTTGAAACAATATGGATAAAGGACTCTGGTAACTCTGCCATCTTCGAAAATGTTTTATATTCTTATTTTTATCATATCACGTATTTTTCCTAAGTAAATGGGTAATAAGTCATAAAAATTAGCAGTCCAGCATGGGTTCTTTTGTTTTTTAAAGATTGATTTATTCATGCATACACAAACTGGGGTACAGGACAGAGGTGTGGGGGTGAGAGTATTCACCAGAGACAGAGTAGGGAATAGGACAAGCAGACTGACTGAAATACACTGCTGAGGGGAGCAGCGGGCGAGGCAGGAGAGGTCTGCTGTGCTATGTGGGTCTCCTCCCTGGCTAGGGATTGAACTCATGCTGCAGTGGCTGTGGTAGCTTCATAGTGCTGCCTCTTAACCCCTTGTGCCGCCAGGGAGGCCCTAGCATGAGTTTTTTATTTCCTTTTAAGTAGACATTATTTTTTGGTGCAGATTTAGATTCACAGTAAAATTCAGCGGGGAGTACAGAGAGTTCTCTCCTGTACACATGGCCTCTCAATTATTAACATCCCACACTAGCAGACTGGTTATTTTTGAGGTACTGATTCCCTTACTTTGGAAAGTAAGCTGATTGACATATTTTTGACATCATTCTAAAATTTGTTTTATAGCATTCCTCTCATTTTGAAAAGACTTAATTGACCTTATTTCAAAAACAAAGAAACCAAGACTAGAATTTAATCACTTTCTTCCTAACCAGATTTTATTTTGGCTAAAAAATGAAAAAGAGTTTCAACTTTAATAACAACAATTATGCTATCATTTGATTCCTACTAATTTTATGAAACTTGAAGATTTTTCAACCTTTTCTCCATCCATTTATATGTACAGTGTTCTAGTCATATACTTGAAATTTTTGTTATTGAAATTTGTGACTTAGAATATTACTGACAAATGTAAATAATTGAAAGCTTGTTTTGCACCACTGACTCTAATTTGCATAATCTTGCCCAGAACCAACTTAAATGGTATTGATTAGGATACTTTGTTCTTAAAATAAATTATAAAATGTTATTAAGAAGAATGGGACATAATAACTGAGAGCAGGCTATGAACTCCTTTATCTTTGGAAAACACCCTTGAATTAGGGCTCAAACAGAAAGACACAGTCAGAAAACTTAATGAAGACTATAGGATTTTCTCCATAAGACAGAAAAATCAACTAAATAAGTAATTAAAGTTAATGTTCCTCTAAAGACACCATAAAGAAAATGAAAATATAAAGATAAAAGAGTAAAGAAATGAAAATTACAGATGTGGAAAAAAATTAATGTGATTTTATGTATTAGAGAATTGGGTCCTGAGCAGGGCTGCTGTCATAGATGTACAGTCTGTGCTATCACATTGAGCCCCACCCTTGCTTTAATGCTAAGCTATCACTGTCTTGAAATTTTTTATTTTTGTTTTTAAAGATTTATTTATGCATACAAGAACTGGGGTGTAGGCCAGAGGTGGCAGAGTAGGGGTGGGGATGAGAGGATTCACCAGAGACGGAGTGGGGAGCAGAACAGGTAGGTAGACTGAAATACACTGCTGAGGTGAGCAGTGGACTATAGACAGGAGAGGTCTGCTGCACCATGTGGGTCACCTCCCTGGCGACTGGGATGGAACTTGTGCTGCAGTGGCTGGCGATGCTTCATAGCTTGATTGCACTGTGTATTTAACCCCTGTGCCACCAGGAAGACCCCCAGCATTCTTAATTTTTGAATGTTTACCTGGTTTTTAATTTTGTATAGGTCCTTGCAATTTATGTAGTCAGTCCTGTCCTGAATATATAAAGCTTACTAAATAAAAGACAATTCAATTAAAAGGGGCCTGAACAAAGGGATATAGAAAGGAATATAGATGATTAATAAACATGTGGAAAAGTCTTCATTGGATCTTCAACCCAATGAAGTAAATACAAGCTAAATTCATAGTGTGATAATATTTTATATGTCTTGTGTTGCTACAAATTAATAAATCTGACTTTATCAAGTATTCAAGAGGGTGTGTTATCAATTCATGTGCTGTTGATTAGTTGGTAAAGTGATATAGTTGGAGGAAAATTTGACATTTTTTGGTAAAGTTAGGAATTTGTACATCTCATGATACACCAATTCTACTTCTAGGTTTAGAGCATATCCTAAAAAATTCTTGTTCTTATGAAGACTGTTTTATTGTAATGTTAATGAGAACAAAAAAGGTAAACCATCCAAATGTTAACAGAGTGGATAAATACATTGTGTCATAATAACATGGTGGCATGTTTATATAGTGAAATATTAGAGAGTAAAGAAAATGTAACATGGATGAAACTTAGAAAAATATTTGAGTGAAAAAAATACAAGTCCCTAAAGACTCTTATAGAATACCAATTTGTCAAGCTGAAAAAAGAAACAGATCTGGGGAAGGGAGGAATAGGGGACACGAACCTAAACAAATTATTATTTAGGGATATATACTTATGTGACAAAGTTGTTTTTTTTAAGTGATATAATAACTAGTATTCAGGATAAAGATCAGAATGAGAGGAGTGCATAGGTAGGTAGAATGTTACTGGTATTCTGTGGATGTTGATTTATAGTATTGTTATGCTTGCTTACAGGCTACTTTCTGTATATTTTGTGTGTGTCAGATTATTAGGGAGAAATGAAAAAGTTACTCATAGCTAGCAGCTTGTGATGCAGTGAAATAGATTGAAAAGTAGAAAGTATATTATGGGAAAGAATAGGAAAGAAAAAGAAAGTGACCTAAACAAGAGAATTTAGATAGTTACAGAGGACATCCCCTTAAGTTCCTTCCATCTCTAATATTCTATAATTTTTTTTAAGATTGATTTATTTATGCATGCAAGAGCTGGTGTACAGGCCAGAGATGCGGAGTGTGAGAAGATCCACCAGAGCCAGAGTGGGGAACAGAACAGGCAGATTGACTGACATACACTGCTGAGGGGAGCAGCGGGTGAGATAGGAGAGGTCTGCTTTGCCATGTGGGTTTTTCCCTGGCCAGCTGGGGATGGAACTCATGCTGCAGAGACTGTGGATTGCTTCATAGTGTGGTACTTAATCCCTTGCACCACCAGGGAGGCCCTCTCATATTCTATAATTTAATATTGTTTTCTGTATTTCCCCATATTTAAAAATATAGTTATAAGCAATTAAGTGTCATAAGTAATATTAACAGTTTATCTTATATACTTTATATTACATTTAGCACATTTAGGTATTAATATCTTTTATCTTCACTCTTTTATAGTGTGTCTTCTAATGTGAAAAAGTCTTCCATGAAAACATCGCTTTTAAAAAGCAAGTAATGGCGTCTGTTTTCCTAAAAGAATGAAATGGGGGCTATCATTTTGAGGTAAGAATCCCATATTTTATCTTCAATTACTTACATTATTTTTCCAAAGTTAAATATAAAGGGACAATGTGAATGTTGATTGGTTTCTGAATCTTTAGTTGCTCTGTGAGGGGAGAAGGTGAAGAGAAGGAAACCCTAGGCCGTATTTTCAGATAGTCTGATATTTAGAATTGTGTTTACCACAAAGTTAACAGACCTTCATGAAGGAGAGTTGGGTAGTAGTGTTGAAAGCTTATTACAGAGGTTAATTGAAATTGGGAAGTGATTTTATTGAATTTTGGCAGTTAGAAGGTCATTTCTAGTCCTATAGCTACAGTGAAAATGAAAATAAGCTAGAAGAGATGAGTGAAAAGGAGGTGATAAGATAAATATTTAAGCTGTTAACTCATTCATTAAGCCAGCATGTACTAGGTACAATGTAGGTTGCAGCAATCATTTCTGAAGCATTGAAGTTAAGCACAACCATATAACCTGGTTTAAGGATCTTATAAATCAATTAATGCCCTATTTTTTAAAAAGTTTATTGAGATATAATTGCCCCACTGTTTTTTTTTTAAAGATTTATATTTATGCATATAAGAGCCGGGGTAGGTCAGAGGTGCGGGGGTAGGGTGGTAGTGAGAGGATTCACCAGAGACAGAGCGGGGAGCAGAACAGGCTGATCGACTGAAATCCACTGCTGAGGGGCGAGGCAGGAGAGGTCTGCACCATGTGGGTAGCTCCCTGGCCAGGGATCAAACTCATACTGTAGTGGCTGTGGACAGCTTCATAGTGCTGAGACTTTTAACCCCTTGGCCACCAGGGAGGCTCTTGCGCAGCTATTTTTAATGTTCTCTTTTACTCTCAGGTTTACTAGTTTGGATGAGAAATTTTTTTTACTTTAATTCCATTAATTTTGCAATTAAAATGGATGATAAATTATGTGGCCCTCTCTAGTTACAATGTTAACAAGGCCAAGATTCCCTAAAACTGGGATTATTTTGCCTGCCAGACTAGTTTATAGTCAAGTAGGCAACTTAGATGCTCAACAAAATTGTGAAATTAATTGGTTAATTTTGTCTGTGATAAGTGCACAGAAGTGAAATAATAACTATCCAAATGGGTGTTGGGAGTGAAGTTTAGTAATCTGTGAGCTCATTGGTCAAGGTAGATTTCAGAGGTATATATTATAGAGAATATGGAAGAAAGAAGTCATCCAAATGAACCCAAGATTTTGAGTTCCTGTGACTAGAAGTGTGATGGTACCATGAGTAGAAGAAAATAATGGGGAGGATGTTATTACAAAGTGAGAGGATCAGACTGGTGATTTGTTAAACACATTTTAATTTTTGAGCTACAGGCATAAATTTTGGAATATCTCCTTCATTGTGGTAATATGAAACTGAAACTTGGGAAATATAATTTAGGGCCCAAAGACACAGATTTTGGTGCAGTACACATAGAATTTAAGCTCTGGAAATAGATAACAATTCTAGTATCCTAGCAGAGCAGAAAGGTAAAGTACAGAACTTCAGGAAATGCCTATTGTAAATGAGTGGCTTTTGTTAAAAGACTTAGTGACAGGAAAAATGAGAACAAAGGTGTGAAGTGAACCAGAACCATATAGTGTCTTTCTTTGAAGGATTTCAAGAAAGAATTTCAAGGAGAGGCTTTTCAGAGGGATGCAATGCTATAGAAAGATTAAGGATTTTAATACACTAGACGGGTCCATTGAATTTAATAAGAGGTTATTCATAGCTGAGAGAACAGATCAAGTAGACCAGGATGAATTATAAAGGGTTAATAAATAAATGGTTTTAGAAAATAGAGAACATACAGAATAAAATAGAGTGTTTTTTAAGAAGTTTTTACGGAAAGCAAGGATTTAGACACATAGAAATTTTAGCATTGGCAACTAGTGTATATTTTAGGTAAAAGGCATCAGTCCATTAAATATATAAAGTAGTTTAATTATTAGAGTAACTTTATTGCCTGGAGGCATTAAGGGTTTGAGACCAAAGACATAAACAGAATGCTTAACTTTTTTAAAAAAACAATTTTTTATTTATTTATGCATACAAGAGCTGGGGGTGCAGTCCAGAGGTGTGGGGGTGAGAGCATTCATCAGAGAAAGAGTGGGGAGCAGAACAGGTGGATCTACTAAAATGCAATGCTGAGGGGAGAAATGGGCAAGACAGGAGAGGTCTGCTGTGCCATGTGGGTTAGCTCCCTGGCCGGGGATCAAACTCATGCTGCAGTGACTGGCAGTGGCTGCCAGTAGCTTGATAGCGCTGAGATTTTAACCCCTGCACCACCAGGGAGCCCCAGATTTCCCCACTTTTTTTCCTGGATTTGGCTTGTAGTATACTTTTGGTTTCGAGTAGTAGAATATAAGTGAATTTATTTCCTGAAAAAAAAAAAAAAAAAGTAGGTTGAAAAGAATCTGAAGATTGTTTTCTCATAGTTTTTTTTTTTTTTATTTAAAGATTTATTTATGCATACAAGAGCTGGGGTACAGGCCAGAGATGAGGGGGGTGAGAGGATTCACCAGAGACAGAGTGGGGCACAGAACAGTCAGATTGACTGAAGTACACTGCTGAGGGGAGCAGTGGGCGAGTCAGGAGAGGTCTGCTGTGCCATGTGGGTAGCTCCCTGGCTGGCCGGGGACCGAACTTGTGCTGCAGAGGCTGCAGATTGCTTCATAGTGTGGTGCTTAACCCCTTGCGCCACCAGGGAGGCCCCTGTTTTCTTATGGTTAATATAAATAATACTAACACTCATACTCTGCTATATGGTTTGAGCTGGTTGGTAAGGAAAGTCATCTAGTTAAATTTTAGTGAGAGCATCACAAAAATTCTGGGGATCTTAAAAAGAATGTATTGCTAGAAACATATGGTTACTCTATCTTTGTAACTTGGTTGTGCTGTCTAATATATTAAGTACCAGCATTTGGCACAGGAGAAATCTATATTTTTTAATTACTAGACAGGAATAACTATAATCTAGCAGGATTTTATATGGAGTGGGCAAGATTTTCATTTTGTTCACAGACACTTTGTCTATGTACATTTGTGTTAAGATATTCCCTGTTCATATGGATAACAGACTAATAAAAGTTAAGGGGAAAAAATGTTGATAGACTTAGTCTCCAAAGAGGTTTTTGAACCTGTGCTTCCCGTTTACAATTTTTATTGAGATTTGGAAATTTTGAAGTAGATTATATTCATTGCCTGCAGTATTGTTATCATTTTGTTTTGTGGGGAATAAATGAAATGCTTAAATTTGAAAAGTTTAAAGTTTCTTTTAGAATAAACTTCTTATGCTTAGGAATCGCATGAATAAATTGTATAAGTTTAAACTCCCCTTCTAGGTTTTATTAGTTCCTCTTCCTCGACTTCTTTGTTTCTGCTTCAGGGTACTTTAATATGTGCTGGATGTTTTCGCAGTTAGAAAAAATGTCCATAAAGATTATATTGTTGAGTGGCTACTGTTTCTGACTCTTTGATAACGTGTTGTTTGCTTTTACTCAGAAAATAACTGGTCAGATTGTCATATAGTCTGCCATAAACAGTAGGGATATTGTGAAAGAAATTCTGGCTATCTGTGTAGCATGACCTTTCAAAATTGTTTTCTTTGCTGCAAGCATCTCACTTAGCCTTTGATTGCCACATGACAGAGGAACTAGTATATAAAGGGCAACATAAATGGCTTCCTTGTTGATCTCAATAGTTTTTCAATGTGAGAACATGCTAAACACAGTCATATGTTATTAGATATCTTTGTTTTGTTTTATATGAAATATTAACCATGCATAATACAGAGTACCTTGTACATTGTAAGTATACTATTGTAAAATTTATAATTAAAATTTATGTAGAAAATAATTTGTTACTTGAAAAAGAATCTAAATTTTACATTCAAGGTTTTTTTTTAAGATTTATTTTTATTTATTTATGCATACAAGAACTAGGGTATAGGTCAGAGGTGGGGGGTGGGGGTGAGCATTTCATCAGAGACAGAGCAGGGAGCAGGACAGGCAGACTGACCAAAATACACTGCTGAGGGGAGCAGCGGGCAAGAGAGGAGAGGTCTGCTGAGTCATGTGGGTCAGCTCCCGGGCTGGGGATCGAACTCATGTCGCAGTGGCTGGCGATAGCTTGATAGCACTGAGACTTTAACCTCTGTGCCACCAGGGAGGCCCCATTCAAGGTTTTAAGCATTATTGTTGATAATGCTAGTGGAGATTATTACATTACCATCCATGACTATAAATCCTTTCTTAAAATTTTTTTTGGGCCTCCCCGGTGGCGCAGCGGTTGAGCGCTGGGTTGCGAAGCTGCCCGCAGCCTCTGCGGCGCCGGTTCGATCCCCGGCTGCTCCCCGGCCACCAGAGGAGGGTCCCACATGGCGCGCAGACCCCTCCTGCCGCCCGCTGCTCCCCTCAGCAGTGTACTTCGGTCCTTCTGCCTGCTCTGCTCCCCGCTCTGGCTCTGGTGAATTCTCTCACCCTCCCGCGCTTCTGACTGTACCCAGTGCAAGTATAAACAAAAACAAACAAACAAATAAATAAATAAATAAAACATGCCTCTATTTAAAAAAAAAAAATTTTTTTTTAAAGATTTATTTATTTATGCACACAAGAACTGGGGTATGGGCCAGAGGTGTCGGGCATGAGAGGATACCCCAGAGACAGAGTGGGGAACAGAACAGGCAGATTGACTGAAATGCACTGCTGAGGGTAGCAGCAGGTGAGTCAGGAGAGGTCTGCTGCATCATGTGGGTAGCTCCCAGGCCAGGGATTGAACTCGTGCTTCAGTAGCTGCTGATAACTTCATAGGTTGCATCTTAACCCCTTGTGCCACCAGGGAGGCCCGATTATTACTTTTTTTTTTTCCTAAAGATTTATTTATTGATTGATTTATACATACATACATACAAGCACTGGGTACAGTCAGAAGCGCGGGAGGGTGAGAGAATTCACCAGAGCCAGAGCGGGGAGCAGAGCAGGCAGAAGGACCAAAGTACACTGCTGAGGGGAGCAGCGGGCGGCAGGAGAGGTCTGCGCGCCATGAGGGACCCTCCTCTGGTGGCCGGGGAGCAGCCGGGGATCGAACCGGCGCAGCAGAGGCTGCGGGCAGCTTCGCAACCCAGCGCTCAACCACTGCGCCACTGGGGAGGCCCCCGATTATTACTTTTAATTAGAAGTTTTTATCAGGCAGAAATCAGCATCTATAAAAACAACTATGCCTTTCTTTTATGATTCTTATAATTGTACACCTTATTTCCCATATCTTTGTTATGTTTAATAGTACTAAATTCTCCTAAGATTATGGAACTTAATTATGACACAAATGGTACATATATGGTCGCAGTTCTGTTAGTACAGTAGTATTTTTGTTTGAGTGGTCTAATTTAAGGTTTTAACTTTGCTAATAACTGAAGAATTTGTATACAGGAAGAAAATACATGAAAATACCCTTGAGAAAAATATATTTAAGAACATGTGTGTGTATGCACATTTTAAAAAAATAAACAAATGAATTAACTTTTGGCTGTAGTAGTTGCATAATTCTCTCTCTTAGTCTAATAGATATGATCTAGTTATCTATTGCTGTAACAAAGCACACGAAAACATAGTACTATAAAACATTCATTTTGTTATGCCCTTTTTCTGGTCCATGGTGTCTCGGTCTCATGTGGAGAAACTCAAACTCTGAGGGCTGGAGTCATGAGACCTCCTTGCTTGAAGTCTGATCATTAGTTTTGGCAGTCAGTGGGGGTGCTCAAAACATGCGTATATAACTCTTAGAGTTAGCATTTCATTAAGAATTGTTTTAATAGAGAGTAAATACAAGCTACTTGTTTCTTAAACCTGGGTCTGGAAACTAGCTCAACGTTATCTCTGCTCTAACCAAGGGAGGGAACATATTTGTATTCTCCAGAAGAATATAAAAGAATATTTGGGGAGGGGGTGATTAGGAGAATGTACAGCCTGTTTTAAAATCACTCCAGTTCATTAGGCAGAACTACATATCATGTAATTCCAAGTTTTTTGGAACTATTTTTTGTTACTCTGTTATAGATTATTAGATTTCTTAGAGCTTTCTGTAATTGTTGATGTATTAGCCAATACAAAATCCAGGACTAGAGGACTTGACTGGTGAATTCTATCAAACATTTAAGAAGAATACCAATCCTGGGGTCTTCCTGGTGGTGCAGGGGTTAAGTCTCATTTCTGTCACTACTAAGGCCTGAGTTCGATTCCCCACCAGGGAGGTGACCCACATGGTGCAGCATAGATCTCCTGCCTCGCCTACTGTTCCTCAGCAGTGTATTTCATTTTTTTTTTAAATTTTTTTTAGATTTATTTTTTATTTTATACAAGAACCGGGGTACAGGCCAGATATGTGGGAGGGTGAAGGATTCACCAGAGACAGAGCGGGGAACAGAACAGACGGACGGACTGAAATACACTGCTGAGGGAACAGCGGGCGAGGCAGGAGAAGTCTGCCACGCCATGTGGGACCCTTGCCGGCTGGCCGGGATCGAACTGGCGCTGCAGAGGCTGTGGACAGCTTCACAGTGTGGCGCTCAACTGCCTGTGCCACCAGGAGGCCCAGAGGATCTGCCTGTTCTGCTCCTTACTCTGTCTCTGGTGTATCCTCTCATCCACCTGCAATTCTGGCCTACACCCCAGTTCTTGCATACATAAATAATTAAAAAAATCTTTTAAAAAAAAAAAAGAAGGGTCTCCCTAGTGGTGCAGGGGGTTAAGATACAGCACTGTGAAGCTATCCGCGGCCACTGCAGCACAAGTTCGATCCCTTTTCAGCCAGGGAACTACCCATATGGCGCAGCAGACCTCTCCTGTCTCACCCGCTGCTCCCCTTAGCAGTGTATTTCAGTCTGTTCTGAAATACACTGCCTGTTCTGCTTCCCACTCTGTCTCTGGTGAATCCTCTCACCCCCCACGCCTCTCGCTGTACTCCAGTTCTTGTATGCATAAATAAATAAATCTTTGTTTTAAAAAAAGAAAAATACTATAACCCTTTAAGGGAGGCAAAATCCAAAAAAAAAAGTATACCAATCCTTAAATTCTTTCCAAAAACCTATTTTATGAGGCCAGCATTACCCTGATAACCAAAACCAAACAAGGATGCTACAGATAGA
Source organism: Talpa occidentalis (assembly GCF_014898055.3). Lineage (NCBI taxonomy): Eukaryota > Metazoa > Chordata > Mammalia > Eulipotyphla > Talpidae > Talpa > Talpa occidentalis. The sequence goes on from NW_023604295.1 coordinate 98,709,329, forward strand.
AAAATTACAGCCCAATATCCCTCATAAACGTAGATGCAAGTATCCTCAACAAAATTTTAGCAAGCCAAATTCAATAATACATGGAAAGGATCATACATCATAATCAAGTAGGATGGGTCAACATCCACAAATCAGTCCATGTGATATATACATTAGCAAAATGAATGTAAAATTCATATGATCATCTTAATAGATGCAGTGAAAGCATTAGATGTAATCCAGCATCCTTTTATGATTAAAAACTCAAAACAAAATGGATATTGAGGGAATATATCTCAACAATAATAAAGGTTGTATATGACAACCCCACAGCTAACATCATACTCAACAGTGAAAACTTGAAAGCTTTTCCTCTGAGAGGGACAAGACAAGGATGCCTACTCTCACAAATTTTATTCAGGATAGTATTGGAAGCTGTAGTCAATTAAGAAAGAAAAAAGACATCCTAATTGGAAGGGAAGAAGTAAAACTCAGTATTTGAACATAACATAACATAGAAAACCCTAAAGACTGCTAACAATGAATTGTAAGAAAGAGAAATAAACAGTCCTACATACATTTGTATCAAAAGAATAAAATACACTGATCTCCATTTACTCAGTTTCACTTTTCATGATTTCAGTTAACTGAAGTCAACTGTGGTCTGAAATTAGTATGTACAATTTTGAGAGAGAGGCAACATTCACATAACTTTCATTTCAGCATATTGGTATAATTTCTCTACTTTGTTAATCTCATTGTTAATTTCTTACTGTGCCTAACTTTATCACAGGTATGTATTTATAGGGAAAAACATAGTGTTTATAAGATTTGATATGATCATTGGTTTCAGCCACACTTTGGGGATCTTGCAATGTATCCACTATGGGTAAGGTGTACTACTCTATCTAGGAATATATTTAACTAAGGAGGTGAAATACCTGTACCCTGAAAATGGTAAGCCATTGATGAGAAAATTGAAGAATATACAAATAAATGAAAATATGTTTAGTGTTCATGAGTTGAAAGTTAATACTTACAAAATGTCCATACTACCCAAAGCAATATATAGATTCATTGCAATCACTATCACATTTCCAAAGACATTTTTTTGAGAAATAGAGCAAACAGTCTTAAAATTTGTATGGAACCACAGAAGACCCTGAATAGTCAGAGCAGTCTTCAGAAAAGAGAACAAAGCTTGAAATATCAAGCACCCTGACTTTAAACTATATTACAAAGCTACAGTATTTAAAGCCAGTATAGGGCCTCCACTGGTGGCGCAGTGGTTGAGCACTGGGCTGCGAAGCTGCCTGCAGCCTCTGCAGTGCCGGTTTGATCCCTGGCCGCCGGCGAGGGTCCCACATAGCACAACAGACCTCTTCTGCCGCGCCCGCTGCTCCCCTCAGCAGTGTGTTTTGTCAGCCTGCCTGTTCTGTTCCCTGCTCTGTCTCTGGTGAATTCTCTCACCCTCCCATGCTTCTCACTGTACCCAGTGCTTGTATAAATAAATAAATAAATCTTAAAAAAAAAAAAAAGCCAGTATAATGTTGGCATGAAGACAGATACACAGATAATTGGAACACAATAGAGAGCACAGAAATAAGCTCATGCATATGTGTTTAATTAAATTATGACAAAGGAGCCAAGACTATACAGTGCAGAAAGGAGAGTCTCTTCTTTAAGTGGTGTTGGGAAAATTAAATAGCTATATTCTTTTTTTTTTTTTTTTTAAGATTTATTTATGCATACAAGAACTAGGGCACAGGCCAGTGGTGTTGGGGGGACAGATTTGAGAGGATTCACCAGAGACAGATTGGGGGACAGAATAGGTGGATTGACTGAAATACACTGCTGAGGGGAGCAGCGGTTGAGACAGGAGAGGTCTGCTGCACCATGTGTTAGCTCCCTGGCCAGAGATCGAACTCATGCTACAGTGGCTGCATAGTTCTGAGACTTAACCGCTTGTACCACCAGGGAGGCCCATAGCTATATTCTGAACAGTGAAAGTAGGCCACTGTCTTACACCATACACAAAAATCAACTCAAAATGGATCGACTCAAACATAGACCTAAAATTATAAAACTCCTAGAAGAAATTATAGAGAGTAAGCTGCTGCTTTTTAAAAAAAAATTATTTATTTATGCATATAAGAACGGGTACAGGCCAGAGGTGTGGAGGGTGAGAGGATTCACAGATAGAGAGTGGGAAACAGAACAGGCAGACTGACTGAAATGCACTGCTGAGGGGATCAGCGGGCAAGACAGGAGAGGTCTGCTGCACCCTGTGGATAATTCAGGGATCCAACTTGTTCTGCAGAGGCTGTGGATAGCTTCACAGTGCTGTGCTTAACCCCTTGCATCACTAGGGAGGCCTGACATTAAGCTTTTTGACGTTGATCTTGGAGATGATATTTTGAATTTGCCACTGAAAACACAGGCAACAAAGCAAAAACAAGTGGGACTACATCAATCTAAAAAACATGCATAACAAAGAACACCATCAACAACATGAAAATACATCCCTACCTAATGGGAGGACACACCGATATTTACAAATCATGTATCTAATAAAGGGATCTTATCTAAAGTATATAAAAAACTCTTAGCACTTGAGTGAAAAATTAAAAGTTAAAAAATGGGCAGAGGTTCTGAATAGACATTTTCCCAAAGAAGACATACAGTGCTCCAACAGATATATGTAAAGGTGTTCAAATCAATAACCATCAGGGAAATGCAGATCAAAACCACAGTAAGATATCACCTCACACTTGTTAGACTGACTACTATGAAAATCACAAAGTACTGGCAAGGATTTAAGAAAAAAGAGCCCTGAAGCACTGTGGGTGAGAATGTAAAATGTTTTCCACACTGGAAAACAGTAAGGTAGTTCCTCAAACAAAAATAGAACTACCATGTGATCCAGCATCTTTACTTATGGATATTTATCTGAAGAAAACAAAAGGGTTAACTTGACAAGATATATAATTAAATGTGATACATATGTAATAACTAGGTTGTTACTCAGCCATAAAAGTGAATTAAATCTTGGCATCTGAATATCATGGGTGAACCTCAAGTACATTATTCTAAGTGAAGGACATCAGATAGAAAAAAGACAGATTCCTTATCTCACTTGATATGTGGACTCTAAACAGCAAAACCCCACAAAACCCCAAACTCATAGGTACAGAGGCCAGATTAGTGGTTTCCAGAGACTGAGAGGTGGTAGACAAAAAGAGTAAAGAGGGGTGAAAAGGTGGAAAATACAGCCATAAAATAAATCACGAAGATGTAAAATGCAGCATGACTGCTATAATTAATAGTACTGTATTGTGTATTTGTAAGTTGCTGAGTAGATCTTAAAGATTTTAATCTTGAGAAAATAGTAACATTTTAAAATGTTTTATTTGAGGTTTTTAGAACAAATTGAAATTTCTGGATTAATTATAGGGCAATTTTAGAAATTAAATACAGCACAGTATTCAAAAGCCAAGTTTGAAACATAAATAGACCAAGATTTCGGATCTGTTGGGAACCTACACATAATGACTATTGATGAAGTACTATACTCTGAACCATGTAATTCCTAGTATTTGTTCTTTTGTGTCCAGGTTATAATAGGCTGGGTGATTGACAACAAGGGTTTTCATGACAACATTACTGTGGGGTTCCCTCACCTTTTTCTAGGAGACATGTCCTGATCCCTGGATACTTCCTTCAGGCAGGTACTCCATACTTCCCTTTCCCAATATTTCATCCTTATGTCTTGAGGTTGAAGCTTTGTGGGGTTTGTGGTGGAAAACACTGCAGCCATCCATGTCAGCCTCCACTATTTTTCTCTTAATTCCTTACAGCAGTCTAAGAAGGAGCACCATCTAAATGAAATAGATTAGACATACCTCCCACTTATCTCCCTCAGTGGACTGAAGTGCTTTGCTACAGAGCTGCAAACCGCTCCAGTGTTTTGTTTTTATAATCCCCTGGCCCCCAATCAAGTGTGTGATGTGGTATCTGAAACAGAGTGAGTACTTAATAAATATTTATTACTTGAAGTCCAATCATTTCTCCCCCTTTTTGTCCTCTCTTGATCCAGGCCTAGCTCTGAGAGGATACTATTGGCTTGCCTCTCCTGGCTTATTGCATCCTCTAGACAGAATAAGCAGTAAAAGGAGAGTTGACACCAACTATTTTTCCTAGATATCCTTTTTTTAAAAAATGTAATCCCTGTTTACTGTCAGTAGTGAAGTGAAAGCTACACACAGAAGCATTTTGTCATTCATGGCTAGATAGCTTAGGAAAATTGGTCTCTAAGGAAAAGCTTTAAAACAGTCAAACAAATACTTGGATCTACCAAACTTAAACTGGCATGCAAAGGAGTCATCCTGAAATAGCTTGGGAGAAATGCCAGCTCTTTAGGATGCTCTTTTGATTTTTATGTATTGTGACTTATTTTAAAAATGACAGCAGACAGAAATAACTAAAAGGTTCAGAGCTTGGAATAGTACTTTTTCTACAGCTGTAAGCTATTTAAAATTCTTCTCATGTTACTGTTTGCCATCCAGATGGGCTTTCTGGCACTGGTTCAGTTCCTAGATGTGAGGCTGTTGGTTAGTTACTCACCAGCATCACCACACACTTGTACAATTTGGCTCATGACTCACCCTCACGCCACTTACATGTGGGTACCCTTTGCTATATAGTCATTTCTGATTGTCATGATGTCACTTATTATAAACAACTACCAGAATTCATTTGATATCATTTCTGGGGTAAAGATCTGTTGACATTCAAAAGAATACCCCAGTTAGTCAATTGGTTCCATTGCCAGTAGAGTGAGAAACAGGAGTAATCTAGACGTTGAAACATTTGCCTAAAATATGTATCTGGATGATAGGTGAAAAAGTGCTTCCAGTGAGCCAAAGTTATTTGCTTCACTCCTATATTATTACCTAAAATGATTTAAAAACAAAAAAGAGCTTACCATAGAAGTCATTTGAGGTGATAGGTGAGGGAGAAGATTGCTATCTGGAAGGAACACCAGAGGAATCTTGTGCTGCTGAGTGTTTTATTTCTTGACCTGGGTGGTGGTTTGCTTATAATAGGTGTTTGCTTTACATTAATTCATTGAATACTTATTTTGTTTATATACTATTTCAAACAATAGAAATCTTTTAAAACATTTTGCCTATCATGAAGGAGAATTTCCTTGGTTTTATCATCAGAGGATAGAGAAGTTCCCCGTGCTTTGTATGAAATATTGGTAGTAAGTCTTTGTCCTATGAATTTATTCATTTATTATTAATTAATTTTTAAATATTTCTTTATTTATGCATACAAGAACTGGGGTTCAGGCCGGAGGTGTGGAGGGTGAGAGGATTCACCAGTGGCAGAGTGGGGAACAGAACAGGCAGATTGACTGAAATACACTGCTGAGGGTAGCAGCAGGCGAGTCAGGAGAGGTCTGCTGCGCCATGTGTATTGCTCCCTGGCTGGGGATGGAACTGTGCTGCAGCATTTGCAGACAGCTTCATAGTGCTGATACTTAACCCCTTGAGCCACCAGGGAGGCCCTCTGTCCTATGAATTTAATCTATTTATTAAAGTAATCATTTTTATCTGAAACATAGTATTGGTCAATCAGCCAAAGAAATATAGTAAACAATTAGTTTTCATGCCTAAAAAACTATACATTTCAATTTTGGGATGAGAAGGAACAGGGTGCAGGGAGAACATAGTGGAAATAAATGTCCAACTGGAGAAATTTCTTTCTTATTGATAAGTATTACTGAACAATTTGATTAGAAGAGAGGACAGATCAAAAAACAAGAACACTAATTAGCATTACTTAAATTTGCATTACTTAAGTTTTTTTATTAGCCCATTTGGTCTGAGGAAATAATACCAATAATGTCCTTGTTCCCCACTGTAATAATGCTTTTGTTTGACAATAATCACTTTTTAAAATTGTTGGGAATGTGGAAGTTATTTAACATTCTGTAATGTTTTCTAAGTATTTTTTTTTTAAGAATTTATTTCTGCATATAAGTACTGGGATGTAGGGTAGTAGTGTGGGGGGCTGGTGAGCGGATTGGCCAGAGACAGAGTGGGGAGCAGGACAGGTGGATTTACTAAAATACACTGCTAAGGGGAGCAGCCGTGCTGAGACAGGAGAGATCTGCTGCACCATATGTGGGTTAGCTCCCTGGTCAGGGATCAAACTCAGGTGGAGTGGTGATAGCGTTGACTTAACCCCTAGGCCACCAGGGAGGCCCCTCAGTAATTTTTTGTAATTAAAAAGTTATAGAGCCTAAGGTGAGCAAGCAAATCGCTGCTCAGAATTCTAACATTTTCATGCAATGAAAAATGAAATGACTATTAGTGTTTAGGTGGAATGATCTGTAACTAATAAATTATGCTCATGCACATACAGAAATACCAGATTTCAGTAAATACAAATGTTCAATTTTATAGACTAAGACTAAAACGTTCCTAATTTAATTTTATTGATGGATATCATGTATGTACATTCACTGATATAGTAGCAATACAAATTGGTAAAACCTTGCTAGGGAGTATCTTTGTAGATAGTTCAGCAGTATGTATAGAGAACCTTAAAGGAATATGAACTAGTGATTCCAACCTTGTTGGATCCAAATCCCTTTTTAGGAGCTTGTTTGGTAATGCTTGTTTTCCAATATTGATAGAAATTTATAGATAATCTGCCTACATGTATAATAAGAAAAATATAATGCTTTTACTGTAATATGAAGTAAGGTCTTTTATGGTTAAAAAAATAGTGTATAATAGTACATAAATACACAGGCACAACTGGTAGACAGATGCTTATACCTATATTTAGATCACTGTGACACTTGACTACAGGTAAATAGTGGCAGTGATATCGTGTTGGCAACTTAAAAACCGTGAGTAGTAGATACAGCTGCAACTTTAGATTCTATGTCATGGCTCACATGACATAAATAATTTTTTATTTAAACTAAATAAAAAATCCTTACTCTGGTTGCATGGGTTTCATTCTAAAAAAGAACAAAAAGTCGGGCCTCTCCGGTGGTGCAACGGTTGAGTGCTGGGTTGCGAAGCTGCGGGCAGCCTCTGCAGTGCCTGTTTCTTCCCCAGCTGCTGGCGAGGGCCCCACATGGCACGCAGACCTCTCCTGCTGCATGCTGCTCCCCTCTGCAGTGTACTTTGTCTGTCTGCTTATTCTGCTCCCTGCTCTGGCTCTGGTGAATTCTCTCACCCTCCCCTGCCTCTGACAGTACCCAGTGCTGTATAAATAAATAAATAAATCTTTGGGGGAAAAAAAAAAAAAAAAAGAACAAAAAGTCGTTGAGCACTTCTTCCTCAGGTAATTCCTTTCACACCAGCAATCAAGGCTGTGATTGTTTGCTGTGATAGGAGGCAAAGCTTTCATTGGAAAGAAGCATCTTATTTGTAAATTAAATATTAGTAATCAATTATTGAGTGCTTTATATGTTTAGTGCTATACAGGGTGCTTTTCTGTATGTGCTATTTTACTAATTTTTACACTAGCTTGGGAAGGTACATATTATTTATTCTTGTTCCTAAGTTACGAAACTGAAGGTCAGAAAGGTCAAGTATGTCATCAAAAATTATACAGTCAAAGATGTGCAACAGAATATGTAGGCAGACCATATTATCTATGACCTTATGTGTTTCAATAGTAGAATCTCTGTGGATCTGCTTCAATATTGATAAACCTTATACTAAGAAGAATAGAATGAAAAGATTAATGATTATGAAATCAGACCTTATTTTTTTTTAGGAAAGATAGGCTTTATTGTTTCTAAATATAGGATGATTTGGGGGAACATGTCTTTTTTTTTTTTTAAAGATTTATTTTTATTTATTTATACAAGCACTGGGTACAGTCAGAAGCACGAGAGGTTGAGAGAATTCACCAGAGCCAGAGTGGGGAGCAGCGGGTGGCAGGAGAGGTCTGCACGCCATGTGGGACTCTCCTGTGGTGGCCGGGGAGCAGCTGGGGATCGAACTGGTGTTGCAGAGGCTGCCGGCAGCTTCGCAACCCAGTGCTTAACTGCTGTGCCACCGGGGAGGCCCCGAACATGTCTTTTAAGATGCAAAGGAAGTGGTCTATTTTTTTGTAGGGAAACTTCAGTAACAGTATGCATTTGATTTAAATTTGTATTATACTATTTTTATATATATTCTTTTGTCTTTCGGATATTTAATATGACGAGTGCCAGCTCTTTGTATATGATAGACTGCTTTTGTGGAGATATTTTAAAAATAGACAGGAATTCTTTAAGCAAAACAGAAATTAGTTTTGTGTGGTAGATTTGATAGAAGTCATTTTTGTATATTAAGTGTATGTGCTATGGTTTTTTTTTTTTGTGTGTGTGTGTGTGGGGGACCCTCGCTGGCGGCCAGGGAATGAACTGGCGCTGCAGAGGCTGCGGGCCGCAGCCTCACAGCCCAGTGCTCAACCACTGGGGCACCAGGGGAGGCCCTATGTGCTATGGTTTTTATAAATTGCTCTGCATTCATGACATTGAAATAAATCTGGTTTTCAATAAATAAACTTGTTTTATAGAAGCATACTAAGTATTTATAAAAGTATTATAGTTAGGTGAAATACTGAAAAAATAAATCTGTAGTTTAGAAATACTAATTAACAGAAACACTTAGAACAGGTAACCTAACTGTAGCCTGAGTCCTTCCATTCAGAGTATCCTGGGGGAAAAAAAAACAACTTTAAATATTTATTTATTTATATATAAATACATGTAAGTATATTTTATATAAATATATAAAGAAATATATTTATGCAAATAAAAACACTGAAAAAATTTATTCGTACTATAGTCATGTATTTCCTTCCGTCCTTAATTTCTATATATTTGGTTACATTCATTTTTTTTTCTCTTTTTAAAGTACACAGAATTCTAATTTTACTTTCAGTACTGCTTTATATTTTGCTCTTTTCATATCATACACAAACATTTCTATAGTACTGTACATCCTCAACAAACTTTAGTTTAAATGGCTGCTTAATACATAATCAAGTAGCTATATCATTGTTTAGGTGTTTCTTCATTTTTGAACAGTTTATTTGCATATTTTCATATTTGTATATTTTGTTTTGTGCACAAATATTTATCTGTTCAAGTTTTTAAATATATAGAATTTAAATTTTCAAATTGCTTACTGGGCTAGTAGTTATAAAAATTTTCAAAACTGCATATTTCCAAATTATATAACATACCACAGGAAAGAAATAAATACCAGGTAAGTATTATTGTATTTAAATTTACAAAAACTCCCTTTTAATTTCTTAAAATTTTTTCCATGATTTTCCAAAGTATTTTTGATTGAACTTGTTCAGCTCATCTATATAACAAGTTTATGTTGATTTTGTTTATATGTAAAATCCAGTGATTCTCCTGGCATTTGGCTAGGGAAGCTGAGAACATTTAAAACCCTTTCCTTTCTTTTTACCAGTGAACAATTGACAGGATATGGTTTTGTAATTACAGATGTGAGCATTTAGTTGAGCTAATCAGCAAGGCTGAGGTTTTGTGCTCTCTGATATCTTCCTCAAAAGTTTTTTCATAGTTCCTTCATGCTTGTCCTCAGCCTTTGGTCATTTGTTTGGATGCTCAAACAAAAGAGTGACACAAGACTGGATTTTGCTGGGCTAACTGGGTAACTAACTCTATAAAGAACACTTAGTTTAAAGAAAAAAAAAAGACAAAAAAGGGGGGGAAATTAAAGAAAATAAATGAGTAAACTATAATAATTTCTTGGGAAACAAAGTCTGACTTTTACTCCTGGCTCTGGGACATCATAAATGATTTATTTAATCTCTGAGCCTTAGTTTTCTTACCTTTAAAATTGGGGGAAAGGGGAGCATGTAACCCCCAAGTTACTTCTCAGGCTGGACTCTCTTTTGTGGTACTTTTGTTAAGTTAAGGGTGACCAAGGGAAATAGGATCCAAAATATATTTTCTTTTTAATTTTGTAGCAATAATTTTATGTTCTTCAAAAGTATCATTACAAAAGATTTATCACCTCATTTGTTTAGCATTCATACCAGTTTTAGGTCTTGCAGAAGTCATCTTAACTGCAGATTTTGTATGATGCCCCCTGTCTCAATTCCACCTTAAAGTATGCATGAAGATCTGAAGAACTTCAAGTTAGCCTGTTTTAGTTAAACCACCTTATTTGTAACTTTGTTTCATAAGGATCTTGAAAACTAGGAGCCAGTTATCCTGACTACATTCCTCTGATCAGTTAAGGGACTTTTATTTCCTTCACGTAAAGCTTCTTTTATGCTTTAAGAGTTAGCAAACACAAGAACCAAGCAAACACAATAGCAAACACAAGAACCAAGCAAACACAAAACCAAATACAAGAACCACCATTGACTGTGAAGAGTAGAAATGTATGCTAAGTTAAGTCATTGTAGTGACAATATGACCACAGCAGGTTTTATGATCCAAGCAGACTGGGGTAAAAGAGTCCTGGAGCCCTCCATGGCTTTCTCATGCTTTTATTGAGCTTTACATGCATTGCAGCAACGACCTACACAGCAGGCAGGGATGTTAGGGGGGTAGGAGGCCTACAAGCCCGCGCCGCGCCCCCCCCCCCCCAGCAAGTCTTCACACTGGACTTCTCTGGCCTTCTTTCTCTCCTCTCTCTTGCTTCTGCTTCTCTCAGGTGACTGCCTCAATATTCCTCCCATGGCCCACAGAAGTAAACAAGTCAGTTAGCAACAATGTAACAACTGCAAGTGCCCCATCAGGCAGGGCAAACCTAATGGTGGGAGGGCAGAAAAGCCTGAAAAATCATTTACCGTACAATCCACCCCATCAGGGTTTTCTGCCATACTATATATACACAATTTTCCCTTAACAGACATAAACAATGCAGCCATGGCCCACACAAGAAAATGCAACTGAATAATGAAACAATACAACATAACAATTAATTCCAGTCAGGGCACCAACCTAGTAGCAAAAGATAATTATTGGCACTAGCAGATGATCCACCACTTCTGCTGCTGAAGACACTGCTCATATGAGGAAGGGGAACCATCCAGCTGTGGTGTTGGCCATAAGGCACACACAGCATCCACCCCCAGGATGCACTCACTCTTGGATTGGCGAGTCTGTACTTTGGGGGTAATCACCCAATCCTCAGGGTTTTCTGTCTACAGTCACTCCAACACTGAGCTGTCATTGCCACCAATGCGACACGCAGACCCCTGCACTCAGGTCAACCTATTGCACAAGCATATGAGTCGGGGATCTGTAGATACAAGCTCCACATGTGGCCTCTCCTGGGTCTCCTCTTTGGCTGTGGGCTCCACCACAGGTCATGTTCCCCACCCGTCCCCCAAGGACATGTTCCTCAGCTCCTCACCCTCACTCAAAAGTGAGCTGGGCATCACCCACAGGTGATTTTAAGGGACTTGCTGGCCTTCTTTAGCATATTTAGGTTGCTTAACAGCCACTCAGGGCTTCCCAATCTTAGCACCAGCTTTTGCCTTTCTAAGTTGGCTTTTTTCCTCTGCCTGACTGCTGGGCAGTATACAGGCTGCTTTTGGCCATCAAGGCCCACTGGCCACCCCCAGATTCTCATCTCCTGGGGTGTACAAACCATACCATCCTCCCCCAGGGTCCCCAAAACAAAACATTACCCTGCCAAAGTTCCTCCAACTTCTGGTGGGATTGTAAGTCCAGTCCATCAGTCTTTTCCTACATCAGCACTGGCAAGCTCCGAATCGTGGTCCGTCCTTCCCTGATGATTCTGCTGCCTCAGGGGTCATTGACTGGTCCTCTCGGGTGGTCTGCTCCTCCACTCGAGGTCTCGTCCTGAAGCTCCTGGACCTTGTTCACCTCTTGTGCTCCTGCAGCATCTTCAGCTCTTCCCACAGCTCCTGGACTCTGGTTATCACCTGTGCTGCCATGGCACGTCCAGCATTGTCACAGGCAAACACAGTCTGCTACGCTTCAGTCCCTCTTGACATCTTTGGAAGGCTCCATACTTGTCTGCATTGGAACATCGTGCCGACTACGCCAATTGTAGGGGCAGGATGGCCACTGAGCAGGTTTTCTGATCTGGCAGACGGGTAAAGGAGAGTCTTGGAGACCTCGGTGCCTTTCTCAGGCTTTTATTTAGCTTTACATGCATTGCAGCAACCAGCTACATGGCAGGCAGGGGTGTTGGGGGGGCAGGAGACTGGCAGGCCTCCAAGCCCCCCTAGCAAGTCTTCACACTGGGCTTCTCTGGCCTTCTTTCTCTTCTCTCTCCTGCCTCTCTCTCGCTTTTGCTTCTTTCAGTGACTACCTCAATACTCCTCTCATGGCCCACAGAAGTAAACAAGTCAGTTAGCAACAATGTAACAACTGCAGGTACCCCATCAGGCAGGGCAAACCTAATGATGGGAGGGCAGAAAGCCTGAATGATGGGAGGGCAGAAACCCACCATGTGGGTTTCTCCCTGGCCAGCTGGGGATTGAACTCCTGCTGAAGAGGCTGTGGATTGCTTCATAATGCAGTGCTTAACCCCTTGTGCCACCAGGGAGGCCCACAAAGTATTTTTTTTTAAATAAATTTTATTTTTATATTCCCCATACAATTGCAGCCCCCTTATTTTGACCCCAGTCCCTTCCCTCCCCGCCCCCCACCCCCCATACAGTGTGTCTGGTTCATATTTTTTGGTTGATTTTGATTTTCACTTTCTTATGGTTATTCATTTTCCTGGTCCCTTATTTAAGTTTTCTAGATTCCTGCTATGAGTGAGACCATCCAGTATTTTTCTTTTTCTTTCTGGCTTATTTCATTGAGCATGATCCCTTCCAGCGCCATCCATGTTGCTGCAAATTGCATGTGTTTATCTTTTTTGAATGCTGAGTAATATTCCATGGTGTATATGTACCACATCTTCTTGATCCAGTCATCTATTTTTGGGCATTTGGGTTGTTTCCAAAGCTTAGCTATTGTAAACAGTGCTGCTATAAACATAGGGGTGCAGGTGCTCTTTGGAATTGATGTTTCTGTGTCCTTTGGGTAAATACCTAGGAGTGGAATTGCTGGATCATATGGAAGCTCTATGTTTAGTAGGTCCAGAAATCTCCACACAGCTCTCCATAGTGGTTGGGCCAGTTTGCACTCCCACCAACAGTGCAGGAGAGTTCCTTTTTCTCCACAACCTCACCAACATTTGTTGTTGCTAGTTTTTTTAATAGGTGCCATTCTCACTGGTGTAAGATGGTATCTCATGGTAGTTTTGATTTGCATTTCCCTGATGACAAGTGATGTTGAGCATTTTTTCATATGCCTGTTGGCCATTTGCATTTCCTCTTCAGAGAAGTTTCTTTTCAGCTCTTTTGCCCATTTTTTGACAGGATTATTTTCTTTGTTTTTGTTGAGTCTCATCAGCTCTTTGCAGATTTTTGTGATCAGTCCTTTATCATTAGTGTTGTGTGCAAAAATGTTCTCCCAGTCGGTGGGGTTTCTCTTGTTTTTGTTATTGTCTCTTTTGCTGTGCAGAGGCTCTTTAATTTGATATAATCCCAGCTGTTTATCTACCTTCACTATCACTGCTTCCACAAAGCATTTTTTTTAAAGGAAGCTTCAGGTTTTTTTTTTTTTTTTTTAAGATTTATTTATTTATGCATACAAGAACTGGGGAGTAGGCCAGAGGTGGAGGGGCAGTGAGAGAATTCACCAGAGACAGTGGGGAGCAGAACAGTTGGATGGACTGAAATACACTGCTGAGGGGAACAGCAGGCAAAACAGAAGTCTGCTGCGCCATGTGGGTTAGCTCCCTGGCCAGGCATCAAACTCATGCTGCAGTGGCTGGCGATATCTTGAGTGTGCTGAGAGTTAACTCTGAGCCACCCAGGAGACCCTACAAAGCATTTTATGTGTGATTTTTGTAATGATTTTGGAAGATAACAGATCTGGAAATTCTATAACACCAGTGACATATGTGATATTTGATCCTCAATACCTGAATTCGCCTGCATTTGTCGTTGGGATATCCATGGTGCTTCTGTTTATAGATGCAAATCTATTACTGATTCATTAAGCAGGAAATTGATTTTGTAGATCGGTGTGAGGTTTCCTTGGTAAGCAAAGAGCATGGTCACTGTAAAACGGAAGCATTAAACTATCCTTTATAGTATATTTTGAGATGGCACAAGAAAAATACTCAATGGTTGCAATTTACTTTGCCAGTTTTTAAATGTTTACGACATTTTTATTGTAAAATATAGCATTTTCCAGAAAAGAATGTAGAACTTAGTGAATTATTATGCAGTGAAATCCTGTATACTTTTTATCTCTATTAAAATTAATGGTTGTTCCTTGACTTCATGGGAGCTTCTCACTTTATCTAAAATTAAATAGAAAAGGGCCAAATTATAGGAATATCAGTCAAACATTAGTTGAAAACACATCATTTTTGAAAATAACCTATAGCAATACTGGTTTCATAACAAGTGGGGCCATAATATTGAAGTTATAGGTGAAATCTATGTTCCTCTTAATGTGATGGTAATTTATGGATTGGAGACAAGATGGTATTAGGCATAGCAGATCCATTGCAGCTGTTGATGCAGTCAGGATTCTGTGTGTTTGCTAATTATTTTAATATTTCCTTATAGAAAGCTACATCTATTACAGAATATAAAGTAAGCTTGTATAAAGCATTAGGTAGTTAGATTTGAATGATATTTCACTTTTTTAATTTAAGGACATCTGGATCTATCTGGCATTTTATCTATGTTATCGATAAAATAATACTTTTGCTTCATGTGAAGATGTCACTTCTTAAGCTAGACTCTGAAAAAAGGTTGAATATCCGGCCTCCCTGGTGGTGCAAGGGTTCAGACACAACCTATGAAGCTGTCCGCAGCCACTGCAGCTCGAGTTTGATCCCCGGCCAGGGAGCTACCCACATGGCGCAGCAGACCTTTCCTGTCTTGCCTGCTGCTCGCCTCAGCAGTGTATTTTGTCCGTCTGCCTGTTCTGGTCTTGGCTCTGTCTCTGGTGAATCCTCTTACCTCCCACACTTCTGGCTTGTACCCCAGCTCTTGTATGCGTAAATAAATAAATCTTTTAAAAAAAGGGTTGAATATCATTGTTAATTTTCTCCTTCTAAGCATGCTTTAAGTCATATTTTAACATTACCCAATATAATAGTTCTGTTAGTGACTTCCATAGAATTTGTCTCACTCATTTAGCCATAAGTAAAAATTATTGAAAGCCTATTGTATGCCAGGAATTGCAGATAAAGAACTGGAAATAATAGGAGGTTGGGGAGTTATCACTGAACAGTGAGCATTAATATAATATGCTTGTGCCTCTGAGTCAGATATATTGTAGTACCTGGATGCCCAGAGGAATATTAGGGAAGGATTTGAGTCTAGATGGATAAGAGTTGTTCAGGAGATACATAGATGAGGAAATTCTAGGGAGAGAGAATGCTGTGTTTGAGGTAGGAGGCAGGAGAATAGATGAGATATGCTGGCAAGTATTCAGTAGTTTAATGTGGCTGGATTCAAGATGGTATGTGCTTGAGTGTTGAAGGACAGACCAACAGAGGAGGGATGGTAGGGACCCACAAATTCATTTTTGTAATTCATGTTAGTCTTAACGCTTCATCAAAAAATTCTTAAATTTATGTATTTTTTTTAAAATCTAATAGCCCGGGGTTTAGAATTTTGTATCTGGGGAGTTGATGCGGTAGGGTAGTGAGGTACATTCAGTCTCTTTGAAAAGAATGTTACTATGGGTTTCATCAGGCCTCAGGAAGCCTCACCATTGCCAGCTGTCTGGTAAGGGTAAGATCTCAGTTTTTTTTATAATTTCATGCTCACATACTACTATTTTTTACTTTAGGTGATTTGGTTTCAGTTGTGAGAATCTTGCCAAAATCTATGCTAAATAAGCTAGGGACGTGACTCATGGCTGATGCTTCATAAACACTTCTTAATTTTTAGTGCTAGCTTTGTTTTTCCTCTCTGAGAGCTTTTGTTGACAACTCCTGATTCATATGTAGCACTTGCTGTGACTTGGTGTTTCAGAGCTTACTTTCCTGTGTTTGTCTTTGCATGGTGGTAGTTTAGTATAAGCACAATACGGTCTTTAAAATTTAATGTATATTTTCATTCAGCAAATTCTGCTTGAACATCTAATACTTGTAAGCTTGAGCCAACTACTAGTGGGTATGATCTCCGAAGACATGTGTGCAGTTTTCAGGATCAATGAATGTTGATGCCTTCCTTGTTCTTTTTTTTTTTTTTTTTTTTTTAAGATTTATTTATACAAGAACCAGGGTACAGGCCAGATGCGTGGGAGGGTGAGAGGATTCACCAGAGACAGAGCAGTTAACAGAACAGGCAGACAGACGGAAGACACTACCAAGCGGAGCAGCGAGCAAGGCAGGAGAGGTCTGCCTCACCATGTGGGTTGCTCTGTGGCCAGTGGGGATTGAAACGGTACTGCAGAGGCTGCAGACAGCTTCACAGCACTGCGCTTAACCACCTACACCACCAGGGAGGCCCGTTCATATATTTTTTTAAAGATTTATTTATGTATGTGTATAAGAATTGGGGTGTAGGCCAGAGGTGCTTGGGGTAAGAGGACTCACCAGAGACAGAGTGGGGAGCAGAACAGGCAGATCCACCGAAAAATACTGCTGAGGGGAGCAGCAGACAAGGCAAGAGAGGTCTGCTGTGCCGTGTGGGTAGCTCTCTGGCTGGGTACTGAGCCCATGAGGCAGTGGTTGGCAATAGCCTGATAGTGCTGTATCTCCAATCCCTGCACCACCAGGGAGGCCCCAGTCTTGTCCATATTTTTGAAAGTTTATCAGTTTAGTGTTCTTAGTGATATCTTCACACACTGTGGTAAAATACAGAACTTTAAAAGCATGGTGCATACCCTCAAGAAGCTTATAGTCAATATAATGTGGTTATTATAACTAGACTCACCATATTATTATGATTAAATATCTCTGATTTTTTTCCTAGAATTTTGATAATTATTATATGGAGTTTGGTACAGAGATCATCCTGTAGAGTTAGACCCAAATTCAAATCCTAGGCTTGCCATTTATTCACCATGAGAGCTAAGTCTCAGGTGCTTTTTCAAGGATTAGTAGTATTATCACAGAGTGGTAGTATGGATAAAATAAAGCAATGCTATGAAGAACCTAATAGAATGTTGACAACATAATAAGTCTTTAGTTATTTATTGTATTTTCCTATGACATTTTTTTAATTGTAGGAGTAGGGATAATAACATTTTTCCTAGTTCATTAAACAATTAGTAAGTGGACCATGTACTAATCACTTTTGTGGAAACAAAAGTAGGTGAAAGTACATAGTTCATAGTTCAAAAGAATTTAACATCAATTGAATTTAAAAAAAAAAAGAATTCTCAAAAAACATTTACATTCATAACCATGCTATGAGGTAGTTGTTCTCGTCACCATTTCAAAAATAAGAGAATTTAAAGTAAGGAGAAGAGGGCCTCTCTGGTGGCGCAGCGGGTTGAGCTGTCCGCAGCCTCTGCAGCGCGGGTTCAATTCCTGGCCTTCCAGGGTGAAACCCACATGGCGTGGTAGACCTCTCCTACCTCGCCCACTGCTCACTTCAGCAGTGTCTTCGGTCCATCTGCCTCTTCTGCTCCCAGCTCTGTCTCTGGTGAATTCTCTCACCCTCCTGTGACTCTGACTGTACCCCAGTTTTTGTATAAATAAATAAATCTTAAAAAAAAAATAAGGAGAAGATACATGATTTGCTGAAGGCCTTTTCAAAAAACGAGGCAGGTCTCAAAACTAAGCTGTTAGACTATGAGATCATGGTCTTTAATCACACTTTCAAAGTGTGGAAATAAGGCTCACACATCTGAAAGATTCAGAACATGTATGATAGTGTCAATGTGATGGATCTTATACCCATAAGAGGCAGGAGGAATCAATTAGTAAAGGTTAGCATGTTCAGTAAAGTAGCAGAGCTGCTATTTATCAGAGGTTACAGTGTGTCAGACTTATACTAGCTGCTTCAATCTTCATAGTGATTCCAAGAAGTACATTTATTATTTCCTTTTTAAAGATTTATTTATGTGTACAAAAGCTGGGTTGTAGGCCAGGGGAGCGGGGGATTCACCAGGAACAGAATGGGGAGCAGAACAGGCAGATTGACTGAAATACACTGCTGAGGGGAGCAGCGGCAAGGCAGGCGAGGTCTGCTGGGCCATGTGGGTTAGTTCCCTGCGGGGATTGAACTTGTGCTGCAGTGGCTGCTGATAGCTTCATAGTGGTGAGACTTAACCCCTTGTGCCACCAGGGAGGCACCATTATTTCCTTTTTTAGTTAATGGAGACTCAGGAAATTTAAGTGACTTAGCAAATTCAGATAGCCAGTAAATGATATAAATGGGATTTGATAAAACTTAATATTATATTGAACTATAATTGACAATATATTAAACTGTATATATTTGGAGTGTATAATTCAATACATTTTGACATATATACCACCTTTGAAACCATCATCTCAATCGAGATAATGAACATATCCCAAGAGTTTCCTCCTCTTTGCGTCCCCTTTTGCTAGTTCTTCCTGCCTTTTTTTACCCTTCTCCTACACAATGCAACCACTGATCTGTCACTCAAAACTGGATTATATTTTCTAGAATTTTATATAGTATCATGTAATAGCATATATAATAGTGCATATAATAGCATTATATATAGTGTGTACTCTTTTTGCTAGTTATTTCACTCAGCATAGTTATTTTGAGATTCATCCATACTGTTGTATGTGCCAGTAGTAGGTTTGGTTTGTTTTTGCTGTGAAGCATTCCATAGTAATATACCACAGTTTGTGTTTTTGTTTTTAAATCCATTCACTGTTTGTGAATCTATCAATTGCTTTTAGTTTTGACTAGTATATAAAGCTGCTATGAACAATTGTGTGTGCACTTTTGTGTGGATGTATTCCTTTTCTTTCTGGCATGTAAATAGCACCAGGGTGATTGGATTATATGATAGGTGTATGTTAACAACTGCCAAACTGTTCCCCAAAATTGTTGTACTATTTTATATTTATACCAGCAATGAATTAGAGTTTCAGTTCCTTGACATTCTTGCCAGCACTTGGTGTTATGATTGGTCTTTTCAATTTAGTAAATTCATAATATATGAAGGACTGGATACAAGTCCTTTATATGATTTGCAAGCATTTTTTTCCTAGTCTGTGCTTTCACTGTTTATATTAACAATGTCTTCTAAGATTTTTGTGTTCAGTTTTTCAATTTTTTATTTTATGAATTTTGTTTATTATGTCTTAGCTAAGAAATCTTTACCTGATCCACAGTCATGAGGTTTTTTTGCCTATGTTAATTTCTAGAGCTTTTAAATTGGGAGTTTACTCATTTTGAGTTCATTTTTATTTTTGTTGTGAGGTACAAATTGAGGCATATGTGTATCTATAGACATGGATATCTAGATATTCCAACACCATTTATTGGAAAGATTGTGCTTTTTCTTCTTGAATTGTCTTTTGCCTTTTTAAAAAAAGATTTATTAATTTATGCATACAAGAACTGGGGTACAGGCCAGAAGTTTGGGGGGGTGGTGAGAGGATTCACCAGAGAGAGAGTGGGTAACAGAACAGGAAGATCAACTGAAATACACTGCCAAGGGGAGCAGTGGGCGAGAGAGGAAAGGTCTGCCAAGCCATGTGGGTAGCTCCCTGGCTGGCCAGGGATCGAACTCATGCTGCAGAGGTTGCAGATAGGTTCATAATGCTGTGCTTAACCCCTTGTGCTACCAGGGAGGCCCTCTTCTTGAATTGACTTTCACCTTTGTTGAAATCAGCTATCTCTTCACTTTTTTTTTTTTTTTTAAAAGATTTATTTACTTATTTACACAAGCACTGGGTACAGTCAGAAGCCCGGGAGGGTGAGAGAATTCACCAGGGCCAGAGAGGGAGCAGAGCAGGCAGAAGCACCGAAGTACACTGCTGAGGGGAGCAGTGGGCGGCAGGAGAGGTCTGCGCGCCATGTGGGACCCTCCTCCGGTGGCCGGGGAGCAGCTGGGGATTGAACCGGCGCTGCAGAGGCTGCGGGCAGCTTCACAGCCCAGCTCTCAACCACTGCGCCACCAGGGAGGCCCTCTTCACTTTCTTAAAAAAAATGTATATACACACAATGGAATATTACTCAGCAATCAAAAAAGATAAACTGACGCAATTTGCAGCAACATGGATGGAGCTGGAAGGGATCATGCTCAGTGAAATAAGCCAGAAAGAAAAAGGAAAATACCAGATGGTCTCACTCATAGCAGGAATTTGGAAAATCTAAATAAGGAACCAGGAAAAAGAATAACTATAATAAAGAAATAAAAAAAAAGAAAAAATCAAAATCAATAAGCAACTATAAACCAGAGACACACTACCCGGGTTGGGGGGGGGCAGGGAGAGGAGGAATTGGGGTCAAAATAAGGGGGGGTGCAATTGTATGGGGAATATAACCAAGATAAAAGTGCATACATTGTACAAAAGTGAAGGATGATGTAAGAAATATATAAAATGAAATAAAAAAGGAATAATTTAATGCCATTTTATCCCTATATATACTTAATCATGCATCTTTTGCTGATAAGAATTGATTTTTAGAAACAGACATCCTGGGCCTCCCTGGTGGCGCAGGGGTTAAGACGCAACCTATGAAACAATCCGCAACCACTGCAGCACGAGTTCGATTCCTGGCCGGCCAGGGAGAAACCCACATGGTGGGACAGACCTCTCCTGTCTCATCCACTGCTCCCCTCAGCAGTGTACTTCTGTCTGTCTGCCTGTTTTGTTTCCCACTCTGTCTCTGGTGAATCCTCTCACCCCCGCATCTCTGGCCTGTACCCCAATTCTTGTATAAAAATAAATAAATCAAAAAAAAAAAAAAAAGAAACAGACATCCTAAGGTATAATAACACATCCTATTATTATACCTTACAAATTTATTTTTTTTAATTTTTAAATTTATTTTTGCATAGAAGAACTGGGGTGCAGGCCAGAGGTGTGTGTGTTGGGGGGGGAGGATGAGAGGATTCACCAGAGACAGAGTGGGGAGCAGCACAGGTAGATTTATTGAAATACACTGTGGAGGGCCTCCCCTGGTGGTGCAGCGGTTGAGCACTGGGCTGAGAAGCTGCCTGCAGCCTCTGCAGCGCTGGTTTGATCCCCAGCTGCCAGCCAGGGTCCCACATGGCACGTGGACCTCTCCTGCGGCACCAGCTGCTCCCCTCAGCATTGTTCTTTGTCATTCTGCCTGTTCTGTTCCCCGCTCTGGCTCTGGTGAATTCTCTCACCCTCCTGTGCTTCTGACTGTGCCCAGTGCTTGTATAAATACATAAATAAATAAATAAAATCTTTTTAAAAAAAAAAAAGAAATGCACTGTGGAGGGGAGCGGTAGGCCAGAAAGGAGAGGTCTGCTGCACCATGTGGGTTAGCTCCCTGGCAGGCGTTAGCTGTTATTGCACTGACTTAATCTCTAGGCCACCAGGTAGGCGCATACCTCACAAAATTAACATTTTCTTAAAACCATGTCATATTCATTTCATAGTTAAATATCCCACCTTGTTTAAATCAACAGTGGATTTGGTCAAGTCTCCTAAGAAATCTTTTATTCTTTAACAGCCATTCCACCACCCTTTTTTCTTCTTTTCTTGTTAATGATTAATTTGCTTTCTTGTTAACTGTCATATTGATGACTCCACTTTCTGGACTTGAATGAGAGCTTCCTTGAAGTGCTTAACTTTCCTCTGTTTTCTCTAGTTTCCTCTAAACTGGCCAACAGATCAGATTTTGAGACTTGGTTCATTTTTTTTTTTTTTTTTTTCAGTGAAATATATCCTATAGATAATGCTTAGAACTTCCTGTTACATTACTGGAGGAGACACAATAATGTCTGGTGGTCTCACATTTAGTGACACGAAGATTATCCAGAGTGGTGATGGTTCGTGGGTGACTTGGTGTTAGGAATTTTATGGAGATTACACCTGAGAGGAGAAATCAAACATTGTGCAAAAATGAACAATGTAATATATATAGTTACCCAAAGATTTTAAGTAGTATTGGCCTGATGTGTTCATTGTAAAGTTCTTCATCATGCTTTTGCCTTGCTTTGTAATTTTTAATTTAAAACATCCACTAATAACCATTGCCTAGATGTATTATTTTATGGTAGAGATTGCAAAATGGTCATTTTCTAATTCTTTTATTACCCCTTCATTCTTTTTACATTTATTAACTGAAGTTGTCTTAATCCGAAAATAAATAAATAAAAGAAAGAACTTACCTTCATTAATTATTTGGAACAGAGATTTGATATGGGGAGTGTTTTTTTTTTTTTTAAATATTTATTTATTTATTTATTTATGCATACAAGAGCTGGGGCACAGGCCAGAGGTGTGGGGGTTGAGAGGATTTATCAGAGACAGAACGGGGAACAGAACAGGCAGACTGACTGAAATTCGCAGCTGAGGGGAGCAGTGGGTGAGTCAGGAGACTCACCCACCATGTGGGTTGCTCCCTGGCTGGCCGGGAATTGAACTTGTGTTGCAGAGGCTGCAGAATTCTTCATAGTGTGGTGCTTAACCCGTTGCACCACCAGGGAGGCCCTGATATGGGGAGTGTTAACATATGTGTAAACATGGTCTAGCACCAGGAAGCCAATAAGCACTTGTGACACAAGGCCTGGACTGTGGCGAGGAGGGGAGCAGTGGCAGCGCCATGTGGGTCAGCTCCCTGGCCAGGGATTAAACTCACTCAGATGAAAATTACACTAATACCAAACTGGATTTCTCAGTACCTTAAACTTTTCACTTTCACATGTGATCTACTTATGTGGAATTTGTATTAGTGTATGGAGTATACTATTTATGTAGTGATTACAAAAGTATAATTCAATAATTAATTTCTAGTGACTTATTCTTGTTTAATTAAACAATTTAATGTAATTAACCTTACATTACTGGCTGTATTGAAATCCAAGGACTAATTATAGAGAGATTGGTAGACTTTACATACATATTTTAGTATAAAATTTGGCTTATTATCAGTTTAACTAAGTTTTCCTTACTGATTTTTAGGGTCCCTTGGTTATGAATGTGCCTCCATTTCATAATGCCTCCTGCTATGGCAGACATCCTTGACATCTGGGCAGTGGATTCACAGATCGCATCTGATGGCTCCATACCCGTGGATTTCCTTTTGCCCACTGGGATTTATATTCAGTTGGAGGTACCTCGGGAAGCTACCATTTCCTTTATTAAACAGGTATGTTGATAAGTGAATTTCTATAAATGTAGCTTACTTACATGTCACTTAGAGGCAGGTGTTTTTGTGTTACAGAAAAGTTTATTAAATTTAAGTCATGATTAATTGAGCAGTGTTCAAACTGAGGTCATTATATTTTAAAGATTTTGGTACATGCTATATCTTGGTGGGCTTATTCTTTCACTTTTAATTTTTTTTTAAATCTATATATGATACCTGAATTAAGAAAAAAATTTGGTCTATGTTAGCTAGCTGGAAATATTCGTTCAGGTTATTAAAAGGAAGTTGACATTGTCAAAGATTTTTTTTTAAGTTAAAATCTTTATACTTACGATATTTGTTTCTCATACTTTTATTCTTGTGACTTTTGTTTGATTATCTCTTCTTTCCTTTTCCTTCCTCTTTCGTCCCCTTCTCTCCTCCCTGTCCCTCACTACTTTTCATGGTGACTCTGGAGGAGTTACTATTTTGGTCAACTTTCTCTTTAATGTTTTTCAGATAGCTAAAACAAAATGTAAATGGGGTGTAATGATATTTTTAAGAAAAAGCATGACATACCTTTTTAAAACCCACAACTTTGAACAACCTCTTTACTCATTCCCAAGGTTTTTCTTTAGAGAGATGAGAATTCTAATATTCTACTGTAGGATATAGAATATTTTGTTTATTTTTAGGTGTACATTTTGGTTGTATCTATCTTTTGTCTATTGTGAGTAAAGCTGCTATGAGCATTATTGTACTTGTATTTGTTTTAATCCCTGATTTTTGGTATATACTCACAAGTGGAATTGTTGGATCATATGGTAATTCTGTTTTAACTTTTTTAAGGAACTGCCACACTTTTTTGACAGTGACTGTACCATTTTACATTTCTACCAGCCATGAACAAAGGTTCTAGTTTTACTCCATCTTGGTTAATGATTGTTATTTTCCATTAAATGCTATCCTTAGAAGTTGTATTTCATTGTCATTTTTATTTGCATTTCCCTGATGACTAATGGTGGCTAGCATCTTTTCATGTTCTTGTTGGCCATTTGTAGAATTGTCTTTAACATCATTGCCCATTTTTGAATTTACTTTGAATTGAGAGTTGTTTGTTCTTTTTTGACAAGTCAAGGGGGCTCCTGAATTATGCTGATATAACTCTCATCAAATACTTTTTATAAATATTTTTCCCCATTTTGTTGGTTGCTCTTTCAACTCTCTTGATAATGTTCTTAGATGTAACAAAGTTTCTAATTTTGACAAAGTCCAGTTTACCTATTTTTTTTTCTGTTGACTAGCATTAATTTCTTCTTTTATTATGCTAGTGTATATGAAGATTGGCCAAAATTTTAACCCAGGTTTGTTATCTTCAGCTCCTGGTTTTTGTACTGACTGCAGTTAAATTATGTTATCTCACCTTACAGTTCTATGGTGACTTTTACATGATGTGTTATACAGGAGACCTGGGGGGAGATGGCAAGAGCTTATCTCTTTCTATCGTGACAGAGCCATGTTAGTTAAAAAAAGATACCCCTGGTGAATGCTGGACAAAACCAACAACAACAAAAAATCCCCATAAATTTTGTATAGGATTCATGATACATGCCTTAAATTTTCTATTTCTAATTAGAAGCTATTTATGTTCACAGGAGTATTAAATATGGACGAACCCATTGATATTTACTCTTTACATGTGTTCACTTTGAATGAATTTGTTTATACATATATATTTTTTATACATTAGCCATTATATTATTAAAAAGGCTTAATACCATACATATTCTTTTGCCATTAGCTGTTAAACAACAAAAAAAAATCCTTAATGTATTTTGGCTGGCTTTCATCTTACAGTGCTTTTCTTTTTTTTTTTTAAAGATTAATTTATTCATGCATACAAGAACTGGGGCACAGGCCAAAGGTGGGGGTGGCTGAGAGGATTCACCAGAGACAGAGTGGGGAACAGAACAGGCAGATCTACTGAAATACACTGCTGAGGGGAGCAGTGGGCGAGAGAGGAAAGGTCTGCCAAGCCATGTTGGTTAGCTCCCTGGCCGTCCCTGACTGGGGATTGAACTCGTGCTGCAGAGGCTGCAGATAGATTCATAGTACTGTGACTTAACCCTTTGTGCCATCAGGGAGGCCCTGCATTTCTATTTTATTTTCACAGTTTTATAATATTCTATTATTCATTCAGCTAATCCTGTTGCTAGACGTTTGACTTTTCTTCAATTCTTGAGGTTTACAAATGGTGCTAACTCTAGAGAGCATTGCAGATATGTCATTGTACACTTGAGCAAGTATTTCCATCTCAGAAAATTCCTTTTTCCTCCTGGCAGATGTTATGGAAGCAAGTTCACAATTACCCAATGTTTAACCTCCTAATGGAAATTGACTCCTATATGTTTGCATGTGTGAATCAAACTGCGGTATATGAGGAACTCGAAGACGAAACAAGAAGACTCTGCGATGTCAGACCTTTTCTTCCAGTTCTCAAATTAGTGACAAGAAGTTGTGATCCAGGAGAAAAATTAGACTCGAAAATTGGAGTCCTAATAGGAAAAGGTAATTTAAAAGACTTAGTATGAGTTCTTAGGATGTCTGTTAGTATATGTATAAACATGTGTTATTTAAGTTATTGCTTTGCAAGATGTTGTCTGTGGGCTAGTGCTTGTCTGTCAGTTGTTACCAACCTGAGTTAAGGTAAGTATAGACATCAAAGTGAAAGTATAGAAACTCCTTTAGCAATGTGATGTTGCCATATCCAATGACTTATTATTTTTTTTCCAGTGACTTTATTTTATAGAAGTATTGGTTTTTGACAGATTGTCAAGCTTTATTTCAGATCGTTTTAGAGGACCTGTTCTGAGAGTTATGTCCTCAGTTTCTTATGAACTGCTTCTGTAGTGTAAATGCGATTTATACATACCTCTCTATCCCTAATGAGACCTTAGGTGATTGAGGTTTCTATAAATAATCCATATTATTGACAAATTTTACTCCTTAACTAAAATTATCTTTAATGAAAATTATTTTTGAAGTGATTCAAAGGACTATCACATCCACTTTATTTTTGCAAATTAAATCCAGAAAGCATTGTAACAAAATAAAAAATATAGAGGTGTCTCCCTTGCTATAGTGATTTTAGGCAACTCATGGGTCAGTGGTATATTAATATCCCACCTTAGACAAGTCTCTTTTCTGGAATTACAAAGATTTTCTTTTTCTTTCTTTCTTTATTTGTAAAGATTTATTTATTTATTTATTTATACAAGCACTGGGTACAGTCAGAAGCGCAGGAAGGTGAGAGAATTCACCAGAGCCAGAGCGGGGAACAGAACAGGCAGACAGACGAAATACACTGCTGAGGGGAGCAGTAGGCATGGCAGGAGAGGTCTATGTGCCATGTGGGACCCTCGCCAGTGGCCGGGGATCGAACCAACGCTGCAGAGGCTGCAGGCAGCTTCGCAGTCCAGCGCTCAACCACTTTGCCACCAGGGGAGGCCCGAAAAATTTTCTTTTTATATATAGATTTTTAATTCCCCATTAGAAAAGTTTTTTTTTTTTGTTTGAATTGGAGAATATATGGAAAATTAGTAAGAAAAAAATCATTATAATTTTATCCTCTAGGACAAGAACAGTCATGGTACATTTTTTTTTTTAAGATTTATTTATTTATTTATACAAGCACTGGGTACAGTCAGAAGCGCGGGAGGGTGAGAGAATTCACCAGAGTCAGAGCGGAGAGCAGAGCAGACAGAATGACGAAGTATACTGCTGAGGGGAGCAGCGGGCGGCAGGAGAGGTCTGCGCGCCATGTGGGACCCTTGCCCAGTGGTGGGGTATCGAACCGGTGCTACAGAGGCTGTGGGCAGCTTCGCAACCCAGCGCTCAACGCTGCGCCACTGGGGAGGCTCTCATAGTACATTTTTAAAAATTTCATAGTTATTTAAACTTTTTAAATACCCACAATAATTTTATGTGTTCCCAAGTTGTTTAGTGTGTGTGTGTGTGTTAACATTAATCACTTTTGTGTATTTTTATGCCTATGGAAGGAAACAGACCAGAATCTGCTGATTAGGGAAGTTAAATATTTGATAACCCAACAGGTTAACAACAAAGATAAAGGTAGCTTTTGTGAAGGTTATGTATGTATCTTCTGAGATTTACCGTCTTTTAAAAACTTATATCAAGTGTTCTCCTTCTGGTCTTGATCTCCTAAATATAGGAATTCATTAGCTACTATTAGTTACCTTTATGTGTGTTAGATTTGACAAATGAAAATACTGGAGATCCAAATGTTACATGCAATGTACTTATGCTAAATAAAATCATTCATTGTTTATCTAAAATTCATATAGAACTGGGTATACTGCATTTTTAATTTGGAAACCCTAACTTTACCCTACCCAACACAGTGATCATGTGTGAGAATTATATTTCTCTTTCTATGAACTGTGCACCATATTTCATTCAGTATCATAAAGTTATTTGTAAACAGTGTGCCTGTCTGTAGTTGGAAAAATGAAGATGCAGGTGTTTCATTGCATTAAATTACATAGTTTATAAATGCTTACCTATTTACAAATTGTACTTGAGATCTTCAGCATGTCTAGAAAAAGCTTGTGTTATGATCATACATATAACTTCGAATGTTACATTTCTTTGGGAAGTTGAGTAAGCTTTTTTAATATTTTTAGAATGAATTTTTACTTCAAATACCTAGCAAGCTAATTTTTGCATTTGCTGATTTATATGTGATGACTATAACCAGAACTTGGTGAGGTCATGTCTCCTGGGAAAACAATAAACAATTATTTCAGTTTAATTTCAGGAACAAGCTTGCTGCCTTCTCCTCTCAAAAGAAAACAATAGAACCTTTACAAGCATAACTGCCTTGAGGGGTCTAAAATTACCTTTTTCCTAAAAGATGGTATGCCTGATTGCTTTATTTTTTGTTTATTCTAAATAATTAAAGAACTGTTGTTTTTTTCCTTTATCATGAAGGGACATGTCACTCCTGCATTAATTTCTACAAATATTCATAATAAATCTTCATCAGAAGGTTTTTGACAGCATCCTGAAAAAAAGTATTTGAAAACTACCTTATTTTCCCATACTTATCTAAAGCCTTGGCATGTCTTAAACTGAAAGAAATATGTAATGTGCAGAATTTTAATAATATCTTTAATATGAACTCATTCATGCAATAAAATTTAATATCACTCAATAGATTTTTTAAATTATATTTGAGTGTAATGTATAAACTTATTTTAAAATTAAATTATGTAGCCTAACTTCTTATTTTGGCAGTAAGAGGTGTTTGCATTGGATCCTAGATGCAAGCTTCATCAGTTTTTTTTTTTTTAAGATTTATTTATGTATACAAGAACTGGGGTACAGGCCAGAGGCGTGGGGGTGGGTGAAAGGATTCACCAGAGACATAGTGGGGAACAGAACAGGCAGATTGACTGAAATACACTGCCGAGGGGAGCAGCGGGCGAGTCAGGAGAGGTTTGCTGCGCCATCTGGGTAGCTCCCTGGCCTGGGTTTGAACTCATGCTGCAGTAGCTGCAGATAGCTTTATAGTTTGCATTTCAACCCCTTGCGCCATGAGGGAGGCCCCTTCATCAGTTTCTTAAAAGAGATTGGAATTCAGTGACTCTGGGTTGAATTATATAGATCTATACTTTTCAGTTGATTCTAACAGTTATGTGAACAGAATCCTTTATAATATACTGAAAAATACTGCTGTAGCAGTTGCAGTTCAGCAGTGTTTGTTGAGTGTTTATAGTTTATACTACAGCAGGGAGCTTGGGTAATGTGGTTTTGTGTGTTTGGAACTCACTGTCTAGTGGGGAATATGGATCAGTAAACAGACATTTACAATATAAATTGCTGTAAATCCAGGAGGGTTACTTAAATCAAGTTGGTGAATCAGGAATTAGCTCTCTAAGGTCATATAGCTAAACTGAGGCTTCAAAGCCATTTAGATGTTGAATAGGTGAAAGGGCTTGGAAAAGAGGGAGAAGCAAAAGGGAATGGCATGTATCAAGTATGACCTGTTCAAGGCATTGAAGAATGCTTATAGCTTGAGGGAACAGCTAGGACAACCAGGAAGACCAGTGACGCAGAACTGTCTAGGCCATATAAAAAGTAGAAATTTACTCTTAAGAAGCACATGGGAAGTATTGAAGGGGGGTTTAAATAGGGGAATAAGATGATCAGAGCTACATTTTAGAAAGATTATTTAAATTGAAGAATGGAGAAGAATGGAGAATAGACTTTAGGGTCAAGACTGGGCATAGAGAAATTAGTGAAAATTAATGTAATAATCTAGGGGAGGGCTGATGATGACCATGATAAAGTTAATAGCTGCAGTAATTTGTAGGAGTAAATGGAGTTGGGAGATATTTAGAAAGTGAATTAGACATGACTTTCAGTAGATAAATGGAGGAAAGGGCTTGATGTTTGTTAGATCTGTATATCACTGGGTGCATTTCTCTTTCCTTATCTGTTATATCTAATATCTATGAATTGAACTGCTGGGGAAAAGGTTCTGGGTTGAAAATATGGGGAAGAAGATGCTTTAGCTAGTCTGCGTAAATTACAGTCCATTCACAACCGAGTTAGAGTAATATGTTTTTATTCCAGACCAAAAACTGCATAGGAAACTTACCATATCCTCAATATTTTACCTTTTCTGCATTAAGCAATTTAAACATTTTTATTTTTTCACATTTACTACCATGCATTGATTCTAAGGTTTATTTTTGAAATAATAAAAGTTAATGGACAGTGCAAGTAAGTTCATTGTTTAGATAAGTAATTGCCTTGTATATATTCAAATAGTAGCTACTCAAATTATGGCATTGATAAATTTATGTAACAAAACTAACAGTTTGCCTCATTGTGCTTCCCTCTTGAACACTAGAAATGCTATTAATATTGAAATCTCAGGTATGTTTCCAAAACAAAATATATGCATATTATATATTCCTTTTCTTAAATATGCATGAAAGGAGTCTTAGGAGACCTGCTCTGTCCCTGCATTTAAAATTTAATAAATTTGGAACTTTAAACACAACTCCCTATAGATCTAATTTACTCTAATTTATACTTAGACCACTGTATCATAGTATTTGGATATTATCTTATTTTGTAAAACTGGGTCTTAATTTTTAGGTTATTTCCAGTTACTTAATTATTATAAACAAAACAACAGTACTGAAAGCAGGTTAGTTGTGCCGTTATTTCCATAAGTTTATGGAAATAAACAAAGGCAACCCCTATGAGAGCGGATTATTCAGAGCTTGCTTTTTAGTAAAGGAATTTGTCTTTGGCAGTGATTCAAAGACAGGAAGGGCAGTGAGAAAGTTTTATACTGAAAAACGGGAAGGTTTTTTTGTTGAGTACAACGAAGAATATGTCTGTGGGATTTTTGAATAGTTCATGGCCTATAACTTCTTGGGAAATTATGGTGTACTTAAAGTTATATAATGTAAGTATACTAAGTTTTAGGTAATGACTTGAGTTTTAGGTTCATACTAATTTCATTATATGGTAATCTCTTTATACAGTATTTGGGAAGTTTTCAGAGTTCTTAGCATTTCTCTGATATTTTCAGTGTGATTTTATTTTAAGATTTAATTTTATTTATTTATGCATAGAAGAACTGGGTGTAGGCCAGAGGTATGGAGGGGCAGAGAGGGTGGGAAAATTCACCAGAGACAGAGTGGGGAGCAGAACAGGCAGATCTATTGAAATACACTGGTAAGGGGAGCAGTGGGTGAGACAGGAGAGGTCTGCTGTACCATATAGGTTAGCTTCCTGTTGGGGAATTGAGCTCAGGCTGTAGTGGTGATAGTGCTAAGACTTAACCCCTAGGCCACCAGAGAGGCCTCGTGATTTGTTTTGTAAAGAGAAATTGCATCTTTCATTTGGAGCTATAAAATGTGTACTATGAATTTGTCTTTATCTTTATAAATCTGATTACCAACAATTTCTTTAAGAGGTTTCAAGTTTTTATTCTTTAGACATCTAATTTGTTACTTAAGCTGGCTCTTCTATTGCTATTTATATCAAAAGATTAATGTACATAAAATTAAATATAAGCATCAAAAGAATTTATATCTTCCTGCACTGTTTTGTTTACTTGATAAAAAGCAGTTATCCAAATTAGTCTTTTTGTTGATTATATTTTGTACTCTCTTTCATTATCATTATCTTTAAAATACATTTAGGTCTGCATGAATTTGATGCCTTGAAGGATCCTGAAGTGAACGAATTCCGAATAAAAATGCGCAAATTCAGTGAGGAAAAGATTCAGTCGCTTGTGGGATTGTCTTGGATAGATTGGCTAAAGCAGACATATCCACCAGAGCATGAAACATCCATTCTTGAAAATTTAGAAGATAAACTTTATGGAGGAAAGCTCATTGTGGCTGTTCACTTTGAAAATTGCCAGGTAGTATTATACTTTTATAGTATGTAGTTTGTAATAAAGTTATGAATTTAAATGAATGTGACTTCTGTGTTTGAGGATGCATTTGTTCCCCTAGTAAACAGTATTATGAAGGACACTTTTAGGTTTAAAAAGGAAATAAATTTAGTTTTTTAACAGTCTAAATTGACACTTACTTTGCATTTGTATGATTTTTCTGATGCGGTGATATGGTGGTCTAATTTGGGGTCCATAGACTGCAGTGTTTTGGATGTTTTTTATATTCTTAAGGGATGTGAAAAACTCAAAGCATTTTAAAGAGACGATTAAAGAAAGAAAGAATATGGACAAGAGAATCATTTGCTGACAGCAAAGCCAGGTCCTTTGTAGAGTTTCCCAACTCAGGTTTAGATAATGTTCTTGAATGTACATATAGCCCTCTTTCCACCCACCTGTGATTTTTCTCTCATCTGTAAAATGAAAGATTTGATTGAATGATCTCTTTCATATTTTTACTTGAGTTCTGTGACTGTTAAGTGCTACTATGGAATTAGGCATTATAATAGAGTGTGCATACAGTTAATCTGCATCTGAATGTTCATAGCTCTACAAACTAGATTATGCTACTACCTTTTGTATGGGCAGGAAGGGACAGGGCAGGATCTCTATGATCCAAGCAGATGGGTGATGGGTGAAGGATAGTCCTGGAGCCCTTGGTGGCTTTTGCAGGCTTTTACTGGGATTTACCGGGTATTCGGGAAGCAAGGGGGGCTTGCCTCCCAGCCCCTAGCAAGTCTTCACTCTTTTCTAGGCTCTCCAGCGTTCTCGCGTGGCCTCCTTTTTATAAGCCTAGTGTCTCAGCCCAGGTGAATCCCATCTCATATGCCCACACCCTACTGGAGGTGCTCTCCATCACGCATGCATTCAGGACCGCAGATCTGTCATCAATCCTAATGGTGGGAGAGCAGAAAAGCCTGATACTTTACTTACCCTCCACTTTGTATCTAGTGTGTTCATCTTATCCTCTAGGGTCTTGCCTTAGAATTAGGGTAGGATTTCAAGGATGTTTTGTTCTTTAGTTATTCTGATAACAGTGACTAAAACCTCTTATCCATAGACATTCTGTATGAGCATTTGTACTGTACCAGGAACTATGAAATGTATTTTTATATATTTTCAACCTCCCACAACAACCTTATAAAGTGTTTTTGTTTTATCCCCATTTTACAGCGAATAAAATGAGAGGGAAAGAAGTTTGATTTTTTTGTGCCAGGCCTCATAGCTGGTCATTGGTAAAGCCAGGATTTTATCCAGGTATTTCTGGTTTTATCCAGTTTTGCCTCCTTTCCAACAGCATGTTACTAAGTATTTATTAGGACAAATGTGAAAAAAGCCCTGCCTTCTGATATCTTGTAAAGGAAATTTGTCTATTCCTAGATATGTTGAGATTCAAGTTCAATTTAAGCCAAGATTTGGATATCATAAAGTGTCAAGATAAAATTTTAAAATACTGTTTAGGCAATTCTGTAGCATTAGGAGAAATGGTACAGGGAATTTTACTGTTAAATGATTCTGGGTAATTTGTTCATCTGGGTCAGTTTGAATTTTGTTCCATGTGGGTCAAATCTCTGCTATTGATAGTCACACAGCTTTTAATTTAATCATCATTCTGACAATATGTGTGAAAATAAGTTTTGAAGACAGAAAAGACATGGAATTATTGTGAAATCATATTGGATTTTAAGCAACCGTAGAATTTCAATATGAAAGAAGGTTAGAGATCACCTCGTCAGACTCTTTATTTAATAATTCTTTTCACTCTCCTTATATCCTGTGCTTTTGACCAAATATAGCCAGTGTTAAGGAGAGCACTCTGCCTTCTGAAGTGGCAATCTTTTCACTGTGGGCAAGCATGTATTTAACTTTCGTTTTTTGTTTTTTGTTTTTTTTTTTTTTGTGGGACCCTCGCTGGCAGCCGGGAACGAACCAGCGCTGCAGGGGCTGACAGGCAGCCTCGCAACCCAGCACTCAACCGCTGTGCCACCAGGGGAGGCCCATATTTAACTTTTGAATTAAAACTTTTTTTTAATATTCAAAATAGCTTGCTATGACTTCTGCCCATCTGGTTGTACTTCTCTGTTACGCATAGGTATTCATTCAAACTTCTTTACAATGTACATACCAAATATTCAGATAGCTGAAATATAGCTGTCATCTCTCTCTCTTGTCTTCTTTTTGTCTGACTAACCATTTTCTCAGGGGTTAACCAGAAGTTCATAGACTTTTTGACTGTTTATACCCATAAGATTATGAGCTATTAAAGAGCTTTGAGAAGCTAAATAAAATATTGTAGCTTATTTAGGCAAGTAAGACCATTTAAAAAAACCCAAACCATAATTTATTATCAATATTATTTTATAAGTGAGTAAACATTGTATTATTTTTCACTTATTGAAGCAATTTATTTTTTTATATTAATTTTTAAAAAATTTTACATCATTGTTCATTTTAAAGAATGTTTGCTTCCCCCTACCCCCTAAGGTGTAGTCCCCATAGAGATTCCTTCACCAATTCACCCATGCACCATCACCCCAGTCCGCTGTGCTCCTTCCTCCCTCCCTCTGATTCCTCTCCCTCCTCCTCCCCTGCAGTATGATTTATAATTGTCTATTTTTGCTTTGTTGAGCATAATTCCTTCTAGTTCCACCCATGTTGCTGTGAATGGCAGATATACACAATGGAATATTATTCAGCAATCAAAAAAGAGTAAACATTTTACCACCAAAATACTCGTAATAATAGAATCTAAGGATAAAGGGCAGTTGGCAGCCTGGTCCATCATTCATGTGTTTTCTGTTTTGCTCCTCCCACTTCTATAAAATACTCATTTGGCCATTTTACCATCACAGCTGATCATTAGCATTGGAAACAGCATGTGGAACCACTAAACTAATAATGAGAAGCAGTGTAAGCAAGTATTCCTTTAGGTTAAACATTGTTTTCCAGGGTTGGTAGGGTGAAAGCCAGACAGCAATTTCTGTGAAAAACATACAACATTTTAGATGACCATATAATCAGTATCAGTCTGCTATAGAACATGGCTCCTAAGAAGCAAGATAAATGTAATTGTGGAACTTTTAAGTCTCAGTTTTACAGAGAATAATTGTTCCAGTGGTTAGATCATAGGTGCGTTATTTTTATTTATTTTATTTTATTTTATTTTTTTTTAAATAATAAATTTTATTGTTATATTCCCCATACAATTGCAGCCCCCCCATTCTGACCCCAATCCCTCCCCTGCCGCCCCCGCCCCCCTAAAAGTGTCTCTGGTTTATAGTTTTTTGTTGATTTTGATTTTCACTTTCTTATAGTTATTCATTTTCCTGGTCCCTTATTTAAGTTTTCTAGATTCCTGTTATGAGTGAGACCATCCGGTATTTTTCTTTCTCTTTCTGGCTTATTTCGCTGAGCATGATCCCTTCCAGCGCCATCCATGTTGCTGCAAATTGCATGTGTTTATCTTTTTTGAATGCTGAGTAATATTCCATGGTATATATGTACCACATCTTCTTGATCCAGTCATCTATTTTTGGGCATTTGGGTTGTTTCCAAAGCTTAGCTATTGTAAACAGTGCTGCTATAAACATAGGGGTGCAGGTGTTCTTTGGAATTGATGTTTCTGTGTCCTTTGGGTAAATACCTAGGAGTGGAATTGCTGGATCATATGGAAGCTCTATGTTTAGTAGGTCCAGAAATCTCCACACAGCTCTCCACAGTGGTTGGACCAGTTTGCACTCCCACCAACAGTGCAGAAGAGTTCCTTTTTCTCCACACCCTCGCCAACATTTGTTGTTGCTAGTTTTTTTAATATGTGCCATTCTCACTGGTGTAAGATGATGGTATCTCATGGTAGTTTTGATTTGCATTTCCCTGATGACAAGTGATGTTGAACATTTTTTCATATGCCTGTTGGCCATTTGCATTTCCTCTTCAGAGAAGTTTCTTTTTAGCTCTTCTGCCCATTTTTTGACTGGATTATTTTTTTTTGTTGTTGTTGAGTCTCATCAGCTCTTTGCAGATTTTTGTGATCAGTCCTTTATCATTAGTGTTGGGTGCAAAAATGTTCTCCCAGTTGGTGGGGTTTCTCTTTGTTTTTGTTATTGTCTCTTTTGCTGTGCAGAAGCTCTTTAATTTGATGTAGTCCCAGCTGTTTATCTTTGCCTTCACTATCACTGCTTTGGGTGATGTGTCTGTAAAGATGTCTTTGATGTGCAAATCACGTAGTGTTTAGGTGCGTTATTTTTAAATCAGGATATCAGTAAACTGAAGTAGCAATTTTAAACCTATTTGAGTATTTCCTTCTCTCAGCCAGAATAAGCTATATGAACTAATTCTAGCCATAAAAGGAGGGCGCATGTGATTTGAAATAGTCACCTATATTTATGGGGAGGGACAGCAATTGAAGCAGGGGAAGTGGAGAATAAAGGGGGTCAAGCAGATCAGGAGTATGTTTTGGAGAGAATCGCAGAGACGCTATATCAGAAGCATGGGCCGAAACATGAGTAAAAATGAAGCATGTGGAGTAAAACCATCAAGAGTATTTCCTTGCCTTTGTAGTTGCTATGTAGACATAGTCACTAGTGAACTGTATCTCTCCCTGCTGAACATAAGAATCTGTTCCCACAAATATAGAGATACCAAGTGTTAGGTCAAGAAAAGGTCAAAACTAGCAAGCTGACCATAGAACTTGGGGGCGGGGGAACAGGAGATGGGAAAATCGCTAGGGAATGTGGTGATGGTTCACAGGTGATAAGGTGGTGAGAGAGCTGTAGGGACTACAATGATGTAAAGAAAAAAATTAGTAAAGAATCTGTTCCCACATACATGTGCAGTGTCTTTGTTGGTTATATATACATATCTATAGCTATTAGTGAGCATTGAACAGTATAACTGAGTACGCAGGAAAATGATGAATCTTATACAAGTTGTAATAGTTCATGAAGCATTTGAAAGTGTTGTTGAAAAGCTGAAATACAGAAGAAAATAGTCAATTTGAGTTCTGACCAAGTCAGTCCAGTTATCAGTTTATATGGTGAAAATGTACAAGGGTGATGATAACATACCGGTAGTTCTTTGAGAGAATATGTGAATTATCCAGGGATTAAGAGAGGCCTTTGGAGAAAAGGTTGGAGTGCTTGGTACTGTACATAATTCCCTTGTATAAATGTATATCCATTTTCATCTTAACTTACATTTTCCTTACATTATTAACTTATGTTCATGTTATATTCTTATATCTTATATTCATGATGAGCATAAATTTCTTTTCATCTATTTGTGAGACACTTGTATTTCTGTTATGTTTGTGTTTGCTTTTTGGTTGGTAGTATTTTTCTGATTGATTTGTAGTTCTTAATGATATAGGTGTAATTTTCCTTCAATGTGCTGCAAATGAGCTCTCCTAATATGTGACTTGTTTTTCATACTTTGTTTTGATTTTTCTCTTTTGCTTTTTATCCTCAGATTCTACTTAGTGTTCAGATTTTCCTCAATTTCATATGTCATATATGCATAGAGCAGTCCCTCCTTTTCCATACAGGACATGTTCCAAGACCCTTAGTGGGAGGGGTGGTACTGAAACTGGAAGTACCAAATCCTTTATATACTGTTTTTCTCTGTAGGTACAGATGATAAAGTTTAATGTATAAATTAGGCAAAGTAGGAGAATAGCAATAATAATAACATAACAATTATAAGAATATGCTGTAATAAAAGTTGCGTGAACGTAGTTTCTATCTGAAAATACCTCATTGTGTGTATTATTTTTGGGCCACTGTTCATTAAAGGTA
Source organism: Talpa occidentalis (assembly GCF_014898055.3). Lineage (NCBI taxonomy): Eukaryota > Metazoa > Chordata > Mammalia > Eulipotyphla > Talpidae > Talpa > Talpa occidentalis. The sequence continues at coordinate 98,746,937 of NW_023604295.1, forward strand.
ACTGAAACCAGGGAAAGCAAAACCCGGGATAAGGAGGGGTCTACTGTGTACATGTGTATAAACATGCATACCATATCAGGTTCAGCATTGCTGTTGCCTGGAATAATGCTAATCTATGTATTTTTGTTGGTAGAGACCTGGAAATAGAATTGCAAGCTGTAGGTTTATGTATATAAATAATCAATTTTAATAGACATTGTCAAATTGTTTTTCAAATTTGCATTCTTGCCAGTTGTATTTTGAGAATTTGTTTTTTCCATATCTTATTAATTTTTCAAACTGTTTTTAATCTTTAAAACATAATCCTTAAAATCCATAAAACTATTTTTTCCTGATTATTAATTCCAGTGTCTGCCTAGTTCCGTTTTCTGTGCTTTCTGCAGCTACTTGCTATCCAATGAGAGTATCCTCTGACTTTGTATTTTTGAGGAGTTTATTTATGAAATAGAGAGTAATGGGGAATCACAGAATAATGTTATGAAATATTAAGGAACCTTCACTGTGATATTCAGAACTGTGCTGTTTAGTACAGCAAATCCTAGCCATTTATGTATATTTAATGTTAAATTAAAATTAATTAAAAATCTTTCATGCTAGCTACATATTGAGTTTTCATGAGTCACTTGTGGATAGTGGCTATTGTATTAGCACAGAATAGAATATTTCCATTATTTAGTAAAGTTCTTTCGGGTAGCATTGCTTGAGAAGAATATGACCATTTGTTTTATGTTAGAAAGTGTGCCATATCTCATCATGATTTTCTTTACAAAAAAGATAGACTATTTGCTAAACTAAATGAAATTTAGTGTTGATGTGGATAATACAAGTGATAGGGAGATCAAATAAGAAACTGTTGCTCTTTAGGGGAGATATAAAAAAATCTCTGAAGCAGAAGAGTGGTACTGGAGATAGAAGATGATTGATTGGCAGCCTATTAAGATACAAGATCATTGGCATCTTATTGGGAAGTGAAGTTGGGGAGGAAAGGAGAGATTTATGACTTGTCAAATGAGTCTATAGATTTTAGCTTGTGGGCTTTGATGCATATGGCATAAACATACATGGAAAATACAAAAGAAAAATGGTAAAAATCCTGGAGAAAATAGATCAGAATACTCAGTAAGCTTAGCTTTACAAAGTTCAAATTTGAGATAACTTGGTTGAAATGGAGAGAAACATATTGTGACATCAGTTTCAGGCCTATATAAAACATTTTCTTTTTTTTAAGATTTATTTATTTATTTATTTATTTATTTATTTATTTATTTATTTATTTATTTATTTATTTATTTATACAAGAACCAGGGTACAGGCCAGATGCGTGGGAGGGTGAGAGGATTCACCAGAGACAGAGTGGGGAACAGAACAGGCAGACTGACGAAATACACTGCTGAGGGGAGCAGCGGGCGCGACAGAAGCGGGAAGTGGTCTGCTGCACCATGTGGGACTCTTGCCTCCTGGCTGAGATCGAACCGGAACTGCAGAGGCTGCAGACAGCTTCACAGTGTGGCGCTCAACCTCCTGCGCCACCAGGGGAGGCCCTATGAAACATTTTCTAACAGTCACAGTTGTCCAGTGTAGCAGTGGGCTGCTTTGGGGGATGTAGTGAGCATTCCTTTGTCTTTGGTATATGGTCATATGAAGGGAAATTATTTTGCTAGATTATAAGAGAATTTAGGTGTTACTAAGTAATCTTTAATACCTATACCTTTGGGATTAATGATGAACAGATTTAATACTATTCCACCATAAGTTTTTCTTCATTTCTTATTAAAATTTCTGTTCTTTTTACATGTGTGTGAAATTGGACAGAATCATTCATTTATGTTTCAATTGGTAAATGTATAGCTCTCTTCCTACCAATGAGAACATATAATTTGAACAACTACAGTTTTTTTGTAACTTATCTAAAAAAATATGCTCACTGGGAAATGCATATGATAAACTACCATATGATAAACTTTAGTTGAATATTAATCTCACTGATGGGAGCTGTAGCACTCTGTATAGTGTAAGATGACTTGCAAATTAGCAGAACAAATTTGAAAGAAACTTACTTATATTTAAAAAATGGGAATATTTATAGGAATATCAAATAAAGGATTGTATATCATGTAAATATTATGTACAACTGTCTATAATGCAGTAGTAAGTATGAATGTAAAGTGTGATTTTTTTCAGCATGAATTATAAAATTGTTTCTGTTATTCTACTCCCTTTTTAGGATGTTTTTAGCTTTCAAGTATCTCCTTCTATGAATCCTATTACAATAAATGAATTAGCAATCCAAAAGCGTTTGACTATTCATGGGAAAGAAGATGAAGTTAGCCCAGATAACTATGTATTGCAAGTCAGTGGGAGAGTAGAATATGTGTTTGGTGATCACCCACTAATTCAATTCCAGGTATGTGTATTAACTATCAGTTTACCTGAGGGTGTGGTGTGTGTTTAAAAATTTAAGTTTCTTAAAAAAAAAAAAATGTGTTCCCATAGTAGATCATTTGGAACATGTGGAAAATTACGCAGAATTAAATTAGATTACCATAATCCCACCTACTCTGAGGTAACTATTGGTAACATTTTTTTGCCATGTTTTTGATTGCTTTAGAGTTAGTTATTTTCCTATAGTATTATGAATTCTTACTATAGTTTGTTATAACTACTTACTATTCCATCATATAAACATAAATATTCCAGAAAAGTAAAATATAAAATATTTTGATTAAATGGTCACAATATAAATTGTATAAAAACCTATTTGTCATTATCACTTCACTAGGTAAAGTAATATAATAAATTTTCATTGTGAGTTAGAGGACTTTTCACTTTCAATCTAGTGTTTGTGTGTGTAATCTCCCTTTCAGGTTTTTGTTATGACCATTTATGGTAGGAATTATATAATTAGACCTAACCATCCTCAATAGCCTTTCTTGATCTTTAAGATAGTTACTTTCTTTTAATCATGCCATCTTTGAGTATATGCTTTATGCAAGACACTGAAGTGCTTCAGATTATTTTGCAACACCTCTTCCCCCATAAGGCATACTGTTTAAAGAACAGGATCCTGGAATTACCGTCAAGGAACTTGAAGATATTTTTGTTGGGATTGCATTTTGAAACTAAAGAATGGTTATTATATAAATAATAATAGGTTGTCAAGTTACAAGTAAATGTTAACAGGAATTGTAAAAGCACTTAATCACTCTTATTTGTGATTTAGTTTTTAGTTCTGTTGTAAGCAAGAGGGATACAGGCAAAATTATAAAGTGATACCTGTTTGAGAATAAGAATTCTGTGATTTATTAGCAGGTAAAGGAATTTCACATCTTTATTTTCATATTTCTGATGTAGCTTTAATTTTTTTTTTTAAGATTTATTTATGCATATAAGAACTGGGGTACAGGCCACAGGTGCAGGGGGTGAGAGGATTCACCAGAACACAGTGGGGAACAGAACAGGCAGACTGACTGAAATACACTGCTGAGGGGAGCAGCAGGCGGTCAGGAGAGGTCTGCTGCGCCATGTGGGTTGCTCCCTGGCCAGCTGGGGAATTGAACTCATGCTGCAGAGGCTGCGGACAGCTTCATAGGTTGCGTCTTAACTCATTGCACCACCAGGGAGGCCCCAAGCCTTAATTCTTACAGGTTAGTACATAGATGGTATACCAGCAGTTATATCTGCACAATTTTTGGGAGCTGTGGCATTCTGAGAGTAAGCACTTGAACTCTTACCTATGAAAAGGAAGAGGAAAATGAAAAGTGCTTAGTGGCAGATAGAAGTACTGCCTTCTTCCCTTCATGTTCTGCCTTAATGTAAGTAGCCTCCTGATTCTTTAAACATTTTTTTTTTTTAACCTAGACAAGGGAAAGGTATATTATTTGTCAGAAACTATAATTTTTTATAAGGAAAGATAAAGTTTTGTGTATATTTTTGGACAGGGTCATATAAGAGAGAAGACACAATGTAGGCAAAGGAATTGGAAGGAAATGGAAAGATGTATCTTTCATAGTGAAAAGTTTTTGAATGACCATTTCTATTATAATATCACACAATACCTACTTATAGGTCATTTTGGAAATGTTTATTTTAAAATTTATATTTAATGATTCTAAATTGCATGCACCATACTGAATCATTATATATAGGAAATTTATTTTTGTGACAAATACATTGATTTCTATTCAGTTTGTAGGAATCTTTGATAAAATGAGTAACCACCCTTACTTATATGCCTCTAGAATCATTTTGGTATTATGGAGCATCAAACTAAGATGACATGGCCAGTTAGTGTTTGTTTGTTTGTTTGTTTGTTTTTTAAGATTTATTTATTTATGCATACAAGAGTCGGGGTGCAGGCCAGAGGTGCGGGGGATAAGAGGATTCACCAGAGGCAGAGTGAGGAGCAGAATAGGTGGATCTACTGAAATACACTGCTGAGGGGAGCAGCGGGTAAGACTTGAGAGGTCTGCTGTGCCATGAGGGTCACTTCCTGGCCTGGCATCAAACTGGTGCTGCAGTGGCTGTGGATAGCTTCATAGTGCTGCGACTTAATCCCTTGCGCCACCAGGAAGGCCCTGGCCAGTAGGTTTTTGCTGAGGAGACAATGAGATTGCCTAGAGTCCTGTGCTGAAAAGATACCAGATCTAGGTCAGTACTTAAGAAATGGCCTCCAGTGTACTACATGTTCACCTTTTCTGATTGCTCAAAATGAAACTTTGTTGCCAAAAAGGTAGAGCAAATCCAGGTTTTAAAGATACTAGATTTTTAATTTAATCCTTCTGATTTTAATTTCTTTGATCTGTTAAACAGTGAATAATATTTCTTGTAGAGTTCAAGATTAACATATAAGAATTGTCTAGCTCAGTTCTTAGGGATATAAGTATTCAGTTAGTTAATGGTAGTTATTTTATGTTGTGATTTTAGTTTTTCATTCTTGATATCAAGTTGTTATTTAAGATACACTTTCACAGTGTATTTGGTATAGTGTTGCTCAGTTTAATTTTATTCCTGAAGTTATTTACATATTTCCTTGACAATCTTTATTCTTTCTTGGTACTGTAGTATATACGGAACTGTGTAATGAACAGGACCTTGCCCCATTTCACACTTGTGGAATGCTGCAAGATCAAGAAGATGTATGAACAGGAAATGATTGCCATCGAGGCTGCCATAAATCGAAATTCATCTAACATTCCTCTTCCTTTACCACCAAAGAAAACACGAATTATATCTGTAAGTTTCATGTGTAGACCCAAAAAGTCATGTGATTTTGTTAAGTTGTATGCTTTTGCCACATACATTTTATTTACTCATTTCTTTTTCTGTGAAAACCAAGTATGTTTGCCAAAGAGCTATCACCACTTATTTTTTTTTTAATTTTTTTTTTTTTTTTAATAGAGGCATGCTTTATTTATTTGTTTGCTGGTTTGTTTGTTTTGTCTACACATGCACTGGGCACAGTCAGAAGCGCGGGAGGGTGAGAGAATTAGCCAGAGCGGGGAGCAGAGCAGGCAGAAGGACCGAAGTACACCGCTGAGGGGAGCAGCGGGCTGCAGGAGAGGTCTGCGCGCCATGTGGGACCCTCCTCCGGTGGCCGGGGAGCAGCCGGGGATCGAACTGGCGCCGCAGAGGCCGCGGCAGCAGCTTCGCAACCCAGCGCTCAACCGCTGCGCCACCGGGGAGGCCCTATCACCACTTATTAAAACACCTTTCTAACTACTGCTCATTTTCCTAACTCAAATTATATGTGAATGTAAATATTTCATTTATGTTTTGGGTGTTCTTATAGAGTAAAATAAAGGTCATCAAATAAATTTTTTTTTAATTTTTCAAAAAAAATATTTTTGAGATTAGAACTAAATATAATACTTAAGTAAATAATTTGAGACATTTTAATAGAAAGTTGGATAGCTTTGTTATGGTAGTATTTTGGTATAATTTGCCTGTCTCCTTAATCCAATAACCTGTAGATCTTAAATGAACCAGAGGTGCATACCTCCTCTCCCCCAAGGCAGTATTTTTATAGAAAGCCTATCTTAAGTTTATGTCCATTGGAACATTTAATGTATTTTTATTTATTTATTTATTTATTTTTTGACTGTCTTTATTTTTCTATTGGGTAGCACTGCCCCTAAGTCATGGGCCTTTATTTATTTATTTTTAATTTAAATAATAAATTTTATTTTTATATTCCCCCATACAATTGCAAACTCCCCATTCTGACCCAAATCCCTCCCCTCCCGCCCCCCATCCCCCACCCCCCAAAAAGTGTCTCTGGTTCATAGTTTTTTGTTGATTTTGATTTTCACTTTCTTATATTTATTTTCCTGGTCCCTTATTTAAGTTTTCTAGATTCCTGCTATGAGTGAGACCATCCGGTATTTTTCTTTTTCTTTTTGGCTTATTTCGCTGAGCATGACCCCTTCCAACGCCGTCCATGTTGCTGCAAATTGCATGTGTTTATCTTTTTTGAATGCTGAGTAATATTCCATGGTGTATATGTACCACATCTTCTTGATCCAGTTATCTATTTTTGGGCATTTGGGCTGTTTCCAAAGCTTAGCTATTGTAAATAGTGCTGCTCATTTAATGTATTTTTAACTACTCCTTGATGATTAAAATGTTATCTGTGTTAGTTCAAAAGGACAGTTCTTAATTTATCCAGAGCTTTTAATATTATTTGTTTATAGTGTTTAGTGATCACTCTTGGCAGTAATGGAATGTTAACTATGTTTTACCATGAATACTATGTGCTAGTAGTTATGATGCTTAATTTTAAATTTTTGTTTGTTAGTTCAGAGGTCTGTTTTTGTCATTTTTCCAAAACTTATGATAACTGATAAGATGATTTCATTGCTTGCATAGAATCATCATGTCTTTCCTTAAAATACTTGTATTTGTTTCATCTTTTACAGCATGTTTGGGAAAACAGCAACCCTTTCCAAATTTTGTTAGTTAAAGGAAATAAACTTAACACAGAAGAAACTGTAAAAGTGAGTACTTGTTGAGATTTGAATTTTTTACCTGCTCTATTACTTGAATAACTCACTGATAAACTCAAAGAATATCACATTGGAGGTTAAATTTTACTTACATGTTAACTATATGAGAGGGAATATGGGGATTTATTATGAGAAAATTAGGAATTTTTGTTTTTAAATATTCTTTGAATAGTTGGAGATGTACTGATAAATCAACATTTTTCCAATAATGATTATGTAGAATAAATTATATTTTGTCAAAATCATGGTCACAGTTTCCTTTATAGCTTTCTCAGTCTTGGATAGTGCTGCACTTAGCCTTTTCTCTCGGCCTCCATTTTTCCTTTTAAACTTGTGGGACACAGAGAAAATGTAATGCTGTTTCCTGGGGAAAATAGATGACTACATTATAGAACACATGTTCTTAGCACATGGGAATTTATTGCCCAACTCCATACAATTAAGTAAAGACTTAATAAGGAATTTCGACTCAAAGTGTAAAGCATGCATTATTCCCCATTTTGCCTGGCAGGAAATTCAGTGAATAGTTTTGTGCTCCAAGAAAGAGTTTCAGTTAGTTTGAGTTGTTTGCTGGCATAAGGATGCATTCAGGAGCATCTTGCTAAACATTAGCAATGGCTTGCTTTTGTAAATGGACATTAACATTACAAATTTTGGGGGGGTGATTTCCCTTAAATAAGGGCTTTTTTATTTATACTCTCAGCTAGATTTTAATTTTTAATGAGTATGCTTCTGGCCAATTAACCTTTGTCCTGCTTTAGTGTTAATTCTATTTTTTCCAATAATTTAAATTTTTCTTATTTTTTTTCAATTGCAAAATTATAACATGATCATTGCAAGAGGTAAAAAAATGTTCAAACATGACTAAAGAAAAACATTACTGATCTCTCCTCATTTCTATCCCCTCAAATGAGATTCAACATGTTTTGTGAGTGACTTCCATGATTTTACAAATATATCATTTGAGGATTGAAGGGATGTTAGTTTTATTATAAAATTTTGTTGATTGGTGGTTTTGTTCAAAAAGTGGCAATGTTATGCAATTTGCAGCAACATGGATGGAGCTGGAAGGGATCATATGATGCTCAGCAAAATAAGCCAGAAAGAAAAACAAAAATACTGGATGATCTCATTCATTGCAGGAATCTAGAAAACTTAAATAAGGGACGAGGAAAAAGAATAACTGTAAGAAAGAAAATATCAAAATCGACAAACAACTATGAACCAGAGACACTCTATGAGGGTTGGGGGGCGGGAAAGGAGGGGTAGGGTTCAAAATAAGGGGGTTGCAAGTGTATGAGGAATATAAATAAAAAAAAAAAATTTAAAAAAATAAAGTACTTAAGCCTAAAAAAAAAGTGGCAATGTTATATACATTATTCTACAGCTTGATTTATTTACTTGATTTATTCACAAGAACTTTGGACAATCATCTGGATTAGTAACTATCAGAGTTTCTTGGTATCTCATTCATAAGAGCAGAAATCACTTGTAGGCCAATTTATCCAAAAGTCAAATAGAGTATGATATATACATTTGGTTTTGGTTAGTGATTTGTATGTATAGAGGTGTAAATTACATTTTAGTAAATGTGAATTCCTATTTGTTCTTCTCATTTGTAAGTTGTTATATTTGTTTTCTATAGGTAATTTATAAATTACTTAATTTTTTTACAGTTTTTATTTTTCTGTAGCCTTTGATTATCATTTAATTTCTTCCTGTGGAAGTAAGACAAAAGAAACCTTTATACTATATAGTTTATTTTTCTTACTCATTATGCTATATATATATATTTTTTTTTATAATAAATTTTATTTTTATATTCCCCATACAATTGCAAACCCCCCATTCTGACCCCAATCCCTCCCCTCCCGCCCCCCACCCCCCAAAAAGTGTCTCTGGTTCAGTTTTTTGTTGATTTTGATTTTCACTTTATTATAGTTATTCATTTTCCTGGTCCCTTATTTAAGTTTTCTAGATTCCTGCTATGAGTGAGACCATCCGGTATTTTTCTTTTTCTTTTTGGCTTATTTCACTGAGCATGATCCCTTCCAGTGCCATCCATGTTGCTGCAAATTGCATGTGTTTATCTTTTTTGAATGCTGAGTAATATTCCATGGTATATATGTACCACATCTTCTTGATCCAGTCATCTATTTTGGGGCATTTGGGCTGTTTCCAAAGCTTAGCTATTGTAAACAGTGCTGCTATAAACATAGGGGTGCAGGTGCTCTTTGGAATTGATGTTTCTGTGTCCTTTGGGTAAATACCTAGGAGTGGAATTGCTGGATCATATGGAAGCTCTATGTTTAGTAGGTCCAGAAATCTCCACACAGCTCTCCATAGTGGTTGGACCAGTTTGCACTCCCACCAACAGTGCAGGAGAGTTCCTTTTTCTCCACAACCTTGCCAACATTAGTTGTTGCTAGTTTTTTTAATATGTGCCATTCTCACTGGTGTAAGATGGTATCTCATGGTAGTTTTGATTCGCATTTCCCTGATGACAAGTGATGTTGAACATTTTTTCGTATGCCTGTTGGCCATTTGCATTTCCTCTTCAGAGAAGTTTCCTTTTAGCTCTTCTGCCCATTTTTTGACTGGGTTATTTTCTTTGTTGTTGTTGAGTCTCATCAGCTCTTTGCAGATTTTTGTCATCAGTCCTTTATCATTAGTGTTGGGTGCAAAAATGTTCTCCCAGTCAGTGGGGTTTCTCTTTGTTTTTGTTATTGTCTCTTTTGCTGTGCAGAAGCTCTTTAATTTGATGTAGTCCCAGCTGTTTATCTTTGCCTTCACTATCACTGCTTTGGGTGATGTGTCTGTAAAGATGTCTTTGATGTGCAAATCACGTAGTGTTTCGCCTATATTTCCTTCTATGTATTTTATGGTTTCAGGTCTTATGTCTAGTTCTTTAATCCATTTTGAGTTGATTTTTGTGTATGGTGTGAGGTAGTGGTCAAGCTTCATTCTTTTGCATGTAGCGACCCAGTTTTCCCAGCACCATTTATTGAACAAACTTTCTTTGCTCCAATGCATAGTTTTTGCTCCTTTGTCAAAGATTAGTTGACCATAAATCTGTGGGTTTATTTCTGGATTTTCTATTCGATTCCATTGGTCTGTATGTCTGTTCTTGTTCCGATATCATGCAGTTTTGATGATTATGGCTTTGTAGTATAGTTTGAAGTCTGGGAGTGTGATGCCTCCATTCCCTTCTTTCTTTTTCAAGAGAGCTTTGGCAATTCGGGGTTTTTTGTGATTCCATATGAATTTCATCAATAATTGTTCTATTTCTTTGAAGAATGACATTGAAATTTTGATTGGAATAGCATTGAATCTGTATATTGCTTTTGGTAGGATGGCCATTTTAATAATGTTTATTCTTCCAATCCATGAGCAGGGGAAGTCTTTCCATTTCTTTGTGTCTTCTATTTCTTTTAACAGTGTTTTATAGTTTTCTTTGTATAGGTCCTTTACCTCTTTTGTTAGATTTATTCCCAAATATTTGATTTTTTTTGTTCAATAATAAAAGGGATGGTTTTTTTGATTTCTTCTTCTTCAGATTTATTGTTTGTGTATAGGAAGGCTACTGACTTTTGTGTTGATTTTGTATCCTGCCACTTTACTGAACTGATTGATGAGTTGAATTAGTTTCTCTGTGGAGTTTTTGGGGTTCTCTATGTATACTATCATGTCATCTGCAAATAGTGATAGTTTGACTTCTTCTTTTCCTATTTGGATTCCTTGTATGTCTTTCTCTTGTCTTATTGCTCTGGCTAGGACTTCCAGTATTATATTGAAAAGCAGTGGTGAGAGTGAGCATCCTTGTCTTGTTCCAGATCTTAATGGAATTGCTTTCAGCTTTTCACCATTGAGAATGATACTGGCTGTTGGCTTCTCATAGATGGCCTTTATGATGTTGAGGTATGTTCCTTGTATCCCAAGAATTTCAAGGGCTTTTATCATGAATGGGTGTTGCACTTTGTCGAAAGCTTTCTCAGCATCTATTGATATTATCATATGGTTTTTATATTTCTTTTTGTTGATGTGTTGGATAACGTTGATTGATTTTCGGATGTTAAACCATCCTTGTGTCCCTGGAATGAATCCTACTTGGTCGTGGTGAATTATCTTATGGATACATTGTTGGATTCTGATAGCTAAAATTTTGTTGAGGATTTTTGCATCAGTGTTCATTAGGGAGATTGGCCTGTAGTTTTCCTTTTTTGTGTTGTCCTTATTTGGTTTTGGTATTAGTGTAATGTTGGCTTCATAGAACGTGTTTGGTATTGTCTCTTCCTTCTCAATTTGTTGGAAGAGTTTGTGAAGGATAGGCACCAATTCATCTCTGAATGTTTGGTAGAATTCGTTTGTAAATCCATCAGGTCCTGGGCTTTTGTTTTTGGGGAGGTTTTTGATTACCATTTCAATTTCGCTGCTTGTAATTGGTCTGTTTAGGTGTTCTATTTCTTCTTTATCTAGCTTTGGGTGATTGTAGAGTTGTAGGAATTTGTCCATCTCCTCTAGATTGTTGAACTTGTTCCCATACAACTCTTCATAGTAGTTACTGATTATTCTTTTTATTTCTGCTGTGTCTGTTGTGATTTCTCCTCTTTCATTTCTGATCCTGTTTATTTGTGCTTTCTAAACCCTTTTTTCCTTTGTGAGCCTGGCTAGGGGTTTGTCTATTTTATTGTTTTTTTTCGAAGAACCAGCTCTTGGTTTCATTAATCTTTTGGATTGTTTTTTTAGTTTCAATTTCATTTATTTCTGCTTTGGTTTTTATTATTTCTTTTCTTCTACTGGTTTTGGGGTTTTTTTGTTGTTCTTTTTCTAGATCTTTGAGCTTCGAGATTAGGTTGTTTCTTTGAGTTCTTTCTTGTTTCTTGATGTGAGCTTCTATTGCTATATATTTTCCTCTTATTACTGCTTTTGCTGCGTCCCATACATTTAGGATATTGGTGTCCTCCTTGTCATTCAATTCAAAGAATTTTTAATTTCCTCTTTGATCTCCTCATTAGTCCAGTGGTCTTCCAGTAGTGTGGTTTTTAGTCTCCATGAGGTAGGAAAGTTCCTTGCCTTCTTTTTATGGTTTATTTCTAGCTTGATGCCTTCATGGTCAGAAAAGATGGTTGGTATGATTTCAATCTTGGTGTATCTGTTGATGTTTGTCTTGTGCCCCAGTATGTGATCGATCCTGGAGAATGATCCGTGTGCGCTTGAGAAAAATGTGTACTCCGTTTTTTGGGGGTTTAGTGTTCTATAGATGTCTGTTAAGCCCAAATGCTCTAGGTCCTTATTTAGAGCTTTAGTTTCTTTACTTATTTTTTTGTCTTGTTGATCTATCCATTGTTGATAGTGGTGTGTTGAAGTCTCCCGCTACGTATTGTTTTCTCTGATGTCTGTTTTCAGAGATGACAACAGTTGTCTGATATATTTTGGTGCTCCTTCGTTTGGTGAGTATATGTTAATTAGTGTTATTTCTTCTTGAAGTATTGTCCCTTTGATCATAATGTAGTGACCGTTGGGATCCCTTTTTATTTTTTTGAGTTTGAAATCTGTTTTATCTGATATAAGTATAGCTGTTCCTGCTTTCTTTTTTGGTCCATTTGCTTGTAGGATTGTTTTCCATCCTTTAACTTTGAGTCTATTTTTATCTTTTGTAGCTAAATGTGTTTCCTGGAGACAGCAAAAGGTTGGGTTTTGTTTCTTAATCCAGCCTGCAACTCTGTGTCTTTTTATTGAAGAGTTTAGTCCATTTACATTTAGGGTTAATATTGATATGTTAGCATCTGTATTTGCCATTGTGTTTGTCTTTCCTTTGATTTTATTTATTCCATTAATATCTTTTTTTTTCCTTGCCTTCTTTCGTTGTTATTCGTCCCTCTGAGGTTCTGGCTTTAGGATTCCTTGTAGTATTTTTTGGAGTGGGGGTTTATTGGTAATGAAGTTCCATAGGTTCTGTTTGTCTGGGAAGTCCTTATTCTTTCTTCATAGAGGAAGGAAAGCTTTGCGGGATAGAGTATTCTTGGTTGACATCTGTTTTCTTGGAGTCTGTTGACTATGTCCTTCCACTCTCTCCTTGCCCGTAGTGTTTCTTCAGAGAAGTCTGATGTCAGCCTGATTGGTTTTCCTTTGAATGTTATTTGTTTCTTCCCTCTTGTCAGCTTCATTATTTTTTCCTTGTCCTGGATTCTTGGGAGCTTCACTATTATGTGTCTTGCTGTATTTTTCCTTTCGTCATGGAAGTTTGGTGTTCTTCTTGCTTCTTGTATATCAATTTTCAGCTCCTTCTTCACATTTGGGAAGTTCTCTTCAGTTATCTCCTGGAATATTTTCTCTGTTCCTACATCTCTCTCCTCTCCTTCTGGTATTCCTATAACTCTTATATTTCCTTTCCTCATGGTGTCAGATAGTTCCCAAAGTCTTTCTTCGTTCTTTTTCCTTCGTACTTCTCTTTCCTTTTCTGTTTTGGTTGTTTTTATTTCTGTGTCTTCAAGAGAACTTATTCGTTCTTCCATTTCATCTATTCTGCTTTCATTGCTTTTCCCAGAATTCTTTAGTTCTTCCATTAATTCTTTGATCTCCTGCATTTCTTTTACTTCCCTCTTTAGGGACTCAATTTCATTCTTCTGATCGTTGATTATTTTTCCCTTATCATTGTTTTCCTTTATGAGTTCTGTGTTTTTTTTAATCATGGCAATTTTAAATTCTCTTTCTGGAAGGCTCAGAAGTTCTTCCAAGTTACTGTCGTTGCAATCTGGGGGCTGGTTTTCTTTTTGTGGTGTGCTTCTTCCCTGAGGAGTTGGTATGTTGCGTGTGGTTCTTCTACTCCCTACTGTCTGTTTTCTAATTTGCCGTATGCGTTGGGACAATGTGTTGCTGGGACTGGGCGGCATCTTGGGTGAGCTTCTCTGCTCCCCTCTGGCTCCTCCGGGAGCCATCTGTCAGTTTCAAGCAGTCTTTACTGAAGAAAGGTCCCTGTTCTAAAATGCCGATGTGGGACACACTCCCCTGTGCTCCTGGTCTGCCCTGGCGGTGGGTTCCCTCTCCCCCTCTGGGCTTGGACTGCAGGCCAGAGGTGTTCTGGTGTGGGTGAACTTCCCCGGCTCACCTCTGGCTCCTGAGGGAGCCTTCTGCAGGCAGTCTTTACTGAAGAAATGTCCCTGTTCTAAAATGGCGATGCGGGACACACTCCCTGCGTGTCCAGTCTCAGGCACACTCTTCTGCGCGCCTGGTCTGTCCCGGCTTTGGGGGCCCGCTCCCACTGTGGGCTCAGACTACTGGTCGGCAGGGGCCCGGCGTGGGCTAACTTCCCAGCTGGCCACTGGCTCCTCCAGGAGCCTCTGCTGGTTTCAAGTCGCTAGGTGGCACCAGAGATCTTTCCTAGAGCCTTGGGGAGCTGTGTTTTTTTTTTTTTTTTCACCCCGTGGGACAGGAAACAGAGCGGGAATGGTAGGGTAAACCTCAACGGCTTTGGGGTGCTGTGTCTGCCTTGTGCCCCACCGTCGTGGAGAACCCACGCCCCGAATTTTGTGCCCCGGATCTCAGTTCCAAAGCCCTCAGGTCCAGGACGCGTGCTGTAGCCCAGTTCAGTGTCCACAGAATGGCGTCTTTTGCACCCAGCTCCCGTGCCTGGGTGCCTGGTTCCTGGATTCTCAGTGAGGGACTTTCACCTCAGTGAGGGTCTTCGCGCGCGTCTCCCTGCAAGCCTAGGTCGCAGGCGCGGGGACCTGGGCAGCTGCGATCCCAATCCGCGTTTGCTTTTCAGCCGTGCTGCTTTTCCGCGCTATCCTGATCCCGATCCGCGTTTGCTTTTCCAGCCCGCCGCTTTTCAGCGCGATCCCGATCCGCGTTTGCTTTTCCAGTGCACTGCTTTTCCGTGCAAGCTTACCGGGCGGGCCCGGGGCTGTGTGCTGGTCCTGGCCTCCTCCTGGGGGGTGGGGTCTCTGTTTAATGGCGCCTGGAGCTCACCTCCATGGCGAATCCTGCAGGGTTCTCCGCAGCTCCCATTCACGGGGTGTGGTGGCTGCAATAGTTCCTTTCCACTCACAGTCCCGCTTGCTGCGTCGTTTGTTCTTGTTGGTCGTTTTAGTTTGTTTTTTTCCTCCTCTCTGCGGGTCGGAGAGTGCCGACTCTGTGGGTGGGGGAGGAGAGCAGGGTTCTGCGCTTTCCTCCCTTCTAGTCCTCTTTTATGGCCACTTTCTTCTTCGGGTAGTTTGCTGGAGTCGTCCGTTTATCTTCCGTGTCCCAGTTCTCACTGGGACCTGCCGCTTTTCCTCCCTATTAACTTTTTTTAATGGGAGATCTTACTCGCAGCGTCTCCTCGCCGCCATGTTGCTCCGCCCTCTTATATGCTACATATTTTTTTCAGTGACAAATTCTCTGTCAGTAACACTGTATTTCCATAGGTTGGTTTTTTTTTTTAAGATTTATTTTTTATTTATTCATGCATACAAGAACTGGGGTGTAGGCCTGAGGTGTGGGGGGGTGAGACTTAACTCCTTGCACCACCAGGGAGGCCTTATTTCCATAGGTTTTATCAACTTTCATAAGCTCTTTCAAGTAATTTTTTGTAATTACAGTTCATTCTTTTTTAGTTGTTACTTAGGTTATGAGTAATGTTGAAGAGAAATTTGAAAAAAATAAAAAGATTGTCTATGAGTAGTGTCTTTTCAAAAAAATTTTAAGTGTCTGTCTTGAACGTGCTGTATGATATTTAGAGTAGATGTATTAGAATTCTTCAGAGAAACAGAACCAACAGGCTGTGTGTTTGTGTACCAGAGCATGCCCTCTCATGCTCGTGTGCATTCCTTCCCCACTGCCAGATTGACTTAAGGAATTGGCTCATGTGACTATAGTGGCGATTAACTTGTAGCATCTGCAGGGTTAGGAGAGCCCACAGTGTAGTTCCAGTGTAGTGAGTCTGAAGTCCTAAGAACCAAGAGAGCGAATTATGTAGTTCATGTTGAAGACCAGTGGTGAAGAGGTGATGTTTCCAAAGGCAAGCAGGAAGAATTCTTTCTTTCTCAGGGGATGGTCAGCCTTTTTGCTCTATTCAGTTTCTTCAGGTGGTTGAAGTAGGATCACTCACTTTAGAGAGGGCAATCTGCTTTAGTCAATCTATCATTTAAATTGTATCAAAGAAACACCCAGGCTAACTACAAAGAATGAGTTATAAGAAGGCCATATCATAAAAGCATTAACTTACTTTAATTGAACTATATACCATATATACCAAGGTGCAGCAACTTCACATGTGAAATCTCTCCTCTTTTCTCTAATTATTTCTTGTTCTTTTCTATGTTATCACTTGCCCCAGTCTCTAAGAATTCCCTTGGCAGCAGTAGCAGTGCTAATGGTGGTAGCCAGAACACTTACGGGGACAGACCTAAAATGTAGAGAGTTGAACTGTCTTCTCTGACTAGAGGATTTGTAGTCCCAAGAGAAATGGGTAAATCTTCCTTGGCTTTCTTCTTTCTTTCTTTTTGTCTTTCTGCGGTTTGGCATAGTTGCAGGAAGTAGGAATAAATAAATCCTCAACTTTCTGGCTGGATGACAAGAGAATGGGAACCCCAGGCAAACCTCAAATTACTAGGATGATTGCAAAGTGTTAGTTGCTTGGGAAAGCAACTCTTAAAGTTGCTTATGCTTGCAGGTTTATTCCTGAATAGTACATATGTAAATCTGAGTCTTAATTGTCTATATACTTTGAGAATTGAGCTGCTGCATAAACCATCACCCAAGTCTCAGACTGGTCTTATAAGGTACATATACAAGTCAAATTCACACAGCCCTGCAAAGGGTCTGGAAGCTAAACTATTGTTGGAACCACAGTTCACAGGCAGCATGTGGGAACTTGCATCTTGTATCCTGATACAAACATATCAACATTCTCTGTAGGATATAAATATAAAGAAAACCAGAGTCCTATAACATAATAGTCAAAGTGTCTAGGATATGATTCAAAGCTAATTGGCATATTAAAAAAAAAGGAAAATCTGAAGTGGTATTCAGTGATAATCAACAGTTCTCAATATTGAGATGACATAGATGCTGGGATTACCTCATAAAGATATTTAAGAAGCTGTTACAGGGCCTCCCTGGTGGCGCAGGGAGTTAAGTTGCAGCACTATGAAGCTATCCACAGCCACTGCAGCACGAGTTTGATCCCCAGCCAGGAAGATAACACACATGGTGCAGCAGACCTCTCCTGTCTCACTCACTGCTCCCCTAAGTAATGTATTTTAGTCACTCCGCCTGTTCTGTTCCCCATTCTGTCTCGGTGAAGTCTCTCACCCCCCAACATCTCTGGCCTGTACCCCAGTTTTTGTATGCATAAATAAATCAATCTTTAAAAGAAAAGTTGTTAGAAGAATCCTCCAACAACTGTGGGCAAATGCAATAGAAAGGAATGGAAAAATAGAAAGTCTCAGTCAGAAGATAATAAGGAGTCTTATATGGAGAATTTAGAATCAAAAAGTACAGTAACTGTAATTAAAAAGCTCACTGACTCAGTAGCAGAATGGTAATGAGAAAGAAAAGAGTCATTGAATTTGAAATTTAATCAATAAAAGTTTCCAGTTTGAACAACAGAAAGAAGAATGGTTGGGGGAGAAACAACAAAAGCTCCTCAAAGCCTTAGATATCTGTGTGGCAATATGAGAAGGTCTAAAATTTTGTGCCATCTGAGTCCTAGAAAGAAAAGAGAAAGATCAAAGTTCAGAGAAATTCTTTAAAGAAATTATCACTAGAAACTTTCCAAAACTGGCCCAAAAAAAAAAAAAAAAACCCATAAATATGGCAGGCTCAAGAAACTGAGGGAATCCCTAATAGGATAAAGCCAGAAAATTCCAAGCCCATGTCCCTTATCATACTTATTAGCCATAAAATTAAAGCCTCATCACCTAGTGTTATATATATCCTGAGGAAAGAAATGGTATCTTAATATTTTTATCATCTTATTTCTGTGTGGGAACACTAAGTAAAGGTTTACGCAATGAATTAATACATTTTTAATGTAACTCCAACAGTTTTGTATCCTTAAAGTGTGTACATTATTCCTTCCGTTAGGTAGAACAATTCTGTTTATGAAATCTTGTATACTCCATGAAACCTTGTATTTTTAAGCCTATTCATATTACTGATCGTGTGTGTGTGTCTGTGTGTGTCTAATATATCTAAAGGCAAACTGTGGTGGATTTTGGCCATGTTATCAAATAAGAAGGAAATTAGTTTTTAACATTGGTAAATAGTAGTGTGCCCAACATAGAATATTTTTAGTTCGTGAGCTGAGATGAGGAATGCAGTCTGTGTATAGACTTGGCACATCTTTGCTGTAGCACAGTGGCAGTTCCATTTCATGTTAAAGCCTGTCTTCTCTACTCTCCAAGTGTTCTAGGACTTGTGAAAAAGTGTCTGCGAATTTGCTAACGTTGGACAGTAAAGCATGTGCTGAATTTTAGCGTGATGAAGCTTTAAAATCTTTCACTTTTCAAAGTCTGAAGATATTCCAGATCAAGCTTCAGGAAATGGCCCATTTAAAAAAAAAAAGATTTATTTTTATTTATGCATACAAGAACTGGGGTGTAGGCCAGAGGGGGAGGGGTGAGAGGAATCACCAGAGATAGAGTGGGGAGCAGAAACAGGCAGATTAACTGAAATACACTACTGAGGGGAGCAGCGGGTGAGACAGGAGAGGCCTGCTGTGCCACGTGGTTAGCTCCCTGGCTGGGATTGGAACTCGTGCTGCCCTGGCTGGTAGTGAGAAAGAAAAGAGTAATGGTATTGAGAAAGAAAGCTTGGTAGCACTGAGACTTAACCCCTTGTGCCACCAGGAAGGCCCCAGAGTTTTTATTAACAAGTTTTTTTTTTAAAGATTATTTATGTATATAAGAACTGGGGTATAGGCTAGAGGTGCAGGGGGTAAGAGGATTCACCAGAGACAGAGCGGGGAACAGAACAGGCAGACTGACTGAAATACACTGCTGATGGAAGCAGCAGGCGAGACAGGAGAGGTCTGCTGCACCATGCGGGTTGCTCCCTGGCTGGCCTGGGGATTGAACTTGTGCTGCAGAGGCTGTGGACTGCTTCACAGTGCTGCGTTCAACCCCTTGCGCCACCAGGGAGGCCCATTAACAAGTTTTTGTGTTTTTGTTTTTTTTTTCTAAAGAAAAAATGATCCTAAATAATTACATATATGTATTAATTTACTTCATAAATATACATTGAGTACTATTGTGTTTAATATCACAGCTGAGTAAATTTATATATAAATTTTCACCTTAAAGTTTTTCTTTGAACCAGTCCCTTTTAGTTCTATTTTTACCACTCACTTTTTAAATTGGAGATAATTAGGTCATGTCTTTAAAATACTATAAATGACCGAGTAAAATTTTCTTGGACATTTTATCTATGTCCTGAATCACTGTGGACCTGTGGGAAAAAATGAAAGATAGTGGTGTGTAGGATAATCATGATAATAAGATATCTTTAGCTGACTCTTGTTTACTTAGAATGGCTGATTTGTAATTACTTAAAAATAGAGAGACTTTGGAGAGATTTTCTTCCTTCTTAACTATACAAAAGACCTCCAATCAATGAAATCAGTGGAAGTGAGTATAATGATAATAGTTTTTATACTTAATTGTTTCTTTAGATCTGCTTATATAATTGAAACCCCTGAAGTTTTTTGGCTGGTCTTCTTAGTGAGTGAAAAATTTGTTAAATTAACAGCTTGGTGAATAATATACTGATTAATTTTACACTCTGATGATCCTGTAGACAAACAGGCAGTCATAGATTTGTTGTTGTACTTCTCCAAATGAGGTGTTTCAGTGGTGAATTATTCATGGTTTTGTATTTATTTTTGTCTCCCTCTTTACAGGTTCATGTCAGGGCTGGCCTTTTTCATGGTACCGAACTCCTGTGTAAAACCATTGTAAGCTCAGAGATATCAGGGAAAAATGATCACATTTGGAATGAACCACTGGAATTTGATATTAATACTTGTGACTTGCCAAGAATGGCTCGATTATGTTTTGCTGTTTATGCAGTTTTGGATAAAGTGAAAACGAAGAAATCAACTAAAACTATTAATCCCTCAAAATATCAGACCATCAGAAAAGCTGGGAAAGTGGTAATGATATACTAACTTATGAAAATATGTTTTTGATGGAATACTTATAAGATTCTTTGAATTAATGAAGTAATGAAAATAATCATGACTTTTTGGAAAAAAGTCTTAGAAGTTTAATAATAACGTGTACACCACATGCAAGAGACCCAACATAACTGAGTAACTCGCACATGTTATTAGGTCTTCTTGGAATAGAACCTTTGAAAGAAATTTGGATATAAACATCAAAAGCAACTTCCACCTAGCCTTCAGAGCCTCTCCCATGAAATAAATGAAATTATATCATGTAACTTTGTTCTCTAAAAACTGATTTCAAAAGCGTAGCAGATATCTGTTTTTTTTATGACCTGTTTATTTTTTCTTTTGGCCGATTTGTTTTAGTAAATATAATGCTACTATTAATGTAATACTTTTTAGGAGATATAAGTTAAAAAAAAAAAAACAAAAGAAGAATAGATTTAAAAAATATATAGATCCATGGTCCCTTAGTTGAAATTCCAACTGCCAGATACATTTGAGAATAAAGAATTCTGCCCTTTTTCAGAAATCACAGATTATGCCTCATACAATGCCTGTGGCATGGAGCAGTGAAATATCATATGAATGTATATGCTAAGTGGCACATATGAAGACTATCAATTCACTTTATTTCATTTCTGCCTGTGTTTTACTGTCAGATGAGTTATGACAAACCTTTAGTTTTCAGAATTTCTTGGATTTTGAAATTGTAACTAAAGCATGGTTTATCTTTCTATATTCCCACCTTCCATTTTATATTTTTCGTTTTCTCTATGTAATTTTTTTCATGGAATAGAGACATGAATTTTATACATTTTTTAAAAAGCCTGTTATTTCCTGTATTTGTCTACGTGAATTTGTCTCCTTTTGTTCTTAACATGAAAATGTAGTTATTTCCAGTGGTTATTATCATTTGGTTTTTAAAAAATAAATTTCAATGTCTAAACGATACAGAAGAGTTAGTTCCTTAGTATTTTGACCTATACTGATAGAGAATTTTTCTCATACTATTAGGTTATTTGTAAGGTTTTTTACCACACTGTCTAAGTGTCTACATAAAGTCTTGTCACCTTGGTGCTTCCTTTGTAAAGATATACATAAATTCTACAGTACCTGGAAACATTGTATCATTAAGATTTATCTAAACTGAAAACTCTTAAAAATTAAATTACAGCCTGACATTATATCACACACATTTTCAGCCATTAAGATTTCCTCACCATTACCAGTGTTTCTACAATAAGCATTCTAGTTTTGGGATATACAGCTTAATTGTTAGGCAGTAATTGACTTTTAGGGTTTTCTTAAAAATTCTTTAAAGTGGAACATCTTTCCATGTGTATTTTTGGGGGATTTTTTTTTTTTCTTAAAAGAAATTAACCAGAACTCTAGAAATACCTAGAACTAATATTATCAATACTGAGGACATGTACATGTTCCCAACTTCAAGTTCATTCTTAGCATATTTATGTAATGGTCTCTTTTTCAACAGCATTATCCTGTAGCATGGGTAAATACAATGGTTTTTGACTTTAAAGGACAATTGAGATCTGGTGACATAATTCTGCACAGCTGGTCTTCATTTCCTGGTAAGATTAATATCTAATACTTAATGTTAGAGGAACTTTGGCATATGTAGTAGTTAATGTTTCTTTCTGACTCACTATTCTTTCTGTTCAGTAAAGAAGCCATCATTTTATATCTTTGTTTATTCGAAAACAGATTTCCACATACTGTTTTAATATATTCAAAGTGATTTGTATCTGAATATATTGTCGTGAATATATTCCTGCAATAACCATTTTTTTCAATTTAAGGAAAAAAATCTCCTAAGGAACAATGTCTTCTTTAAAACAACTTCTGTTGCTCCTATTTGTAATAAATTTCTACACTAAAGGAACATTCACTGATATGGGAGGAATAGTAAAAACATCTATTCATTGGCTTTAGTTGAAATTTGAGCTAATAGTAGCACTTTCCATGTTCCTTTGTTTCGCAAATGCTACTTAAAATACTCTATGAGGTACCCATTTTATAGATGAGGATAGTACAGCTCAACAATAAGAAGTTATTGCTTCAAACCTAGGATTTGTATAACAGACTGATTAGCTTTCTATTATCACAGTTCTTTCTGAAATGTTGGAAATTCTTTTTTTTTTTTTTTTTTTTTTTAATAGAGGCATGCTTTATTTATTTATTTTATTTGTTTGTTTGTTTTGTTTATACATGCACTGGGTACAGTCAGAAGCGCGGGAGGGTGAGAGAATTCACCAGAGCCAGAGTGGGGAGCAGAGCAGGCAGAGGGACCGAGGTACACTGCTGAGGGGAGCAGCGGGCGGCAGGAGAGGTCTGCGCGCCATGTGGGACCCTCCTCCGGTGGCCAGGAAGCAGCCGGGGATCGAACCGGCGCCACAGAGGCCGCGGGCAGCTTCGCAACCCAGCGCTCAACCGCTGCGCCACCGGGAGGCCCATTGTTGGAAATTCTTAATGTAAACTTTGTATTATATAGTGATGGTCTCCTCCCTCTCCTAGCCCATGTTCATAGTTGGTTAACGTGGTTTGTAAAATTGTGAACTTCTTGACTTTTTCAATTCATTTTTTTGTGGTTAACAAACATTTGAAAATGATCATATACTAGTAGTTGCTACCCCAGAAAAGAATTTTTGAATGATTAGTTATCTATTGACATATTTATTAAGTCTTTGTATTCTAATTTGTGTGTGTGTGTGTCGTTCTACAAATATAGGAGAGCTGTGTGGATTTAGCAGATTTCTTAAGAGGATTATATTTTCACAGTTAGAATAAAAATTACTCACTTCAACAATATACTTTGAAAAAAATTGTAATTTAGATACATACATTATCAGAAATAACTTTAAGCAACTTTATTAGTGCTTTTAGAAAACTTGACAATTTTGATGGCATTAACTTGGCATATCATGACGTGACTTAACTCTAACCAAATGTAAGATGAAAAATAATCATTTATTGTTACTCATTAACATATTTGCTCTGCTTGTATTGTCTCTAGAATTGTCACATTTTTCCCCCTTTGTCAGAAGAAACAAAGGAACTACAAATAATCTATTATTTAGAATTCCTAGGTTATCCTTGAAAAGTATATAATGCATTTATTGGTTGCTTTTGTATCTTTCTAGAATTCTTTATGTATATAGTAGAAAATACAAACGTAGATTTCTCTTTTTCTCCTTCTCTTACACACAATAACACATTTTATGCAGTGTTCTGCTCTTTGCTTTCTTAACCTCATCAATCTACAGAGTGCTGTTGCTGCTACTTCTTAAAGTAGTTATCTTTTAATACTTTAAACAGTGTTATATGTTCTTGCTTAGTGCAGGTATGTGTTTAAGATAAATTCCCTGAAATGGGTTGAATGAAAGAATAATTCGTAATTCTGAAAATTACAAATTTCTCTTCAATTGAAATTGAAGAGAAATTGTACCAATTTGTGCTCTGTTATATATTATAATGATAGCCCTTTTTGTGATCACTTTTAAGTGTTTATTCCTACATGCTTGGGACTGATAAGAATGCCAAAATGCTTAATTTCACTTTAGAAGAGTTATGTTTGGTAGAGCAAATAAGTATAATGTATAATGCTACTAGGTAGCATAAGTACAGGATTGAAGTATGCTAAGAAATCAGCTTTAGAGGCTTAAAAGTCATGGAATTGCTTCTGTCTAGGTGAAAATTGAATCTGATATGTGAGAATATTAAACAAGGTGAGCAAAAGACTGATTTTGGAGCTGAAAGTTTAAAACCTTTGTAAAGTTTTTCTAGCTTTGAACGATAATTCTGAGTGTGCATACTATCTGGTTATTAGACCTACATAGAATGGACTTATTCTTTTATTTGCTTGGGAAGTACAGAGAGAAAAGCTGTGTTAAACATTGGTATAAGAAAAGAGAAATTAGTTTGGAGAGATTTTATGCTATACTGCTAACTGTGTTCTCATCTCAAGTTTAATGTCTCTTTAGCATTTAGTTGTTACTCATTTATTGGTGAAATGAGAAAGTTATATGAACTCTAGGGTTTTATCACAACTGTACTTATAAGATTCCTGGGTACATTTCTGTGAATAGACCATGTTTAGGATGGTGGCAGAGAAAGAGGAAGGAGTACCTTGAAGAAAAGCAGGTGGGTCAGTTGAAGGAGTCTTTACCACTTAAGTGGTATGCTGCAGAAACTACCAGAAAAGTTGTTAAACTGTATTACTAGTTATGGGAACATTAACAACATTATGTTTGTCAAAAAGAATGTCTTTGATGACTCCCAAAGTATCAATTTGGGTACTATTATTACCATGGAAATGAAATTACATGTGATTAAGAAATCCATATACAATGATGAAATAATAGCAATTCCTATGGAATCTCTAATTTTCGAGGAGGGAGAGCAGTTCCAATTAAGTTTTTTTCAAGAAAGAAATGGGTAACCAGTAGTTTTTGTTAACGTTCTCATTTTGAAAATGTATATAATTTTGTTGGCATATTCAAATTTTGTGCTAAGCCTTAACAGAAAATTAGAGGCTTACTGATTAAATTGTCTGCCCAACTTCCCTAGATGACACACTTTAAAGTAACTTTTGTGGTTGAAATCCATTAAAGTTTTGCTGTAGTTTAGTTTAAAATTAATTTTCTTAAGAATCAAAATTATTTTCATGTTTTAGAGGAACTTGAAGAAATGTTGAATCCTATGGGAACTGTTCAAACAAATCCATATACTGAAAATGCAACAGCATTACACATCAAATTCCCAGAGAATAAAAAACAACCTTATTATTACCCTCCCTTTGATAAGGTAAGTTAAGTATTTAAAAGGCTACAATGCATGAAATATTTTAATTATTAGTTCATGGCTCTATATAGTTTAAGCTCTATGTATCTATGTCTATTTCTGTTTCAAATTGTTACAACGTTGACACCTTAGTTCAATGCAAAGACTCCTGAGCAAGGAGCCAACTCTATTCCTGGCTTCACTGCCCTAGTGAGATAGGGCATCTCTGGAGTTCAGGTCCTCATTTATAAAATGTGGAAATCACAATTTTTCCCTAAGCTTTTCATTTTAAAAGGGATATAAATGTATTCATATATAACTCTAGACCTGTAAAATATATAGTATAATGTGCCTATTGTGGTGGTTGAGAGTTTATTACAGTGTTAGAATTGGTATTGAAATAACAGATGATTTATGTTGAATATTACCATTGGTATACTTACTGTGGTTCTATTTTTGTGGAATCTATTCTAAGGGTTTCCACTTCTACACACACCTCCTTAATATTCAAGCTGTATGTCTTGGAGACAAGGACAGTATCTGGTGGGGACTGAAAATAGGGCTACGTTAATTTACTGTGAAAGCTGAGATGCCTTGTTTTAACTTCAGGTTTGGCATTATATTTCACATATGCTGATTTTGATAAGGAAACCTTTGAACAAGTTCTCAGATCATAAATAAATTTATTTCCTTAATCAATTTGAGAACTACCTCAAAATTAATACTATGCTAGATAATATTTAAATTAATCCATCTTTAAACTTAATTGTATTTTAACATCTAGAACTACCAGAATTGTATATAGATTTTTCAAGTAGTAATATAAGTTAAACGTATGTAACTCTGTTCTTCCTTTAATTTTTATTGAATTTAATCCACCTAAGAAGTAACTTTTCCTTTCAGATTCTTCTAAACTAATTTTCTTGTCAATAAAATGCAACCAAATTAAATTTTGTGATTATTACAGTATAAGTTCTAAATATGTTAAGAATCATATGCCTTAGTGTACATTGTCAAGACACATTTTGACACATCTGCTACCTTAATGTCATGGCTTTATTTCTTCCCTACATAGAAATTTATTTATAAACTGCAGTTACTTGTGAAATATTAGATAGTTTTAGCTGTCACTATCTTTATACCAATTGTGATATGTATTCAACAATGAATTATAGTTTCTTTTGGATCAGACGAGATGCTTTTTGAAGCATTTTTGCAAATACAACATCCTGTGCAAATGAAAGTGTTTTTAATCTAATATTTTAAGTGAAGTCTAGTTTCTTTAAAATGATTTGTTTTAAAATTGCTCCTGTCATCTACAACTGGTCACTAAGCTTTTTTCCTTTTTCCTTTCTAATCCCTTGAAGAGTGTATCATTGAAGATCAACTTGGGATGGGATTTTAGTCTTCATAAATATGTATAAACTTGTTTATACTTACTGATTTTCCTTTAATTAAATAATACAGATATAAAAAATGAAAGTTCTCCTGTTTTTAATTTAATTGAATATATTTTACTGTAATTTTGCCTTGTTAGTTTTATGGTTATTGCTTAATTTCAGTAACTAATCTCATTTTATCATTACAATAACACTATCAAATAGGACTGGATTTATCACTACATTTTACACATGAGGCTACAGGTAAATTATTCACTTAGGATCCTGTAACTCAGTAACTGAATATGGATTTTCAGAATTTTTACCCACTAATCTTCCTGCTTAACCAGTGGGTTTCAATCTTCTCAAGAATGAAATCCCTTTTTGAACTTGAATTTTGATTTTAAAAATTATTTTTAGGTTTTCTCTTGTCATTATCTCTACTTTTGATATCTGTTAATTCAGAATAGAGCATAATGACAAATAACAAAAGCTTCTATTTTATCTAGTAATTCTTCCATACCTTTGTGTACCTTTGTATTTTCATAACTAGACTATAATCACATATATTTAAAATTCTCTTCACTTACATATGCACAGCACTACTTATTTTATCTACAGACAATCCTAGTGTAATCTAGGAATCAAAATGCTTTATAAATACTATTGTTTCCTGACTGCCAAGAATTTGAAGATTGAGAATCACTGTGTCATACCATTGTACATTCAATTATCACATTTAAGGGAAGGAGAGAGCGCAAGAGTCTATGGTGACAGTTCACAGGTGTCTTGCTGGTGGTAATTTTATGTGCAAAAATGCACAATGATGTAAAAACATAAATAAATTTTAAAAAATACCATATTTACATTAAAAAGCATAGAAATGTCAAACCACATATAGTTCCTTGTAGTTTAAGTACAAGTGTAGCCATTTTACATTTAAACTTTTACAAATATAAGTGCTAAAATTTAAAATTTTTTTTAAACAGATTATTGAAAAGGCAGCTGAAATTGCAAGCAGTGATAGTGCTAATGTGTCAGTAAGTATCAAGGTTTTTTTTAAATAGCCCTTTCTTATTATGAAGTTGTGCTCATTATTAACTATCTTTTTCTTGTTCATGGTAATGAATTTACAAAAGTTATGGAACAGTCTGAATGTTTGCAGGTACATACATACTCAGTATAAACAGTAAGTAGCAGCTTTTGTAGGTGGTTTGTGTGCAGTGATCTACCCTTTTCTATTATAAATGTGGTTTCAGCAGCTAATCTGTAAGGGATACTGTCACACCTCATGGATTAACAATACTGTCTTTGTGAATATTATCGAATTAAATGAGTAGGCTACACTTTACTTTATTTCTCTCATGTATTAGAGCAGATATAATCAGGCTAGGCTTTACAGTGCTTTGGACCCAGGTTTTTGTCCATCTTAGTGCTCTGCCATGTTTAGTATATAGTTTCTGTGTTAAGTTTAATATTCCTATATTAGCTTCCTGCTTTATAAGTTCCAACTAACAAGTGTTGGAAAGGCTAGAGGACACAGCCTTCCCCCCACCCCTTTTTTTCCTTTTACAGGATTTCATTAATATGCCTAGTTTCTGCAGGCTTCTCATTGGTCAGAACTTAGTTCTGTGGCATCGATGCCTAACTACAAGTGAGGTTGGGAAATGTAGTATTTAACTGGGCAGCCATGGCTAATATTAAGATACTGCTTACTAAAGGAAGAAAAGGAGAATGCACAATGGGGAACAAATAGCAGCATTACATACATTGTTCCCATTGTTTCTGATCAGACACTACAAAATAGATTACTTTGTTAACTTACAACATAATAATTCTATCATCTGTACTTTTTGGTTTCATTTTTTGTTTAAAATTTTCTAGTTCAACACTTTGTTAAATTCTTATCTGATAGTGTCTTTATGTCATCAGTTTATAACCTTTAATTGTCTTCAATAAAGCCATTCTATCCATAGAATGGTATTTATATAGAAGCCAGAAAGCAAAATTGAAATTGTGTATATATCTTTGTCATTTATATAGAAAGAATCAAAGCACTGTTTAATGTTGAGTACTTGGAGAAATATCTGGCCCAGGCTTTCTTCAGCTTTGCCTTTAGAGTTCCCCCAAATTTCCATTGCCCCTTAGCACAAGTTATCTACTACTACAAATATTTTGAATGAATCTATTTCATGAAAGAAAAAAAACAAGCAGAAGTTTACAGGTATAACCTTTTTAGCTTGTAAGGCAATTAATGAAACAGCTAATTACAGTTTAAGAAAGCAGATAGGAATATCTTCATTCTAATGCCTTTTGTTAGCCTTTATTAGTTTTAATGTTGTTCCTTAAACATCAGAAGCATAAATTAACTTTTGCTATTTTTACTATAGTCTACTACCACTTTACCTAAATCTGAGAGTTCCCTCATTACTGAGGATGCAATATTCTTGCCCAGGTTTGTGTGTGTGTGTGTGTGTGTGTGTGTGTGTGTGTGTGTGTGTGTGTAAGTGGGTACATGTACAATGAATAAATTGTGAATCCAAATATAAAATATTTTCCCATAACCCCATCTTTATACCTTTATACCTGTTTAAACAGGTTAGCTTGAAGCTACAAATTCTAATGCTTGTGTTTATATGCATTTACTTATCTTTATATATAAATACATTTTTAAATAAATGAAATCTTTATGTATATAGTTTTCACCTCTTTCATTAATGCATTTTGTTGATCCTTGTATTTATGAAAAGATTTGCTTCACTCTTTTTAAAGCTTCCTAACATTGTATACATTGTTAGTTATTAAGCTTACATACTCCTACTAATAGATATTTTGCTTACTTCAATTCTTTTTTTTTTAAAGATTTATTTTTGTATACAAGAACTGGGTACTGGCCAGAGGTGCAGGGGGTGAGAGGATTCACCAGAACAGAGTGGGGAACAGAATAGGCAGATTGACTGAAATACACTGCTGAGGAGCATCGGGTGAGGCAGGAGAAGTCTGCTGTGCCATGTGGGAATCTCCCTGACCAAGGATCGAACATGTGCTGCAGTAGCTGTAGTCAGCTTCGTAGGTTGTCTTAATCTTAACCCCTTGCGCCACCAAGGAGGCCCCTACTTCATTTATTCTTTACTAAAATAATGCTGCAATGAATTTTTTTGTATATACTTTATATATGTGTGTATTTTGTATGATGGATTCCTAGAAATGAAAAGCAATGTTCCCTTTTAATAAAAACTCTGCCATATTGCATGGAGACTTAAAATTTACAACCCCACCTACATTGTGGGAGAGTTCCTATCTTTTTCCGTTTTTACCGGGTTTTTTAATGTTAATCCAGTGGATAAGAAAGGAAATGGTATCACATTATTTTTTTTTTATAATTTATTTTTTTATTTTTATATTCCCCATACAATCGCAACCCCCTGATTTTGACCCCAAACCTTCCTTTCCCTGCACCCCCCACAAAGTGTGTCTCTGGTCCATAGTTGTTTGTTGATTTTGATTTTCTTTCTTATAGTTACTCTTTTTCCTGGTCCCTTATTTAGGTTTTCTAAATTCCTGCTATGAGCGAGACCAGTATTTTTCTTTTTCTTTCTGCTTATTTCGCTGAGCATGATCCCTTCCAGCTCCATCCATGTTGCTGCAAATTGCATGTGTTTATCTTTTTTGAATGCTGAGTAATATTCCATGGTACTACATCTTCTTGATCCAGTCATCTATTCTTGGGCATTTGGGTTGTTTCCAAAGCTTAGCTATTGTAAATAGTGCTGCTATAAACATAGGGGTGCAGGTGCTCTTTGGAATTAATGTTTCTGTGTCCTTTGGGTAAATACCTAGGAGTGGAATTGCTGGATCATATGGAAGCTCTATCTTTAGTAGGTTGAGGAATCTCCACACAGCTTTCCATAGTGGTTGGACCAGTTTGCACTCCCACCAGCAGTGCAGGAGAGTTCCTTTCTCTCCACATCCTCGCCAACATTTGTTGTTGCTAGTTTTTTTTTTTTTTTTTAATCTTAAATTTTATGTTTATATTCCCCCATACAATTGCAAACGCCCCATTCTGACCCCAATCCTTCCCCTCCCGCCCCCCACCCCCCAAAAAGTGTCTCTGGTTCATAGTTTTTTGTTGATTTTGATTTTCACTTTCTTATATTCATTTTCCTGGTCCCTTATTTAAGTTTTCTAGATTCCTGCTATGAGTGAGACCATCCGGTATTTTTCTTTTTCTTTCTGGCTTATTTCGCTGAGCATGATCCCTTCCAGCGCCATCCATGTTGCTGCAAATTGCATGTGTTTATCTTTTTTGAATGCTGAGTAATATTCCATGGTATATATGTACCACATCTTCTTGATCCAGTCATCTACTTTTGGGCATTTGGGTTGTTTCCAAAGCTTAGCTATTGTAAACAGTGCTGCTATAAACATAGGGGTGCAGGTGCTCTTTGGAATTGATGTTTCTGTGTCCTTTGGGTAAATACCTAGGAGTGGAATTGCTGGATCATATGGAAGCTCTATGTTTAGTAGGTCCAGAAATCTCCACACAGCTCTCCATAGTGGTTGGACCAGTTTGCACTCCCACCAACAGTGCAGAAGAGTTCCTTTTTCTCCACATCCTCGCCAACATTTGTTGTTGCTAGTTTTTTTAATATGTGCCATTCTCACTGGTGTGAGATGGTATCTCATTGTAGTTTTGTTTTGCATTTCCCTGATTGCAAGTGATGTTGTACATTTTTTCGTATGCCTGGTGGCCATTTGTATTTCCTCTTTGGAGAAGTTTCTTCTGCCCATTTTTTGACTGGATTATTTTCTTTGTTTTTGTTGAGTCTCATCAGCTCTTTGTAGATTTTGGTGGGTATCACATTATTTTAACTTGCATTCTCTTATTATATCGGGATTCATTTTTTCATTTTTGTAATATCAATATTATAAAATATTTCTGATTATTTCTTTATCATGCCTATAATGCCACCATGTTTTTCTCTGAGAATTAAACAGTATTGTTTAAACAGTAGTCTTGCTGCTTCTTTTGGCATCTTTCTTTTTTTTTTTTTTTTTTTTTTTTTGTGGGAGCCTCGCCGTCAGCTGGGGAACAAACCAGCGCTGCAGAGGCTGCGGGCAGCCTCGCAGCCCAGCGCTCAACCGCTGCACCATCAGGAGAGGCCCCTGGCATCTTTATTTCTTAAATATTTATTTTTATTTATTTATACATACAGGAACTGGGGTGTAGGCCAGAGGTGTGAAATACACTGCTGTACTGCTGAAGGGAGCAGCAGATGAGTAGAGAGGTCTACTATGCCATGTGGGTTATCTCCCTGGCATACCAAGGATCGAACTCATGCCACAGTGGCTGCCGATAGCTTGATAGTGCTTTAATCCCTATGCTACCAGGCCCCACTTTTGGCATCTTTCTTCATGTTGATTTTCCTCAAATGTTTGAAGATACTTGATTAGCCTTTATACTTGTGGCTTCCTGGTTGTCTGCCTGTTCACTGTAACCAGCCTTCAGTAATTATGATAGTTAGGGTAGACTATGCTAAAAGTTGGGGTGCCTTCTTGTAAGTGAAGATTTCTATACCTTCTGGGAGTAGGTTACTTCCTTGTGCTCAGAATCACCCTTCTCATTTCAGTCTGGAGCTGTTGCCATTGCTTTTTCTGCCCAACACAAGCAGAGGAAGGGACATGCCTGATCAAAGACCTGTTCCACCCACTGATCCCTTGATATCTCCCTGATAATTTCCCCTGGCTTCCTCCCTCTTCTTGTAATCCCTTGATTCTGTGTGACAGCTCTCCCAGAACTTGTGTTTCTCACTGCCGTGTGGGTTTTATCAGTTCTGACCCCTTTTCTTTAATGGATTCCTGTGTTAGGTACTTCTATTTTCCAGAGGTGTTGCTGATTAGTATTTTTATGTTATGGTATGTTATGATTTATTTATTCATACAAGAACCAGGGTGCAGGCCAGATGCATGGGAGGGTAAGAGGAGTCATCAGAGACCGAGCAGGAATCAGAACAGGCACACTGATTGAAACACACCGCTGAGGGGAGCAGCGGGCGAGACAGGAGAGGTTTGCTCGCCATGTGGGTATCTCCACAGCTGGCTGGGATTGAACCCGTGCTGCAGAGGCTGCGGACAGCTTCACAGCGCTGTGCTCAACTGCCTGTGCCACCACTCATGTTATTTGGAATGAGAGAAATAATGAGAATTATGTACTCATTCCACAGTTTTCATCCACTATTCTTGTATATTCATGTGTATATATATATATATATATATATATATATATATATATATATAAAGTATGTGTACATATCATTCATCAAGTACCTTTCTAAGGTACTTAAATCTGCTATTCAAGTTAAAATATTTTTAAAATTCTGATAAAATAAACATAAAATTTGCCATTTCAAGTATTTTTAAGCATATAGCCCAGAAAGTTTAAATATATTCATGATAGTACACCTTTAAGTGCAGCCAACCTCCAGGACTTTGTCTTGCAAAGTTTACTCTATACATGTTAAGCAAAAATGATTTTCCTCTCCCCTTAGCTGTTGACAACCACTATTGTATTTTCTGTCTCTAGTAATTTGACCATTCTTTGATACCTCATCTAAATGGAATCATACAATATTTTATCTTTATATGACGGCCTTATTTCACTTAGCGTAATGCCCTCATGTCATCCATGTTCCTTCCTTTTTAAGTCTGTAATATTCCTTTGTGCATACATACATATGCACGTGCACAGCCCCCCCCCCATTTTCTTATTCATCTGTCAATGGACAACTTGGCTTGTTTCCAATTTTTAGCTATTTTGAAAAGAGCTACTGTAAGCATGGGTGTGAAAATACCTCTGTGAGATCCTACGTTCAGTGTCTGTGTGTGTATACACACAGTGTAATTACTAAATCATGGTAATTCTATTTTTCTATTTTAATTTTAAAAAGTTTTTCATTTCTTGAGGAGCTGCTATATTGTCTTCCACAGAGACTGTACCATTTTACATTCCCACCAATTGCAAAGGGAGTGTTTTCTCTATCTTGCCAGCACTTCTCTGTTTTGTTTTTGTTGTTAAATAATCGCTATCCTGGTAAGTGTTGGAACTTAAAAGAAAACAAAACAAAACAGGTCGATGCCCACATTAAGGTCCTGTAAAATAGGAAAAGTGTCGTCAAGTGAATTGTTATGGTAGAATTGGCAGCTTTTGATCTTATCCAGTGATTCTCACCCTGTGACTCCTTTGCCCTCTATGGGGCAATTGGCATTGTCTAGAGATTTTCTTGGTGGTTATGACTCATGCTCTGGCCTCTAGTGATTAGAGTTCAGGGTTGCTACTAAACTGTCTACTGATCACAAGACTGTCCTACAACAGAATAGCATTAGTCTTGAGATTAATAAATCCAGATCTAGTCAAAAACATTTAATGGCAGGCTTTACAGAATACAAATGATGACTCAGACTTCAGTTCAAAGGTTCTCAGGACCTACCTAGAATGTTTTTCTGGTAGGATGATTTAAAGTCTTTACAGTCTTCTATTTTAGGGAAAAGAAACACCAAACCTTTTCTTTTCATTTCAAACTTACCGAAAATTTGTGAGAATAATACAAAGAATTCCCATACAGCCGTCATTGAGCTTCTCCAACTATTAATATTTTACTATACTGAGCAGTATGTGTGTGTCTGCATTTTTTTTCTGAATCACTTCAGATTAAGTGGCATACAATATGTCCTTTTATAAATCCCTTAATATTTCAGAGTGTATTTGCCCCAAGCAAGTATACATAACCAGAAATAATAACAGTCAGAAAAATATTGATGCAGTTCTGCTGCCTAATCTTCAGATTCCAGTAAATATACTGTTAGTCTCAGTAGTGTCCATTTAAAATCCAACCCAGAATTACTTGATGCATTTCATTAGTCTGTATCTTTAGTTTCCTTCATTCTAAAACAGTTCCTCATTCTTATCTTTCATAACTTTGATATTGTTATTAATACAGTCCAGTTAGTGCATTTGTAGAATGTCACTGAATTTGGACATTTGCCTGATATTTTGTCATGATGAAATTCCAGCTTTTTAGCATGAAAACCTCATAATTTTTTGCGTGGTTTCTCAGGAGGGAAGCAATGTCAATTTATTCCATTACTGTTTATGATGATAGTGCTTGCTTCGGTTAGTGTCTGCTAATTTTTTCTACTATAAAGTTAATGTTTTGGGGGGGGTATATTTTGAAATTAAGTAAATATTCTATTTCACATCAGACATAAATCCTTTGAATTTATTGTTGTCTTCTACCATAGAGTAGAGGGTATCCTTATGCCCCATTTTAAAAAGTATTCCTCTTCCTGTCCCCCAGAATTAGTATAGATTTGGAATTGGGTTTCTTATTTTATAATTACTGTCAATTATTGTGATGTTCAAAGTGACAATCCATTCAGACTCTTTCCTTTGTCTTTTTGACATCTTTCATTCTTTGAATATTTCCTTCTTTCTGGTACAACAAAGTGTACCAGTTCATCTGTATTTTCCCATCCCTAGCCTTTGAAATCAGTCCAGGAATCCCTGATTTCTTTTATTTGTGAAAAATATTTAGAATTCAAGAATATGGGTATTGGGAATGCTCATTGCTGCTGATATGCAGTGGAATTTAGAACTTTTCATGAAACAAAGCTAGATTATGTATATATGTGTAAAATATACATGTATATGTTAGATACATATATGTATTGAAAACATATATGAATGTGTTATACATGTATATATGTGTTAAATGTATGTATATATGTGTTTGTATATATTGTGTACAAAAATATATTTCCTTATCTTTTTATTAAAAATCAATGAGTTCTTATCAGTGCCTCTAAATTGAGTTCACCATCACAGATTTTTTTTCTAGCCTTTGTCTTCCCATATTTTAATTCCTTTTCCCAATAGTGAAAATCTCATTCTTATTGACCTTGATATATTTATTTATTTGCTTTATCTCCCAATCATATAATATCTTCTTGGTGTCTTTCCCACCATCACTGACTAGATAGGTTTTCTCATCTCTACTATTTGTTGATCAATACTTATGTATGTGTCTGAGTCTCCAGTCCCTCTGAATATGACAGATGTGGACTACACCCAGGAAAATGGAAGCAGCTCTAGTCTTTTTTCATGTGGTTACATAGCAAGGGGTGTGTGTTTGTGTGTGTGTGTGCTTGCGCGTGCATGCGCATGTGTGTGTTTTATTTTGGTCAGTAATTACTATCATATCATAATATGCATATGATTTTGAAAAATTAAACAAAAAAGGAGATAAGAAAAATCTGAACATGAAGACAATGTAGACAATATGGGTGGTTACTTTCATTTCTTTCTTTCCACCATTGTTATTTTAACTCAAGCATTTGAATCTATGTAAGTTCACTTATACTCAACAGTATAATTTTTCATTATTGATTGTTTCAGTTTTGTAAAAGAATGTAAGATTATGTGTTTTGTTGGGCTGCCTGCCACATTTCTGGTTGTTGTTTGTTTTCACATCTTGGCATTATTCAATGCTGTGCTTTTCATAGCTCAGTAAACAATCACAGTACAATTATACAGCCAACTCCACCTCTCCCCTCTTAGTTTACTTCTAGGTCTTCAGGATATTTACTTATTATAGGTCTGTAGGGCCTAATTTTGATTCATGAAATTGCAGGAGGTGTGCTAACTTTCAGAAATATTTCTCTGAAAACAGCCTGCCTTTTCCTGAAATGAATAATTTATACTCTGTGTTGTTTTCAGTAGCAGGTTTCACTTTTAAGGTATAAGTGTAGGAGTTTCATTTTCAAGTTCTGATTTCTCATAATCATTTTTCAGAGAAAACCTAGTGAAACCAGTAAAATAGCATATACCCTTTTTAGGTTGAGGCTCTAGATATAAAATCACTATAATCTTAAATAGAATCTGTATATTGTTTTCATTTTTAATAAGACATTTTTTAAACTATAGAAATAGATCTTTTTATTTTTTTATTGAGGTGATAACTTTGGTTTATTGCACTATGTATGTATATGATTTAGGGGGATAGGGTCTCATCCACCGTGAAAGCACACATAGTCTTTCCTTATACACATTGGACTCTTCCCCCTTTTGTTCCTATCCCCCATAAGCCTCTAGTAGCTTCCATTCCTCAGTCATATTTCTTGGATTTGTTTTGGTTTAGTCAGTTCCTTTGTTTTGTTTCTCTTTGTTCTACATATGAGTATTTATATTTCTTCTTCTGACTTTTTTACTTAGCATAGCACCCTTCAGTTTTATACACTTTGTTACAGATGGCAAGAGTTCATCTTTATCTGTTGTTATTGAGTAGTGTTTCATCATGTATATATACCATATCTTCATAGTCCACTCCTGTCATTGGGTATTTATGATACTTCCATATCTTGGCTACTGTCAGTAGTGCTGCAGTGAACATAGGAGTGCATATATCCCTTTGAATTAGTGTTTTTGCATTCTTTGGGTGAATACCAAGAAATGGAATTGTTGTATCACGTGGCAAGTCTATTCTTAGTATTTTAAGAAACTTCCATATTGTTTCCTTAGGGGCTGGACCAAAATCTACATTCTTACCAACAGCGCATGAGGTTTCCTTTTAGCCACACACTTTGCGAACATTTGTTGTTTCTGTTTTTTTGATATGGGCCATTTTCACAGAATTGAGATAGTATGTTGGGAGTTTGATTGGCATTTCTCTGATGATAAGTGATACTGAACATTTATTCATGTATCTGTTGAATATCTGTATGTCTTCTTTGGATAAGTCTTAATTTTTTGATTGGAAGACTTTTTTAAAGAGCTATTAATAAGTTTGTAACAAAACTTTGCCAAGGAAGCTATAGAGATTTTCCATATATCTCCTGTGCCCATGCATGTGTAGCCTCCCTGTTGTCCACATCACTGCCCAGAATGGTACATTTATTACCAATAACTAATCTACCTAGACACATCGTAATCACCTAAAGTTCATAGTTTACCTTGGGTTTCACCTTTGGTGTTGTGCATGGTATAGGTTTGGACAAATGTACAATGACATATAGTCATTTTAACATTTATATGAAATGCTAGTTAAAATAACCTCAAGTATAAAGTAAAATAATAATAGAATATAAATCTCTATAAAATCCTTTCAGATAACCTGAAGACTTTTTTTGTTTTGAAAAATGTGTTTTAGACAAAAAAAATACGGTTTTTCTTTAAATATGTAGAAATGTACCCCTTTCAATGTTAGTGAAATCTGGACTGTAGGTCCAGAGAAAAACAATGGTACCATCTTTTTTTAAAACATTATTTTATCGGTTGGTTAGGAAAAGGGGATAGCTCTCTCTCTCTCTCTCTCTCTCTCTCTCTCTCTTTAATGTTTATTTTTAACCAAGATTCAGTTCTTTATCTTAATAGCTTTATGTCTCTAAGCATGAGAAGATACCTGTTACTTTTTTTTATTTAATGTTTGGTTTATCTTTGGTTTTCTTTGTTGTTTATAAAATTAAAAATTAAAATGGAAAGAAATTCTGTTCAAGTAAATGACATAAAATTTACATTGCAATTCTGCCACCTAGTGTTTGCATGTGGATTTTTTAAATGCAATATTTTTTTTCATTTTTTAGAAATGCTTGAGACTAATTCTTTCGTTTATCCTTATCATGCAAATTTCAGTTAGCAATGAAGACTTCAAAAACAGGATCCATCTTTATTATGTTTAAATGGTTATTATATCCTTAGTATTTCATATTAACTTTCATAAGGTGTTTACTAATTCATTGTATATAAATTTGCTGCTAAATATTTACCAGTGGTAGTTATTATTATTAAATTCTGTAATGAGTAATTTTTCTTTCTTAGAGTCGGGGTGGAAAAAAGTTTCTTGCTGTACTGAAAGAAATCTTGGACAGGGATCCCTTGTCCCAACTATGTGAAAATGAAATGGATCTCATATGGACTTTGCGACAAGATTGTAGAGAGAATTTCCCACAGTCATTGCCAAAATTGCTACTGTCAATTAAGTGGAATAAACTTGAGGATGTTGCTCAGGTAAGAAAATTCATTTTTTTAAAAAGATTTATTTTTACTTATTTATGTATATAAGAACTAGTGGGCAGGCCATAGGTGAGGGGGGTGAGAGGATTTATCAGAGTAGGAGCAGAATAGGCAGATCTACTGAAATACACTGCTGAGGGGAGCAGCAGGTGAAACAGGAGAGGTCTGCTGCTCCATGTAGGTCAGTTCCCTGGCCGGGAATCTAACTCGTGCTGCCGTGGCTGCCAATAGCTTGATAGTTCTGAAACTCAACCCCTTGCGCCCCCAGGGAGGCCCAGAAAGTTAATTTCTTTAACTCCTTTTTGAAGTGTTTTTTTTACTTAGTTAATTTCATATAAAGCATCCTTTCCTATGTAATTTCCATAGCTTGGACAGTTTTATGCAGGAGAAATTTTGAGGTTTTATGGTATGAAGATTCCTCAAAAAATTAAATAAGAAAATAACCAATGACCACTAATACCACTGCTTGATTTACCCAGAGAATTTAAAAACACTACAAAAAAATTCATGCTATTGTTCACAGCAGTATCATTCTCAATAACCAAGTCTTGCAGCCAACCTAAATGCCAACAACAGGTGATTACATTAAGAAATTGTGGAATATACACTCAATGGAATACTGCTCTGCTATTAAAAAATATGGAATGGTGCCTTTTAGGAAAATGATTGGATCTTGAGGAGATTATGCTATGTGAAATAAATCAGAAAGTGAAAGATAGCAGATTATTTTACTCATTTGTGGAACATAAAAAACCAAGGAAAACAAACTAGAAAAGCACAAAAAAATAATTCTGAGACTCTGTGAAAAATACACTGATGATGGATCAGAGGGGATATAGAGGAAAGACAAGATAGGAGAGAAGGTGATAGGGCATGGGCAAGTGAAGCATGTGCACATATGGAGTTGTGAAGTTGTACCCAGCAATTATATAATTCGCACACAAAGGACAAATCATTAAAATTTGAGAAATGAAAGAAAGTTTGAGGTTTTAAACTATTTCATACAGTTTCAGTGATATACCAGAAAACTTTAAGATTTTAAAATCCCAGTTTTTGGGTAGGTTTTTGGTGTCTTTTACTAAAGTAAGACAGTTATAACCATTGATTTTGAACTAGTTATGTGCAGTTACTACCAGATATAGGCCCTGGGCAGCTTCTTCTAATAGTTTCATCAGAGAATTTTAAGACCCTTTGTAATGACTGTTCTAAAATGAACATGTGTTGTTTAAAAATTACAATTTGTAGAAATTAACATCATAGAGCATAAACTATCCAGATAAATTTTAATCATTCATTTCAATTGCGTAATCTTGATGTGTGTCATTAAACACAATAGAAATAGGAAAAAATATTGCTCAAAAAAATCACCAAAAAACAGTGGCATTTATTAAATTTAGTTGGGTCATTAATACTCTGTAGAAATATCCTTAAAATGGTTTTTATGATCAGAACAAATGTGTTTGGCATATTAAGATAATCAAATTTATTTACCTTACTTGATTTCTTCCAATCTTTTTAAGTTTTCTGGTCTTAGTAAATCTATCATTTGTAAAAATTTATTTAATAAATTTATATTTTCTCTAATCGTGCATTTTAAGTCTGATTTATTGTTTACTTCTCAAATTAAGTATAGAAAGGATTTCTTTCGAGTTTATTTTTAATAATTTTTTGGAATGATGTTGCACAATTATATTGTTATGTGCCTCGTTTATGCTGTTTCTGCATTTAGACTGCAAGAAACTCAAGCTCCTGAAGGCCTAAATCTCTAGAAAGAACTCAGAGCACAGTGAGACTCATCAGGGTTGTTTGCTCTTGTCAAAGTCTTCCTCCTCATTGTTTTGATATGTGTATAGCATGCATTCATATCAGAAATGGGAATTGGAAAGAAATTGGTTGTAGGGAAGAGCAAAATATATTTTGAGAATTATGACTAGTTGTCTTCCAAATTCAAATTTATTTGATAAATTCTAATATTTGATTTATCTTTATGGGTTTTTGGGATATCACCAAGTGGCACTGAACATCTTATCCAAGGATGATATGCAAAGTAAATGCAAGATCAGATAGACAAGGAAATGTTGGATTTCCAAATATTTGGCTGTCTACTGGAACACCGCTAGTCCCCACTCATTCCCCAAAGGGATTCTTTTTGTAGCCTATGTCTAGGTCATCTCTAAGTGGCATCTGTAAATAAGAGACTGTGTATCTTGTTTATAGAAAATAAACAACTAGGTACTATTATTATATGATTTGAAGGGTTTAAAATGATCAGTGAAACTTTCTGTGAGTTGTAGATACTCTTGAAAACATTATAAGCTAAAAATGAATTCCCCAAACATAATTTTATGTTGACTGACTTTTTATATCTAAATTGTTTATCATTTACTTGAATCTTGCAGCTTGTATGTATACTTTGAATTTTATCTTTAAGTATTTCTTGATCATGTCTTTTTCCTTTTAAAAATTATTTAATTGCTAATGATTATAGAATCCATATATTCAGTGTATCACTTTATTTCCAGGTAAGTACTTGGTGGCTTTTTAACATGCTTATCTATAGACTGAACAAAGGTAATCTTTATTAATCCATATTAATTGGAAGGGATTTTTGAGATCTCATTAACTGCAAGTATGCTTCTCCTTTCTTTAGACCCATCTCTGCTCTTTCATGCCAAAGAAAAATAGATTAGTTTCCTCTTCTGTAATTTTTGAACCAGTTTCAATTTTTAAACAGCTTCAAGCACTACTTCAGATTTGGCCTAAACTACCCCCTCGAGAGGCCCTGGAGCTTCTAGACTTCAACTATCCGGATCAGTATGTACGGGAATATGCTGTGGGCTGCCTGCGACAGATGAGGTATCTCCTGCAGGTGGCTTTCTTTGGGGGACAAACTAATTTGAGGGTGTCTGCTTAAATGTTTCATAAGAAAGGAAAACGCCAGGAGAGAGTTCAAAGCATTTGTTCCCTCACTCCTCTCCTTCCCAATCTCTCACACTCTCATTCTCTCATATTTACTCTGTATTATAAATGAACACACAAAAGCAGATTGGGTGAGGAGGTCCATAAGATCACCCTCTGGTGCCATGACTCAGTAGGAGGGCTCAGCATATAGTCATACTCTTGGCTACTATTTATTGTAGCAAAAGGGTGTAGAGCAGAAATGGCAAAGGAAAAAGATTCATAGGGCTGTGTCTGGAGGAAACCAGACAGAAGCTTCTAAGGTCCCCCCCACCCCAAGTCACATAGAATACACTTAATTTCTCTGGGAATGAATTATGGCACATCTGAAACTTTATCTGCTAGGGAAGCTTATTGGAGATCTGACAGCAGGTTTTCAGTTGGTTACTCACATAATCACTATCTGCCTGGCACATACTAAATCTTGTACTCCTAGAAGGAAAATGGGTGTTCAGCATAAACCATAATCTTTGTGCAGTTTAGGTACAGTAAGCCCTCTTATCCATACTTAGTGTGGTGAGAAGCCTTCTGAAATCTGTTCCCAGATGCCTGCCAAGGACCATCTTGTACACTGGCTTTTTCGAAGAATAACAGGCCTACTATGTTAACTTTTTCTGTCCATTGCACAGAAATAAGAAATGTTGCTATTTTGTTATTTTTTTAATTATATTTATAAGAAAATAATATTATAGGTGAAGGTGATGTTCTCATAGATTCGTTATCAGTCCTGATTATTTTTTTTACTTCCCATTGTACTCATTGTTGTGAATTTGGTGTGTATCTTTCGATACCATATTATTTTGTTTTCATCACATTTTTATATCTATCAAAATATGTAGGATATTGTACAGTTAAAATTATACAAATGTATCTTGCCATATATATTATTTACATCTTTTTGTTTATTAAACATTTTTTAAGGTTAGTTTCCACTGTTATATTGATAGATAAATATAGTTAATTCCTTTCATTAATATGCTGTGATAGACATGTTTAATCCATTATTTATTCTTCTTTGGGGAAGATTTTTTGTTGTCTCCAGATTTCCCTATTATAGACAAATCTGTAGTGAGCCTACTTGAGCAGCCTCCTCTTGTGCTGTTTATGTGTGAAAATCCAAGCGATTTATTTGAAGATATGATATAATTGAGGTAGCCTCAGACAGGGTGCATTTTCAAGTTTATCAATTTTAATTCTAATCTCAGAAATGAGAATTATATTGGATCGTTCTTTGAAAAATAAATGGTCTCAGAATATTATGGATACTGTGGTCCTTTGCTT
Organism: Talpa occidentalis; assembly: GCF_014898055.3. Taxonomy (NCBI): domain Eukaryota; kingdom Metazoa; phylum Chordata; class Mammalia; order Eulipotyphla; family Talpidae; genus Talpa; species Talpa occidentalis. Next base: position 98,789,567 of record NW_023604295.1, read on the forward strand.
TTAAAATCACGTATGTTTTAAATCATGTGATATCTAAAAGAAATTTAATGAGCCCTTAAATAGTAGTTATTTTGAGGTAGTGAAATTAGAAGTGTCAGGAAAACAGATGCCTCCTTTTTTATGCTTCCTTTATCTCTTTTCACACCATTTGTAGATTTTATAATGGGAATGGATTTTATAGGAAACTTGGGATTATTGTATGGATAGTTCCTAAAAATGAAGTACTCAGTCACACCTCATTCTCCCTAATTTGTTTTGGAGACTTGAGGGCCAGGGCTCCTTTGGCTTCTTCTGAGCTGAGCCAAGTGTCTTTCTTAAATGTATTGATCCCTAGGGGTCATCCTGATGCTTTTTCTTAGGTTAAAATTTCTGGTTATGAAGTTTTTCTTCTAGGCATATGAGACCCTGGGTTTCAGTTCCAGATCTGTCTTAGACTATATTCTTGGCATTTATTGTCTGACTTAAAGTCATTGGAGGACTTGGGATTCATATCTTATATCAGAATTGCCTCTGATTAGAATGTGTTTGCTTGTAATAGTTTAGAAATGAAGACAAAATAGAAAATCATTAATCTGTATTAACTCAGCTCAGTTAATAACAGTGTTATATTAAGTCACAGAATCAGTTCCTACTTATAAACATTCTCAATTTTCTTATCCTTCAAACTACTTGAAGTTAAGGTTTTATTTATTTATTTTTTTACATTTGTATAATGCCATTTATTTATTTATTTATTTATTTATTTTTAAATAATAAATTTTATTTCTATATTCCCCATACAATTGCAACCCCCCATTCTGACCCAATCCCTCCCCTCCTGCCCCCACCCCCCAAAAAGTGTCTCTGGTTCATAGTTTTTTGTTGATTTTGATTTTCACTTTCTTATAGTTATTCATTTTCCTGGTCCCTTATTTAAGTTTTCTAGATTCCTGCTATGAGTGAGACCATCCGGTATTTTTCTTTTTCTTTCTGGCTTATTTCGCTGAGCATGATCCCTTCCAGCACCATCCATGTTGCTGCAAATTGCATGTGTTTATCTTTTTTGAATGCTGAGTAATATTCCATGGTATATATATCTTGATCCAGTCATCTATTTTTGGGCATTTGGGCTGTTTCCAAAGCTTAGCTATTGTAAATAGTGCTGCTATAAACATAGGGGTGCAGGTGCTCTTTGGAATTGATGTTTCTGTGTCCTTTGGGTAAATACCTAGGAGTGGAATTGCTGGATCATATGGAAGCTCTATGTTTAGGAGGTCCAGAAATCTCCACACAGCTCTCCATAGTGGTTGGACCAGTTTGCAGTCCCACCAACAGTGCAGAAGAGTTCCTTTTTCTCCACAACCTCGCCAACATTTGTTGTTGCTAGTTTTTTTTAATATGTGCCATTCTCACTGGTGTGAGATGGTATCTCATGGTAGTTTTGATTTGCATTTCCCTGATTACAAGTGATGTTGAACATTTTTTCATATGCCTGTTGGCCATTTGCATTTTCTCTTCAGAGAAGTTTCTTTTTAGCTCTTCTGCCCATTTTTTGACTGGATTATTTTCTTTGTTGTTGAGTCCCATCAGCTCTTTGCAGATTTTTGTGATCAGTCCTTTATCATTAGTATTGTGTGCAAAAATGGTCTCCCAGTTGGTGGGGTTTCTCTTTGTTTTTGTTATTGTCTCTTTTGCTGTGCAGAAGCTCTTTAATTTGATGTAGTCCCAGCTGTTTATCTTTGCCTTCACTATCACTGCTTTGGGTGATGTGTCTGTAAAGATGTCTTTGATGTGCGTATCACGTAGTGTTTCGCCTATATTTCCTTCTATGTATTTTATGGTTTCAGGTCTTATGTCTAGTTCTTTAATCCATTTTGAGTTGATTTTTGTGTATGGTGTGAGGTAGTGGTCAAGCTTCATTCTTTTGCATGTAGCGACCCAGTTTTCCCAGCACCATTTATTGAACAAACTTTCTTTGCTCCAATGCATAGTTTTTGCTCCTTTGTCAAAGATTAGTTGACCATAAATCTGTGGGTTTATTTCTGGATTTTTCTATTCGATTCCATTGGTCTGTATGTCTGTTCGTGTTCCAATACCATGCAGTTTTGATGATTATTGCTTTGTAGTATAGTTTGAAGTCTGGGAGTGTGATGCCTCCATTCCCTTCTTTTTTTTCCAGGAGAGCTTTGGCTATTCGGGGTTTTTTGTGATTCCATATGAATTTCATCAATAATTGTTCTATTTCTTTGAAGAATGACATTGAAATTTTGATTGGAATAGCATTGAATCTGTATATTGCTTTTGGTAGGATGGCCATTTTAATAATGTTTATTCTTCCAATCCATGAGCAGGGGATGTCTTTCCATTTCTTTGTGTCTTCTATTTCTTTTAACAGTGTTTTATAGTTTTCTTTGTATAGGTCCTTTACCTCTTTTGTTAGATTTATTCCCAAATATTTGATTTTTTTTTGTTTCAATAATAAAAGGGATGGTTTTTTTGATTTCTTCTTCTTCAGATTTATTGTTTGTGTATAGGAAGGCTACTGACTTTTGCGTGTTGATTTTGTATCCTGCCACTTTACTGAACTGATTGATGAGTTGAATTAGTTTTTCTGTGGAGTTTTTGGGGTTCTCTATGTATATTATCATGTCATCTGCAAATAGTGATAGTTTGACTTCTTCTTTTCCTATTTGGATTCCTTGTATGTCTTTGTCTTGTCTTATTGCTCTGGCTAGGATGAAGTTAAGGTTTTAAATGTTCATTGATTATCCAGGAGCAAAACTTTTTAACCCTAATGATTGGGGAAGTATTAAAATACTGAAGTACTGGCGGAATTACTGATTGGTTGACGTAATACATAACTTTTTCAGCATAATCGGGATTTGGTGTAAATTACCTCATTTTATTAACTCTGAGCTCGTTGTAAATAACAGTCCTCAGTTGTATCAGCTTAATTCAAAAGTGTTCCATATATCTGATTTTTGTTCCTTTCTCCTCCTGCTTCTGCCCATCTGAAATTTTCAGCTTTTCTTATATTAGTGGGATAGTGAAGGTAAACATATTATAAGCCTGACCTAAAGAATCATTGTGTTTCAGTAAGTTAGTATTTGAAAGTTTAATAGGAAGGAATCTTTTTTCTAGCTCAGGTTATTGAGTAACTTACTTTGTCTTTTGTTTTTTCCAGTGATGAAGAACTCTCTCAGTATCTTTTACAACTGGTACAAGTTTTAAAATATGAGCCTTTTCTTGACTGTGCCCTCTCTAGATTCCTACTAGAAAGAGCACTTGCTAATCGGAGGATAGGGCAGTTCCTCTTTTGGCACCTTAGGTAAGTCTTTTATTTCAATTTGATTTCATATTGTCTTTTTGTAAATATTAAATCAACAAAATGCTGAGCACTTAGTAATAGTCAGCTGTTTTGGTTGTTTCTAAGCCATCTATAACATTCTCTCTACAAGTCTTCTCTTTTTTGGTACTCAAACTCTTAATTTTCATAATTTGGCAAAATAATTCATGTAACAAATCCATTCATATACCTCCTTGATTTTTAACCAAATCAAATAATTCATGTAATGCTATTTTTAAGCAAAGTGAATTTTATTCATATATTTGGAGTAAGAATAGACTTTCCTTTCCTTCCAAAATGTTGTGGGCAGTATTATCATAATTGCTACTACTGGACAAAGATTTTCAAGTTTTAGTATGATAACAGTGGCTTTATTTTTAGCTTCCTTATTAACTTGGTAATTTTTAGAAATTCATGAACTTTATATAGAAGTAAAATTGGGAAAGAAAACTAAATTTCTTTTGTTTCCTAGGAAAATTATTTCTCATTATTGACTCCATGAACACATTTTTTGTTCTTTTCATCTGAACTTGAGAATATTGAACTAATGATTTATCAGAATTTCCTTTTGGGGATCTAAGCTTTTTCAGGAAAATAAGTTCTATAATATGTTAATTTGGGGAGTTATATTTCTGGATCATTATTTCCTCATTATTTTCCTTTCTTATTTTTAACTTATCCTTTGTTTTCTTTATTATAAAACCTTCAGGGAATAACAAAATAAAGTATTCCTTCTTTTTTCAAATGTACACATCATTATTTAAGTGAGAAACAGTTGAATAGAGCAGCTCTCTGAGGCAGGCGTTTCTTCTCACAAACCTTTTCCCTTTGCAAAGCAGCAGGGGAAGCTCCTTGCCAGCCTGTGTCTATGCAGGTGTCTCTCTTTTCCTTTTTCTAACAAACCTGTCCTTTTAAAATGCCAAAAGAAAAGTGTAGAAGCAAGGGGTTAGTGAATTGTGTGAAGCCAGTCAGATATCTCTGTTTCGTTTTAATTGTCTGCAAATTGGTACTATTACTTTTTTTTTTAATTTTTAAAAAAGATTTATTTATTTTTTATACATACGAGCACTGGGTACAGTCAGAAGCGCGGGAGGGTGAGAGAATTCACCAGAGCCAGAGAGGGTCGCAGGGCAGGCAGAAGGACCTAAGTACACTGCTGAGGGGAGCAGCGGGTGGCAGGAGAGGCCTGCGTGCCAGGTGGGACCCTCCTCTGGTGGCCGGGGAGCAGCCGGGGATCGAACCGGCGCTGCAGAGGCCATGGTCAGCTTCGCAACCCAGCGCTCAACCGCTGCGCCAGCGGGGAGGCCCCTATACTACTATTACTTTTCTTTAAAAGCAAATATCATGAGCTTTCTTTGAATAAAGAATTAAGTAAATATAAAATCTTGTTACTTTTTGAACTCTGGTATTTAAAGAATTGAGATGTTGCCCATTCCACTGGTAATTGTATATAAGGTTATATGTTATTTCATTAGTATCCTAAGTCTCTTTCATAATGAAAAGTAAATATTTGTACCTGAAGTATTTGTCTTATATCTGAAGTACTTGATAAACAAACCACCTTAATATCATTCATGTTGTGCAGGTCAGAAGTGCACATTCCTGCTGTCTCAGTACAATTTGGTGTCATCCTTGAAGCATACTGCCGGGGAAGTGTCGGGCACATGAAAGTGCTTTCCAAGCAGGTATCAGCTTCTGTTAATCTTCATGTTCAGTTTGCCACTTGGTATCTAATAAATTGTATCTTATGCCATTTCTTTCATTATATTATTTCATAGAGGTTTCATAACTGAACCTGATTAAAATATTGTTATTCAAAATTTAAATTAAGAAATGAAGTTTCAGGCCTCCCCGGTGGCACAGTGGGTTGAGCGCAGCACTGTGAAGCTGTCCGCAGCCTCCGCAGCGCCGGTTCGATTCCCAGCCAGCCAGGGAGAATCCCATATGGTGAGGCAGACCTCTCCTGTCTCGCTCACTGCTCCCCTCAGCAGTGCTTTTGGTCCGCATGCCTATTCTTTTCCCCGCTGTGTCTCTGGTGGATCCTCTCACCCTCCCACGAATCTGGCCTGTAATCCAGCTCTTGTATGAATAAAAAATAATTCTTTTAAAAAAAATGAAGTTTCAACAAACTTAGAATATTAATTGACTGCTATCTGAAAAATTAGGATTCCTCATAGTATCTATTAATACCATGCCTTAAATTTCAATAGGAAATATCTAAGGCATATTTAACAGTTACTAAATTTTTACATCCATTATTTTCATATCCCTGAGTACTCTTTCCAATTCACATAGTATTTATGATTCATATAGTCTGCCATTTCTTTTATACTTGAGATATTGTGACATCTAAGTCCATAGTGTTATAACTTCTAGAGTTAAGAATGCTTAAGCTACTTTTTCAAGCTCTTGGTACATGCCTGAAATTGTGATATTCTCACACAGTCCCTCATTTTTCTAGGCCCTTATTTTCTAATAATTGCAGATGATGAGATATTAGTGATATTAATAGGTCAGATATTAAATATTTACTATAATCCAGGAACCATATTGTTTAAATGTGTTATTTTGTTCTCTTAATAATGTGCCACAATAGTTGCCACAATACTGTCCATCCATATTTGACAAGGGGAAATACTGAGGGGAAAAATGAGACCCATATATATTATATAACTTGCCTAAAAGCCCACATTATTAATTAACAGAAATAAGTTTCAAACTTAGGTTTGTCTAGCTATAAAGCTAAAGTTCTTATATTCCTGGAGGTTTTCAAACCTCTTTAGGAACACAACTCTGTCCTTTTTATATCAACAACACTTAAAAATAGATTAAATGTACAAAATAGACAACAATGCCATTTTATCAGTATAAGGTTTTTTTTTTTTTTTTTTTTAAATATTTATGTATACAAGAACCAGGGTACAGGCCAGAGGTGTGTGTTGTGGGGGGTGAGAGGATTCACCAGAGACAGAGTGGGGAACAGAACAGGCAGATCTACTGAAATACACTGCTGAGGGGAGCAGCAGGAAAGTCAGGAGAGGTCTGCTGCACCATGTAGGTAGCTCGCTGGCTGGGGATCTAACTCATGCTGCAGTGGCTGCGGACAGCTTCACAGGTTGCGTCCTAACCCGTTGCACCACCAGGGAGGCCCATAAAGGTGTTTTTGAAGCTAAAAATAAAACAAGCCAGTTAAAAGAACCATGAAGCTGTTTTATTGAACACAGAATTTCATAATGGGTGGTTTTGAATGATAGTTGTAATCTTAGTATCCAGTTATTTCTATAAATTGTTTTGGAGAAAATCCTGATTTATACAGCCAAGTAATTGCAAGTAGTAATGGTTTTAAAATCGCTTGCTTAGAAATGAGAAGCATAACCATAGTCAGCCTTGATTTGTTGGTGGGTCCTTGGTTCCCTAATGGATGAGATAAGAGCATTTCTACCACCGAAATAAAGCAATCCTGTATTCCAGCTTCTTACGGTTGGAGACCTTCATTGACAGATAGCAACAAATGCTCTTGTTGTCTAGCAGTAATTTTTATTGAATTGAGTAGTATCTAACCTAACAGGAGGAGATTTACTTAATGATTTTATATACATTACTCAGAACCAATTATATGTCAGAGTTTGTATTAGGTATTGGTACTATGAAGTCAAATTAACCATGTTGCTAATAATTAAGGACTTTATGTTTTGTAGAGTAGGTGTGCAAATCATTGATTGTTATAATAGAACTGTTGTTATGGAAGTACAAACCTAGCTTAGACTGCATAACCTAGCTGTTAAGGAAGAGTTCATAGTAGCTAGGTAGAGAATATATTAGTTGTTTTCAAAGAGGTTTCATAACTGAACCTAATTAAAATATTGTTAATCAGGACCAATGAGAGAGAGAGAGAGAGAGATTGAGATTTGAAAGAGGGAGAGAGAGGAATGGAGAAACTGGGGGAGGTTATAGTTCTTATATAGCCGAGAGTCCCAAAATCTGTAATCAAGCAAGCTGGAAATCCAGGAGAAATGATCATATAGTTCCACTTTGAGTCTGAAGGCCTGAGAACCTCGAGAGCCAACAGTGTGTAAATTCTAGTCAATAAGCAGACAGGCTTGACATGCAGGAAAGCCAATGTTTCAATTCAAGTCCAAAGGCAGGAAAAGACCAATGTCCTAGTTCAATGCATTCAGGCAGGTTGAATTCCTCCTTATTCATTGAGGGTCTGCCTTTTGTTTTGTTCAATACTGCAGATGTTTAGATGAAATCCACCCACACTAGGAAGGGAAATCTGTTTACTGAGTCTACTGATTAAAAAGTTAATCTCAGACAAAAACACCCTCACATACACACCTAGAATAATGTTAGACCAAACATCTGGGTACTCCCAATTGTCCAGTGGAAATGATAGATAAAACTTACCATCACAACTCAGTGTGGCACCCATACACATACTTAATCTCCCAAATAAAATTTCTACCTCACATGATACAACTCCACTGAGTACAACAGAAAATGTACTGACTTCTTTCCCAGAAGAGGAGGTAATATCCTGAATGGTATTTACTCTTCTTGATATCCTGAAATGAAGTGCTATGATATAAAATTAACACTTAAATACTGTGGTATAAAGTCAACACACCTTATGTTATATGGTAAGGGAATAAGAACAAAGGGAGAAAAAAAGATATTTAATATGTATCTATATAATGTTTATAATGCACACATTATAACAAAATAAGAAGAAACACTCAGGAACAATTACAGTCCTCGTGTATGTAACCTGCATATAGTCGTAAATGATATTTCCAACCCATTTTGTGTTCCCTTTGCCTTTTGCAAGCACCTTAGTTAGTTGTTGTTCTTTTTTAAAAATTTTTTAAATTTTGTATGTTTTTTACATCATTTTTCATTTTTGCACAATTCCCACAACCCTTGTTTTCATCCTATATCCTCCCCGCTCCCGCCCCCCACCCGTAGTGTGTCTCTGGTTTATAGTTGTAGTTCTTTACCTGCTAGGATAATCCAAACTTTCATTCTTCAAGTGTCTGGGCCATTTATTAGTAGTCCTACCTGAATTAATGGAATTTTCTGTTGATCATTTAATCACGGACATGGTAATAAGATGCCCTAAACGACCTTCTGTGTATAGTCTTCCTTAACTCTATTATAGAGTAGTAGCTTAATTTCCCCTTATTAGTCAGGATCAGTCATTCCAGCTAGCACCATTCTTCTTTGTCTTTTGATCTGGCAGCATGAGACGTTCAAAGTGACTCATGAGCAGTCTTAAGCTCCAGTCAATGGAATCTTTGTTATTCTCCCATTGGAACCATCCCACCATCTGTAACTAAGACCTCTATACTAGCAGAGCATAAGGACAGAGGAACAGGAAGCAATCTTTTTGCTAGTGAGTCACTAGGGATAATAGTGAGTGGTTACCATTTCTGTTTCCACCCCTTGATTTCTGGACCTATGAATCCTCCCATAAGAATCAGTATCACATCATGTGTTGGTGCAGAGGCAGAACTTACACAGCCTTATAGAGAACATTGTTCCAACCCTGCAAGGTATTGCCACTTAGCTGGCATTGTAACCAGTGAATTCCTTGAGTGTGAACCCACTGGCACACTTCATTTGCTATGAAGTAAATTCCTGGATCAGAAGCAATGCTCTCTGGAATACCCTGACAGTGAATAAGGTTTTCTATAAGTCTACAGATGGTAGTTTTAACAGAAACATTGCTTGCAAAGGCAGGCAAATCAATATCCTGAGTAAGTATCTATTCCAGTGTAAACAAAATACTACCCCTTCCAAAATAGAAGCAGTCCATTGTAATCAACTTGTCACTAGAAACCCAGCTGACCACTCAGGATAAATGGTATCACACTGGCCACTCACTGTTGATTTCTGCTGCTGGCACATTAGGCAGTCAACAGTGGTCATACATAGCCACATGGGCTTTGATGAATGGAAAGCTTCCAGTGTTTGTCAGATTTATTTCCCATCTTCCCCCCTCCACACACACACACACACACACACTATTTTTATTTATTTTTTAAATTTTTGTTCTTTTTTTTTTAATAGAGGCATGTTTTATTTGTTTGTTTGTTTTGTTTATACATGCACCGGGTACAGTTAGAAGCGCGGGAGGGTGAGAGAATTCACCAGAGCCAGAGCGGGGAGCATAGCAGGCAGAAGGACCGAAGTACACTGCTGAGGAGAGCAGCGGGTGGCAGGAGAGGTCTGCGCGCCATGTGGGACCCTCCTCCGGTGGCCGGGGAGCAGCCGGGGATCGAACCGGCGCCGCAGAGGCCGCGGGCAGCTTCGCAACCCAGCGCTCAACCGCTGCGCCACCGGGGAGGCCCCACACACTATTTTTAAAATCTAGAGTAGTTGCTCGTTCTTATTAGATTCACTCAACATAATGTTATCATTGTAATGGACCAGAGTGATACCTTGTTGAAGGAAAAGTCAGTGAAAATTCTCCCAAACTAAATTATGACATAGGCTTTGGAAAGTTGGTACATTCCTGAGTAGAGATAGTGTATTGTTGGCATTGCCAACTTAAAGTAAACTGCTTATGATGGTCTTTATTGACAGGTATGAGGATTGGGGAGGGAGGGAACATTTGTCACATCAATAGCTACATACCAGGCACCAGGGCATGTGTACCTTTGTTCAAGCACATCTTTTCTTCTTCTTTTTTTTTTTTTAAAGATTTATTTATTTATGCATACAAGAGCTGGGGTACAGGCCAGAGATGCGGGGGGTAAGAGGATCCATCAGAGACAGAATGGGGAGCAGAATGGGGAGCAGTCTGTCCCACATGGCAGACTGACTGAAATACACTGCTGAGGGGAGCAGCGAGATAGGAGAGGTCTGCTGCGCCATGTGGGTTGCTCCCTGGCTGGCTGGGGATTGAACTCGTGCTGCAGAGGCTTTGGATTGCTTCACAGTGCAGTACTTAACCCCTTGCACCACAAGGGAGGCCTTGTTCAAGCACATCCTGAACAACCACATATGGTGAACCACTTGGTTATTGTTATATAATAACAATAATCCACTGTGATTTCCCGAGAGTTGTCATCTTCTACATAAATAGTAACCCCTAAAAGGCCTGATTATTTCCTTTTCTGTAGTGTGCAATTACCTGTAAAAAGATGTAGGTCCTGGGCCTCCCTGGTGGCTAGGTGTATGAGTGTATGTCAGAGAAATGAAGGTTTATTGCTTAGTTGTTTATTCCTGTCATAGTATAAACATCATACCATAAGTTTTTTATGACAAGCAACTTTTAGCAGGGTGGTACTTCATCTACCTATCAGCATATTTAATACACTTCTGAAATTTTCTCTAGTATTAAAAATTCTCTCCTGGGATTTACTTCTTGGTACATTAGTTTTTCTTCTTAGCAAGGTTTCCCCTACCTCTAGCTCTCATTTGAAGGCCATTTGTTTCCTTATTCTTACCCACTTTTTCCTATACCTGTCTGGTGTCTCACTCTGTTTTTATGTCAGATCCCTGCACTAATTAATTGTTCCACTATACTTTTATAGCTTATTTGTATTTCCAAGGGAATTCCCATAGGTTTTCTTTTTTTTTTTTTTTTTTTTTTTTTATAGAGGCATGCTTTATTTATTTGTTTGCTGGTTTGTTTGTTTGTTTTGTTTATACATGCACTGGGTACAGTCAGAAGCGCGGGAGGGCGAGAGAATTCACCAGAGCCAGAGCGGGGAGCAGAGCAGGCAGAAGGACCGAAGTACACTGCTGAGGGGAGCAGCGGGCGGCAGGAGAGGTCTGCGCGCCATGTGGGACCCTCCTCTGGTGGCCGGGAGCAGCCGGGGATCGAACCGGCGCCGCAGAGGCCGCGCGCAGCTTCGCAACCCAGCGCTCAACCGCTGCGCCACCGGGAGGCCCTCCCATAGGTTTTCATAGATTATTTTACTGTTCTATTTTAATTTTATTCATTTGTGTTTAAACAACTTTATCTCATCCCTCCCTTTTTGAAAGCCCATTTATGATGGTAATAGTTAACATTCATTCACCTGTTATTATGAATTATTAAGCAATTATTATCATAATTCTTTATAATAACATAAGGTATATATCTATTAATTCCCTTAATCTTATAGACCTCTTAAATATATCTCATACCTATCAGTGCCTCTTGTGTTCATGGCTACCATCCTAGTCAGATCCATCATCCTCCTTACCAGACTTTTCTTTATTACTCTCCTAATTATGCCATTTGTTTCCATTTTTGTCCCTTCTCCCCACATTCTCTACACAGCATATAAAGTGAAAGTTTACAAAATGTAGATGAATTATGTCATCTCTCTCCTTCTCCCCTTTTTATCTCTGCATGGAGAATAAAATCCAAACACATGACAGATGTATGATCACATTATTCTTACTATTTTTCTTGACTGATGAATAGCAAGGGAATGTGGTACCCTTTATATGGCAGTTTCCTGTTATCACTGTAAACCTATAAAAAGTCAAAGTGTTGAAACACAAACAAGTATTTGACTTATGTCCATGGGGATATTCAGAACATTGTTCAGGGAATTGGATATCAACACAATTAGTAATGGGGTATGAAAATTTGCAACTGTATAAACAAGGAAGAACTTCAAATTTGAAATATTTCAGTAAGTTTCTGTTTGGCTAGCCCAGTTTTCAGCTAGTTCCCTTTTCACCAGTGTTTGTATAGCTCCTAAAATTGTTGAGAAGTGGAGTGTCTGTGGTTTCGACAGATGGCTAACTTGGCAGAACTCAGCCATCTTAATTTTATCATTAAACTGCATAGAACCTTTCCAGTTTCCTGTGAGCATGCCTTCAGTCTGTCTGTAGAAAGTGCATGCCTGAATTCACCTCCCTATGGGGTCTTTAGTGGTTTCTTTGCTTAGATTCAGAGTTCAAAAATGAAAACATGGTGTAAAATAAATACAAGCGATGGTGTTCTAATGTTTGTTGCATACATATTTTATATACTTATTATATACAACTTACATATTGAGAGAAATATTCTGTTTTTATCATTTGTTTCCAGAATGAATATTCCCTTTTGATTTATGGTTGGCTGAGACTGGGTCTGTCTTATGGAATTTTACATAATATGACATGGAAAGACTCAATTATTATTAATAAAGTTGATTTTTTAAACACAGTAGTTTAAAATCATTCTTGAATCACTGTGCTACTAGCATAAGTTTTTTATAAGGAGTGATGACAATAAGTAGGTATAATGGTTGAATGTCATGAACCCCAGGATTTGTTGTACATAGATTTACTCCTTGTATTATGGAGATGGCCAAATGGAGTGTTTTAGATTTGTTGTATTTCAATTTCAATTACTCATTGAACTGCAGAGTTTTGAGTATTGTTTCTTATCTTCTTCATTTAAGAAAAGGGTTAATGTTTGAAAATGGAGCTTTAAGTAACAGATTATAAAAATAATTTTATGTTGTATCTTATGTTGTATCTTATGTTTGTCATAAGCCAAAACAGTGTTCTTTAGTTGGTTGTCATGTGTTTACAGGAAATGAGAGGGTTGGGGAGGGAATGATTACTGATTAAAGGGATCACCAAGTGTTATTGTACTTTATTTTAACCACAAATGAATTTTGGTGGTGGGGGAAACTTATTTTTCAGGTTGAAGCACTCAATAAATTAAAAACTTTAAATAGTTTAATCAAACTCAATGCAATGAAGCTAAACAGAGCCAAAGGGAAAGAGGCCATGCACACTTGTTTAAAACAGAATGCTTATCGGGAAGCCCTCTCAGACCTGCAGTCGCCTTTGAACCCATGTGTCATCCTCTCAGAACTCTAGTAAGTAACTATCTACTGAACTCCGTGAACCTCCCATTAATATAGCAATGCAGAAAATATTTCCATGTGAGTACCTTGGAAGAGCAGTAGGATGCTCCCAGTAAAGGGTATAAAGAAGGAATTTCTCAAAGTCCTCACAGGTTATTGTGTTTAATAGCATGTATGCCTACCAACTAAATTTACCTGTTGGTTTGGTGAAAGTTATTACAATGTAATGTCCTTTCAGTTGTATGTAATAAATTTGTTTTCTGTCTTATTTGTTTCTAAGTTTGAAATCCTATGTACGCAGAATATTGGCAGCAATAATAATTTACTAATTAATGTTTCGATTTCAAAGTGAGATCTTGAATTTGGAAAGTTATTTCTTTTTCATTCTTATAAAAGTAATATGTGTTCAGTATATCAGTATTCAAAGTTGATTACTCTTTAAGAATCAAGTATAGATGTAAAATATATATAAATAAATAAATTTTAAAAAAAAGAATAAAGAATTAAAAAAGGAAATCAAGTATAAACTCAATTGTAATTTTAATCCAGTGATATGTTCTGAGTTTTATTGACTATATAAAAATAAAAGTTAAAGAAGAATAGAGAAGGAGTGATTTCAAGTGTAGGAAGTGAGAAGGGCAAATTGGGTTTTCAGTTCAGTCCATCTGGCATCACTACATGCCAACTAATGCTGTCATCCCAGTTGCTTTTCTACCAAGTGAAAATGTTGTAACTCTGACTTCTGCAGATCTGAATGGAAGAGGTGAGGGATTTTTCCAAACTTAGTGTATCCTGGGAAAATCATGATGTTACCGTATCTTTAAATTGAAGTGGACTGATTTTCTCCTTGTTTGATTTCAGTGTTGAAAAATGTAAATACATGGATTCCAAAATGAAGCCTTTGTGGCTCGTGTACAATAACAAGGTGTTTGGTGAGGATTCAGTTGGAGTTATTTTTAAAAATGGTGATGGTATGTACAAGGCTTTTACATAGCCAAATTCCTTAGTAATTTTTATTTGTTCTCAGTTTGCTTTATCAGAAAAGTGAAGTATAAATGTGTAAGACGTAGCAGTCAGGAAGAAGCTATTAGTGGTCATAGGGTAAAATTGGGCGTGTCCTAAATCACTTTTCCTCCTTTTGGAAAATTATTTCTGTATTTACTAAGTACATTGTTTAAGTAAACCTTACCCTTTTTCCTACAGATTACAGAGACTGTCTGCTTATTTGGGGAAGAATTTGTGAAATATAGGAAAATATTTTCAATAATGTATTCATATGTCCTATTTCATTGATAGCAATTTTGATGTTTCTGCTATATTTTAAATTATTCATTTATATTTTAATTAAAATAAATCTTACTGACTTATAGACCCAGTACTTGATGAAAGAAATGCCTGTGAAGTAATCACACTAACTAGAAAAGTCATGACTGCCACTATTTATTTGTTTGCTATTGCAAGTCTTACAAGGTTCATTGAACTTTAGGTTCTTCGTGTCCATGAGGATTATAGCATCTTTGTGTTGGGGTTGTTGAAAAGTAATTAAGATACTTAAGTAAATGTGTATAAAATATGTGCTTACAGTTAGTTAAGAAAGAACTTGTAGTGTTTTTGCTAGATTTTTAACCCCACTTGACTATATGAATATCATTATGTGGAAATGGGTGCTTCCCATAACCTGTTACCTAAATGTTACCCTTAAAACATGATTATAAATACAACCAAGTGTTACAGTTTTGTGAAAATTCATCATGCAGTTACTAACATGATTCTTAAGAATATTGTTTTAGTGTGTCCCTTGAAACAAACAAGAAGGGAAAATTTAGTGGTGTGAATTGTATGGATGGTAAATAAGCATACTTTGTGCCATGCAATGCAGTATTGTATGTATTATCTTGTTCTTCACAAGTAGTAAAGGAGCTTATATTATTAAAATTATATTATTAAAATAACTTTTTAATTTTTTATTATTTTTTTTTACATCATTATTCATTTTTTAAAAATATTTGCTTTCCCCCCTTTTAAATTTCTTAAGTAGTGTTACAGGGACATGTTAACAAACCAAACATTTGTCAGTAGTTTCAGTTAATTATGACTGAATTAGCTAATTTTGAATTAACATTATTAGGCATAAAGTTGAAAGCATTTATAATAAAGCACTTTTATCCCCCTTAGATTTACGACAGGATATGTTAACACTCCAAATGCTGCGCCTAATGGATTTACTCTGGAAAGAAGCTGGTCTGGATCTTCGGTGAGATTTCTACCGAATTTTTCTCTCATGTGATCTTTAACTCATGATTCCTTTCCTCTTATTATTTACTGTTATTTGTTGTTCATAATACTTACAAAGCACTTTACTATTTATAGTGTATGCTCAAATACATTATCTTATTTCAATCTCAGTAGGTATAAAACTATACATATGTCTGAGATTCCAGAAAGAATGAATAGGTTTGTAGGTTTGGACTTCGGCACAGCAGACCTCTCCTGACTCTTCCGCTGCTCCCCTCAGCAGTATATTTCAGTCAATCTGCCTATTCTGTTCCCCACTCTGTCTCTGGTGAATCCTCTCACCGCCCCCCCCCCCACACACCTCTGGCCTGTACCCCAGTTCTTGTATGCATAAATAAATAATAAATCTTTTAAAAAAAGAATTTTACAGTTCATTAAGGTTTTCAAAATTATTGTCATAGTTTTTTTTTTTTTAATAACATCCTCTTGTAAAATTTAAAAATTTCTGCCTTGTTCAAATCTTTTATCCTTTTGCATGTCTAAAATTGTTTCATATGTGTTTTTTTCACCCTTCTCTGTCTTGTTAGAGTTTTGTTGAAAAGACGATTCTTTCTTCAATGAATTTCTTGGCACAGTCAAACATCACTTGACTGTAAATGTGAGGGTTTTTCCTGGACTGCATTGATCTACATGTCTGTTTATGCATAGTCTTGATTATTATGGCTTTGTAAATTTTGTTTTCTGAAGAATAGTTTTAGTTTGGTTTTTTTGAAGAATAGTTTTACTGGATATTGAATTCTCAGTTGATGATCTTCCAACACTTTGAATATGTTCTTTACACATGATTCTCTTTATTAGTTCTTTGAACATACTTAAAATAGATATTTAAAGATTTTTGCTTATTAAGTTCAACATTTGGGCTTTCTTAGGAATACCTTTCTTAGGAATACCTTTCACCTTTCAGTGTGCTTTTTTTCTTGTGGATTTGCCATATTGTCTGAGTTTTAAAAAATATCTCATATTTTTCTCTTAAACTGATCACTTTGTAATTTGACAACTTTGAAAATGAGATAGTCCTGCTTGCTAAGGATATTTTGTTGTTGCTCTTTGTTGTTTATTAACTTTTCTCACTAATTATGTTAGAATAATCTTCAGTTCTTTTAATTTTTTGTCATGTGTGGTCACTGGCTAGTTTACTGGCCAGCTAATGATTGAACTTAGATTTTTTTAAATGCCTGGAAACCACGTGTCTTCCATTCTTTACTAGGGGACTTTGTGTGCATGTTGAGGCTTGCCTTCAGCAGTCAGTCAGGAAATTCAGAATAATGACTTAACCCTAACTTGTGTAATGCCTCGAAGTTCACAAGAAAAGAGAAGCCATTTGAGTTCTTTCCTGCGCCTGTGCACAACTCTGGGCATGCATAATACTCTATCCATGCACATGGTCTTTTAGAGAATTTTTCTCTGTTCCCTGTGGACATCTAACTCCCAAGCTTATATTAAGCTTTTTGGTCAGTGTATTGTTTGTATCAGCTGTTATTTACCCCTTAGATAACTGCATTGTTAAACAGTTGGCTCTGGTTACTTTTGAGAAACTCTCCCAGGAAATAGGCAAATTATGCTAGAAGAGGTCTGAGTCCAGTCAAAGAAACACTTCATTGTGACTGAAGTCTTACTGGGATCCATCAGAGCATTCAAAACACGATAATTCTATAGAAAATATCCTTTGTACTAGCTTCACCCTCATATTTACGGTATACACTGTGATTGTATACGGTTAGGTCTGTCATTCTAAACCTATTATTTCTATTATCTTACCAGTCTAAAGTGAGAAAGCAATTGTGGTAAGACATGTCCAGTAACTTGGTTTATCGAAGTGTTCCTATGCCCAAAATATATAATTTTCCACTAATTTCTTTTTGATGACTTTTTTTTTTAAAGGAAACATTCTCAGTCTTATATCCTTCCCAAGTAAATTATTCTAGTATTGTTAAGGTAGAAAGGCTATGGGTTTAGTTCCTTTTGTGGGATTTGTAGATGTGATTTGAATAAAGAAGAGAGATTATTATACAGACCATCTAAAAAGGACCCTTTGAACACTGTAAACACAGGGTTTTACTTTTAAGTTAGGAGGAATTTCTAGTACAGCTGTGTAAAATTAGAATTTGTGTTTTTGACTATGTAGTTATTTGGTTAGCCACTTATAAGAAATTCTTCAAAGATAGGAGGAATGGGTGACTTGTAAGAAGGGTCTGGGCTGCCCTTTTGTGGGGAGGGTGTGGTAAATAAAGTTTTATTGACATTTATCCATCATCCATTTGTTTAGATGTTGTTTATGACTGCTTTTATGTTGTAACTGCAGAGTTATTAGTGACCTAATAGTTTACAGTGCCTGAAATACTCATTATTATATAACTTCTTCCAGCAAAAGTTTACTGACTCTTTCTATAAAGTAAAACCCACCAGAAATATTTTCACTTGATTTTATACCACAAAAGTGGGGGTAACTTTTCAAACTTAGGCTAGTCTTTCATGGTCCTTTCCAGGATTTATCAGTTTAACAGTGGCCTCCTTTGATAAGCATAAATTCAGGCTATATGATGAGTTTTGTTAATGTTAGGAAAGGTTGAGCTAAAGACTTTGTCCTTAATTCCATTAACCTTATTGAAAACCCCAATCAAATGCTATTCTTTTTTTGATTTTACCCATCCTATTCAAATGTAAAGTATACTCAACATCAAATGAAGTTCATTGTGACCTCAGACAAAAAGGAGGCTGAGGCCGCCACATGTGGGAGTGCTAGAAATAAACCGGGTGTCTGTCTGATGGGAACCATTATGTGTCTAAGAAGAAAAAGGAACTTGTCTGTCCAGTGAGATCTTTGCTGGCTTTTGTACTCTGACCCCATGTTTAAAAAAATATGTAGGACTTTCATTCTTTTGAGTTCATTTTCAAACTAATATTTTTTCACCTTAAAAAAATTCTTTCTATAAATACAGATGCTCCAGCATTCTTACTGTGTTTGTTTTTCTTTTGACCAGCTGTTCAGGTTAAACTAGGTCACGTTGCACACACTCTTTTAAGTACACTCTAAAATATTCAGGTACCTTCTACACATTACAACTTCAATCAGGATATTTTTAGTACTGTAACAGTGCCATGTGATTAGCAAGAATGAAAGTATATATTTTCCATTTTCATTTTTATCTGTCTCCTAATATACTTTAGATATCTCTCATTCCAAATTAGAAGCCATCAGTATTTTACAACTCTGACCTCCTTTGGTTGACAAATAATAGGCAATTGGCTTTTGCTGTCAGTTAGAGCAGTTTCTACATGATAGATTTGTCAGTCTCCTTCTCTTTTCCCCCAACTCTGCATACAGGTGACTTTGGTTTTTGCACTGTTGTCTTCATTGTGACTTTACATTAAGGGAATCCTCCCCCCTTTTAAGAGTGCTCCACAGCAGTTCTTTAATGACACCAATATCAGTAGTTTCAGAAGGATAAAGAAGAAGATGGAAGTAATGTAAACATTAAGAAAAGGAGTCGTTCTTTCCTCTTGAAGGCTATGGCACAACTCAGACTTGAGTCGATGTGTCAAGAGTCAAGACCATTTAAAACTTTTTTCTACATACCCATTCAGAGAAAGGGTATGGAGCTGCCATCCCCAGTCCTATAGAATTTACTTCATTTTCAGTCTTGATTTAGTGGAAAGGTAACAAATTGATCTTTGGATTAGAAATGTGAGAAAAGAAGGTAAGCATTACCAATTGTTATATTGACCTTTATAAGAAATGTAGAAGTGTATGAAAGGGTGCCCACTGCCTGTGCAAGAGGATCTGGGCTCCATCTATTTGTCCCCAGCTTGACTTCTGCCAAACTGTCTTTTTGACAAGGATGTTTTTTCCTTCCCATTGTAAGCACTTCATCTTCAAGACACTGAATGCTTTTATCCTTGCCTGCTTTTGAAGAGGAAGTTGTTGAACTTTTGTCCAGTTTGATTGCAAGTGGAGTAGGAGGAGATGCAGGAAAGTGAGCCAAAGTGTACTCTAGCATGTGTTCTGTCACGATAAGGAGAGGGATATTTTTATGCTCCCTAGCTACCTTTCTTAGTGACTAGTAATTTTTTTTAAAAGGGAAGTAATAATGAAAATGTAAAGCAATCACTCGGCATTCCAGTCTACCAGCATATAGTTTGATAATTCTCCCAACCTTATTTTTCTAGATCTAAGAAAGTGCTTAGATGGATGTAAAATAATTGAATTGTTTGTTGGAAAGAATGTTAGGTACTATTTGATAAAACTTTCCTCTTTTATCTGATTGTTTCATAACACTCATACATTCTCCCTAGAGTCACACACACACCTTCCCTCTCCTTTATCATAAAGTCTTGGCATGTGGGGGTCTTAATGATCTTTATAACACTGTTTCTCCTTCCCACCTTGCTTTTATGTTCTCTCTTGCACTCTCTTCCAGCTCTGCTATTATTCCTACTCTTGGAGATCTTTCTTGAGTCTTGACTTTCTCCCCTGGATCACTATGCATGTGCCTATTTGTGCATTGTCTGTTTAATGAAAGTAGAAATTGGTTTTTTGCACACCTCTTTGTCACCATCAGCTAATATCATTTCTGTCACATAGCTGCGTCCAAACATTTATTGAAACTATGAATTTCATTTGTTATGTTTTCTTTTGTCACCTAACACCACATTTTTTCATTTGATCTTTTCCAAGGTTTCTCATTCCATTATGGAATTGCTCTAATGACAATACTCAACCTTTAGATAACTGAAGAATATGTTTACATCGATGAAAAATGGATATTAACATATAAACTTATGCTTTAAGAAATGTTTATATCCTGAATAAATAAGCAAAAAAATTAAATAGCTAACTCACAAAAGAAATTCTTACAGCAGCTAAAAGAAATCTAAGGAAATTCTTATTTTTACTAGGGATTATAGAAATGCAAATCAAAGCAAAATGTTGCCTGTTTATACTTGGCAAAAATTATTTTGCATAATAAGCAACCTTAGAGACCTGTTAACATAGTGACTGTGGAGTTTAAAAAGAATATTTTGGAGTGACACGGGCCTAGTTTTGAATCTTGGACCTTTCACTTATTTGATTGTGTGACCTTTTGCAAATTGTTGTCATTCCTCATTTATAAAGTTAGGAACCTAATGTATAAGAATTTTGTTGTTAAATTTGACCATTTAAAAAGATCTACTGAGGGCCTCCCCCGGTGGCGCAGTGGTTGAGCGCTGGGTTGCGAAGCTGCCTGCAGCCTCTGCGGCGCTGGTTCGATCCCCGGCTGCTCCCCGGCCACCGGGCAGGGTCCCACATGGCGTGCAGACCTCTCCTGCCGCCCGCTGCTCCCCTCAGCGGTGTACTTCGGTCCTTCTGCCTGCTCTGCTCCCTGCTCTGGCTCTGGTGAATTCTCTCACCCTCTCGCGCTTCTGACTGTACCCAGTGCATGTATAAACAAAAAACAAACAAATAAATAAATAAAACATGCCTCTATTAAAAATAAAATAAAATAAAATAAAAAAATAAAAAGATCTACTGAGTACCTGCTTTATACCAGACACATTCTCAGGCACTGAGGATATATAGCAGTAAATAAAACATCCTTGCCTGAACTTCATCTTAATTGTGGAGACAGACAATAAATGAAATAATTAAATGTATAGAATATTAGGTAGTATTGAGAGTTGTAGAGAAAAATAAAGCAGGGAAGAGATAGCAAATACTGTATCATAAATAGTGTTACAATTTTAAATAGGATGATCTGGGAATTTCTCACTGAGATGGTGATATTTCAAAGAGGTAAATAAGCCAGATGGATATCTTTGAGGAAGAATATTTTCCAATAGCGTGTAGAAAAAATAACATGAATAAAGGAATTAGACAATATTGTGTCTAATATGTTTGAGGAGTAGCAAGGAAGCCAGTATAGTAGGAACATAGGGAACAAGGGGAGGATTCTAGGAAAGGTGAAAGGGGCCATACTGAAAACCTTATGAGGCGCGTCAAGCAAACTGGCTATACTGTAAGGTGGGAAGCCAGTGTAAAAATGTCAACAAGGAAGTAACATTTTTTTTTTTAAATATTCTTTTTTTTTTTTTTAAAGATTTATTTATTAATTTATACAAGCACTGGGTACAGTCAGAAGCGCGGGAGGGTGAGAGAATTCACCAGAGCCAGAGCGGGGAGCAGAGCAGGCAGAAGGACCGAAGTATACTGTTGAGGGGAGCAGCGGGCGGCAGGAGATGTCTGCGTGCCATGTGGGACCCTCCTCCGGTGGCCGGGGAGCAGCAGGGGATCGAACCGACGCTGCAGAGGCTGCGGGCAGCTTCGCAACCCAGCGCTCAACCGCTGCGCCACCGGGGAGGCCCAACTCTCTATATTTTTAAGAGTCAAAGATAACCTTCAACAACTAGAGGAAGGAGTTGACATTAACCAAAGTAATGTAGAAAGTGCTTTCCCTATGAAATGACAACTCTTTGCTACTCATAAAGGATGGTTCTCTTCCCAGAAACTTGTAGTAAAAGTGAAAGATTCCTTTTATCTGATGTGTTTCTATCCACCTACACAAATAGAATAGTTCACAGAATAACTATATATCATATATTTAGCTGGCACATTGAAATTCCAGTAAGTTATTCCATTGGTTGGCTAAGAGATTTACTCCTTTAATGGAAGGTAGAACTTGTATTTTCCCATTTGACAATCATGTAATAATGGCAAGGGTTTTGTTTTAAATTAAAAGAAAGATTTTTAAATCTTTTTACATCAAAGAGATGCTGAGTTACTGATTCATTTCATTTTATGGATAATATACACATGGGACTCTTTTTTTTTTTTTTTTCCTTTCAGGATGCTGCCTTATGGTTGTTTAGCAACAGGAGACCGCTCTGGTCTCATTGAAGTTGTAAGCACCTCTGAAACAATTGCTGACATTCAGCTGAACAGTAGCAATGTGGCTGCTGCAGCAGCTTTCAACAAAGATGCCCTTCTGAACTGGCTTAAAGAATACAATTCTGGGTTAGTTTATTCTGTTTGGTTATTATTATCTGTGTTATAATCTAAGAATTTAAGTATTAAAAAAAAATTTTTGTTAAAGTTCCTGTGATTCTGTGAACTTAGTGAGCTTTCAGTAGATATTTGGACTAGAAATACATGAGTTTTTAGACTGTGGTCTCTTAAAACTGAAAATTACAGTGCTAGGAATTACGATATTTATGGTTATTGTGTTGCAGATACCTTGATATGTGGGAAATTAAGGAATTTCAGTCAGGGGGAAACACTCTGCAAGTATATTTGGCTAAAGATTGAAGTCAGTTTTAAATTTTATCATTGGCAAAATCCAAGGACTTGTGTGAGATTCAGTTTCCACATTTTGATTTTAGGACCTTATATCTAAAGAACCTGTATTACTCACTTTTGACTTGAGCCTATGACTTAAATGATTGGAACTGCAATATGTAACTCTAATAATGAAATTCAAAATTTAGTTCAAAACTGATAAAAATATTCCCAAGCAAAGCTGATTGTCTCCTTTCATTACTGTGCATATGAACCTGCCCATTCTCACTGAAGCATGCCCCTGGGACACAACATTTTGAATGGCCAAAGTTTGAATAATCTGATGTCTTTAGGAAGACAGCTGACTCTGCTGTGATCATCCTCCCTCTCTTGGCTAATCCAGCATTTTCTGCTCATATGGTTTGGGCAGTTCTGTGTTGCAGTTCTCACAGAGAACTGTGTGGATTGGAACTCGTCCCACACATTTGGAGGCTAAAAACCTTTGTTGCTTTTATTTTTCCTCTTATTCAGGGATGACCTGGATCGAGCCATTGAGGAGTTTACTTTATCCTGTGCCGGCTACTGTGTAGCTTCTTATGTACTTGGGATTGGAGACAGACATAGTGACAATATCATGGTCAAAAAAACTGGCCAGGTGAGCTGCTCCCCAGAGCCTGTCAAGAACTTCAGTGATGCTACTACTTTTGTATAGTACAGTCTCACATGAAACACAAGCAGATTCTTCAGTGATTCTCAAAGTCACTCACAGTCTTTCATTTTTAAGGTTCTCAAACCTTAGTGAAGAGGGCTGAAGTCTTTGTCTTTCATTTTACTTCCTACCCTTTGTTGTTTCATTGTCCACTTGCCTCATACATTCCTTTATTTATTTATTTATTTATTTATTTATGTATTTATTGTTTGCATAGTTAGTTGATAAGCATCTATTTAATAGTTTAAAAAATACTGCAGATATTTAAAAGTGACCTATTCTTTCAACATAAGAAATTTTGTGGGGGGGGGGACACACCCATCTACACACACCTAAAGAATAGAAGGAACAGGTAATATATAGGATGTATTACCTTTAAATAGGATACCAGTGCTATAAAAAAAAAAAAGCTGAGTGGAACTGTTTTTTCTTTTAGAACATCAAATATAATCATATGGGAATAGGGAGAAATGGAATCTGAGTAATAATCATTTTAGGGTAGCTAGGCAACTGGACCAGTTTGTTTAATGAAGAAGCTCTTAGTTTCCAAATGAAAAAATAATTTTTCAGAGTAACTTACGTTTGTTTGTAATTTCTTTTATATAAAGCAAAGCAGATGAAATATTTGGGATAAATTTTCAGTGTGGCTACCGTTAGAATTCCCTGACACTAGAAGCATTCCTGAATTAAAATCTGTGGGTCACTGGATGGTTCTGGCTTAGACTTTGAGAGTTGAACCTTGTGTTCACACAAGGATTCCCTTAGACTCCTGATTAGTCAGATAGAACACATAGATTTTTCTTCATTCTTTCCTGATACTCCTCTAATATGATGTTAAAGAATAAAATATATATAAATTCAAGAAGTCTGAGATAGTGAGAAGAAGTCACAATAGGTAAAAGATACAGTGAGGAATAATACAAACCACATAGAAAAGTGGTAGTGACTTAGCACAGCTGAGAAAATAGAAATCTTTTTGACATTATATTGGTCCAAGAAAATCTCTGGATTCAGAGGCACTGGGTGCTGCTAAAGATGGGAATGTGGGAAGAACTGAAAGTAGATTGATTGACATTTATATGTGGAGTATTCAGGTGCTCAAGTCTCTTCTTCCCAACCTCAAGAAAGAGATCAATTCTCTGAAGAAACTGATTCTGCTGACTTAAGAATACCAGGTTCTACAAACACTGAGGGAAGGTTGCCATATTAAAAATGGGCATTAAGTGAAAGATGGCTTATTACGTGATACAGTCCCCAGTCACTTCCACTTGCTTTGCTTCAAGAACATTAGCAAGCAAGTATATATCCCCACTTTCAGCAAGACACTAGATGATTCTTCTCAATAGAATCTGATTGGTGCCAGTGAAAAGACCCATAGATCCTGACAATTGAGGTCTCTCTCCAGTCACTCTGCAAGAAAGTACACCAGTGAACTATCCTACCAAGTATTTTTATTTCTGATTCAGCTTCTTACTGACTCAGACTTAAATATGAATGGCTAGCCAAGAATAAGCAGATATTTGAGGGAAGCCTCCCCTGTGAAAAATGGAGACTAAAATAAGCAAAATGGGGGGAAAAGAATTTTGGGAAACAAGTGACTGCAGTAAACAGAGATAATTAAAAATTTTAAAGATCTATATTGCATTTATATATAGTAGATTATTCTTTTTTTTTAAAGATTTATTTATGCATACAAGAGCTGGGGTACAGGCCAGAGGTGTGGGGGGTGAGAGCAATCACCAGAGACAGAGTGGGAAACAGAACAGGCAGATGTACTGAAATACACTGCTGAGGGGAGCAGTGGGCGTGACAGGAGAGGTCTGCTGTGCATGTGGGTAGCTCCCTGGCTGGGGATTGAACTTGTGCTGCAGAAGCTACAGATAGCTTCACAGTGCTGGGTCTTAACCCCTTGCGCCAGGGAGGCGCAAAAGTCAGAAAATAGAATTCTTTTTAAAAGTCAGAAATAGAATTCTTAGAAATTAAAAAGAGGAACAAGAAAAAGTTAAAATAGAATTGGTATAATCTAAGGATAAGCCAATATTTATTGAACTCTTAACTTAGTTAAGAATTCAGGCACACATTCACAGCAACATTGGATGGAGCTGGAAGGGTTTATGTTCAGTGAAATAAGTCAGAAGGAAAAAGAAAACTATTGGATGGTTTCACTTATAGAAGGATCTATGGAAACCGAACAAAGGACATCTAGTAGGTAGAGGCTGGGGATGCACCTAAATACCTTACAGGGTACAGAATAGAACCCCACAACAAAGAAGGATTGGGCCTAGAATGTCAGTGCTGATATAGAGAAAACCTGGTTTAAACCGGAAGCAATTATGATGTGGGACTCAAGAAATGGAGATTCCAAATGGGAAAAGACTGACAGAGAGAACCCAGAGTGATGACTCTGCAACAGGCCTAGAAAACAGTTAATCCCGACCAGAACTGTAGATTACAGGACCGTATGAAAAACTGTTTTGATAGTGATTTTTAGGTGTTTTAAATTTTTGTGGAGAATTAAAGATAGGATCATAGAACAGCCCCTCCCCCCTTTTTCCTTTGTCAAGGAAAAAGATGAGCAAAAAAGGAAATAAAATCATTGTATACCACTACCGCGTGGCTTAGCTTTAAAATATATTTACAGGGCCTCCCCTGTGGCGCAGCGGTTGAGCGCTGGGTTGCGAAGCTGCCCGCGGCCTCTGCGGCGCCGGTTCGATCCCCGGCTGCTCCCCGGCCACCGGAGGAGGGTCCCACATGGCGCGCAGACCTCTCCTGCCGCCCGCTGCTCCCCTCAGCAGTGTACTTCGGTCCTTCTGCCTGCTCTGCTCCCCGCTCTGGCTCTGGTGAATTCTCTCACCCTCCCGCGCTTCTGACTGTACCCAGTGCATGTATAAACAAACAAACAAACAAATAAATAAATAAAACATGCCTCTATTAAAAAAAAAAATATATATATTTACATACTTGAACAATATAAACACTGAATACTGGTCGAACAGAAATTGATGCAATCAGAGCTAGAGTACTAAATCTTAACTTCCATAATAAGAATTAAAATTATGAGGTAAAAAATAAGTATGAACACATACCATTTAAAAACAAAGGCAAATACCAAGACAGACATGTTAAAGGGGGAAGGGAAAGTAATACTTCAGTAGTAACTGAAGTGTGACGGAGCAGGTGGGGCAAGGATGTACTCTCTCTGTTATATTTCTTTGTGTAGAATATTGACAAATACGCGTTTCAATGTGTGGAACTATTAGACTTTTTCAAATCAGACATGACTATTATTTTGAATATAGTTTTCTTTTTAAAGATTTTTCTTTCCCACTGGGAATAGTCAATTTAATATCAGGATTACTACTGAGTATCAAAGATGTATGGATGATAGAAACACTCTTCCCCAGTAAGCTATGAAGAGAGAAAAGGGGTTCAAGTGAAGACTGGTGTAGTACATGGGGGTCTAGGGCTACTGAGATCTTGCCTTTCCATTTAGAATCTGCAAGAAAAACAAGGGAAATTAAGGCAAATCCCATTTGTTTTTTAGCTCTTCCACATTGACTTTGGACATATTCTTGGAAATTTCAAGTCTAAATTTGGCATTAAACGGGAGCGAGTGCCTTTTATTCTTACCTATGATTTCATTCATGTGATTCAGCAAGGCAAAACAGGAAACACTGAAAAGTTCGGCCGGTGAGTATTGCTCTCATGTCAAGTGTCAGCACATCTAACATTTCCTCATCTGACCACCTGTACTAGCATTTCTTAGCTGAGGTATATTTAAATTGGAAGATAATTCATCTATTAACAGGAGGTTTTTGGGGAATTTTCCTGCCAGATCCATATTTTAGTTCAGAAATGCTTAGGAAGGAGAAAAAGAATGCTAGAAATTTGACATAGCTACTATGTTTTATTCCGACAGTGTACCACCTTTTATCTGTCTTTGAAACCATTAAGACATTTGACAGTGAGGTGCTGAGAAGAAAGATTAGGCATTTTCTTGTCATTCTATGAACAGTGAGAGAGCTGGGACTCAGAGAAACTGAAATCTCTCATCTATTGCTTGCTACTTGTATGCTCTCAAGCACATTGCTTATCTTGTCATATTTTCTTCTCAAAATGAGGCAAAGTATAATTAAATTTCAGGGCTATTTGATGATTACAGATATGTTATGTGATATGACCTGCCCATACATACTGTGTGCTTATCAAATGACAACTATTATCATTTCTAGTTTTGCCCGTGTTTCTGCAGAATATAGCTCTGGACCCATTTTTTTCTTTGGCAAAAGTAGGGAGGTAGGATTTGATGGTCTTCTTGAATGTCCATCTTGAAGCAGGGAGAGAAGCAAGGCAAAAAGACAAAAAGGCTCATTGTAAAAGCATTGTCATTGATTTGGGCGACCTTAGCCTCTATAGGCAGACCACAAGTTATGTTCAGAAATCCTCATGGATTATAACTACCACTTGTTTCATATCAATTTTTTTGTGTCTCATAGGGTTAAAAAAACATATACTGATATATTGCCTTTTATCATAGAATTTCAATTTAGTGGTTTTTTTTTTTTTAAAGATATGTGGTTTATGAAAAGTTTGATTTATTCTATGTAAATTTTAGTTCTGGGACAGTTTTCAAAGAAGTTAAAATCAGAAATGAACCATTAGCTTGGCAGAAATTTTCCAGCTGTGATGGAAAATCTAGATGTCTCTCTTTTGTTCCTTTATGAAATTTTGCTGTCTCTCCTCTAACATCATGATCTTGTGATTTGGTAAATCAACTAAAGGTTCCGCCAGTGCTGTGAGGATGCATATCTTATTTTACGACGGCATGGGAATCTCTTCATCACTCTGTTTGCACTGATGTTGACTGCAGGGCTTCCTGAGCTCACATCAGTCAAGGACATACAGTATCTTAAGGTAAAAACCCCTTTCAATATATATTGGAATTTGTGGGCATGGAGCTCAGCTATACCTGCTTGTATCATTCAGGTATTCAAAGGGAATGAAATAAAGAACTCCTGGCTCTTACCCAGGAGTTAAAGTGGCTAACACCTGAGTAGTTGTCTTGCAGTAATCATAAACTTATTTCATCTTCAAAAACCATTTGGCAGAGGTTATATTATCATCCATATCGGTGTTCATTTTCCCTCCTGTAAACAGCATTCAAATGAGAACATGAGTCACTGCTTGACCAGGTGGTGGGGAGGCATGATTGAGCCAGCAGCCTCTGATGGACTTGGACATTTGCATGTCACAATGAAGAATGTATAAAATCAGAAATTTTTCTTTCATTTTTTAGGATTCTCTTGCTTTAGGGAAGAGTGAAGAGGAAGCACTCAAACAATTTAAGCAGAAATTTGATGAGGCACTCAGGGAAAGCTGGACTACTAAAGTGAACTGGATGGCCCACACAGTTCGAAAAGACTATAGATCTTAACGATCGACCTTTGCTCCTAATGTATTTGTTGGTTTGTTTTGTTTAGTTTTCATTTTGCACTTGCACTAAATTGAACATGATCCTGCCAGATATGTTATAAAGGGAATGAAATCCTGGAACTCAGAGTTAAATTAAGAACAAGTCATCCCACAGAACCCAATCTGAACAATCCTTGATGACCACCCTCTGCTTTTTTTGAATGCTTCCAAGATTCATCATGAAAACTTTCAACATTATGGATAATCATTTCCTGATGACTTTGCACGCCAAGGAATGCTAATTGAGATTATCTTTCTTTCTTTTAAAAAAGTATTTGGTACTTTTCCAGAAAGGTGTAAATACTTCTTTTTAGTATTGTGACCAAGTGTTATTACTCAGCCACCATTATCCATATCTGGGGACTGGTGGCTGTTTCCAAATGAGGCTTACAAGAAAGGTTTTCTTCCCTTTTAAATTGTGTAAACTACAAATTATAATATAATTTGAAATTGTGATTATTTTTCAAAAGAAGTCTTTTAAAACTGTGGAAACACCAATTATTTGTTGATATTTATCTACCATATAGCATCATCCCAACCAGACTTACTGAAAATCTGCTAGTGAGGCAAATATAATATATATGCTGCATATATATTTATAATATTTCTAGTGGGAGTTCTATATAAAAAGATGTTCCTTTGGTTTTCTTCAGCCTGTGTTTTAAAGTTTTGCAAAAAGCAGAGCTTTTTCCTAAGTAACTTTTCAGTTAATTATGTGATCCAGTTCTTCCAGCTGCTTCTATAATGAGGCACATATTAATACAATTTTTACATGGCATCTATGAAAGAGTTCACTTCATAGAGCATAATACTTGAGTACATGAATCCAAGGTAGTAAGCAAATAAAAAGGAAACTATTTATGGAATAAATTCCAGACCTAAAATCCAGAATTTTAATAAAGTGCCAGCTGTTCTTACTGTATTTATTAAAACTTGTAATAATGTGATTTTTCAAGGATATTAGTTCAAACAGAAATAGTTTTGTGCCACCTGGAATTCTTTAATTTATTTGTTGAGGTACCATATATTTAGGGTGCTAGATGGCAAATAATGTTAATATGTGCAATAGGAACTACTGGTTTGAATGTGTAAATGGATATCTTTTTGAGTACTGGCAACACCCAGAAAAACTACTGTTTATTCTCCAAAGAATATTGGGAGCTCTCAATCCTCAATAACTAGGAAAGAGAAGTGTTTGCCCTGTGACTGAGTTTTATATAGGAATTTTATTAAAGTTTGTTCAATTTTGTTGTCCACCTTAATGTTCTCAGTCAAATAAATGGGTGAGCTAGTTATGACTGCTCTTGGGATGTGTGGGTCTTTTCTTTATGGCAGTATAGGCCTTTGGACCTTGGCAATGGGTCTCTGAGAAACGGTCAAGTCAGAAAAACCAACCTCAGGAGTAGATTGAGCCTCATGGTCTCTGTGACTTATTTCCCTGCTTTCCAACCCCATCAGGCAGTGTAAGATACCTTTAGACTTTGCAAGAGAATGACCTCATCGAAATTCTGTATTCTTCCCTTCAAGGGAAGGTACCTTGAAGTCTGGGAGAATACCCCTTTAGTTACTTGGTATCTATGCCACGGCCATACTGGAACCACTTTGGAGCTCTCTTCCATGGGTAGAGAGAGGGCAGGGCAGGCCAGTTTCTTGGAGATAGCTCAGTTGAGTATGGATCTTAATGGATCTTAATCTCTGATCTTAACATTCCCAGGGATGGTCTTGACTCAGTGGGAGTCCAGAATGTGTAGGAGGTAGGTTTGTTCAGGAATCTTTGTTTCTTGTCAATACACCATCACATGCAAGCAGTGGTTTAGAGAGTGGTGACCATTGCCAGGCAGAAGCTGGCACCACTATTTTCAAAGGGACCTCCTCAGCCCCAAAGGGGTCTTAGTAAATGAATGCCAAGTCAGTGAATGTGACTATCTCCAAGAGCAAGAAAGGGAAATTAACCTCCCTAGACAGTGCTGGACCAGCACCCAGGATGGCTGTTAATCCGTCCCACCCTCAAAGTATTATTGCCCCCCACCCAAGATAGATAGGACCTACTAGCACAATAACCTTCAGGAGCTGCTGAACACTCTTTGCAGATGCTCCCTACGAGCTTGATGAATTGCATATTTCTGAATCTTGGGAGTTCTGACTGAGCCAGAGAGGAGGAGGTGGAAGGCATAAGGATAGCCAGCCTGTGGGATTGGGTATGGGCTGCAGGTACAGCTTCTTGTATGGGGCCTGGTTACCCAATGTTTTGGCTGTTAAGTGCTTTGGTCAACAATGAATCTCACCCCAAAACACTTGGTTCCCTATCTTTTGGTACTTTCCAAAGTTTCCCCCAAAAAAGATTTTAGAGGCCATGTACATTTTTGTTCTGGAGGACAGCATCTTTGTCTACTTTGGTCTGGGAAGGCTTTGTTAACAATTCATTCCTGAGTGTCCAGCTCACATCTGTGGGTAACAGAGGCCAATATTTGCAATCCAGCACTGCCTCTGTGACCTTTGAGTAAGGTATTTATTTCTCAGGGTCTGAGATTTCTAATTTATAAAATAGAACTAATAATAAACTTAATTTATATCCACAGTGATTTGCCGTTTTCTATGCAGTCTTGTTATCTTTTATTAGACTCCTGGGTGATTTTAAATTTTATTGTTGTTGATCTATAGCAGTGGCCGTCAAAGTGTGGCCCCCTGATTAAGAGTATTAACAGTTGTCAACTAGAAACTGATCAGAAATGCTAATTATAGACTCACTTCTGCCTGGTAGAAAGAGGTTGGGTTAAGACTGAATGGGAACATGGGCTGAGTCCCAGCTCAGAATCAAACTCATTTTTTCCTATTTCCCCCTCTTGAAGGCCACAGAAGAGAGGTATGTCATGAAGGAAGGCCTCTTCCACAGCACACAGGTATTATGTCATGTGACCCTGACTAATAGGGATGGGCTCCTCTTAGAAGGAGAGGGTAGGGGCTAGGGTTTTTTGGAGAGGAGGTGCCTTCAAGCTGAGTCTTCAGGGAGAGATAGGATCTAATGGAAGTGATGGGAAGAGCACACTAGGCAGAAAGGTATTACATATAAAGACTTGGAGGTGAGACAAAGCAGTGTTCATGGGTATCAGCAGAATCAGCAATTGTTGCTTTCCTCTTCCTCCACTCCAGAATATTGTACCTTTTCTCAGGGATCCAAGTAGGATCTATGCAGCAGTCATGTCATCTGAGAGTCTCTTCCCCTTTCAGTGTGGCAATTTTATCCCCCTTTCTGATGATGGGAAAACTGTCTGACATCACCTTCTGGGTTATTCCTCTAAAATGTGTAATTAATGGATTTTTGAAATTCATTGCTCCTTCCTAATTTTAACAAAGCCCAGGTTCAAGAAAAGTTTGACCTTTTAGATCCTCCCTACCTTTATTTATTGTGAAAAGTGGCACATAGAGAAGCGTGCATGAAACAATAATACATACAAGTTAACAGTATATTATAGAGAAAACATCGAAATAATAACCACACAGGTCAAGCAAGAACATTGTCAATACCTCAAACCCTACAGGTTACCCATTCTGGTCAGAAGTTCCTTCCTCTCTGCCAAGGTAACTTTTGTCTCTTCTTTTATGGCAATCATCTATCTCTTTACTTTAGAGTTATGCCAGGTACATTTTGAGTCAAGCTAATTTCATTCAACATTGTGTTTTTAAGATTAAACAATGTAGTTGTATGTATCTCGGTTAATTCTTTATCATTAGATAGTTAGTATTCCATGTTATGGATATCCTTTAATTTATATATCCTTTCTTCTTGTGTGACACATACAGGTTGTTTCTACTTTGAGGCTACTACAAATAATGCTGCTATGATTTATAATTAACCTGATTCGTATATGTACATATTTCTTTGGATGTATATTAAAATTGATGGCTCATAGGATTATGCATATCTTTATTTTGACTAATGCTAAAATAAGTGGTTGTTACAATTAATTCCTCCTCCACATTTACTTCTTGTGGCTGTAGATTCTCACCAATACCCAGTTAAGTAACACAAATTTTTTTGGACATTCTGGTATATGTAGTAAACCAATCTGCATTTCCCTGATTAATGACAAGTTACTTTTTCATATTTGTGCTTGACTATTTGGATTTTTTTTCTTTGTAAAATCCCTTTAAAAAAAAGATTTACTTATTTATGCAAGAACTGGGGTACAGGTCAGAGTCCCGGAAGGGTGAGAGAATTCACCAAAGAGACCGGGTTGCAGAGCAGGCAGAAGGACCAAAGACATTGCTGAGGGGAGCAGCGGGCAAGGCAGGAGAGGTCTGCCACACCATGTGGGTTTCTCCCTGGCTGGCTGGGAATTGAACCCGCGCTGCAGAGGCTTTGTAGTGCAGCGCTCAACCCACTGCGCCACCGAGAAGGCCCTGTAAAATCCCTTGGTTACCTGTCATTTGTTTTGGGGGATGGGCATTCTTTTACTTTTTTATGTGAAACAATTGTTTACAAGTCTTGTCAGTCACGTTGGAAATATCTTTTGCACTCAGTGTATTACTCATTGTTTAATGGTTTCTTCTAATAACACCAGATCCTAATTTTAATGTCAAATTTACCATTTCCTTTGTGGTTAATATTGCTGTCGTAGTACTTAAGAAATCTTTCCCTACTCCAGGGTCATAAAGATATCCCCTGGGTTGTTCTCTAAAAGCTTTTATTTCTTTTCCTTTTTTTTTTTTTTAAAAAAAAGATTTATTTATTTATTTATACTAGCACTGGGTACAGTCAGAAGCGCCGGAGGGTGAGAGAATTCACCAGAGCCAGAGGGGAGAGCAGAGCAGACAGACTGACGAAGTACACTGCTGAGGGGAACAGCAGGCAGCAGGAGAGGTCTGCGTGCCATGTGGGACCCTTGCTGGGGGCTGGGGATCAAAATGGCTGCAGAGGCTGGGGGCAGCTTTGCAGCCCAGTGCTCAACCGCTGCGCCACCAGGGGAGGCCCAAAGCTTTTATTTCTTACCTATTCCATTTACTTCTGTAATTTACCTGAAATTGCTTCTTATCTCAGTGTGAAGTGGGAGTCATTTTTTGTTTGTTTTTTCCTCATGGCGCCGAGTTGTCATGTGTTTTACTGAATCCACTACTATATGTTCACCTTTTGCATAAATAAATTGTATATGTATACATAAATATATATATATACATGTTTATATATACACATGTATGTGTACATCTGCTTCTGGACTCTAGAAGATATCCAGTAGATTTCATCCCCGTTTTAATTTAAATTTATCAAATTTGGGGCTTCCCTTTTGGTGTAGGGGTTAAGTCTCAGAGCTTTTGTGGTCTGAGTTCAATCCCCAGCCAGTGAGCTAACCCACATACAGTGCAGCAGACCTCGCCTTTCTCACTTGCTGCTCCCCTTAGTAGTCTGTTTAAGTGGATCTGCCTATTCTGCTCCCCACTCAGTCTCTGATGAATCCTTCATCCCCTGCACCTCTGGCCTATACCCTAGTTCTTCTATGCATAAATAAATTAAAAAAATAAAAGTATGCCAAGCTCATATATAGTGTGTGTCAAGCATATATCTAAACTACATATTTAATCCCTATAACAAGCCTATGTGAAAGGTACAATTGTTCTTCCTCATGTTACAGATTAGGAAGCTGAGGCATAGAAAGTTATTTGTCCACAAAGTAGAAGCCATTATTCAAACTGAGGGAGTTTTATCATAAGTGTCCATGCTGTTTACTCACAGCTATCAGTAGCTCAGTGTACATTTCAGAATCTGCTAAAATCCACAAAAAGAAATCTCCAGAAAATTTGAATGATACTGTCTTAAGTTATGGATTAGGTTGAGGCAAATTGACATACTCAGAATATTGACTTCCAATCAATGACAATGGAGTATCCTTTATTTAGATCTTTAATTGTGGATAGCCACAATGATTTATAGTTTAATTGATTAAACTTTATTTTCTTACATTGTTGTTCATTTTTACACTATTTGATTTCTCCCTTCAGGTGTAGTTCCCATAAATCTCCTACCTTCTCACCCATGAACCATCACCATAGTCCCTTGTGCTCTTCCCTTCCCTGTTTTGATCCCTCTCCCTCTTCTACTATATGCCTCAGATGTATATAGTTTGCCTGCAAGTTTGGTCTTTTTTTTTTTTTTTTGACCCTTTTGGTTTCCCTATATTCCTCCTATAAGTGAAGCCATCCAATATTTTTCTTTTTCCTTTTCATTTAGTTCACTGAGCATAATCCCTTCCAGCTCCATCCATGTTGCTGTGAATGGAATGGGTTTATCCCAGTACTCCGTTGTGTATGTATACCACATCTTGATCCATTCATCTGTTTTGGGGCATTTAGATTGTTTCCATATCTTAGCTTTATAAATAGTGCTGCAATAAAAAGGAATGCAGGTTTCCTTTCAAATTAATGTTTTTGTGTCCTTCAGGTAGATTCCTAGGAGTGGAATTGCTGGGTCATATGTGATTTGCAGTTTTCTATGTAGAGTCTTTTTTTGTTAGATTCTTGGGTAGTGACTTAACATTTCATTGTTGCTAATCTATGAAACTTGCTACAGTGGAAAGAAATCCATTCCCTTCAACATTTGTTTTTCTTTCCCTTCTGCATTGATTAGTGATTTATATAAAAGATTGAATGGAAGTAACCTCAAAGGAAGTTTTCCTTACAAAGTTTGGTGTTTTCCCAAGAATGAAAGGATGCTGAAACTTACCATTACATGGAATGAATCAAACTTGTTTTTAATTTAGTATTTTTATATAGTGTAGGATTTGAGTTGCTAATATTTCATTTGGAATTTTTGACATCTATTTTGATCAATGAAATTGCTCATAAATACCTTTTAAGGTCTGGGACAGGTTCATTTGCAAATAAGTTTTTGTGATCTTACAAGACAAATAAGATTTCTTACTTGAAAGTTTTGATAGGGGCCTCCCCGGTGGCGCAGCGGTTGAGCGCTGGGTTGCGAAGCTGCCCGCAGCCTCTGCAGCGCCGGTTCGATCCCTGGCTGCTCCCCGGCCACCGGAGGAGGGTCCCACATGGCGCTGGCGCGCAGACCTCTCCTGCCGCCCGCTGCTCCCCTCAGCAGTGTACTTCGGTCCTTCTGCCTGCTCTGTGAATTCTCTCACCCTCCCGCGCTTCTGACTGTACCCAATGCTTGTATAAATAAATAAATAAATCTTAAAAAAAATAAAAGTTTTGATAGATATCCCAAAGTTTTGCATGGCACTGCCCTTCCTCTGCAGCATCCATTTTGAGCAGCAGCAAGCCTCAGTGCTACCCTTGACTGTGGGCCTCAGCAAGAGCTACATGGTAACTAAGAACACGAACAAGCGGAGGCATAACTGCCACCACAGGCACCCACCAAGCACACCAAGTCCTAGTACCTATGGGACATGATCCTAGAGTTGTGGGGCTCTGCCCCAGAGGCAAAGTGCCCCACAACGCTGTCCAAAGTTTCCAAGAACAAGGAAGCCCTGAAGTTCATCAAAAAAGGGATGGGAGCATACATCTGAGCTAAAAGAGAAAGAGCAACCATGACTGCCCTTAGGTAGGTGGCCACCAAGAAAGACTGAGTTTCTCCCCCACCATGTATGTAAATAAAATCTTTTCAGAAAAGAACAAAGTTTGACAGAATTTTTCTAATGATAGGTGTTTTCTTTGAGGTATGGATTTAATAGCTAGGGGAATAATCTGATTTTTATATCTTAAATTGTGTGTTTTAATGAGTCGTCATTTCCTAGGAATGTATTTCATTAACATTTTCAGATTTATTTTATGAAGTAATTCATGTGTTAAGAATTTATTAATGTTTCAGAATGGATAGTAATGGCCTCCTTTTCATTCTTGTTACTGGATATTACTGGGTATTATTAGTGCCTTCTCTTTTCTGAAATAGTCTCACTAGAAGTTTATCAGTTGTAATGATCTTTACAAAGAATTGTTTTTTTCACTTTTTGATCTTCTGTTGTCATTGTCTCTCCATTTACCTTTATAATTTCCTTTCTTCTACTCTATTTGGATTTACTTTGACATTATTGCCCTTTCCAATTGTATGAGAAGGTTGCTTAGCTGATTTTAGCCTTTATCATATTTACCTGTAGCTTTTATAACAATTATCTGTATCCTAAGTCTTGATATGTTGTTATTTTCCTCATTCAGTGCAAAATACTCCTATATTACCATGTGGCTTTGAATTAAAACAAAATATGGGTTCACCAAGTCAAAGGCAAAAGTACACCCCAAAGTTAGTCTCCACAAAACTAAATCAGACTATATTCCCAAGTGTTTGCTGAGGTACATGACACACAATGAAAAGCATGGATTTTGAACCCTATAGATACTAGGACTCTAGATAATGTGAGTATAATACGCCTCAGAAGCGTTCCTAGAGTTCATGTTCTGGTGTCTCAGTGGCAGTGATAAAAAGCTCTGGGGTGGCATGGGGAAAGATGGGGGATACTTTTTGTAAAGGCAGTATGCTGATGTGCCAATTTGTAATTTGTAAAGACTTCAAATTAAGAAAAATAGTAGTTGTTGAAGGTTGACAGTAATGTTTACTCTCCCACCAAGCATGTTGTCTGCCTGGCCCAGGCCCATCTCAGCCACCTTTCCTCACCGCTCTCCTGCCCCTTAGTTCTTTCTCACTGGTATTAGAAATATTCGAATCTGGGCCTCCCTGGTGGCACAAGGGGTTAAGACGCAACCTATGAAGCTATCCGCAGTCACTGCAGCATGAGTTCGATCCCCGGCCAGGGAGCAACCCACATGGCACAGCAGACCTCTCCTGACTCACCCACTGCTCCCCTCAGCAGTGTATTTCAGTCATTCCGTCTGTTCTGTTCCCCACTCTGTCTCTGATGAATCCTCTTGTTCCCCCCACCTCCGACTTCTGGCCTGTCCCCCAGTTCTTGTATGCATAAATAAATAAATCTTTAAAAAAAATTTTGAAAAATTCAAATCTGGTTTTGCCTCTGTTCTGCCGAAAAATCTTAGAAATATATTAATGATAGGGATATAGTAATAAAGGGCATTAATTATATTTAATTTAACTTGAAGAGCTATATAACTATGGCTACCATACTGGACAGAACACGTCGAAAAAATGGAGAATTCCCCCACTCACGGAGGATCACCATGTGATAACATAAAATACCACAAGAGAAGCTATATCCTGCCGTGAAAGAACTTCAAAGAAGAGTCCTGAAACTATCTGAAGTACTTAACACATTGACTTGGTGTTCTCTGTGAATCAGTCATCTGCTTTTGTCCCCAAAGTGCTGCCACTGGTGCTCCCTGCAGATGCAGGTCCGCACCTCTAACTTTGAAAAAACCACCCTAGAATGGAAGTGGTGTAGCCTGGTGTAAAGAAGTTTGCTTCTTCCTCTTTTTTTTTTTTTTTTGTCCTCACTATTCTTTTTTTTTTTTTTTTTTAAAGATTTATTTATTTATGCTTACAAGAACTGGGGTACAGGCCAGAGGTACAGATGATGAGAGGATTCACCAGAGACAGAGTTGGGAGCAGAGCAGACAGACTGACTGAAATACACTGCTAAGGGGAGCAGCGGGCAAAACAGGAGCGGTCTGCTGTGCCATGTGGGTTGCTCCCTGGCCAGCTGGGGATTGAACTCATGCTGCAGAGGCTTCGGATTGCTTCACAGTGCGGTGCTTAACCCCTTGCGCCACCAGGGAGGTCCTGTCCTCACTGTTCTGATTAAACAAAATAGCTGTAATTTTAGAACTCCATTTTTAATTAAATTTTTTTGACATTTCCTTAATATTGTTTGCAGATCATAAGATGTTTCTCATTTTCTCCAGTGAAGCTAATCTTACTATGCACTAATGATTTTAAACAAGAGAGGCAATCTGTGTATATGGATTACAAATATAAAAAGGCACCAATTTTTAGAAACACAAAACACCAGTTTTATAGTATTTATTATAGTAAAAGCTCCTCATGTAAAACATTAGCATTTTTGGTCCATATTTTCCATTTGGCTTTAGAACATTTTACATTATTTACAAAATAAGTGGTAA
The DNA here is from genome assembly GCF_014898055.3 of Talpa occidentalis. NCBI lineage: Eukaryota > Metazoa > Chordata > Mammalia > Eulipotyphla > Talpidae > Talpa > Talpa occidentalis. The sequence goes on from NW_023604295.1 coordinate 98,828,458, forward strand.
TTTTTCTGTTTGTACATAATTTTTTTCCTGGCCCTTGGAACATTCGTTTTAAGAAACTAAAAAATGAAATCATGGCAGACTAACTGTACTGAGAAATACATAATGAATACACTTAATTACCACATTAATTTAAGTGTCCTGCTCTTTACTTATGAAGATTAAAATTCATTAAAGAATCTCCGGGATTTCTCTATTATCCACAATGAGAGTATGAATAATGCCTTCTTTCCGCTTCCCACTACTGACAGCCTTTATGTAACAGTCATGGTTGCCAATACTGAAGTGAGTTTCAGTTCCGTCATCTACAAACTCACCCTAGGCAAACAGAAGAAGAAGGAATTAGTGTTAAGGAATATTTATCTTTGTGTAGAGCAGTAACACCATCTATGAGGAAGGTATGAAGAAGTATGTCTAGTGAAAAATTAATTTTACAAAATTAAAGTCAGAAGGTTGTATTTGGGGGCCTCCCTGGTGGTGCAAGGGGTTAAGACACAACCTATGAAGCGATCCACAGCCACTGCAGCACGAGTTCGATCCCCAGCCAGGGAGCTACTCACATGGTGCAGCAAACCTTTCCTGACTTGCCCACCGCTCCCCTCAGCAGTATATTTCAGTCATTCCTCTTGTTCTGTTCCCCACTCTGTCTCTGGTGAATCCTCTCACCGTCCCCCGCACCTCTGGCCTGTACTCCAGTTTGTGTATGCATAAATAAATAAATCTTTAAAAAAAAAAAAAAAAGGTTGTACATGGATACTTTCACACACATCTGCTATGACTTAAAGTTTTGTTTCTTAGTTGTATTCCCTTCATTTTTAAGACTCTTAAAGTACAGGGTATATAAGGGAAACAAGCATTTTCCTAGCTCTGGGAAGAATTTGGCCAACGGCCCTTTCTGGAGGTGTCCCAAACATCACAGAGGAATGGGTGTGCTGCACCTGGAGTGCAGTGGTGCTCTCACCTTTTTTAATATTGAGGCTTGAAGAAAGCCTGTAGGTCATGTTTCTGAGAGGTCAATTTAGAGGGCAAGACAAGGGCTGAATAATATAATCCCTATAGGTAACTTCTTGGCAGTTTGACAAATACATAATCTTGATCATGGTGCTCTGAGATTAAAAGAAAAAGGGAAACCTAGGCTGTAACTCATAGGCAGTGAAAGCAGGTATGCAGAGAGCTGCAGAGGTTGTCGGACATGAAGCTGCCAACACTGCCCTACAAATGAGGCTGTAGTTAACAATGAGGAGGCAACCAGGCTATACAGAGTAGGTGTCCAAGTATTCGTAGTCTCCTGTCAATTACAGGACACTGTAGAGGAACATTTTTAATGTCTTACTTATTTACAAAACATTCTTTACATTTGCACTGAAAAATTCATTGGAGGTAGGGAGAAATGTGATTCAAAACTGCTGATTCTCCATCTAGAAAACTTCAGGAAGGAAAGAAATAACAAGTAGAGCCCCCAGTTGTGGCAGTGGGAACACAGTAGGTACCCCACCCATGTCAGCAATATCTGAAGTTGTTGCAAAAGGGGTCATAAAATACAGGAAAGCTCTTCAAGCCTCTCTGCATAAAAGAAGTCTCCAGTAGTAGTAGATTTAATTCAGAGAGTGGTTCAAGCACTGAGGATCAATTTTGAGTGAGCCCTGGTTAAATTTCCCTTCAAGAATCAGTAGCAGGATTAAGAAACTGTAAAGCAACTGTTTCTTATTCCTGCTACTGATTCTTGGCACTTTGAATCTTTGATTCTGACTTCAGCACTTCCTGAGAAGCAGACATCTAAAAGATCAGCAGGTTCTAGGAAGTCTGTTGGATAAATTCCTCCAAGCCTACCTTCCGTCCAATCACTGCCCAACTTCCTATAGCCATATTAGATAAAGGAGATAATGGTAGCAATTCCAATATGCAATTAGCTAAAATATGACTAGCGATGAGAGCATTTCATTATCTCTTGTCGGTGTTCAGGTAACGGGGCATTTCCACCCAGTGATTTCAGCTCCTATTCCCATATTCCCTGCTTCCCTACAGTCTCTTTCCATGTTCTCCCTGTGTTTGTGTACACATTATTATTTCATTCCTATGTGAAATTCATTTCTATGTTCATCTCTTCCATAGCTATAACAATGCAAGTATCTGGGAGCAAAAGCTGAATGCCCTGGGGTTTGGATTGGATTTCAACAGGCTTGGACACAAATGAGAAGGACACCCTCTTCCTGTCTGCCTTTGTCATCTGACACTGTATGCATCACTTGATTTTCAAAAACTTTGCTTTTAGAAAAGTTCCATATGCTTTGAGCATTTGGTATAAAGCCTTCCTATTCAAAGTGTCACCTACGGACCAGTTGGCCTGGCATCAGCTGGGGAAATGTTTGAACTTGCATTTTAACAAGATCCCAGGTGATCTTGTTTGAGAAGCAGTGGTATAAAGCACCCTTTTAACATGGATAAACAGAGGAGGATGCCAGCCCTTGGGAGAGAAGTTCCATGTTTTGTTTTTTTTTTTTGTTTTTTTTTTAACATGGAAACTCTTTTCAGGGCAGCACCTGGTCTAGGAGATGAAAGGGAAAGATGAGATTGGTGTCAGCTCACCACATAAGTGTGGCCAAACTTACTGCCCACGCACTGTCTGGGAGAGGTCTTCAGAATTTGGAGTGAGGAATACTTAATCTCTTTTTTTGTTTTTAACCAAGTGGGCCTTGGTTAGTTCTAAAGGCTCTGTGATTAGGAAGCACAGAAACATTTCAGTGGTAACTGATAGACATGGTGGTAAGAGAAATCAGAAGTTCAACTTACTGCTGTCTCCATTTTTTTTCCATTGCACCAAACATCCATTGTGTCTTTTTCTGTAACAGAAATTTTAAAAAATTAACAGCTGTGGTTTAAAGATGAAGTTAACTCTTTATACTTATTATTTGAAGAAAAGTTTGCTATACTGAATTTAAAAGACTCCACTAATATTCCAAAACTTAACACATGGATTTGAAACTCTTATAAATCTGAAGAAAATATATTCATTTTTTGTTCATAGACAAAAATGAAACAAAACAAAATTTAAGATAAAATTGTGGTCCTAATATAAATTGAAAACTGTTAAAAAAAAAAAAAAAGCTGAAGCAGTCATTAAAGGAGATACACATAAAGGAATATGAGGGACCTTTCCACATAAATCCTTAAATATCAGTGACTTGATGACTCATTCCCTTTACTTTTCACACTGACCCAATAGGATGATGAGGCCACAAAAAGAGCTGCCACGGGGCTCATTTAAGATAGACAGAAAGTATGTAAAGTTTAGAAATTTAGTTTAACTTTCTTACTGCATAGCACAATCATCTCTATTCATTTTTATAATAGTTGAGGCTTTGGGAAAAAATTCTAGGTACATCTGGTGAATTGTGTTTAGTATAGTGCTGACACCGTGGAATAAAATGCTACCATGAAACTTGGACTTTAAGCCCTCATGACTCATTTCAGGGTGATGTGTGTATGCGCACCCATAGGCACAAATGTGCTTGTGAATGTACTCCCTGGGGATAGTACGAGAGGAGATGGCTCTCATCAAGCAGCCAGAAGGTGAGCTTTCGGTATTAGAAAAAAGCAAAGTGAAGTGTGACGTGTGGGTGCAGGAGGAGTGCAGAGATCAAACACTTGCCTGGAGCTCAAGGTGAGCTTGACTCTGACAGGACTTAGCTCCAGGAACAGATTTTCTCCCCACAGCTCGAGCTTGGGATAGAGGAAGAGAGAGAAAGGCAAGGGTTGCCCCAAACTGTCTGAGTGGGAAGCATCTACAGTCACAACCACAGGGAAACCCAGCGTGTACAAGCACACGATTAGACACACAATGCTAAAATAAACCACAATGGTGGGGAAAATTGGAGTTTTATTTGTATGGCTCCTAAACATATGCATATACTCAAGATTTTCTATAACACCTTATTATTGATACACCTCTGAAGAAAATCGCTAATCTAGAAGCCATAAAAGAGTGGAATAAATTAGACTACATAAAAGTAAAAAATATGTCTGCATGATTTAAAAAATACTGAGCAAACACATAAGCGAAGTTATACAACAAGTGACACACTCACAGCACAAGGGGCTGACATTACTAAAATGAAGACTCCTAGCAATCGAGGATAAAAAGACCAACAATCCAAAAGAAAATGGGACAAAGGACACAAAAAGACCCTTAAACACTAAGCTGCTCAACCTCACTCAATTTTGTTTTTTGTTTTTTTTAAAAAAGGTTTTATTATTTTTTATTTATACAAGAACCAGGGTACAGGCCAGATGCATGGGAGGATGAGAGGATTCACCAGAGACAGAGTGGGGAATAGAACAGGCAAAATGACGAAAAACACTGCTGAGGGGAGCAGTGGGCAAGACAGGAGAGGTCTGCTGCACAATGTGGGTTGCTCCGAGGCTGGTGGGGATCGAACCAGCACTGCCGAGGCTGAGGACAGCCTCACAGCGGCACGCTCAATGGCCTGTGCCACCAGGGAGGCCCCTCACTAAATTTTGAAGAAAAGCAAATAAAAACAACACTGAAAACCTGTGAACTTGTGGAGAAATAGGTAGGAATATAAAATGATAAAAGCACCACAGCGGGCATCTGGGTAAAATCTACTAAAATGACAATTGCAATTCTTTGACTCAGCAAATATGGGGATTTATCCTAAACAGATATATGCACTGTTTCCTAAGAGCCAAGTAAACAAACTCATTCAATATTGCTCTGACAGCAGCAGATTAGAAATAGCACAGTGCCCATCAGCCAGGTATGAACTAAGGAAACTCTTCTATTTACTAATGAAATTTATTCTGATTCTATAAAAAAGTTGGAAAAGTTCTTTCTGTACTGATATAAAAGAATCTACAAAACACTCTAATAATAAGGCAAGATGTTTTTATGCAGTAGGAACTAATAGGGCCTCCCTGGTGGCGCAAGGGATTAAGCTCCTCACTATGAAGCAATCCACAGCACGAGTTCAATACCCGCCAAGCCAGGGAGCAACCCACATGGCGCAGCAGACCTCTCCTGTCTCACCAGCTGCTCTCCTCAGCAGTGTATTTCAGTCAATCTGCCTGTTCTGTTCCCCACTCTGTCTCTGGTGGATTTCTCACCCCCTGCATCTCTGGCCTATACCCTCACTCTTACATGCATAAATAAATAAATCTTTAAAAAAATAGGAAGTAATAAAATATTTGTATTACTTGCATCTGAATAAAGAAACACTATAAGGAATTACTATTAAAATTGCTATCTTTATGAAGTAAACAGGGTGGAAGCAAGATTTCTCAATGTATCTTTTCATATCCTTTTGATTTCTGATTCAGAGTATATATCACCTGTTCAAATATATTTTAAAAAGTACATAATATACCTAAACACATAAAGTCAATGACAGCTCAGAAGTTTATTCTCTGAATCATAGAAGATACTTGGAGCCTGCCTCTACTGTCTGCAAATTCTCTCAGCCCACATGACTGAATGACCAGCAGCAAGGGAGTCTACAGGCGAGTCCTGAGAAGGCATGTTCTGCAGATGATTTCACAGAAGTGCAAGGTTTCAGAACAGAAAGAAAATTTCCTCCCAACATAAAGTTTCATCATAACAATACCTTCCTCCTGCAGTCTTTATTTTCCTCCCACAGTGTTCAGTGGTTTGGCAACTTCTAGACCTAACAACACTTAACTATTCTAGTCTTTGGTCCCCTGTGTGCTGCACATCTTTTGAATAGTGAAAAAGAAGTGCATTATCATTATCTTCGAGTTCACAGAGGCCTGGGTTCGAATTCCAGCTTCATGATTTACTATCAGTAACCATTCTTCAAGTCACCACCACTCTGAGGATCAATTAACCTCAAATTTTCTCATGGTGTAATGAAGATGAACCCACTTTTATTGCAGGCTGTTATCAAGATTAGAAATAATTTATGTAAAGCGGGCCTCCCTGGTGGCGCAAGGGGTTAAGACACAACCTATGGAGCTATCCACAGCCACTGCAGCACAAGTTCGATCCCAGCCAGGGAGATACCCACATGGCACAGCAGCCCTCTCCTGACTTGCCTGCTGTTCCCCTCAGCAGTGTATTTCAGTCAGTCTGCCTGTTCTGTTCCCCACTATGTCTCTGGTGAATCTTCTCACCCCCCGCCCCTCCACACCTCTGACCTATACCCTAGTTCTTGTATGCATAAATAAATAAATCTTAAAAAAAAAAAGAATTTATGTAAAGTGCTTAGCATAGTATCTGCCACAGAATATGGCCTCAGTAAAAATGTACCAGTTTTGTTATCAAGTGCTTTTTTGGCTTTGTTTTCTTTTAACTTCTCATAATGTTTAGAAAGTTATAAAACACTGTGATTTGAAACTGGTCATATAATATATAAGTAATCATCACTCCAATACCTTAGATAAGCCCATTCTTTGCCCATAGTAACTACAAAAAACATATTTAAAGATCCCATGATGTGAGAAATACTATTAAATATGTTATATGTATTAACTCTGTTAAACTACAACCACCAACAACTTTGTGAGGGAGATACTCTTACTAGCCCCATTTTACAGAAGAGGAGACCAAGACTGGGAGATGAAGAATTTGCCCACCACACAGTTCTGATACTGGAGTCAGCATTCTTCATCACTAAACTGCAAAATGTAGACCTTAGTCACAATAGCCTGGAGTTGGTGGATCTTGGAAGTGGAAGCTCAAGCAAAATGAATGCTCTCAGCAATTTTGCCCTCACCTCAGCAAAAGACTCTGGCCTGGTCCTTTTACCAAGTTCCTTTCAAACAAGCAGCAAAAGGAATAAGCTTGGTCTGAAATTTATTTCCCTTGCAGGCTCATCAAGGGCTACAAATAGAGAGGAGTGAAGGCAGACAAGAAGTGAAGGACAAAAAAGGATTTTAAAGCCCTAAGAGAAGACACAAGTACATGATCCTAGGTATTTGAAAGAATTATGAGCTAGGCACAGCTTAGGTATTCTCTTCCATTTTGCCTAATGAGATGGAGACATTCTCAAATTTTATTGAAGAGTGAGCCACTACATTTCTAAACACACCATTGTGAAATTTTGGAAGATAAAGATGACTCCCTACCCCCCAGCCCAAGAAAAGTCACCAAAAAATTTAACTTTACATATTGAAAAGATTCACCATACACCCAAAAAATGATCATTATCCTGACAAGTTAATAAAATTAGACAAAACACCAATGAACTTTTACGGGAAATAAAATTAGATTGTCATCTGATATTTTGACAATTACCATTTATACAGAATGTAGAACAATACGTCTAAGATAAAAAACCATAAAGTTGTCTTGCCAGGAAAAAAATCAAACGTACATTTGACCAATTCTCAATTACCAATTTACAGGCAATATTAAAGACAAAGGAATATAGCCAAGAGTGCAATCAACAAAATCAGAAATATTATATTTAGCAACTGACATTTAATATAAATGACACAGACAAATGTCACCAACATGCAAGAACTCAAGGAAAACTGTTCTCATGAGTTTTTCCTATGGAATGTACTAAAGAACAAGTTTTAGAGAAGTGAAATGATCAGAGAGAAGGAAAAGTATAATGATTTTGAAGGAATAAATATTTACTTATAGAAAAGTGTGGGTTGGAAGGGACAGGACATAGTATATAATGGTAATATGCTCTGACAAAGTACATACAGTACAAATGGAAAATGATATGCAAGAAAATGTTTTAAATTATTTGGCAATACATAATGGTGGTAGTGTTTATGTTGCTAATTGAGACTATTATGTATGTAATATGCCACAGAGCAAATGATTAATTATGTCATATTTTATTTTATTTTATTTTATATATATATAGAGAGAGAGAGGCATGTTTTATTTATTTATTTGTTTGTTTGTTTGTTTTGTTTATACATGCACTGGGTACAGTCAGAAGCGCGGGAGGGTGAGAGAATTCACCAGAGCCAGAGCGGGGAGCAGAGCAGGCAGAAGGACCAAAGTACACTGTTGAGGGGAGCAGCGGGCGGCAGGAGAGGTCTGCACACCATGTGGGACTCTCCTCCAGTGGCCGGGGAGCAGCCGGGGATTGAACCGGCGCCGCAGAGGCCGCGGGCAGCTTCGCAACCCAGCGCTCAACCGCTGCGCCACTGGGGAGGCCCAATTATGTCATATTTTAATTGCATCATCCTCTGTGTCCTTGAGAAGGAAGATTCTCAGTGTGGAAGAAAGGATGTACAGATGTTAGATGAGGTTAAGTAAAAACATGGTATTCCTGAATTTGAATTACAAGTATCAGTATGAACTCATAAGCTACTTTATCTTCACAAAAAGGCTCTCCATCTATTACTTTATCCATCCACTGAAAATCTATAAATAATAAATGAACATCCTATTATGTATGCTTGGATTAAGCTCTTAAAATACCATTTTCTTCTAATAGAATCCAAGGCTGATTGGAAAAATGGGTGATTCTAGGTCTGGGAAGAAAAGGTTCAAAATAAGCCTAAAGCATCTTATACCAGACAGCAAGGAAGGTATCAAAATCTACCTAGGCTATGTCAAAGGAATTTTGGAGCCATATAAGGAAACCACATTGGCCCCAAATGGCACAATTTGATCATCAATAAAGATAATAGTTGTAATGTACTGAAACACATCAAATTGTTTAAATCTATGAGTTAATTATCTTTAAAAAAAAAAAACAAAACCTAAATGGTCATCTTTCAAGGAGAACAGTCAATTCAAAATTTTGAAAACTGGGAAAAACAAGCAGCTATCCTACATGCCCTATATAAAATGTACCTCTGTATAAATAATTAGATGATAGAAGTTTCTTGCTATAGACGTATTCCAGCTAATGAACTAAGAATGATAGAAACAAAACATTACCATTTGACAACTGCTAATGAATGGATATTGGCACTAGGTATTAATGGCTGCCATTAACAAATTTACAATAAACACCATTGTGCCTCTTGACATAAAAAACCTTAAAGTGGTCTTGCCAGAAAAAAATCAAATGTACATTTGACCAATTCTCAACTACCAATTTACAGGCAATATCAAAGACAAAGTAATATTGCCAAGAGTGCAATCAACAAAATCTAGACCATAGGAAACTCTTCAAGACAAACTGACCCAGTTTTTCCAGTAAAGTATACTGGAGTTTATGGCTTTTTTTTTTTTTTTTCCAAGTTGACAAACTTCTTCATTCTTAAATTTTTTTTTTAAAAAGTAATTTGCAAGCATTCAACTAAACTATAGACAAAGTATGTTCACCTATGGATCTTTATTACCTGGTACAGTACAACTGGCATTTAATATGTACTTAATATTATCTAAATAAGTAAATCAATACATTAACAAGATGATCTAAATAGTCTTAACTTAGTGGTATAAGAAGCAGGACATACTAGAAGTAACCAGAAGAAAGAAAAGGTAGTAACAGTAAAAATATCTGTCTTGCAAGCTTTGCAATAGAAACTGAGAACATAGATGACAATATATAACAACAGAAATTAGCTTAACAAACATTGACTTGTTCTATTTATTTTTAAAATCTACTTTATCAGGACTTTGATGATTTTGATCTGCTGCAGTCCCATGTAGAGAAAAATTCCCTTCTTAATGATGAATCTTAAATTTCCAACTATCTTTACGTATGCTTTATTTTTTAGATTTTTTTTTTAATGCATACAAGAACTGTGGTGTAAGCCATAGGTGTGGGGGGGTGAGAGGATTCACCAGAGACAAAGTAGGGAGTAGAACAGGTGCATCCATTGAAATACACTGCTGAGGGGAGCAGCAGGCAAGACAGGAGAGGTGAGCTTCACTATGTGGGTTAGCTCCCTGGCTGGGGATTGAACTCATGTTGCAGTGGCTGGCAACAGTGGCAGTGGCTGGCGATAGCGTGAAAGTGCTGAGACTTTAACCCCTGCACCACCAGGGATGCCCAAATTTACACATACTTTTTTTTTTTTTTTTTAAGATTTATTTATTTATTTATACAAGCAGTGGGTACAGTGAGAAGTGCAGGAGGGTGAGAGAATTCACCAGAGCCAGAGCAGGGAGCAGAGCCGGCAGAAGGACCCAAGTACACTGCTGAGGGGAGCAGCGGGCGGCAGGAGAGGTCTGCGCGCCATGTGGGACCCTCCTCCGGTGGCCCGGGAGCAGCCGGGGATCGAACCGGTGCTGCAGAGGCTTTGGTCAGCTTCGCAACCCAGCGCTCAACTGCTGCGCCACCAGGGAGGCCCTACACATGCTTTTAAAGAGAAATATCAGTGGCCTGCCTGGTAGCATCGGGGGTTAAGTCTCACCACTATCACCGCTAAGGACTGAGTTTGATCCCCCACAGACCTCTCCTGCCTTGCCTTCTGCTCCCCTCAGCAGTGTACTTCAGTAGACCCCCTATTCAGCTCCCCACTCTGTTTCTGGTAAATACTCTCACCCCACACACCTCTGGCCTTCACCCCAATTCTTATATGCATAAATAAATAAATCTAAAGTAAGAGAAATATCAAATAATAAATGTCTACATCATTTCTCTTTTTTTTTAAACCCAAGCATATAATCCTCAAATCCATCACTATAAAACCTGGTTCTCTTATGTTTCCTATATAAATAAGTCTATTAAACAAATACTTCATTTATACAGGATATATTAGAAATACACACCCTCTCCTACTCACAGCTCCCATAAAAGGCCTGTACAGTTAGAGGAACTAATTAAGTAGCCATCATAAGAAGCCAATATATTCTGCAGAACAGCACCACTTACCCAACACAACTCTAATGTCTTCACCATCCAAACATAATATCCAGGTATTGGTGGTTTTTAATCTGTTCTCCATATACTTCTTGAGACTTTTCCCATTAATTTCCAGGGTATATTCATAAGCAAAACCACTGACAGCATCTATTTTTATGGTTGCTTTTGTCTTTGCAGCTCCAACACAGAAGGTTTCTTTGCCTACTAATTTGAACATCCATTCTCTCCTAATCTCTTCCTAAGTGATAAAATATAGACAAACAAACGGAAAAAAAATTAATATCTAATTTTAGAAATAATTTAAGTGAGCAAATGGTAATGCTATTTAGATGTAATTTTTTTTAAAAAAAAGAGTTATTTATTTTTGCATAGAAGAACTTAATGTAGGCCAGAGGTACAGGGTTGAGAGGATTCACCAGAGACAGAGTGGGGAGCAGAACAGGCAGACTGACTGAAATACACTGCTGAGGAGAGCAGCGGGCAAGTCAAGAGAGGTCTGCTGCACCATGTGGGTAGCTCCTTGGCCAGGGATCGAACTCAGGCCTTAGTGATGATAGTGCTGAGACTTAACCCCTAGGCCACCAGGGAGGACCTAGATATAAGTTTATTAATGTATGACACAAGGTTTTAGAAAATAAAGGCAATTTAAGTTTAAACATTAGATATTAGTATAGCCTATGAATTTTGTAACCAATATTAGTGTGCTTTTCTTAGGAAAATGATATCTGCCAAAGTATAAAGATAACCACAATAATAGAAAAGACTTGAATTCACATATGAGAATCTAGATTAACAAAATCAGGTTTCTCTGATACCATGTTTTTATTATACAAAGCAACATATTTTTTTTCTTACCTTCCCATCAATATATACCACTCTTTTGCCTGATGTGGTTCCATGTTCAAATTCAATCTTATGGACTCCGTCACTTAAAGCAACATCCCAAACAGCTACAAGATCTGTCATTTTTTCCAAGTTATAAGGAGGGCTAAGGAAATAAAGCAGTTATAATTGGTAAAAGATATAGTGATTGAAAAACCAATTAATCCTTCCAAGAAGAAAATATGATTTTTAAAACCCCTGAAGTTACAAAATAAAATGACATTACCTAAGCAATCTTACATCTTCTTTTTCTTATATACACTCTTCCTTTAAGATGAAACTACTATATAAGGCTATTTAGCCAGATAATTCCAAACAAAGTCACCTTAATATTAATAGGATTTAGAATCTATCAGTTTATCCACATTAGTGTTCTAAGATAGGCTACAGAATAATACTTGGAAAGGTCAGTAAAAAAAACTCTCTGCTTCTCCTTCACTTCATTTAAAAAGCACAGTATGTAATTATGGTGGTTTGTTTTTCAGATGCAATCACTACCAAATAAGAACTCTCTAAACCTTCCATACTTAACTAATGACTAGGGGTTCACAAAAAGGGTTCTAATTTTTTATTCTAAGGCTGAAGAAAAGAGAGATCCCGGAATGTCCTATAATAGAAATAAAAATGTTATGAGGAAAAAAAGTCATTCTTGTCATCACTCCAGGAAATCTTAAAAAAAATAATGGACTCTATGTAAAAGTTTCTATTATAAGAAGCTCTCCTCCCAAATATGTGCTATGTGATAAATATTTTGACATTGGTATAATTTCTCTATTTGAGGAAAGTAATATTTATTATAGTAATAATGATTACAGAAAAGTTATTAACTGCTTGCTGTATGTCAGTCACTGTTCTAAGAGCTTTATACATATTAACTTGTAGATTCCTTGGCATGAGATACGTGATATTACTATCCCTGTTTTATAAATGAGGGAACTGAGGTTCAAGAGAGGTTAAGGAGGGCCTCCCCGGTGGTGCAGTGGTTGAACGCTGGGTTGAGAAGCTGCCCGCAGCCTCTGCAGCGCCAGTTTGATCCCCAGCTGCTCCCCGGCTACCGGAGGAGGGTCCCACATGGCGCACAGACCTCTCCTGCCGCCCGCTGCTCCCCTCAGCAGTGTACTTCGGCCCTTCTGCCTGCTCTGCTCCCCGCTCTGGCTGTGGTGAATTCTCTCACCCTCCCACACTTCTGACTGTTGTATAAATAAATAAATCTTTAAAAAAAAAAAAAAGAGAGAGGTTAAGGACTCATCTAAGGTCACAATGACAGGAAGTAACAGAGATGGAATTTAAACCTAGCACTCATGCGTCAGAGCCTGTTCATCCTACTGTTCATTCATTCTAATCTCTGTGTGCTCTAGATCAGAGATGGCAAATGGAGTTTAAATCATTTTAAAGTGAGAACTTCAGGAACTTTGTAATTCAAGGAATTTGGACCTTACAGCCTTGTCCTATGGGAAAGGATGTCACATTAGAGGTAGTCACCTTCATGCCAGGTATTTACTAGCCTTGCTCTAAATCACAGAGAAATAAAACCAGGCATTCTAAAATTTTATGAAATGTGTCCCTAAAAAAGTGGACTGGATAGCTGTTCTGAATGAGTAAAACAATCTTGAAAGTTTCAAATGCAATTTTATTGCAATGTAAGACATTTACCTTTCGTCATCTTCAAAGATAGGACTGTCATCTCCAGATGCCATGGTTAGCAAAACAGTCTTTAATCCAATTAGCAGGCAGGAAAGAAAAGAGCAGAATTGCAGCAAAGAAAGGTTGAGAGCAACAAAGATAGCATCTGCAAAGGATTTTTGAAACTTTGCGATTCATTTCTTAAATTGCATGCAGTTTCTGATGAAAACAGCTTTTACATACAATATAATTGCAATTTCCAATTTTCCAGGGAAATAAGTCATGTAAATTGACTTATCATATTTTTCCCTGTTATGGATTTATAATATCCTAAAACTACAGAATAAATTCTTGCTTATTTCAAGTATTATATCACATCAGAGCTGCAAGAGATCTAGAAGTCCTCTGGGTCCCATGCTTCTCATACTGAGGCAAAAGGAGCCCCAAGGGTATACATTAAACTCCAGGATAAACAGAAATGATCTTCTGGTAGCATCAATGTTACAGAGCAGTAACAAATTAAAAATGTAATCTTTAGCTTAAATTTTAGAAGACTATGTTGTGGTGTACTAAATACTTAAATTTTTTTTTTTTTTTAGATAAATTCAAAGAAATGTTGAGTTTTCAGGAAGCAGCCAGGGATATATACTTGTTTGCCTTCTAATTCGGTGACACTTACTCAAGCCCAGTTTATTCACTACTACCAATAACAAATCCACAAAAGTTATATGGTTTGCTCACATCACTAGCAGTTCCCAAGTCAGAACAAGAGCCCAGCACTCCTGGTACATTTAACTACACAGTAGCTGGGCTGTGGTGCTAATTTTCACAGAAGCAGAAACACATTATTCACATGCACAGGAAACCCTCCACATTTGACGATTTGGGGCTAAAACTGTATCCTTCCCATACCTACTAAAAAACAGACTGAGCAATTTTTTTACTCCCAAGATCTACCCTAGCCTAGCCAAGTGTGCTCTCCTTTTTAAAAATGAGATATTGCCAGTCTTTTTTGGCTGGAAATAGTCAGATGTCACAAATCATTTTTTGAAAGGTATTAATGAAGAGGTCTGCACACTTAAAAGCAATCCAACAAGCAAAGAATAGATAAAAATTTAGAATGAAAACTAGGTAAAGATTCAAAACATTTTTGTTTTTTGTTTTCCTTTTATTAATCATTTAATTTTTCTACATTGTTATTCATTTTTGTACAGTATTTGACTTCTCTCAGATGTAGTCCCCATAAATATCCCACCGCCAGTAAACTATCACTATGGTCCCTTGTGCTCTTCCCATCCCTGTTTAGTTAGAACCTTATAACTTTGTGGATTTTTCTAGTCTTAAGAAGCCCTAGGATAGCTCCTATGAAAGTGGAGAGTATCCTGCAACTACAAAAGCAAAGAGAAAATATAGCAAAAGAATAAGCCAAACAGCACAATATAAATTTGGATAAGGCATCTTTGTAAATCAAAGTGGACTAGGAATATCATTCAAATTTTGCTCTACAACTTTTAGAGACTTTAGAAAATTCAATAATTCAGCAAACTTGAAAGAATTGACCCATTTTCCATTATAAAGAATTTCAAATATTATCACCCTAAGATAAAGCACAGTGCCATCTTCATTACAACTTTTTCCATAAAGAAGTAGATAAAAGACAATATAACAAATTACAAGGGAGGTTAGAAATCAAGAGTACATTTATTTTTAAATATTTGTCTGTAAACTATCAAATTCATTCATACACTCACCATTTATTAATGGAGTATCTGCTTAAAGTGTTGGAAAAATTTTGGAAATAGATAGTGGTAATGGCTGTACAATATTGTGGATGAACTTAATGCCACTGAATGGTGCGCTTAAAAATAATTAAAACAGCAAATTTCATATTATATATTTTACCACAACTTAAAAAATTAATACTGTAACTATTTTAAAAACATTGAGTTGTATACTTTAGGTACATTTTAAGTGAATTATACCTCAACAACATTGTTTTTTCAAAAAACCTAGGTGCCCTGTTGGCAGTGCTTCTTGGAATGTGATGACACCTATAACCAAAAGAGGATCGCATCCGTCCTTGTTTCCGGTTTCTACTTTATTCACTTGAATGCCAAGTAACTGGATTTAATAAACACATGTCACATTCTAAATCCATGCAGCACATCACCACTTATGTGCCAAACACTGAGATGGACACTAAGCTCACAGAGGGGGATTCTAGAAAGACCAAGAGATGATGACAGCAAGCAAGGACACTGTCCTTGTAAAGGGAAGCAGTAAAGGACAAAGTGGGTTCACAGAGAAGGGATCCCAGCTCTGCCAAATGGGAAGAAAGGCCAGGGAAGGCTGTGCTTTATAAGTTGTGAGCAATGAATTAATCCATTGTCATTTTAAAGCTCTTAAACGTACATTTTAGGATCATGTGACCAAACTGAAAAATTCCCTCTATTTTATTACAAAGGTGAACAGGATGGATAAACAAATTCCATTTATTTTCACTGATGGAGATGATGTCACTCACTTGAAACTGTTTACGTATCTTCCAAGAAAGCTTCTTGAGCACCTAGTGACCTGCATCAGCACAATCTTCTATAATACTTTCTCTAGCGTCCCAATACTCATGTTTCAGAGTATGACTTAAGCTATTAAAACGTTCATTTACCCCCGGCTTGAATTTTCCCTTAATTTAGGGACTGTAGCGGTTTGTCCAAGCTAAACCTAAGTCATTTTTACAAAAAACTAAGATTCTCATAGGAATATGAGCTTTTCAGCAAAAGCCCTGAGTAAGGCCAGCCAAGGCAGTTCTCTTGAACACCCAGGGGTTGATTCTGAGACCTCCTGCAAAGCCCGTCTGGAAGCTACTTGGGCCAGGTATTGTCAAATGCTACAGGGACGGAGTGGGGTCGGGGTGTGGGGATACAAAAGTGAGAATAACTTTTCAGAGGATCGTTTTGCAACAGGTATCACAAGCCTCATGAGGGATATACCCTAAACACATAGCCATGCTCCCCAAACCAGACGGAACGGCGTTCAATGAACTGCTTTTTGTAATAGCTACAGCCAGAAAAACACCTGTAAGTTAAGTTCACCATCATGGAAGGAGCCGCTTAGGTAAATCACGGTCCTGCCACTCAACAAATTAAACATCGAGAGCCGGGGACGAACGCGGTGGTCAGTCCAGCACACACACACTGTTCAGCGTAGCCAATGAAAAGGATAAAGAAAAACACAACGCCGGGGTGGACAGGGAGCCACGCTACAGCGCTTGATGGTCCAGGCTCTGCAGACCGCGGCTCAGACTAGCACGGAAAAGGAAATGGAAGGAAACACAACTTCAGGCTAACGCGGGCTGCCCGGTGGGGGGCGGGGGGAGGGGGCTGGCTCTGATGCTTCCTTTCTTGTGCTTTCCTGTCCCACTTTTCCTACGGCGACAAGCGATCTTGGGGGAAAGGCGGCGGCCAGGAGGCCGGGGAGGGAGTGGGGGGGAGGCCGGTCGCAGGCCTGGTCGGCCCCGGCGCCCCCAGCCCGCCCCCCTCCCTGGCCGCTCCCGGCCCCGCCCCGGGCGGCCGCCCGACGCCCGAAGACCCCCGGGGCACCCCCGCGCGGGCCCGAGCCTCACCGCAGGGTCCCGGGGTCCACGCAGACACCGCCCACCACTGGGGCGCCCGCCCGCCGCCGCAGCCCGGAGATGGCCGCCGGCCGCGCCGCAGCGGGGCGTTCGGGGCGGCGCGCAGGGGCTTCCGGGAGCCGGGCCGGGGCCGCCCGCCTGGGCCGCCGCGCTCACCTGGGCGCCTGGACCGCAGGAGGCTCCGGGCCGCGCTGCTGGGGTTCGGGAGCCGACACTTAGGCCGCCTCTCGGGAAGCTGGAAGCTCGGCAGCCGCGAGTCCCGGGCGCGCCGGCTGTTTGTGGCGCTTCAGGTCCCCTGAGGGCCCCGACGACGCGGGCCGCCCGGCGCTTCTCCGCACAGCCGGCCCGACCCCCGCCCGCTGCCTTCGGGGTGGCTTTGTGCGTCTTCAGAGGCCCTCCATGGACCCCCAGACATTATGGAGTCCCCCGCCACACCCGGTCACAATGCCAACAAGCCGACAAATGCTGGTGAGAGCCAGCTGATGCCAGGCGCTGGCAGGACGCTGGGCATAATCTGGTGGGCAAAGCCCTGAGTCTGCACTGAAGCCACGCAGGTAAATCTGGTCGTGGTAGTCCTTGAAACCGCCCTGTGGGTTCTGGTTACTCTTCAGCTTAAAACTCAAAACTCCTTAAACTGGGCACGAGGCCCCTGATCAAATTTGAGGTAACCCCTGCTGTCTTAGCTTTGTTTACATTCTCAGAGATGTCAAGTCATTGCCCCAAGACCCCTGCAATGCACTTCCTTTTGTCAGGACCCTCCTCCTTCTCTCTCTCTTAGTTAACCTCCATTTTAATTTTGAGATTGTTCAGTTATCATTTCTTAAGGAAAGCTATCCTGGTCCCTAATATTTGAAGCACGTGGAATTCTCCTTAGTCACTTGCAGAGTGTGCAATAATTTGTGTCATTTTCGCTTACTGTGTAACTTACTAGTTTGCTGAGGTCTGTAAGGCGAGGACCATGGCTGCTTGGTGCTCGCTCACATCTGCGAGGTGCTCTGATATTTGTTGAACGAACGAATGAGAAGGAAATCTGGATAATATTTTAGGTGACCTCGACTTTTAGTCTAAGGAGGAGACAGTGACACATGGAGAGGAGGAGGAAAGTTGTTTAATGGGGCATTGAAGAAAACAGTGAGTAATCCCTATGGAGAGTGGGCCTGGCAACAAAATAGAGACGTGAAGGTATTCAGAAGGAGTTCTGAGGGCCCAGCAGTTTTAGGGTCACAGAGGCTTCCAGGTCCCATTGTGTAATTTCTTCTTGCAGCTTGATGTTAATGTAAAGAAGTCTCTTTCACCTTTAGGGTTGATAGCGTGGATGCTGTTTATACATGCAAACAAGTATGTGAGAGAGGGATGAGTTGAGAGACAATAGGGGAAAATCTATTGACTGGGTTAACCCATCTACAAAGTAATAATAACTGGACCTTCCTGGTGGTGCAAGGGGTTAAGTCTCAGCACTATGAAGCTATCAGCAGCCACTGTAGCATGAGGTGGATCCCGGGCTAGGGCTCTAACCCACATGGTGCAGCAGACCTCTCCTGTCTCACCCCCTGCTCCCCTCAGCAGTGTATCTCAGTCAGTCAGCCTGTTCAGCACCCAACTCTGTCTCTGGTGAATCCTCTTACCACCACCCACCCCAGCCCCCACACCTCTGGCCTACACCCCAGCTCTTATATGCATAACATAAATAAAATAAATCTTTAAAAACAAAAAACAAAGTAATAATAGCTGACTTCTTAAGCAAATTATATTGCAGGAATTCTGCTAATTGAATGCTGATTTTTCTATCCTGTATTGAAGGCTCCCCAAAGACAAAAACTTTTCATATTCATTTTCTTCTGTGCCAATGTGTTGATCAGTGTTCAATAAATTATTGTTGAAAGAATGAGTTAGGAAGGAAAGCTCAAAGGGCCCAGAAGGGAAATTTCTAGTGATAGGAGGAGACTAGCTCAAGACAGCTGCCTGATTCCTTTTTCCTAGTCTTTAGTTCTTCTGAGAAATAGTCCTGAATTGTCAGACTATGACCAGAAAACCCTAGCTGGGGAACAACCCAATATGAAGGATCATATTTTCTTCTAAAACTTTAGGAATCTGAATATCTTTTATAAGACCTATAAGATATAATTCATTGAATGCTCGCTATGTGCCTTATTTATCATTGCCTGTAGTTCCCACAGTAACTCAGTGGTTATATTTATACACATTTTACAGAGAATTCCACAGTCTCTCAGAGTTGCAGTCCAGGCCTATGGGATTTGGAGAGTTCATGTGAACAGAGCCTATTATTTGAAAAGTATTAATTGTGCTTGAAGAAAAATCTAGTCCTTGTTTTAGAGGCCCTGTGAGCTTCTCTTCCCTGAGATCCCAGAGTTCAGTGGGTTGGGCCCACTTTTAAGTGCACCCAGCCCAGGCAAGTCAGTGTGTGCTTCCTCATCTGCCTTGTTCTGTGCCACTCTTTGCTCTTTCCATATAATTTCTGGTATACAGGTTTCCCCCACTATCTGAAAATAAAACATTCCTATCCTATGATCTGTTAGTTTATTTTTTGGATCTGGGAATGATCAAAAAATTTTCCATATAAATTAATGATAATAATAGTGATAATAAAATAATGTTCCAAATCTACTAATAGGAACATTCTACTTTCAATAGCAGTGGAAACCTGTGCTTGGAATTAAGAAATATGCCAATTTAAGCTGCAGTTTTCCACTTATCCATTCCCTGGGCCCAGAACACTGGAGCAGAAATGGTTGATTATTACCAGAAGGCATTGTCATGGAAAGAAAGAAATGAACAAGGGCCTCCCTGGTGATGCAAGGGGTGAAGACACAACCTATGAAGCTATCTGCAGCCACTGCAGCATGAGTTTGATCCCTGACCAGGGAGCTACCTACGTGGCACAGCAGACTTCTCTTGACTTGCCTGCTGCTCCCCTCAGCAGTTTATTTCAGTCAGTCTGCCTGTTCTGTTCCCCACTCTGGTGAATCCGCTCACTATGCACACCTCTGGCCTGTACCCAGTTCTTGTATGCATAAATAAATAAATCTTTAAAAAAAATGAAAGAAATGAACAAGACGCTGAAAGGTACTGGACTTCAATACAGAATATATTCATTCAGACTGATTCTGCTTTTGACTTTATCACATTCTCAGATTGTTTCCTGTTTCCCGGAAAGCACTGTGATGCTGCTTTGACCTCTTAAAAGGCCTCTCACCAACTTGCTCACGGCTATCAGTGATTTATTTTAAGATAGCTGCTAAAAATTCTTTCCTTTACAATAGTCTGTGTTTTCACTGGCATTTGTTTTGAAAAGGGAATTGTTAATGAATTGAGTGATTTTTCTGAACTTATTTTTAAACAGCATAAATGGAAATCAAAATAAAATGGAAAAGCTATATGAACTTATACCTATAGATTTCATTTCATTTTTTTTAAAGATTTATTTATTTATACAAGAACCGGGGTACAGGCCAGATACGCAGGAGGGTGAGAGGATTTACCAGAGACAGAGCTGGGAACAGAACAGGCAGACTGACAAAATACACTGCTG
Source organism: Talpa occidentalis (assembly GCF_014898055.3). NCBI lineage: Eukaryota > Metazoa > Chordata > Mammalia > Eulipotyphla > Talpidae > Talpa > Talpa occidentalis. The sequence goes on from NW_023604295.1 coordinate 98,848,904, forward strand.
AGGGGAGCAGCGGGCAAGACAAGAGAGATCTGCCACGCCATGTGGGACCCTCGTCGGCAGGCCGGGATCGAACCGGCGCTGCAGAGGCTGCGGACAGCTTCACAGAGCGGCACTCAACCGCCTGCGCCATCAGGGGAGGCCTGATTTTATTTCATTTTTAAAAAAGATTTATCTATTTATGCATACAGGAGCTGGGGTATAGGCCAGAGGTGCAGGGGGTGAGAGGATTCACCAGAGACAGAGTGGGGAGCAGAACAGTCCGGCTGACTGAAATACACTACTGAGGAGAGCAGCAGGCTAGACAGGAGAGGTCTGCTGCTCCATGGGGGTCAGCTCCCTGGTTGGATAGTGGCTGCTGATAGCTTCATAGTGCTGAGACTTAACCTGATGCCTATAGATTTTAAATGTTCCATGTGCCCTTCCTGTGCCCAGTGTGACTGTTGGGCTGTTTGATAAAGGAAGAAGCACCTGTGCTTTAGAAATGAGCCCAGGGCCCAGGATTCTCTCAGAGGATTGTGTGTGTAGGGCCCAGTTCCAGTAGCCACAATCTCAGTACTGCTGCTGGCCAAACAGCTTCTGCTTAGACATCTCTTCCTCAGCTCAAGGTGGCTGTGGCTCTATGTGCACAAACACAAAAAGTGGAGAAGCAGAACTTCAGACCAGAAAACTTAACAATTTCAGGAGAAAATAAGTTTTTCTCTGGAGTTAGCTGGGGAGTGAGGTTTCTAGATACAGCCTTAATGAGAGCACAGAGCCAAAGGAAGGCAGTAGGAAACACAATTCAATTGGTTAAGACTTAAAAATTTGTATCTTACTTGTTTTGGGAGATTTTTAAAATAAAAAATGTACAGAGAATCATACCCATACTCCCCTGACCCAGCTAAGTCACTCCTGCATGCCTGACTCACAGAAACTTTGAAATAGTGTTTGTTTTAAGCTACTATGCTTAGTGTAATTGTTATACAGCAATAGATAACTGATATAGGCCTTATGATATAGGCCTTTGAAGGCTGGATGCTGGTTTCAGATCCTGGCTCTGCAACATATGAGCTGTGTGACCTTGTCAACTCATTTTTTTTTTTTTATTTTCTAATTTGCTCATTTGTAGAAGATAATAACAGTATTTACATTAAGAATGTTGTGAACAATCAACAAGTTTGAAAATGAAAGGGTTCAGTTCAGAGACTAGCCTCAAACATTTTAAGGGTTCAAGTAATGTAACTATTGTTATTCTGTACATGTACAGATTGAGTACTTTTCATTGATATAGTTGCCTGAGCTGTTTGCTTATTGCTTTTATAGTCACTGTGAACTGACTCTTGAAGGTGACTGCCCCCCATGTAAATCATTTAATTAAATTTAACATTGTAATGAGTGTGCTGGAAACTACTGAGTCTTGAATAAAGTTTAGTAAGAAATGATCCATACTCCTGGGAGTTCAAATTTTCATTGGGGAGGCAGAAGTAAATGTATTAGTGTAATAAAGGATTCTAAGTGTGAAAGACTTGTGAGTTGAATCTTTAGAAATCCATCATCAAATGCCATTCATGTACTCTTTCTTTGTTGTAGGGTGAAAACAGATATTCTGGAAAGGCTTTGGTGGTCCACAAGAGGGGAACTCTTGGGCCTCCCTGGTGGTGCAAGGGGTTAAGCACCACACTATGAAGCAATCCATAGCCTCTGCAGCACAAGTTCGATCCCCGGCCAGGGAGATACCCACATGGTGCAGCAGACCTCTCCTGTCTTGCCCACTGTTCCCCTCAGCAGTGTATTTCAGTCAGTCTGCCTGTTCTGTTCCCCACTCTGTCTCTGGTGAATCCTCTCACCAGCCCCCCCGCCCCCCACCGCATCTCTGGACTGTACCCAGCTCTTATATGCATATACATTTTTTTTTTTAAAAAGAAGGGAACTCTTTTGAAGGGCAGTGCTACAGAGCCTTTTCCCCTCCATTTGCTATACATGCAACCCAGGAACTAGTGAAAGGGAGGCTCTATTGCTAGAAAATAGAGAATAATCAGCCTTCTTGTGCTTTGGAGATTGTGAAGGACATTGGGTGACTATCCATCAGTCTCCAGTGCCCTCTAGCCCCTCACAGGACTCTAGTTTCATTCAAGTAGCCATGCCTCCATCTTGCAGTCCATGTGTCTCAAGGAGCATCCACTCACCAGTTCCAATTATGGTAACCCCTTCTCCCTGCTGAGACCCAGGCTTAAGTGCATTTGTCAAGCAGTTACTGGTTGGGAGACAGAATATCTGCCTGGGAACTACTTAGCTCAAAAAACCAGAGGGGAAATTTTTACACAGAATAGAAAGCATGTGGTCCTGATTGCTCCTGTTAGGCATCTGGAAAAGCACTTTATCATGAATTTGAAATCTGTGTTTACAGAAGAGCAGAGAGACTGGCTCTTGATAACTTGTTGAACTATGTATTAGCCTACTCCAAAGTCTGTCCTGCCTCTGGACTTCCTGCTATGTGCAATAATAATTTTTCTTAGTGCTTAAGAAAACAGTTTGAATTAGGTGTTATTTGCAGCCAAAGTAATCCTAACTGACCCAATAATGTTTGGCTTCCTGGCCACACTCAGAAAAGTAGGCAGGTCAATCTACTAAACTGGAGAAGGAAAGCAGTGAGATGCTTTGGTTTTAAGGATTGAAAATGAAAATCTGTCAGCCATTGCTAATGTGAATACCTTGGTATGGAAAGTAGGAGGGTTGGGACATGTTTGCAAGAGGAGATACAGATCAAAAACACAGTGGCCCCTGCTGCCTGGAAGAAGGCTGAGTATGGGTGTGCAAGTATCAAACACTAAGAGTTGTGACGCTTAAGGCACCTTGTGAGAGACATGTGGCTGATGCCCTCTGTGGGAAATTCCTGTTGGCTACTGTGTCTCCTGCACCACCAGACACCTGCATCATTAGACCAATGGGAAAATACATGTTAACAGCGACACCATGTGGATAGAGGATGAAATGACAATGTGGCAGATGAGATGCCTTGTCTTTCACCCCCCCCCGAACATTAATTATTTATTATTTAGTAAATCTAGATACAACATCTTGTGCTCATGCCATTCACCAAGTTCACCTTATAACATTAGTAGCTGAAGACAAAAGAAGAATCAAGCTCCTCCAACTCCCCCCAAAATAAATGATTATATGATTGCTGATTATTGTCTTCTCTTTAGGTGTGTGGAAGTTGGATTTTTCCTTTAGGAATTTTTGGATCACATTACCCCCAAAGAGTTTTTGAAAATAGTGGAAGGGACCCTGTTTGTAGATTCTGAATTTACTTACCCTAAACACACCTCCTCTTTTCGCCCTCTGCCAGAGAATGGTGTGTTTGTAAATATAGTGAATCTACTAGGGCTTCCTAAAGGAAGCTGTGGAGTATGTTGTGTCATTGGAGAGGCAGAGGGTGAAAAGAGGAGGTGTGTTTAGGGTAAGTGAATTATGCTTTTTGTGCCACAAGCCTCTGTGGCCATCACCTGTGGCCTCAATGGTGTTGTTGCAGAAGGCACTTGGAAGTATGAGCACAGGGCACGTGTGCCTGCTTGTGGACACCCAATGACGCAACACACTCCACAGCTTCCTTTAGGAAGCCCTAGTAGATTCACTATATTTACAAACACTTCGGGAGTTAGGTTTTGGAAAGGGTAGATATGAACTGTACCACAGGGGCCCTCCCAGTCTTAATTATGAAAAAATGTAAGATTTATTAAGTACTTGTAGAGTCAGGACTGACCACTGAGCAGGTTTTCTGATCCCATGCAGGTTTTCTGATCCCAGGGTAAAGGAGGAGTCAGAGTCCTCAGTGGCTTTTGCAGGTCTTTTATTGGGATTACCAGGTACACGGCAGGCAGGGGCAGGCACAGGCAGTGTACCAGGTACACTGCAGCCATGGCCCACAAAAGCAAATACATCACAATATAACAAAATACAACAGAGCACAAATAAGTCCAGGCAGGGCCCCAACCTAGTGGCAAAAGACAATTATTGGTACCAGCAGATGAGCCACCAAATCTGCTGCCGAAGGCACTGCTCATATGAGGGAGGGGAACCACTCACAGCATCTACTGTAACATGCCAGGAGCCGTCAGACTTCCTGGCCTTCTCTGGCTGTAGTCTCAGCTACAAGCCACACACCGCATCCACCCCCAGGATGCACTCACTCCTGGATTGGGGATTCTCTACTCTTTGGGAGTAATAGCCCAACCCTCAGGGTTTCTGTCTACAGTCACTCCAACACTCGGCCTTCATAGCCACCGATGCAACTTGCAGACCCCTGCACTCAGGCCAACCCATTGCACAAGCACATGGGGCGGGGATCCAAACTCTACATTCGGCTTGGGCTCCACCTCAAGCCACGTTCCCCACCCGTCCCCCAAGGACGGGTTCCTCAGCTCCTCACCCTCACTCAAGAATGAGCAGGGCATCACCCACAGGTGATTTTACGAGACTCACTAGTCTTCAGCATACTCAGGCTGCTTAACAGCCGCTCAAGGCTTCTCAAACTTAGCATCAGTACCAGCTTTTGCCTGCTCAGTTGGCTTTTCTCCTCTGCCTGGCTGCTGGGCATGCACAGGCTGCTTTTGGCCATCCCACTGGCCACCCCCAGATTCCCTAAAGACATAACCTGCCAAGGTCCTCCACCTTCTGGAGGGATTGTCAGTCCAAGTTCATCAGTCCAAGTCCATCAGGCCTCTCCCTGCCATCAGCACTGACGAGCTCCAAATCGTGATCTTCTCTTCCCCACGATGATTCTTGCTGCCTCAGGGGTTGTTGGCTGGTCTACTTGGGCATCTCCTCCATGCGAGGTCTCGTCCCGCAGCTCCCAGAACTTGTCCATCTCCTGTGTCGCCATGACGCCTCCAGCATCGTCACAGGCAAACAATCTGTTCTCCTTATTCCCTCCAGGTCTTCGGAGGGCTCCATACCCGTCTGCATGGATCATCTTGCCGACTTACGCCAATTGTAGGGGCAGGACTGGACAGTGAGCAGGTTTTCTGATCCAGCAGACTGGGTAAAGGAGGAGTCAGAGTCCTTAGTAGCTTTTGCAGGTCTTTTATTGGGATTACCAGGTACACAGCAGGCAGGGGCGCTGGGGGGCCGGAAGGCTGGCAGGCCTCCCAGCCCCCAGCAAGTCTTCACTCTTTCTGGGCTCTCCGGCGTTCTCTCTGCTTCTCTGATCTTGGCTTCTTTTTCAGCTTCTTTCTCTGCTTCTCTCTCAGCTTCTTCTGCTGGCGTCCCCATGATGCAGCCCTTAAAAAGCACAGTCTTAGCCCAGGTGAATCCCATCTACATCTGCCCACACCCTATTCCAGGTGCCTGCCATCAGGCATGCATTCAGGACTGCAGGGAGCCATCATCTATCTACATACTATAGAAATAGACATTATAAAAATGTGCTTTGGAGTTATTATTTTACTTAATTTGCACGTGAAATTTTCTCAACTTTGTGTTGCAGAACTCTTATCCTCCAGTCAGAATCATTCTTTAGCATTCTTCTAGGTTTGCAGTTCTTCCTCTTGGCTGTACATTGGAATCATCTGGGGACTTTACAAACAATTGGCAATTGGGGCTCATCCTGCACATTCTGATTTAATATTAACCTGAGCACCAATTATCAATGCTCCCCAGATGATTCTAATGTGCAGTCAGAGTGAAAACCTGCTGGTTTAGGAAGACTTCTGTGACAGTCATAGGTAAGTCTTCTCTTTCCCTTCTGCTATCCACACACTCTTCTCTGATCATACTTATTACAATATATTTTATTTCAGTGTATGCTCATCTCTCTATCTAGACACAGAACATCTCTATGCCACTAAGCATTTCTAGAACCCCATGTATGGCATGACAATTCATGGAAGAAATACAGACTAGGAGGGTAAAATGTCATCAGCGAACACTTATTGGTATCCCCCAAAATTTACAAACCCCATCCTGTAGTGGAAAAACTGTTTTGCTAGACTGGAAAGGACCAAAAGGCACTCATAAGTCCAAGTGGGTGCAGGTCAGGTTTATTGTTATTACACTAGTGGGCGCCAGATAGGAGCGGTTTCTCTCCTTGAAAGATCCGGGCCCTGAACGTATACAAAAGTTTTCTTTTATACTCAGTTTAACATGGGTTATAATTTGCAGGTCAGACAGAAGATGAGAAAAAGGGGAGTTTCACTAAAGTGGAGAGGGACAAGGTTCCAGCAGAAGATAGCTCCCGCTTTCTCTGCCGGTCCCTCCTCTTGGAATGCAGCCTTGTCAGCAAGAGGTGAACTTGCAAATGATAAGAAGGTAAAGTTGCTAATTGCGCCAGTTGGGAATGTTTGTCTGATGGGGCCCTTTCACTGCACCAGTGGTTTCTTTGTTTTCCCCTTCACTATTAATTTCAACAGAACTTTGGGCACTTTCCACTTCAAACCCAAGAGTGGATCCTTTGCCCATAGGGAAAGAATTCACCAGAGAGCGCTGTTGAACCAAGTGTAGTTGAACCAAACAAGGTTTTATTAGAGATTCATGGGTGGCAGGTGGGGGAGAGAGGAAAGGCAGAAAGAAGAGTTTAGCCTGGCTGCTCTAAAGGAGTTAGGAGGTACTTTAAAGATAAGTCCTTTAGGGGGCCTCGCCTGGTGGCGCAGCGGTTGAGCACGGGGGTTGCGAGGTTGCCGGCAGCCTCCGCAGCGCCAGCTCTATCCCCAGCCACCGGCGAGGGCCCCACAAAAAAAGATAAGTCCATGAGGATGGGAGGAGTGCAGCGTCATGGCTTGCTCAGGGTTCTACACCCAGAGGGACCGGCCTCCCCTCACACTGGAACCCAGTAAAATTTTCATCTGAGGGCCTCCCCTGGTGGCGCAGCGGTTAAGCGCTGGGCAGCGAGGCTGCCCACAGCCTCTGCAGCGCCAGTTCGCTCCCCAGCCGCTGGCAAGGGTCCCACACAAAAAAAATTTTCATGAGACTGCATCCTAACATCCATATATTCGATCTTCACCACGGAAATGGTGGCAAAAAGTGAAAAGGGGGGTCCTCCCCCGTGGCGCAGCGGTTGAGCGCTGGGTTCTGAAGCTGCCCGCAGCCTCTGAAGCGCCGGTTCGATCGGCGGCTGCTCCCCGGCCACCGGAGGAGGGTCCCACATGGCGCGCAGACCTCTCCTGCCGCCCGCTGCTCCCCTCAGCAGTGTACTTCGGTCCTTCTGCCTGCTCTGCTCCCCGCTCTGGCTCTGGTGAATTCTCTCACCCTCCTGCGCTTCTGACTGTACCGTGTTTATATGAATAAATAAATCTAAAAAAAAAAAAATGAAAGGGGGGAATAGTTAGGGGTAAAAGGATGTCCTAAAGCTAATTCTGTAACAGGGTGGTCCCCAGGAAAGGGGGAGGTTCCCTGCCCCACCCAAGGGAGGGTGGAGCTGAGCAGGAAGAGGAGAAGCAGAAGAAGAGACTGAGGAAGGAAGCAGGATGGAGCCAGGAGACCTGGAGGAGGCGCATGGAGCCTAGAGACACGTGAAGAAGCTGCGCTTGTCTTTTGGTCGTGGACGGGGTGACACAGATGTGGGTGAGACCCATGGGGAGGTGACAATGGCAGCTTTTATCTTGATGTTGATTTTGCTCTTTTCCTTCCGGGCTTGTCTGGTTGTTTCTGACCCTTTTCTGTGGGTCCCCACTGGAAGATGCTTTAGACTTGTGGCAGGCTTTGGGGCCTTGCTCTGGGCCAATCCCATATGGATGGAGTTTTACCCACGAGGGGACGGGTAACTTTGGGTGCTTCATGTAGAAACTGGACTCTTTGCCTTACCTGTATTGTTTCCTAGTTTTATTAAAGATCCTTCCCATTAAAGTCTCATATGTTTTGTGTTGATGCGGCGGATGGCAGAACCCATTTAGAATAGGCAGGTTTGCGGGGTTTGGGCTGCCCCTCTCCCTGTCCTATAACAATTCCATACAGGCTTTGTGGACTCCACCCCCACCCCAGGCCAAAGCCATCAGGACATTGGGAAAGACAAATCCCATCAATCACCAAAGGGAAGGTGGCTGGAACCTGAGGGTGGAGTTAAGCAGCCAGGTTTGGTATAAAACCAGATACGTGGTCTTGGGGCCGGGGGGGGGGGGGGCCCTTTTGGCTCTCCGCCAGCTCGCGGCTCTCAGCCAGCTCTCAGGGTGCCACTGGGTTTCCAGGTTGGCGGATCGGGTAGGACGCATAAGATTTTATTTCCCTATTTTCTCCCTGAGTTGTACATTTCCTTATTTCCCCTTCCCTTGTAAATAAACCTTTTATTAACCTTTTGTGTATGTCTGCAGTGGAGTATTAATAAGTCCCTTTTAAGCGGTGGGTGAGGACCCACAGCCAGGCAACCCGTTTTATATCGGGGCTGCTCTGTAGCACTACTACCCTTCATACCCTTCTGTAAGGACAGGAATGGGCCAGAGCAGGATCTCTATGATCCGAGCAGATGGGGTAAAGGAGAGTCATGGAGGCCTCAGTGGCTTTTGCAGGCTTTTATTGGGATTTACAGGCACACAGCAGGCAGGGGTGCTGGGGGGCCGGAGGCTCGCAGGCCTCCCAGCCCCCCAGCAAGTCTTCACTGTATCTGGGCTCTCCTCATGGTTCTTCTGCTCTTTGCTTCTGCTGGCGTCCCTGTGATGCCACCCTTATAAGCCCAGTCTTAGCCCAGGTGTACCCACTTACGCATACCCACACCCTACTCCAGGGGCCGCCATGAGGCATGCATTCAGGACCGCAAGGATCCATCATCTATCCTAATAGCGGGAGGGCACAAAAGCCTGATGCGTTTTCGCTTATCCTACACTTTCTCCCACCTAATGTAGGATAATCAGTCAAGCTCTAATGCTCGTTGTCCATCATGCCACCTTAGGGTCAGTGCAGTGGACCAAGTTGTTTGGACAGGGCTCCTCAGTCCATGATTCAGACCACCTGTTCAAACGGGACTTGGGGCAACTCATCCTACCCACTGGCAATTGTTTTCACCTAGGTTGTCTCACAAAGTGAGGTGCTGCCGTGGTCTGTCAGGTCCCGAACAGAGACCAGGTTGAGCGCCAAGCAGCAAGCCCTCAGCCAAGGCTGTCTACTCCTGCGCGGAGGGCAGTCTACCTGCCCAAGCGTCCGGAACTTCCCTTTCATTCACCACCCCCAGAGTTGTTGTCTTCCAAGCAACGAAGCGCTTTCTAGGTAAACGCATCCGGGAAGCCGAAGTTTGTCGAAAGTGCGTTGGCAGCGCGCAGGCGCAGATGGCTAGCGCGGAGCAGTGACGAGTAAGCCCCGCCCCCAGCGACGGAGCCAATCAGGGGGCACGTGGCCACCGGCCTCCCCGCGCGGCCGCGCCAAACGCTCCTGGCGTTGGGAGGCCGAGCCCAGGCGGCCCCTCCGCGCGCTCGGGCTCAATTGCCCGCCTCCCTGGGCGCGGTAACGGTCACGGGGGCGGGGCGGGAGGCGGCGCAGCTTGGCCCGCGGGGCGAGCTGCTGGTGGGAGGCGGCCGCTGAGAAAGGTGAGTGGCGTTCGGGGTTCACACGGCCGTTTACTAAAGCCCCTCTTTGAAGCACCCAGGCGTTGGCCTCACTGGGGCCCTGCGAAGGGTCAGACTGAGCTTTTGGGGGGGGGGGTTCCCCGGGCAGGAGCCGCCTGGGTCGAGTTCGCGCTAGTTAATCCCAGCATGAGGCTGTAGGGACCTTACACAGCTGGTTCGAGTCCCGACTCCCTCCCTGCTTTGTGATTTTTGATTTCTCAGTGAATTTTGTAGTGCCTCAGTTTCCTCACTTGTGTATTGCAGCGGGTAGTTCTTGCCTTACATGATGGTGGGTGAGGTTAAATGAGGCAGTAAATGTAAAGTTTAGGATGATGCCTGGTGGACTCGGGCTGGATTCGGTATAAATTGTCGGTAGATTACCAACCGCTCGTGTACACCGGGACTAACCCGCTGCACTGCTCCGTGTTAAGGTGTCTGAGAAGGCTGCTTGGCCTAGTGAAGACTTAGAACAGCAGCTGGAAGGATAGGCGAAGGGTTAGGTGAGTCCCTTTTCAGGTTTACTAGGTATAGTGTAGATTCCGGGGGCCTCTGCCTTCATGCCGAATCTAATTTCATTCTTTTAAGAAAATCAACGAGGTGGAAATGTCTGAAGAATAAGAGACCTGTTACTTAGAGACGGAACAATCTCTAAGTTTTGCCACTTTATTCCCAACCGTAACATTAAACACTGCTTCCCTATCCCATATTGGTTTCCGTTCTCTGCCTACGTTTTCTTTTAATTTTGTTATTGCCAAATAGACCCGGACCTTCCCCGCTCCACCTTGGGTAACAGGTGGCTGGCTATGTTTTCCTGCACCTTGGGCTTTGGAAAGGCGTGTTCTGGCCCTTTATGCAACCTCTCCTGGGACAGAATGATTTAGTGGAGATCATATCCAATTGTAACTGCAATTCCTTGTTTGTGGTAGAAGCTCTCCTTCTTAGGAACATTAAACAGCATGTTGGCTTTAGCATTTAATTGCTAAAGACTTTGAAAGTGTTGAGACTTTGAAAGTATTGCATGTTCCATTTATTGCAGTGATGTGAAATGTATACTTTTGAGAAAGTAGATTACAGATTTTGGTGTTGTTCAAGAAAGTACAGTTTCTAGTCATGCTTGGTTGTTTCTAGTTTTTCCCCAAAAAAGTAGTGAAAATAATTACATTTGAATGTATCATGCATGTTACAAGGCCTTCAGACCTATGAAGGACAAGTTACCAAAGAACTCTTAGGAAACCTGGACAGTGCCAGTAGATAGTTCAGCTGTGTTTTGCTTCTCTGCACATGGCCACTTATGTCATGCATAAGCCAACTCTTACCCTGTAAGCTCTTGCAGTGCTAGCAAGCACAGGGCAGGTTCTCTGTGGATTTGGGCAGATGGAGAGTCCTGGTGGCGTCAGTGGCTTTTCAGGCTTTAATGCTCTTTCTGTACCAGTTGTTGTGGGGCAAGTCTCCTCCTCTTGCAGCCATCGTTCCTCCTCTCAGCAGCTGCTACACCATGGCCATTCTCCTGTGTCTGAGTGACAGCTCTGATCACCTCCAGGCTCAGGTGTTCCCACTTATGCATGCCCACATCATACACCAGGTGTCCACCATCAGGCATGCATGTACCTAGCCCACTCTCCCAAGTGCCTTCTGCATTCAAGGCTGCAGGTGATAGCCACTGAGACCGCGGTGTAAAAGCCTGAGCATAACTTACACTACACTCTATTCCCAGTCTTAGTTTAGATTGGAGCTATGCCTTCTGCCTTTGCCTTGGGAAACAGTTGGTCTCTTCCTGTGACTCACAGTTCCAGACCTGTGTGTCCTGTGGTAGCCCAAAGTGGGGAAAGTCTGCTGTAAACTGACACATTAATTTCATAGCACAGACTTCTGGAAAGGAGTGCTTGGTGAATTGAGGAGATAGTTTTTCTTCCTGCCTTTACCTTTTGTGTTCAGTGGTATTTTTTTTCTGTCTGATAGTGCTTCATTTTTAGTACCTTTGCAGAAGAGAATATTCTTCCTTTGGGGCCCAAGTCAAATTTGATGATGACAGATGTGGACTCCCAGCTAAAATGTTTCAACAAAACAGGGAGAGGAAAGACATGAAGGGAAAAGAAGAGAAGGGTGGTGAGCATTGGAGTCCATTACTAGTTACTTCTAGTTCAGTGTTCTAATTCAGGGATTACCAGTACCATAGATAGCTTCTCTGGAATAACACAAGATCATTTTTACTAGGAGCACTACCATTTTAAGATTTTGGTCTGTTTATCTTTTTAAAACTTAGATGAAGATGTACTTTCAGACATGAGACTCACTGGATGATCATTTCTTTGAAATCAACTTGAATAAGTGAAAAGTACCAGAGGAATTCACTATGACTGAGGTATGTCAAACTTGAGCGATGTCTGGATGTTGGGAGGCCATAGGAAGGATCAATATTTACTAAATACTATAGTAATATTAAAAAATCCACTCAAGGGGCCTCCCCGGTGGCGCAGCGGTTGAGCGCTGGGTTGCGAAGCTGCCCGCGGCCTCTGCAGTGCCGGTTCGATCCCTGGCTGCTCCCCTGCCACCGGAGGAGGGTCCCACATGGCGCGCAGACCTCTCCTGCCTCCTGCTGCTCCCCTCAGCAGTGTACTTTGTCCGTCTGCCTGCTCTGCTCCCCGCTCTGGCTCTGGTGAATTCTCTCACCCTCCCGCGCTTCTGACTGTACCCAGTGCATGTATAAACAAAACAAACAAAGAAACAAATAAATAAATAAAACATGCCTATATTAAAAAAAAAAAATCCACTCAACTGTGATTCAGTAAATCTGTAAATGGAAGGAAGGCTTTTATTTGAGGTCTGTAGGAAATTGCAATCAGGGGGCACCCTTAGCAAACCTGTGTAAGTGCTCAAAGTGTGGAGGGAAAAATACAAAGCTTAAATAGGCAGTTGCCCCCCACAGGTAAAGTAATAAAATTCTTTAAAAGGGGAAAGAAAAACATGCAGAAGGGAAGGATGCCTAAAGGGTGGTGGAGTGATAATGGTTTGAGGCAGAGTTCTGGTAGTGTTTATCAGTTTTTATGACTTTTGGAACTGCTTTTTCCAAATTCCTCAAACTGGGTGTCAGGATGCTTGTTTGTCCAGGGTGATTATGTGGTCAGGTGTGGTAGATGTGCATGAATTTTACTTTCTTAATGGCCTTAGACTTCTTCGACATCCTTTTTTTTTTTTTTTTTTTTTAATAATTTTTTTAAGTACCATTGGCTTACATCATTGTGTTTTGGAAGTATAGGCTTTCCGCCTTCAGGTGTAGTCACTGTAGCTCACCTGCATCCACCACCAAAGCGCTCTTAGTTCTCCTCTCTCTCCCCGCCTTCTTGATAATCCTTTCAGGTAGATGTTTTAAATTCAATTAAGGAAACAAATCCATAGAGGTTAAGTAAATACTTAAAATGACACAAAATGGTCACTAACTCTCACCACCCCTGTCTTGCTGAGTACCAGGAAAATAATTGTTCTATTTCATTTTTATATTAACTATTCCAATCTTCACAACAACTCTTATGTGCTAAATACTATAGTTATAATCATTTTGTGGTAAGGAAATTGAGGCACAGAGAGATTAGTACTTTCTTGAGTGTGTGGCAGAATCCACAATTCAAACCTAGGCAGTCTTGATGCTCCAGGGTGGTACTTCCTTTCATGTAGTATTTCCTTTGCTTTTGTTTTTATTAAGTTACAACATCTTTATTATAAAATTTTTATTATGAAATCAAACGAACACATGTACCAAATGTATAGTTTAATGAATTACTAAAAGATGAGGTCTTTTAATGAAGGTCAAGTTGTAGAACCATGCTAGCCATGCCAGAGCCCCTCCGTTACCCTGTCCCAATTACAACTGCTTCTCTTCTCCTGTTAGTAGACAGTTTCCTGACTGTTAACTTTCTTCCTGTGTTTTTAAACATGTTTTATCATAAATGTGTATTCCTAGGCCCCATAATGTGGCCTTTCCCATTAAAATAATTTTTAAACTTTTTTAAGCTGTAGGCCTTTCTGCTTCCTTTATTTTCCTTATAATCTGTCTGATAAAGAACCTGGGTAGGGCCTCCCCGGTGGCGCAGCCGTTGAGCACTGGGCTGTGAAGCTGCCTGCAGCCTCTGCAGCACCAGTGAGGGTACCACATGGCACGCACAGACCTCTCCTGGCGCACAGACCTCTCCTGCCACACCCGCTGCTCCCCTCAGCAGTGTACTTCATCAGTCTGCCTGTTCTGCTCCCTGCTGTGACTCTGGTGAATTCTCTCACCCTCCCGAGCTTCTGACTGTACCCAGTGCTTGTATAAATAAATAAATAAATCTTTAAAAAAAAAAAAAAAACCTGGGTAAAAGAACCTGGGTATTTTGACCTGTGTATCCTATACCTGGACTTAGCTGATTGTGTACTTGTGTACACAGTTCTGTATGTTCCTCTGCCCTGTTTAATTCCAACATATTAATAGCAGGATCCAAGACTGGATCACACTCTGTTTCAGTACTTTTTGCAGTGCTCTAGGTGGTGGCAAGACGGTGGGAGGCAGGCATACAGTCTCAATGTTTCTCTGTAATCTTAGCAGCTTTGATACTTGATGCCTGTATCTATTCATTGAAAGTTGCAAAATAGTGGTATTCTAATTCCATCATTTTTTTTCCCACTTAGTTGGAATGCTAGTCTTTTATGTATCATGTGGATATGCAGCAGTACAGTTCCCTTAGGAAAGACAACATAAATGCCAGATTTTTTCCATTTACCTAACAATTTTCAAGGTAGTGAATTGGTTCCCTGCCTTCCAAAGATAATTCTTTAAAAAAAAAATCAGCTAGGGCCTCCCCTGGTGGCACAGCAGTTGAGCACTGGGCTGCAAAGCTGCCCACAGCCTCTGCTGTGCCGGTTCCATCCCCGGCCACTGGCGAGGGTCCCACATGGCACGCAGACCTCTCCTGCCGCCCACTGCTCCCCTCAGCAGTGTATTTCATCAGTCTGCCTGTTCTGTTCCCCGCTCTGGCTCTGGTGAATTTTCTCACCTTCCCGCGCTTCTGACCCAGCGCTTGTATAAATAAATAAATTAAAAAAAAATCAGATAGCAATATAATGTCATGTATTTAAACATGTTTGATGGCTTTTATGTCATAATTTTTGCCATATTGAAACTCATGTCTTATCCTTTACTGGGGTTAGCCTGTTCAAGCCTGTCCTTTTGATATGAACATAGTAGTCTTTGAGAGCTTCCTTATTTGATATTATCTCTTAAAAATTTTTTATTGAACATTGGTTTATAACATTATATAGATTTCAGGTCTACAGCACGATTTCCACTAAAGTCTAGTTTCCATCCTCCCCTTTACCTGATTTGCTCACCCCCTTTCTCTCCCCCTTCCCTTCTGGTAACTACCATTTTGTTATTTTAGTCTAAGTAAAATCATACAATATTTTTGTCTAACTTATTTTACTTAGCATAATCTTTTAATTTTCCCCATATATCCCCTTGTTGCTTTCTCACTCCTCCCCGTCTCGGACCCTCAGAGCCCTCAGGGTATTAAAGTCCACTACTATTGTAAGTATTTTACTCTGTCTAATCATCCACTATGTACATGTCCAGTATTTGTTATTCTGACTGCATTACTACACATAGTTCCCTCAGATTCCTTCCATTTTGCTGTAAATAGTTGTTACATCTTTGTACTGAGTAGTATTCCAGCTGGTATATATATAAAATGAATATACCACCAATGGATTCCAGTCATCCACTGATGGACATTTAGCTTCCATGTCCTAGCTGTTGTGATAATGCTGCGATAAACATTGTAGGGTATATTTTTTTGCATCAGTGGTTTTATATTCTTTAGATAGACGTTCAAAAGTGGGATTGCTGGGTTGTATGGTATTTTCATTTTTAGTTTTTTAAGATAAATCCATATTGCTTTTCTATTTTATATGCCAACCAACAGTGGCATCCTCTCCATACTTCTTGTTTGGGGACCTCAGCTGTGATATGGTATCTCATTGTGGTTTTAACCTGCATCTCTTTTACTAAAAATGATAACGTTTTTTTCATATTGTCTGTTGGCCTTCTGGATATCCTCATTGGTGAGTTGTCTGTTTATATCTGCTGCCCATTTATCAACTGGGTTGTTTTTCTGTTGTTGAATTGTATGAATTTTCTCTTTATCTTGGCTATTGACCAGTTGTTTGCTTCTATTTCCATTGCTATAGAGGTCAGGTCACCAAAAACATCTTTATTGTTTGTATCATGGAACATAACAAAATGTTTTCGTCTACATATTTTATTGCTACAGATATTATATCTAATTCTAATCCATTTGGAATGTATTTTTGTATATGGAGTTAGTGATTCAACTTCATTCTTTTATGGACAGCCTTCTAGTTTTTCCAGCACCATTTATTTTTATTTATTTATTTTTAAAGATTTATTTATGCTAAAAGAATTGGGGTACAGGCCAGAGGTGCGGGTGGTGAGAGGATTTACCAGAGACAGAGTGGAGAAACAGAACAGGCAGACTGACTGAAATACACAGCTGAAGGAAGCAGCCGGCGAGACAGGAGAGGTCTGCTGCGCCATGTGGGTAGCTCCCTGGCTAACTGGGGATAGAACTCATGCTGCAGAGGCTGCAGATTGCTCGTAGTGCTGTGCTTAACCCCTTGAGCCACCAGGGAGGCCTTCCAGCACAATTTATTATAGACCCTTTCCCTTTGTATGGTTGTGACTGCTTTATCATAGATTAGGTACTGATATGTGCCTGCATTTATTTCTGAACTTTCAGTTCTAGTCTGTTGATCCATGTATCTTACTTTTGTACCAGTACTATATTGTTCTTAGTAGTGTTGCTTTTTAGTAAAGTTGAAGTCAAGTAACCTAATGCCTCCATTTCATTTTTTTTTTCCCTCAAGATTGCTTTTGCTATTTGAGGCCGTTTATAATTTCATAAAAATTTCAACATTTTTTGCTCAATGTCTTTGAAAAAATATTGTTAGTATTTTGATGGGGATTGTGTTAAATTTATACATTGTTTCAGACAGTAATTTTGGTAATAGTGATTCTCATCTGTGAGCATGGGATGTCTTTCCACCTCCTTGTGTCACTAAGACCTTTAATACTATCTTGTAATTCTTCTTGTAACCTCTTTAGTTAATTCTGAGATATTTAATTCTTTTTGAAAAAATTATAAAATTGTAAATGGAGTTACCTTCTTGATTTCTTTTTCTTGTTCATGTTTGTATGTAAGAATGCTATGGATGACTTTTGTATCTTGATTTTGTAAACTGCCATTTTGATATATTTCTCTATTGTGGGTTTTCTATATATAATATCTTATTTTCTGCAAATGATAGCTACACTTTTTTTCTTGGATACACTTTATTTCTTGTTTTGATCTGATAGCTCTGGCCCAAACCTCTTATACTAAGTTAAATAGAAGTGGTGACACTGGGCATCTTTGTCTTGTTAAGAAGTTTTCCACTGTTAAGTTTTATATTGGCTGCTGATTTGTAATATGTGGTCTGTATTAAATTGAGGTAGGTTCTTTCTATTCCCTTCTTATTTAGAGTTTTTATAATCAGTGGTGCTGAATCTTATCAAATGCTTTTTCTGTATCTTTTGATGTTATCATATGCTTTTTATCTTTTATTGCTATGATATATTTCTTTAATTGATGTTTATTAAACCACCCTTGCATCCCTGAGAAAATTATACTTCATCATGATATATAATCCTTGTGATGTATTGTTAAATTCAAATTGTTAGTATTTTGTGAAGATTTTGCATCAGTTTATTAGCATCAGGTGCTTTTCACATCTATTGATAGTTAAAGCAAATGGTTTTTTTCTCTGTGTAAAACCACATTTTTTTAGTAGAAGAGAACATTGATAGATAGGGTTTAGTCTAATTGTACTTAAAATTGGCTTCTGAAGAAGTCCTAGAAATTTTAATATACGAATGGCTATATTGCTCTCCAAGAGTAATGGGTTTCTTAAAATATAGCTTCTTTTGACATGTATTATACTTTTTTCTTTTTAACTTAGCTAACTCAAAATTCTATATTGCCAACATCTACTTACCAAAAAAATACTGATTCTACAAAAGAAACTATACCTCCAGCAGCCTCTAAAGCCCAGGAGTCCAGTAAATCATCAAACAGACTAATGACTGAAAAACAGGTAAATCTGAAATATTTTAAGCCACTGTTTCTCTCAGTATTTGCCAAAATATCTGCAAATGTAGAAAATATTACTTTAAAAGGATAACTTAGTAAAATAATTTTGGGAAATACTGAATTAAACTCTTTATTGAAAGATTTTATTTTTATGCATACAAGAACTGGGGTGCAGGCCAGAGGTGCGGGAGGTGAGAGGATTCACCAGAGACAGAGTGGAGAGCAGAACAGGAGGATTGGCTGAAATACGCTGCTGAGGGGAGCAGCAGCCAGACGGGAGAGATCGGCTGTGCCATGTGGGTCAGCTCTCTGGGCAAAGATTGAACTCATGTTGCAATGGCTGCCGATAGCTTGATAGTGCTGAGACTTCTTAATCCCTTGTGCCACCAGGGAGGTCCCAGAACTAAAGACTCATAATGATTTCATTTAAGACTTCACAATGCTGGGGGGAGCGGGAACCCACCGCCGGGGAAGACCAGGCGCGCAGGGAATGCGTCCCGCATCACCATTTTAGAACAGGGACATTTCTTCAGTAAAGACTACTTGAAACCAGCAGAAGGCTCCTGGAGGAGCCAGAGGTGAGCTGGGAAGTTCGCCCACGCCAGGCCCCTTCTGGCCTGCAGTCCGAGCCCAGAGGGGGAGTGGGAACCCGCTGTCAGTGCAGACCAGGCACGTAGGGGAGTGTGTCCCTGCATCAGCATTTTAGAACAGGGACCTTTCTTCAGTAAAGACTGCTTGAAACAGACAGATGGCTCCTGGAGGAGCCAGAGGGGAGTGGAGAAGTTCACCCAAGATGCCAGCCAGTACCAGCAACACAGTGTCCCAATGCATACGGCAAATTAGAAAACAGACAATAGGGAGTAGAAGAACCACACGCAACCTAGTAACTCCTCAGGAAAAAAGCACACCACAAAAAGGAAACCACCCCCCAGATTGCAACGACAGTAACTTGAAGAACTTCTGAGCCTTCCAGAAAGAGAATTTAAAATTGCCATGATTAAAAAACTGACAGAAGTCATAAAGGAAAACAATGATAAGGGAAAAATAATCAACGATCAGAAGAATGAAATTGAGTCCCTAAAGAGGGAAGTAAAAGAAATGCAGGAGGTCAAAGAATTAATGGAGGCACTAAAGAACTCTGGGAAAAGCAATGAAAGCAGAATAGATGAAATGGAAGAACGAATAAGTACTCTTGAAGACACAGAAATAAAAAGAACCAAAACAGAAAAGCAAAGAGAAGTACAAAGGAAAAAGACAGAAGAAACACTTCGAGAACTATCTGACTCCATGAGGAAAGGAAATATAAGAGTTATAGGAATACCAGGAGAGGAGAGAGACCTAGGAACAGAGAAAATATTTAAGGAGATAATTGAAGAGAACTTCCCAAACGTGAAGGAGCTGAAAATTGATATACAAGAAGCAAGAAGAACACCACACTTCCACTACGAAAGGAAAAATACAGCAAGACACAAATAGTAAAGCTCCCAAGAATCCAGGACAAGGAAAAAATAATGAAGCTGACAAGAGGGAAGAAACAGATAATATTCAAAGGAAAACCAATCAGGCTGACATCAGACTTCTCCGAAGAAACACTACGGGCAAGGAGAGAGTGGAGGGACATAGTCAACAGACTCCAAGAAAACAGTTGCCAACCAAGAATACTCTATCCCGCAAAGCTCTCCTTCCTCTATGAAGAAAGAATAAGGACCTTCCCAGACAAACAGAAACTCTGGAGTTTCATTATGACTAAACCCCCACTCCAAAAAATACTACAAGGAGTCCTAAAGCCAGAACCTCAGAGGGACGAATAACAACGAAAGAAGGCCAAAAAAAAAAAAAAAAAGTTATTAAAAGAATAGGTAAGTAAAATCAAAGGAAAGGCAAACACAATGGCAAATACAGATGCTAACATATCAATAGTAACTCTAAATGTAAATGGACTAAACTCTTCAATAAAAAGACACAGACTTGCAGGCTGGATTAAGAAACAAAACCCAACCTTTTGCTGTCTCCAGGAAACACATTTAGCTACAAAAAATAAAAATAGACTCAAAGTTAAAGGATGGAAAACAATCCTACAAGCAAATGGACCAAAAAAGAAAGCAGGAACAGCTATACTTATATCAGATAAAACAGATTTCAAACTCAAAAAGATAAAAAGAGACCCCAACGGTCACTACATTATGATCAAGGGGACAATACTTCAAGAAGAAATAACACTCATTAACATATATTCACCAAACGAAGGAGCACCAAAATATATCAGACAACTATTGTCATCTCTGAAAACAGACATCAGAGAAAACACATACGTAGTGGGAGATTTCAGCACACCACTATCAACAATGGATAGATCAACAAGACAAAAAACAAGTAAAGACACTAAAGCTCTAAATAAGGATCTAGAGCGCTTGGGCTTAACAGACATCTATAGAACACTAAACCCCCCAAAAAAGGAGTACACATTTTTCTCAAGCGCACATGGATCATTCTCCAGGATCGATCACATGCTGGGACACAAGACAAACATCAACCGATACACCAAGATCGAAATCATACCAACCATCTTTTCTGACCATGAAGGCATCAAACTAGAAATAAATCATAAAAAGAAGGCAAGGAACTCTCCTACCTCATGGAGATTGAAAACCACACTACTGGAAGACCACTGGACTAATGAGATCAAAGAAGAAATTAAAAAATTCTTTGAATTGAATGACAAGGAGGACACCAATTTCCAAAATGTATGGGATGCAGCAAAAGCAGTAATAAGAGGAAAATATATAGCAATAGAAGCTCACATCAAGAAGCAAGAAATAAAGAAACAACCTAATCTCGAAGCTCAAAGATCTAGAAAAAGAACAACAAAAAACCCCAAAACCAGTAGAAGAAAAGAAGTAATAAAAACCAAAGCAGAAATAAATGAAATTGAAACTAAAAAAACAATCCAAAAGATCAATGAAACCAAGAGCTGGTTCTTCAAAAAAATCAATAAAATAGACAAACCCCTAGCCAGGCTCACAAAGGAAAAAAGGGAGAAAGCACAAATAAACAGGATCAGAAATGAAAGAGGAGAAATCACAATGGACACAGCAGAAATCAAAAGAATAATCAGTAACTACTATGAACAGTTATATGGAAACAAGTTCAACAATCTAGAGGAGATGGACAAATTCCTACAACTCTACAATTACCCAAAGCTAGATAAAGAAGAAACAGAACACCTAAACAGACCAATTACAAGCAGCGAAATTGAAATGGTAATCAAAAACCTCCCCAAAAACAAAAGCCCAGGACCTGATGGATTTACATATGAATTCTACCAAACATTCAGAGACGAATTAGTGCCTATCCTTCACAAACTCTTCCAAAAAATTGAGAAGGAAGGGACAATACCAAACACGTTCTATGAAGCCAACATTACACTAATACCAAAACCGAACAAGGACAACACAAAAAAGGAAAACTACAGGCCAGTTTCCCTACTGAACACTGATGCAAAAATCCTCAATAAAATTTTAGCTACCAGAATCCAACAATGTATCCATAAGATAATTCACCACGACCAAGTAGGATTCATGCCAGGGACACAAGGATGGTTCAACATCCGAAAATCAAGCAATGTTATCCAACACATCAACAAAAAGAAATATAAAAACCATATGATAATATCAATAGATGCTGAGAAAGCTTTCCACAAAGTGCAACGCCCACTCATGATAAAAGCCCTTGAAATTCTTGGGATACAAGGAACATACCTCAACATCATAAAGGCCATATATGACAAGCCAACAGCCAGTATCATTCTCAATGGTGAAAAGCTGAAAGCATTTCCATTAAGATCTGGAACAAGACAAAGATGTCCATTTTCAACATTGCTTTTCAATATAATACTAGAAGTCCTAGCAGAGCAATAAGACAAGAGAAAAACATACAAGGAATCCAAACAGGAAAAGAAGTCAAACTATCACTATTTGCAGATGATATGATAATATACATAGAGAACCCCAAAAACTCCACAGAAAAACTAATTCAACTCATCAATCAGTTCAGTAAAGTGGCAGGATACAAAATCAACACGCAAAAGTCAGTAGCCTTCCTATACACAAACAATAAATCTGAAGAAGAAGAAATAAAAAAAAACCATCCCTTTTATTATCGAAACAAAAAAATCAAATACTTGGGAATAAATCTAACAAAAGAGGTAAAGGACCTATACAAAAAAAAACTATAAAACACTGTTAAAAGAAATAGAAGAAGACACAAAGAAATGGAAAGACATCCCCTGCTCATGGATTGGAAGAATAAATATTATTAAAATGGCCATCCTACCAAAAGCAATATACAGATTCAATGCTATTCCAATCAAAATTTCAATGTCATTCTTCAAAAAATAGAACAATTATTGATGAAATTCATATGGAATCACCAAAAACCCCAAATAGCCAAAGCTCTCCTGAAAAAAAAAGAAGGGAATGGCGGCATCACACTCCCAGACTTCAAACTATATTACAAAGCCATAATCATCAAAACTGCATGGTATTGGAACAAGAACAGACACACAGACCAATGGAATCGAATAGAAAATCCAGAAATAAACCCATAGATTTATGGTCAAGTAATCTTTGACAAAGGAGCAAAGAATATGCATTGGAACAAAGAAAGTTTGTTCAATAAATGGTACTGGGAAAACTGGGTCGCTACATGCAAAAGAATGAAGCTTGACCACTACCTCACACCATACACAAAAAATCAACTCAAAATGGATTAAAGAACTAGACATAAGACCTGAAACCATAAAATACATAGAAGGAAATATAGGCAAAACACTACGTGATACGCACATCAAAGACATCTTTACAGACACATCACCCAAAGCAGTGATAGTGAAGGCAAAGATAAACAGCTGGGACTACATCAAATTAAAGAGCTTCTGCACAGCAAAAGAGACAATAACAAAAACAAAGAGAAACCCCACCAACTGGGAGAACATTTTTGCACACAATACTAATGATAAAGGACTGATCACAAAAATCTGCAAAGAGCTGATGAGACTCAACAACAACAAAGAAAATAATCCAGTCAAAAAAATGGGCAGAAGAGCTAAAAAGAAACTTCTCTGAAGAGGAAATGCAAATGGCCAACAGGCATATGAAAAAATGTTCAACATCACTTGTAATCAGGGAAATGCAAATCAAAACTACCATGAGATACCATCTTACACCAGTGAGAATGGCACATATTGAAAAAACTAGCAACAACAAATGTTGGCGAGGTGTGGAGAAAAAGGAACTCTCCTGCACTATTGGTGGGAGTGCAAACTGGTCCAACCACTATGGAGAGCTGTGTGGAGATTTCTGGACCTACTAAACATAGAGCTTCCATATGATCCAGCAATTCCACTCCTAGGTATTTACCCAAAGGACACAGAAACATCAATTCCAAAGAGCACCTGCACCCCTATGTTTATAGCAGCACTGTTTACAATAGCTAAGCTTTGGAAACAACCCAAATGCCCAAAAATAGGTGACTGGATCAAGAGGATGTGGTACATATACACCATGGAATATTACTCAGCATTCAAAAAAGATAAACACATGCAATTTGCAGCAACATGGATGGCGCTGGAAGGGATCATGCTCAGCGAAATAAGCCAGAAAGAAAAAGAAAAATACCGGATGGTCTCACTCATAGCAGGAATCTAGAAAACTTAAATAAGGAGCCAGGAAAATGAATAACTATAAGAAAGTGAAAATCAAAATCAACCAAAAACTATGAACCAGAGACACTCTATGGGGGGTGGGGAGCGGGGAGGTCAGGGATTGGGGTCAAAATAAGGGGGTTGCAATTGTATGGGGACTACAAAAATAAAATTTATTTTAAAAAAATGTCAAAAAAAAAAAAAGACTTCACAATGCTACCAGTCTCTAAAAGGAGATGTTTATATACTACATTTCTTACTTACTTAACACTAGTGTGATCAACATTTAATATTCTGCAGCACTTGTTTTTGAAAATACCATTCTCAAGTGTTTTCATAATTTGAAAACAAATTATGTTAATCTATCTTTTAAAAGATGTCTCAAGGAATAATATGTATAATTTGATTATCTGAAATGTAGCACATTATTTAGGGAACATTTTGTTTTTCAGTCGAGCTTTTGGCTCCTAAAATAAATAACAGCAATAATTTCAGTTTTGTGTCTGCTGTGTAGTTAATCTACCATGTGGTTAGTCTTTGTGACCAGAAGGCCTAAAGCATAAATAAGGGAATAGTTTGTGGGAGGGAGGGAGAATTAAGGAAAGGATAAGAAAAGGAAGAAAGCCAGCAGTCAAAAGGAAAGATTTATTTGATGTTGTAATTGTAGTGTTATTAAAGATTCATCAGGGTAATTGGTTCCTTTTTTATCTTGAGAGATTCTTTAATGTTTGAGTGACATTTGGATGTAAAGAGTAAAACTTAATTTGGACTTTGTCTTTTGTCTGCATTATTAATCTTTGACAGTGCTTACATACTACACCACTATTAAAAATGTATAACGAGCTTCCCTGGTGGCACAGGGGGTTTAGACACAACCTATGAAGCTATCTGCAGCCACTGCAGCATGAGTTTGATCCCGGTCCAGGGAGCTACCCACATAGCGCAGCAGACCTCTTCTGACTCACCTGCCGCTCCCCTCAGCAGTGTATTTCAGTCAGTCTGCCTGTTCTGTTCCCCACTCTGTCTCTAGTGAATCCTCTCACCCCCAGACCTCTGGCCTGTACCCCAGTCCTTGTATACATAAATAAATCTTTTAAAAAACGGTATAAATTGTACTTTTTATATTTAAGCCATGATTGAAAATTTCCTCAAATTACCTTTTTACAAATACACATTTTAAAAGCAACCAAAGTGCACCTCATACAGTCATTTCAAAATTGATCATTGTGCTTACATTATTACAAAACTATTATTATCATGGATTTAAATATGTGATTTTTAAAAATCATCTCTATTCTTGCTCATTTTTTATGATTTTATTTCCTTCATTGTTTTATTCACTTAAATCCAGAGAATTAGAGTTTGTCTCTTAGATTATGATATAAATGTGTATTTGAATTAGGGATATAGACTTCTGAGAGTGATTCAACTAGAATCAATTACTAGATGAACAGACTCCTTTTTCATACTTGGGCTTTTTTTGCCCATTATGCAAATTATGGGCTCTGACCAGTTAAGTATGTTTTGATTATTTTGTGACACTAGTCATTGTTAGGGACACGTCTTTCTTTCTCTTTCTTTTTTCTTTTTTTTAGAGATTTATTTATGCATACAAGAACTGGGGTCTAGGCCAGAGGTCCAGGGGCTGAGAGAATACACCAGAGACAGAGTGGGGAGCAGAACAGGTGCATTTACTGAAATATACTGCTGAGGGGAGCATTGGGGGAGACGGGAGAGGCCTGCTGCGCCATGTGGGTTAGCTTCCTGCCAGGGATTGGGCTTTGAGCTCATGGGGCAGTGGCTGCCTGCCAATAGCTTGATAGCGCTGAGACCTTAATCCCTGTGCCATCAGGGAAGCCCGACACATTTCTTCACTTTTAATTAATATAGCCTAGTTTTATGCTGTTTATTTTGACTGAGGCATGATCTGCTTCAGTTACATCAAAAATTTGAGATCTGTTTGGCTCACTGGAGTTATAAGGCCTTTTTGTTATTATTTTATCTTAAGGCCTATATATGAATATCCTGGATTTGGGTAATGGAATTATTTGTGCTTAGTTACAATCTTCTAGTTTCCTAATTTTGTTAAAAGCAGTAACATCTATCAAGAAGATGTGGTACATATACACAGTGGAATATTACTCAGCAATCAAAAAAGATAAACTCATGCAATTTGCAGCAACATGGATGGAGCTGGAAGGGATCAAGCTCAGTGAAATAAGCCAGAAAGAAAAAGAAAAATACCGGATGGTATCTCTCACTCATAGCAAGAATTTAGTAAACCTAAATAAGGGACCAGGAGAAAGACTAATTATAATAAAGTAAAAATCAAAATTAACAAGCAACTATAAGTCAGAGACAAACTACCGGGGCAGAGGGAGATGGGGTGGAGCAGGAGGGATTACGGTCAAAATAAGTGGGGTGGGAATTACATGGGGACTATAACCAAGATGAAAAAGCATACATTGTGCAAAAATGAAAAATGATGTAAAAAATATATAAAATAAAAAGCAATAACATGTTTTAATTTTAATCATTCTGTGGCCATAAAAATTCATATAAAAACTTTTGGAGAAAAAGTTCTGTTTTCTGAAAACAAAGGAAATTATATATTAATAGGTACATCTTCATTTTATATTTTTCTCCTTTTGTAATTGTAGCAGGAAGAAGCAGAATGGGAAAGTATAAGTGTTATGTTGATGATGCATGGCTTAAGACCTTTATCTCTAGTCAAAAGAACAGATCTTAAAGGTAATCTGATCCTATTCTTGCACCTTACAGTAAAAAGCTTCCTTTTTCTTTACTTTTTTTACCTTACCTTTGTTTTTGCTATCTGTTACATTTTTAAAATGTAGATCTCATCATTTTTGACAAACAGTCATCACAAAGGATGAGACAGAATTTGAAAACATTGATGGAAGAAACAACACGTCAACAGAATATGATCCGTGAGCTCATAGAAATTAATCAGCAACTTAAGTAAGAAAATGTAAAAAAAATCTCTTTTGAATTATTTGTGCATAAGTGGTATGCATCCTAACTATTAACTGCCTTTGGAAGGAATCTTGAAATTTTATATTCCTTTTAATTAAAAATATTTTCATTAGATAAATCAATTGGTAATAGTTTAGGTATAATGGGGCCCTTTATCTTGTAAGATGGAAATTTTAAGACTGACTACAAAGAAATTTTAGAAATTCATTTAGAAATTCAAAGAAATTTTGATGAAAATGTTTGTTAATGTGATTTATTTTTATTATTAATGGGGGGAATATGTATGTCTTTTATTAGAAATGAACTTCAGCTAGAACAATGCCGAGCAGCAAATCAGGAACAACGAGCTAATGACTTGGAACAAATTATGGAGAGTGTAAAAGCCAAAATTGGTGAATTAGAGGATGAATCCCTAAATAGGGTTTGTCAACAACAGAATAAAATACAAGACCTTCAAAAGGAGCAGAAAGCTTTACAGGTACTGAGTTACAAAGTACTTACTTGATAGTGCTAAAACAACTCATCAAGACACGGTTGCTTGATTCAGTGGCCCTTACCTACTTTATCTGTCAAGGAAGGTTTCCTTCCTTGAAATTTTTTCTTTGCTTACTTTTTCAGAATATCCTTTCTTCTGGTTCAACTTTTATGGTCATTCTTTACGTCCTTTGTTGATGTTTCTCATCTACTTGTTTGTGTTGGAATTCCCCAATACTCCTTAAACCTTTTTAACTCTCGTGGTGATTATCAGTCTAATTCATAGCATCTAACTTAAATCTGTATCCCAGACCTCTTCCCTTACTTCTAGACTCATGTCCTGCAGCCCATTTGATATCTCTGTGCATGTCTAGTAGGCATCTAGAACTTGTCTAAAGCTGAGTCCTGAATTTCCTCCCCAAACTTTTGTCTCTTGGTCTCTGCTGTGATCCATGTCCCCTTCATTTCTCTCCTGCTTGGTTTCTGAGCTTTCAACTTTTCCTTTTTCAGTGTTCTGTCAACAGCAGCCTAGTACCTTCCAAAGACTTCCCCTTTTCTTTTAGAGGAAAATCCAAGAATCTTACCATGACCTCTAGGGCAAATTTCCGTCTATTTTATTTAAGATTAAAAGAGTGTTGGTTTATTAGTAGTAGTGGATGCTTAATAAATATTTGAATTACATTTACTTGACATTTATATGGAATATGCTTTGTGATTATGAGTTATTTTGTTACTTTTCTTTTTAGGTAAATAGCAATATTAAAACAGTGAATACTTAATTTCCTATTTTAAAAAACTTTATTGGTGTTTATTGTGATTAAAAGAAATAAGGTTTTTTTAGTGATAAACAGTGTTATTTGAGATATTACAGATCTTTACAAAGAGTACATCAGTATAAACATTAAATTTTTACTTTAAAACAGTTTATGTTGGTACAATGCTATATGTACCTGTACCAGTGATACAGGCTGCCTAAAAATGACGTCTAATAATGCAGGGTCTGTATGTATGTTCCTTCAGTTTATGTTGGCAGCTTTGGTAGGATGGATGAGCTAATATAAATTCCAGGGGTCCAAGAGAATCAGGTATAACTAGTGAGTTTTCTGGTATGAGGATAGAGGTAGCTGGTGTTCTGCCCTCATTTGGGTTGCTAGCTTGGGGTGGGCAGTGCTGGATCTGCTGCTGTGATCCTAACTCCAGAAGATCCTATCATTCTTTGATGGTCAGAGCAGTTTGTTACTCATTAGTTAACACAATACTCTGCCATTAGAAAGTTATATTTTTAGGTTTGCTGTATAAGGTTGTTTTCATCATGAATGGTACATTATAAAATTCCTCTAAAAAAAAGGAAGTTTAGAAAATTTTCTATGTGTGCTTGGTTTTGGCTTGCTCTCAGATATAGAACATGTGGTAACCTGAACCGCTTTAACTGATCAACTTACTGATGTGAGGATGCAGCCATCAGGAGCTCTGACGGACCTGGCTCCTTGGCTGGCAAGTTGTTGAGGGTGGGGAAGACCAGTGTTCTTTTTTTGAGAAAGATTTTCCTCTTTTCAAAGAGGTTGATGCATATATAATTGCAAAGTAAGTTAGAACATCAGACTTACAAATTTACCGGGGTTTTAGGGACTTCCAAGAACAGATGCTTGAGGGTTCATTGGTAAGAGGTGACTTGAATGCAGCAACAGATTTTTCCATCAAGCAATTCCATTTGTCAGAAATGATTTATGGTGTTACAAACTTTTTGTTTTAGGCCCCAGATATTTGCTACTTAGCTTGTAAATTGGTCAGAGGAGGTCTCATGTTCCAGTCTGCAATGGAGTGGGACAGATGGAATTGAAGATACCTGGTGTTGGGAAAGCATATCATGCTAATTTGATCAAATAAAATTAGGTGGTTGGTTTTTTTTTTTTCAGTCCTGAAAGGGTACTTTTTATAAAGGTCAAAGAAATTGACAAACTGAAGGTATTGGGTGCCTCTCAATGTTGCTTGGTTGCCCCATTCTATTGCAGACTAGTCATACATCAGGTTCCACACTGCTCGATATGTGCTTTCTTGGGACAAATGGAAATGCCCCTAGAGAATAATTATATCACAGTTAAGGCACATTCTTTTTCTGGTATACAGCCATTCCCAATTTCATTTTATTTTTTATTTTTTTAAAGATTTATTTATTTATTTATACAAGCACTGGGTACAGTCAGAAGCGTGAAAGGGTGAGAGAATTCACCAGAGCCAGAGTGGGGAACAGAACAGGCAGACTGACAAGATAAACTGCTGAGGGGAGGAGCGAGTGTGGCAGGAGAGGTCTGCACGCCATGTCGCCGGTGGCCAGGGATCAAACTGGTGCTGCAGAGGCTGCGGGCAGTTTCGCAATCCAGCACTCAACCACTGCGCCACCAGGGGAGGCCCCATTCCCAATTTTAGAATGGTTTAGTGCAGCATCTTTTGCAGTTGGGAGAAAGGAAACATTGATTTCTTTGTATGTGGCAAAGAGGTCAGGGAAATCAACAGATCTTTGACAATATTTTGCAAGATTGTTGGTGAAATGCAGAAACCAAAAGACAATATTGCATTTGTAGTTTCTATTTCTGCAGTGCAGTTTCCCTTTATACTTAGACCAGTGTGTTGACTTTTTTGAATATAGTTTTATAAACTTTTGGGCACTCTTAAGTTCTAAGCAGATAAATTCTTTTTAGTTTTAAGTCACTGTGATCTGTATCAGGATATAATTCTCCCTCTTTGCAAGATTGATGGTGCTAGGGAATACATGGTTCAGGAATTGATTTTTAGTAATCTTTCAGTGAAGAATAAAATATACATTCTTCTCAAAATCAAATGTTACCTTGTGATTTTTTTTTACAGATTTATTTATTTATGCATACAAGAGCTGGGGTACAGGCCAGAGATGCGGGGGGTGAGTGGATTCACCAGAGACAGAGTGGGGAACAGACAGACTGACTGAAACACACTGCTGAGGGGAACAGCGGGCGAGGCAGGAGAGGTCTGCTTCGCCATGTGGGTTGCTCCCTGGACAGCTGGGGATCGAACTCATACTGCAGAGGCTGCGGATTGCTTCATAGTGCGGTGCTTAACCTCTTATGCCACCAGGGAGCCCCCCTACCTTGTAATTTTTAACTTATTCCATGACAGTGCAGCAATTAGTTTCACCAGTCCCCATCTTAAATTATTGGAATTTAATTGAAGTACTTCAATTCCATATTTATTTTTTATTTTTAAATATATTTACTACTTAAATTGAAATAACATTATTTCTCTCCTGTTTTTTAAATTTTTAAAAGGCAGGAATTATATACCTACTGCCCTAATTCTTTTTTTTTTAAAAATTATTTATATACACTTTATGTCATTATTCTTTTTTTTAAAAGATTTTTTAAATTTATACAAGAACCAGGGAACAGGCCAGATGCGCAGGAGGGTGAGAGGATTCACCAGAGGCAGAGCGGGGAACAGAACAGGCAGACTGACGAAATACACTGCTGAGGGGAGCAGCGGGTGAGGCAGAAGAAGTCTGCCTGGCCATGTGGGATTCTCGCCAGCCAGCCGGGATCTAACCAGCGCTGCAGAGGCTGCAGACAGCTTCACAGCACGGCGCTCAACCACCTGCGCCACCAGGAGAGGCCCCATTATTCATTTTTTTAATGATGATGATTTTAAATTCTCTATCTGGCGGGTAGAAAATTTACTCCATGTCATTGTTGTTGAGTTCTGGTGGCTGATTTTTCTTTTTGTAGTGTTTCCTTCCCCTGAAGGCTTGCTTGGTTATTTGTATTTTTCCTTCTCCCTGTTTGTTTTCTAACTTATTCTATGCGTTGGGACACTGTGCTGCTGGTACTGCAGGCATCTCTTCTGGGTGCTCCTTCTGGAATGTCAGGGATTTGTAGACTGACTCCAGCAGTATTAATGCCAAAACTCCACAAAGGTAGTAATGCTGTGAATATGTTGATTGGCGCTGTCTCTGATGATCCCCTCCCTCTGTATTTACTCAGTTCCAGAGGGGGATGGTGCAGTCCCTAGCTTCCAACAGTGGCGCAGGGGCTGAGCACTCCCGGTGCCGGCAGGTCACCCTGATAGCCCCACTGCCCTAATTCTTTTTTTTTTTATTTTTTTAAAGATTGATTTATTTATGCATACAAGAACTGGGGTACAGGCCAGAGGCGTGGGGAGAGGTGAGAGGATTTACCAGAGACAGAGTGGGGAACAGAACAGCCGGATCTACTGAAATACACTGCTGAGGGGAGCAGCAGGCGAGCCAGGAGAGGTCTGCTGCGCCATGTGGGTATCTCCCTGGCCGGGGATCGAGCTTGTGCTGCTGCAGTGGCTGCGGACTGCCTCCTAGGTTGCGTCTTAACCCCTTGCACCAACAGGGAGGCCCTGCTATGAACATTGATATACAAAATCTGTTCCAGTATCTGCTTTCAGTTTTTTGGGTATATTTCCAGAAGTAGAATTGCTGGGTCATATGGTAATTTTATGTTTAGTTTTTTAAGGAACTGCCATACTATTCTCCAGAGTGTCTGTACCATTTTACATTCCTGCCAGCAATGCACAAAGCTTCCAGTTTCTCCACATCTTCACTTACATTTGTTTTTTGTTTTTTCTACATTAGCCATTCTAATGCATGTGGAATGGTATCTCATTATGATTGTAATTTGCAATTCCCTAATGATTAGTGATAGACATTTTTCATTTGTTTATTGATTGTCTTGTATCTCTATAGAGAAATGCCTCTTCAATTCCTTTCACTATTTTATAATCTGATTTTTTGTTGTTTAGTTTTAGAGGTTCATTATTTATCCTGGTTACTGACTTTCTATCAGATATATTACTAATGAAAAATTTCTCTCATTCGTGGGTTTTCCTCTGACAATGTTCTTTGATGCACAGAAGTTTTTATATTTTTGTCAAGTCCAACTTGTCTATTTTTTCTTGTTGCTTTTGATGTCATATTCAAGAAATGATTGCCAAATGCAATGTCATGAAGCTTTTGCCCCATATCTTTTTTAAAGAGTCTTATAGTTTGGACACTATATTTAGATCTTTGTTCTATTTTGTTACTTTTTGTATGTATTATGAGTCCAACTTCATTTATGTTCTCTTAGGTAGCCAGTTTTCCAAACATTTTTTTGTTAAAAATAGTCTGTTCTGTCCCCACTTAATAGCTTTGGCACCCTTGTTATTTTACCATATATGTGCAGGATTATTTTTGTAGTCTGAATGCCATTCTTTTGATTCTATATCTCTCTTTATTCCAGTACCGCATTATTTTGATAACTATAGCTTTGTAATAAATGTTGAAATCAGTGTGAGAGTATTAACTTTTTTCTTTTCAAGATTGTTTTGACTATTCAGGGTTACTTGAGATTCCAAATGAACGTGAGAGTGAATTTTCCTATTTCTGCAAAAATGTTATTGGATTTTGAATAGGGATTGCATTGAATCTGTAAATTGGTTTGGGTAGTATTGACATCTTGACAACATTAAGTTTTCTAATTTATGAACACAAGATGTTTATGAACACAGGAATTATTTCCTTGTGTCGTCCTCAAATTTTTTCCAGTAACCTTTTGTAATTTTGAATGTATAAATCTTTAGCCTTCTTGGTTATGTTTATCCCCAGCTATTTCTTTTTGATGCCATTGTAAATAGAAGTGTTAATTGTTATTAATTTCCTCTTGGATTGTTCACTGTTAATGTGTAGAAATGTGTTTGGGTTTTGTGTTGACTTTGTGTCCTGCTATTTTGCTGAATTAATTTATTCCAACAGATTTTTGTTATGGAATTTTTAGGGTTTTTATTTTTTTACATATATTATCAAATTAGCTGTGATGATAATTTTACTTTTTCTTTTCCAAATTTGGATACTTATTATTTTTCTTGCCTGTTTAGAACTTGCAGTACTGTGTTGAAGGGAAGTGGCAAACTCGGGCAACCTTGCCTTAAGCCTGATCTTAGAAGAGAAGCTTTTAGTCTTTCATATCATTGACTATGTTTGCTGTGAGTTTTTCAAATTTGGCTTTTATTATGATGAAGTGGTTTTTTTCTATTCTTAGTTTGTTGGATGTTTTTATAAATGTGTGTTGGATTTTGTTGAATGCTTTTTCTGCACCAATTGATTTAATTTTCCCCCTTCGTTTCATTAATATGGTATATTACCCTTTAATTTTCATGTTGAGCTAGTCTTGCATTCCAGGAATAATTCCCACTTTGTCATGATATGTAATTCTTTCAATATGTCACTGAATTTGGTTTGTTAGTATTTTGTTGAGGACTTTTGCATCAATGTTTATAAGGGATGTTGGTTTGTAGTTCTCTTGTATTGGCTAGTTTTGGTATCAAGGTAATGCTTGCCTTATAGAGTGACCGAGTTGTTATGTGGTTGATTCTTGTATATTGTCCTTATATCATGCAACTTTACGAAGCCTGTCTTGTATTTTAGTTTCATGGCTAAATTATAGAAGAGGTGAAACTAGCACCCATGTCATTTGACTACAAAGGCCCTAACTGGCTTCCAGGGTGGGTGGAGATAGACTATCAGTCCTGGGTGTAACTGATGGTTATTGGGGAATGGTATGGTACCAGAAGCTAGTCCTCTTTTCCCTGAGGTTCTCTATCAGCACACTCAGCATTATAGGCAGGTGAGTATGTGTTTAAACATGGCATCTTCTTCTGAAAGTAGTATGTTCTAGTAACAATTGGGGATAGGGTTTCTTTCTGAGCTTTATGAAAAATATATTAATAACTGTGGTGGCACTGTGGACCATGAGTTTTCAAAGGGCAGTGAAGGACAGAAGTAGGAAATTGAGTAGCCAGGCCAGTGGTATTTCACTGAAGGTAGAAGAGTGTCCAAGATTTATGTTCCTTGTAAAAATCTTGGGGCATATATTATTTTGTAATGACTTCCTGGTTAGGTATATATTTGGTTAGGTTTGCAGTCTCCTGCATTGTGTCTAAGTTGATTTTACCATCTGAAATCCTGAATTATTGATGACATAAGAATCTTAATTCCTAGTCCTTTCCTGATTACTGTTTTCTTTTAAACCTACACATAAAATTATATCAGTTTTATAGAGATTTTTAAATTTGTTATGAATTAATGATGATCTTGTAATGCAGTGATAAAACTCTTAATAGCCATGCAACTGTAAGCGTTGTATTCCCACACTTTACAACTATTTTGCTTAATTTTGCAATTATGACATATTAATGCTCCTGGAACTTACACCCAATTAAAAACAACCTCAATACTGAAGTTCTTGAGTGAAGCAGCTTAATAGAAACTGTGAAGATGTCTTTATGTACGACATTGTTAGGACAGCATCTCATAGATATACACATCATAATTATGTTTCTTAAAAAATTTCTTGCAGGATAAATGTCAGCGTTATAAGAAAAACCGAATGGAACAACAAGAAACTATTACTTCTTTGCAAAAGGATATCTATAGATTAACAAAGGCGGACGAAGAACGCATTGCCACTCAAAACAGAGTGTTTTCCTATCTCTGCCAAAGAGTTCCTAATACCATCTTGGATAGACAGTAATGTTTACTACATAAATTAATATGTAGCTAGATGCTGGATTCATTATTTTTTAAAAAACTGAATTTCTTTTGTCTTGGGAATAGCTAGCTCTTATAAATTGGAGGAATTTTCTCGTCCCTCTTCTCTGCTTTTTTTTTTTTTTTTTTTGTCATTAACTTGTCAAAGAAACTGGTCAGTTGTCCGGGAGAAGTACATGGTATATATGTCTATTTGCTTTCTTATGTCATTTAGTTTACTCTTCTGTTTACTGTATTTCTTCTAAGCCAGAAGTTTGTGGTAAATTTAGATTCAAGTATTTTTGGCAAAATTCAGGCATGGTAATTGTGCTATTTGAACATCAGGAGGCACATAATGTCTACTTGAGCCACTCTTGGGGTGCTAAGATTGTTCAGAAGATTAAATGGAAACAGTCTGACCCTTCTATTATCTTGCAAAATGGTGATTTTTTTCAATTTTGCTATTTTCCTTTTTTATTTTTTATTTTCTGGATTCCTCCCATTAAAAAACCAACCTTTCCTATTGACTAGGGACTATTAATAATAATAATAATAATAATAATAATAATAATAATAAATAAATGCCCTGGATTCCACCCATTAAAAAACCAATCTTTCCTATTGACTAGGGACTATTAATTAATAATAATTAATAAATGCCCTATGTGGTTTGTTACAGAGAAGGTAGTATCAGCACAATCAGTGCTCAGTTCTTTCATCTTAATCTCCACTCTTTAAAGAGAGGACTTGATACCGTGGTGATTTCTGATGACAAGCAATAAGATTGTTTATTTGTGGCTTGGTCTCTCTCTTTTTTTTTTTTTTTTTAAATCACTCATGGGTTTGCAAATAAAGCTATCCTGTCTCTGATTATTGGGAACTTTTTCATGGTAGTACTATATTTTTTTGACTGAACTCTATTAAGCCTTGTTAAATTTCTTGGTTTTAGGCAAGAGTGTACATCTTGTACTTTTTTTGTCCTAGAGCTTTGTTGAAGAATGGAATCATATATGTTAAAATGAACATTAAACATTTTATTTTTTCAAAGATTTATTTATGCATACAAGAACTGGGGTATAGGCCGGACGTGTGGGGGGTGAGAGGAGACAGAGTGTGGAACAGAACTGGCGGATTGACTGAAATACACTGCTGAGGGGAGCAGCAGGCGAGTCAGGAGAGGTCTGCGCCATGTGGGTTGCTCCCCGGCTGGCCGGGGATCGAACTCGTGGTGCAGTGGTTGCAGATAGCTTCATAGTTTGCATCTTAACCCCATGCGCCACCAGGGAGGCCCGAACATTAAACATTTAAAATTAAATTTAAAATTAATTACACATTTCTCAAAAGGAGTTAGGGTTCTTTTAAGTCAGAAATGCTGACTCAGAGACCACAGTTTGGGTATTGGAGTTGCTTATTTATTATACGCTGTCATTGACATCAGACTTTTCCAGTGGAGAGTATTTGGAACTACATTCTGGGGTGGGCCGGTGGTGGGGGGGGGGTCAATTTTTTTTTTTCTAGCTGAAGATGACATTATAGGATCTCTGATCTGATTTTAATTTTTAACTCACACTGAAAAATTTTATTACTAAGGACATAATTTTTATTTGCTATATCCTGTAATATGTAAAAATAGTTTCAAGATAAAAATACCAGAATTACTGCTAACAATAGGCCTCCTGAGTGAAATTTAAATTTCTTTACAAGGATCTTTAACAATATATATTCCAGAGTGAATAATATATTCCATTATGGATAGTTTTCTATGTGTGTTTGTGTATCACCAAATGATCAATAATATGCGGTTAAGTTTACTTGTTTCAATTTGTTTTCAATTTCAGGGAGTACTTTTTAATTATTTACTTTTGAATATATATGCATTTCTGCAATTCCAAAGGCAAAACAATAATTACTTAAATTGTGTTTTCATTACTGTCTCCTTAACCTTATTCCTTACCTACTACTATCCATGTTTCAGGTTATCTTTAGCAAATACAAGCAATATGGATATTATATTCATACTTCCTCTTTTTGCAAGAAGTAGCATTTATTTTTTTCACTTTACAGATACAGACTTAATACATTTTAACTAACCTCAGTACTTGCATAGTAGGATTTAGTATCTTTACTAATTAGGTATTTCTATTTTAATGTAAAAATAAATGATCTCTTATATACATTATACCAGCTAAACCAAAGACTTTTTTGATAATTGAGAGAATACATACGTATATATACACATATATACATATATATAGCAGATGCTCCAATAATGTGATTTTGTTCCGTGTTGCTTTGTTATGTTAATGAGAAAGAGATAATCCCTGCCCATGTTGAGCAAAATGATATTATTCAAAGACCTGCCTTCATTATATATCATTTTGCTTAAAGTTGTTTTCAAGAACCTTTCCATAACATCGAGTCTTACTACATATCTACACATACAGTTTTCATCTTTTTGAAGTAGGTGCAAGGACAAAATAAAAATAAACTATAATGAATAATTACAATAACAGAATATAGTGAGAATAGGTATGAATAAGAAGTAGCAAAGAAAGAATAATAGGGATAAGAAAGAAAAAAAAGGAAAGAGAAAGATAAATTCTGTAGGAGAAAGAAGATAGTGAAGAGGTGGAGGGGGGATAAAAACAATTAGAATGAATTTGAGAGGGCTAGAGAAAGAGTATTGAGACATCTTAACCATTTGCTAAATGAATTCAAACTAGGTATGAATTTGTGTGATCACCTAGAGATTCTTCACCCTATTTGATTTTTTTTTTTAAAGATTTATTTATTTACGAGCACTAGGTACAGTCAGAAGCATGGGAGGGTGAGAGAATTCACCAGAGCCAGAGTGGGGAGCAGAACAGGCAGAAGGATCGAAGTATACTGCTGAGGGAAGCAGCAGGCGGCAGGAGAGGTCTGCGCACCATGTGGGACCCTTGCTGGTGGCCGGGGATCAAACCGGTGCTACAGAGGCTGCGGGCAGCTTTGCAGCCCAGTTCT
The DNA here is from genome assembly GCF_014898055.3 of Talpa occidentalis. Taxonomy (NCBI): domain Eukaryota; kingdom Metazoa; phylum Chordata; class Mammalia; order Eulipotyphla; family Talpidae; genus Talpa; species Talpa occidentalis. Next base: position 98,886,314 of record NW_023604295.1, read on the forward strand.
CAACCACTGTGCCACCAGGGGAGGCCCCTATTTGATTTTTTATGAAGAAAATTTTCAGTTTGAGGCACAGAATTTAAAAATTGGGAATTTACCTTCGTAGAAATGCATGAGTTGCATTATAGCCATTAACAGCTGTTATCCAAAGTTAGAGGGACTAGGCAAAGCAATCTAGGGCAAACAGATTAGCAAAACCATGATTTTTGCATTTACAGGTCTGATAGTCTAGTTGGGTAGATACATACTGAGATAAGTAAACTATAAGGTAGATTATGGTATGTGCTGATGATGATGCAAATAGGAGACTAAGTTGGTTTGGCAGGAGAGATTAGTTTCCTTTGAAGAAGATGGGCATGACCAGAAAGACATCATGAAAGAGCCAAATTTTAAACCAAACTACTAGGTACTATAGAATTTTAATAGGAAGAGGTGAGGGAAAGGACATTTTAAAGAAGTATGGTGGCAGGAAAACAATGTATTTGGGAATGGCAAGTTGCCCAAGAGGTCTGAAGCCTATGATGTATAGTTGATGGTAAATAGGACACAATATAGAAGGAAAGATATGCTGGAAATTTGAGGGGCTTAATCTCCAGGCTGAAGAGTTTCAGTTCTACTTTATATATAGCAAGATAAAAATTCTCAATTTCTGAGTGAAGAAATTAATCCCACAGAGACATGTTAGTAAGTTAACAGTCTAGGTGACTGCCATTTAGGACAACAGAAGGAAGAGATAACTGAAGAGGTGGGCAGGAATTTTCCAGACTGATTAACTGTAGATGTTGAAAGAAAGAGAGGAGTCTGAAATAACCAGATCTCAAGCTAGGTTTGGGGAAAATCAGGAAGGTTGAACTATAGAGAAGTTTCAAATTTCAGATAAAGAAGAGGCAGAAGGAGTTATGTTTGGATGTCAGCATAACCAAGAAACAATGTATTTCAAGGAGAGGGTGGTCAGAAGGTTACATACTGTCTTATCAGTTTGATTTGCCTCTTCACTGTCTTATTCAGAATTTCCAGTTTTACAGATAAGTGCTTCCTTAAATTTATTGAAGGTAATAGTAGGTGACAATCATGCATGTGAATGAAGTGTGCTATGAAAGGAAAGAAATGAAATGGCAGCGTAAAGGGAAAGCAGATAGTGAGAGGACTTGTGAAGGAGATAAGACCAAAAGCATATTTGCAGGACTAATATGAAGGCTGGTATGTATTAGAATGGGAAAAGGTTGAAGAGAAAGAATAGCCCAGGAAATTACATTAAAAGTACTATTGTCTGAGTTTGCTGTGAAAAAGAAGGATGGGTAAGTTTCCCAGGATAGCAGAGAAATAGTGCAGATCGCTTTGCAATTTTGCTATGATGTGTGTTCTTTCTAGCATTTCACAACAGTAGTGCTTCTGACATTTTGAGATAGTTCATTGTATAAGGTTGTAATGTTCACTGAAGAACTTTTAATGTCCTACCCCTTCTCCAACTTGACAGTGTGACAGTCAACATTGTCCCACAGGTTATGATACCCCCCAGTTAAGAACCTGTAGATGGGCCTCCCCGGTGGCGCAGCGGGTTGAGCGCAGTGCTATGGAGCTATCCGAAGCCTCTGCAGTGCGGGTTTGTTTCCCGCCCAGCCAGGGATATTCCCACATGGCTCGGCAGACCTTTCCTGTCGTGCCCGCTGCTCCCCTCAGCAGTGTTTTCAGTCCGTTTGCCTTTCCTGCTCTCTGCTCTGTCCCTGGTGAATCCTCTCACCCTCCTGCACTTCTGGACTATACCCCAGTTATTGTATAAATAAAAAAATCTTTAAAAAAAAAAAAAGAACCTATAGAGTTCTTTTTCAATATATATGTAAATTCACGTATACTTCTTTAACCAAAATAATGCTGGTAATCAACATTTTCCTTTATCAATGATTAGGACATACAAATATACATTATTTCTTTCTATTTTATTGTTTTCTATAATATGGGTATTCATTATTTAACTTTTCCCATGTTGAATATTTAGATCACTCTGTGTTTTCACTTTCTCAAAGGTGAATTGAGCAGTTTTGTTCATCGTAAGAACTCTGGGCAAATATTTCTGTGGGAATGATTGCTAGAGGTAGAAGTATTGAGGAAAGGAAACATGCATTTAATATATTGAGATAGTGTTTGATTATTTTTCAATCTGTTGAAATTAACAAAATGTATGGATTAGTATAATTCTGACAATCATATACATTTTTAATAACTTGCTCAATCTGTATCTTTATCACTGTAATTTGAAATTGTGTAATATTCCAGTACCACCTTTTGAAAATAATTCATTTTATCTTGTTTTCTAGGTTGCTTTGCCTAATTGATTACTATGAATCTAAAATCAGAAAATTTCAGAAGCAAAGGTACAATTAATCCTATTTTAAATTAAAAATTAAATGTTTAAAGTTATTACCCAGTTATACATGAATCACACTAAAAGTTTTTATACCTGTTTGACACTAAATGAGCTTTGGAAATCTAATATATAACTATGAAATTCTTTTTTGTGAAGAATATTAAAGACTGTATCTTAACTAATGTTAAAATGTATTTTGCATTTATATTAAAATATTTAATTATAACCAAAGTGTTGATCACAGCAAAAATAGTGTTTACTTTTATTTTGTGGAAGTATTACAACTTGTTCTACTGATGTTGTCTCATTACTTACTGAGTATATCCATAAAGTACTTAGGAGTAGATTAGCTGCCTACCAAAGTACAACATAATTACTATGTAGATTTATATGAGCTAAAGGTAAACTGTCTTAGTGAAAAATTTAAGCATATATGGTAAAACACACTTGTCAACTCTGATTAAGGAAATAAAGGGTAAAGCTTACAACAGTGGTCTTTGACTAACCTGAAATAACTGAAAGATATGTAAGACCAAATAATTTAAGGTATTTTAATATAAGTGTTTTCTTACAATAGTAGCAGTTTTGTAACTCTTGCATGACTCAACAACCAGAAAGCATTGGCAAAGTATACAAGATCATTAAATTCATTATCTTCTGTTTCTTTCAACAGTTCCACACAGACATAGCATTTGCACACACATACTAAATAATTTTAATAATTTTATCCATGACATTTTTCATAGTCTGCTTCAGAAAACAACACAGATATTTTCAGTATGTATAATACAATATAACAAAACAATAAGAAAGGAAACAGTGCTTTAAAAAATCCAGTAAATCTGAACTTTTAATAAATGTGAAACACCTTCAGTTGTGATAAAAAATAATGATCTAGCTGAAATTCTTCGAAAGAGATGTAAAATTCAAAAACATATAATACCATGGTTTGATTTTTTTTTTTTAAAGATTTATCTATGCATGCAAGAGCCGGGGTACAGGCCAGAGATGTGGGGGGTGAGAGGATTCACCAGAGACAAAGTGGAGAACAGAACAGGTGGATCGTCTGAAATACACTGCAGAGGGGAGCAGCGGGCAAGTCAGAAGTCTGCCATGCCATGTGGGTAGTCCCTGGCTGGGGATCAAATTCGTGCTGCAGTGGCTGTAGATAGCTTTATAGGGTGCATCTTAATCCCTTGCGCCACCAGGGAGGCCCTTGATTTTTTTTTTTTTTAGAGATTTATTTATTGATTTATACAAGCACTGGGTACAGTCAAAAGTGCGGGAGGGTGAGAGAATTCACCAGAGTCAGAGTGGGGAGCAGAATAGGCAGACTGACGAAATACACTGCTGAGGGGAGCAGTGGGCATGGCAGGAGAGGTCTGCGCACCATGTGGGACCCTCCTCCGGTGGCCGGGGAGCAGCCGGGGATTGAACCGGCTCTGCAGAGGCTGCGGGCAGCTTCGCAACCCAGCGCTTAACCGCTGCGCCACCAGGGAGGCCCCTGTTGTTATTTTTTTACACCGATGAGACAAAACATTTCTTTTTTTTTTTTTTTTAATTTTAATTTTTTTATTTTTATATTCCCCAAGCAATTGCAACCCCTTTATTTTGACCCCAATCCCTCTCTTTTCTAAGGTATTTGTTGAATGCACAATTCATCTACAGATCAAGAAAAGTAGGGCCTCCCCGGTGGAGCAGCGGTTGAGCGCTGGGTTGCGAAGCTGCCCACAGCCTCTGCAGCGCCGGTTTGATCTCCGGCTGCTCCCCGGCCACCAGAGAAGGGTCCCATATGGCGCGCAGATCTCTCCTGCCGCCTGCTGCTCCCCTCAGCAGTGTACTTCGGTCCTTCTGCCTGCTCTGCTCCCCGCTCTGGCTCTGGTGAATTCTTTCACCCTCCTGTGCTTCTGACTGTACCCAGTGCTTGTATAAATAAATAAATAAGTAAATCTTGAAAAAAAAAGAAAAAAAAAAAGTAGTTGCAAATTTGAGTCAATTGATATAAGAAAGGTTCTTTTTTCCTACAGGTTGTTTGCTTAATTGAATATTTTTCACATTTTATAAAATTTGTTTCAGTTTCCTCATAATTTTCCTATAAAATTTCTATAATTGAAATAATTTACCATTTCATCTGAAAATTTTTTTTTTGTGTATGACTTCAAAATGTTTATTAGCTAGCCAAAATCAGAAACTGAGACACTACAAAAAAATCATTTAAAAATTTTTTGTCAGGTAAATAATTCTGATTTTACTGTTTAATTTTTATTCTTTTTTGATTGTTGACAAGAAACTTATCAAATTCACTGTGTATTTGCTGAAAATGCCTCTGCATATTCAGTTTATTTTCCTAAAATATCTTTATATAATAAACTTGAAACAAACAACTTTATTGAGATATAATCCACTTAATTCACTGTTTAAAGTATACTGTACATGGTTGTATTATATTCACATTTGTGCCACCATCATCAATTTTAGAACATGTATATAAGCCCATTGAGAAACCCCATGCTCATTAACAATCGTTCCCCACTTCCTCTACCCTGTGACTTCACATCCTTGCAGTGCAGTCCCTACACAGTGCCTAGTCTACTTTTCCTATGGATATTCCTGTTTTAGTCATTTTACATCAATATATTTCAAATCATACAATATGTGATCATTTGTGACTGGCTTTTACTTTTCATAATGTTTTCAAGGATCATCCATATTATAAATCATGCATCAGTACTTTATTCCTTTTTATGTCTGTATAATAATCTAGTATTGGCTAATTCTTCATTTTGTTTATCCTTTTGTCAGTTGATGGATGTTAGGGTTGTTACTAGTTTGGCGTCATGAATAATGCTGCTGTATCATGTTTAGAAGAATTTGTATAGCCATGTTTTCATTTCTCTTGGATATGTACTTAGGTGTAGAATTGTGGAATCACATGGTAACACTAATTGTTTAACATTTTAACAAACTATCAATCTGTTTTAAAAAGAAGCTGTATTTTCCATTTCTGCTAGCAATGTATGGGGATTGCAGTTTCTTCACATTCTCATCAACACTTATTTGTCTTTTAAATTTTAGCCATGCTAGTGGACTGAAGTGGTATCTTATTGTGTTTTTTTTTTAAAGATTTATTTATGCATACAATAACGGGTACAGGCCAGAGGTGCGGGGGGGTGAGAGGATTCACCAGAGACAGAGTGGGAAACAGGCAGACTGACTGAAGTACACTGCTGAGGGGAGCAATGGGAGACAAGAGAGGTCTCTTGTGCCATGAGGGTAGCTCACTGGCCAGACGGGGGAATTGAACTCCTACTGCTGAGGCTGCAAATAGCTTCACAGTGCTGTGTTAACCCTTGTGCCATGAGGGCGGCCCTCATTGTGTTTTTGATTTGCATTTCCCTAAGGACTAAAGATGTTGAGTGTTGGTGCAGCGGGATGAGCACAGCACTGTGAAGCTGTCCGCAGCCTCTGCAGTGTGGATTCAATTCCTGGCCGGCCAGGGAGATACCCACATGGCGCAGCAGAACTCTCCCGTCTTTCCTGCTGCTCCCCTCAGTAGTGCTTTCGGTCCATCTGCCAGTTCTGCTCCCCGCTCTATCTCTGGTGAATCCTCTCACCCTCCCGCACCTCTAGCCTGTACCCCAGCTCTTGCATAAATAAGTCTTTAAAAAAAAAAAAGATGTTGAGTGCCTTTTCATATGCTTATTGTTAATTTGCATATCTTTTATTGAGAGGTTGCTTGTTTTTTTAATTGAATTATTTGTCTTTGTATTGCTGAGTTTGTAAGAGTTCTCTGTGTAGTCAAGATACAAGTTCTTCATCAATTTTGCTAACATCTCCCATTCTGTGGGTTGACTTTTTGTTCTTGATGTCCTTAGAAGTACAAGAATTTTAAAATTTTGTTGAAGTCCAGTTTAACTTTTTTCTTTTTGTCATTTGTGAACCAGAGGGTTTCTTATTCTGTTTTACAGCAAACTATAATAGCATTCATTTGGAATTTTTTTTAGGGTTATACTGTGTTGGATGCCATTATTTCCATTTGATTCTGTTAAAAAAAATCTGTCCATAGTTATTTTTTAAACTAGAAAAATAGTTCTTATAACTAAAATAAGTATATCAATTTATCAAATCTGATTTATACTGGTATCACCATAAACAACAGTAGATAAATGACCACTACAGTGTTCAGTAAGCACTACAATATTACAAAAAAAATCATTTGAATTGAATTAATTCATGGAGGAGACTAAACTGGTGGTATGTATATGTAGTACTACAAACCATGCACATTCCCAGTGCATAGGAGGTTACAATGGTAATATGTTACCTGATGTAACAGTTAAGGGAAGGACTATAGTTCTAAATAATAAAGTTGTGTTTAACAGAAAAAATATTTTACACTGCTTCAGTTTTTAATTTTTAATAAAAATAAAAGTTTAGTTCTTCAGTCAGCTATATTTCAGGTGCTTATTACCCACATGAAACTTGGTTACTACATAGAAGAGCCCAGTGTTAGTTTAACAGGATTATTAAAAATATAGTGCTGATTTTTTAGCATTTTGTAGATCACTGAGTATTTTAATATCTCATTTACTTTCACACCAGTTCTGTGAGATAGATGTAATAATATCTCTGTTTTACATGTGAGAAAACAAATTTTAAGTGATTGACCTATTCAGAAAACAACTGGTTAATGGTGGTATCAAGAATTGAATTGGGACTATTAAATCTGTTGCTTTGTCCACTTATACTTTACATTTTTTTCATGTTTTTTGTTGATCTAAAAGTACTAGTCAGAAAAAAACAACGTGTTTATTCATTCACCGAGTATTTTTTTAACCCCATTCTTATGCCCCGTACTCTTACAGTGAGGTATAGTGGTGAGCAAGACAGTCTCGTCCTCATGGATCTTGCATTCTAATTAAGGAGTGAACTGATACATACTATAATATTAGTATATTAATATTTAGTTTATATATAATAGTGTGTTCTAATACCATTCTCTGTAAGAAAAAGTAGGAAATTTGGCTTGAATTTTTTTAAAAAAAAATTTATTTATTTATTTATACAAGCGCTGGGTACAGTCAGAAGCGCGGGAGGGTGAGAGAATCCACCAGAGCCAGAGCAGGGAGCAGAACAGACAGACTGACGAAATACACAGCTGAGGGGAGCAGCGGGCACGGCAGGAGAGGTCTGCGCACCATGTGGGACCCTCCTCCGGTGGCTGGGGAGCAGCTGGGGATCGAACCTGCGCTGCAGAGACTGCGGGCAGCTTCACAACCCAGCGCTCAACCGCTGCGCCACTGGGGAGGCCCCTGGCTTGAATTTTAATTAATATATAGGTCTCTAAACCCTTGTTGTAATTTGACTTAAATTCTGTTAGCTAGATTTTTTTTTCCCTGAAAGACTTTTCATAAGAAGTACAATGCATGTATCTTTTCATAGGCAATATAAAGAAGATGAAAGTCAGTCAGAAGAAGAAAAGGATTACAGAATTCTGAATGCCTCACCAACTTATAAAGGCCTTCTAATGGTATGGGATGGCATGACTAATAAATACTTTTCTATTAAAGTAAAATAATCTCTTAGGAAAGTTAACTTTTTCTATGGAATGTGTTTATAGTCATTGCAGAATGAACTGAAGGAAGCAAACTCTAAGATTGATGTACTTTTAAGTGAAAAGCTGAATCTCCAAAAAGCTTTGGAAACCAGGTGAGAGAAACTTGTAATTTTTACTTATCCTTTGGAAAATAAATATATATCAATTCTTGAGATATTCAGTGATCATTCAAACTCCTTTACTGTAAAACTAACCTTGGAGACCTCATACTTCTCATTTTAGTCACTTGTCTCTCATGATGGAAGAAACAAGAATGTCTAAATAGGATAGGGAAGTAAGAAAAAAGGAGTCCACACTGAAGAAGATTAAATTGGGTCAGAAATCGAGTGGAATCAGTTTTATACCAGCAGGTTTCCCATTCCCAGATTACTTTAGAATGCCTTATTACTTCATCTTATTTCTATGTTATGGGAGGAGAAGAGAAAACATTTAAATGGCATACAACAAAAAGGTATATATTTATATATATATAATAATTGCATATACACTATATACAGATGTCTATATATATCTCTATACATAATATATCTCTCTAATACATATAGAGAGATATACCTGTATATATCTATATATAATATATATAGAGAGAGATACCTGTAGGTAGGATATATAGGTGTATATATTTATATGTATGTTATACCTACAGAAGGATACCTATGCATTGATATCCTTAAGTAATAAAGGAATGATCATTTTTTAAAATTCATTTTATATATTTCTTACATCATTTTTCATTTTTGCACAGTGTATGCATTTTCATCTTGGTTATATTCCCCATACAATTCCCACCCCCCTTATTTTGACCCTAATCCTTCCCCCCCTCTTCTCTCACCTCACCACCCCCACAATAGTGTGTGTCTGGTTTATAGTTGCTTGTTGACTTTGATTTTTACTTTATTATAATTAGTCATTTTCCAGGTCCCTTATTTAGGTCTCTAAATTCTTGCTATGAGTGAGACCATCTGGTATTTTTCTTTTTCTTTCTGGCTTATTGCGCTTAGCATCATCCCTTCCAGCTCCATCCATGTTGCTGCAAATTACGTGAGTTTATCTTTTTGATTGCTGAGTAATACTCCATGGTGTATATGCACCACATCTTCTTGATCCAGTCATCTATTTTTGGGCATTTGGGATGTTTCCATAGCTTAGCTACTGTAAATAGTGCTGCTATAAACATAGGGGTGCAGGTGCCCTTTGGAATTAATGTTTCTGTGTCCTTTGGGTAAATACCTAGGAGTGGAATTGCTGGATCATATGGAAGCTCCATCTTTAGCAGGTTGAGGAATCTCCACGCAGCTTTCCATAGTGGTTGGATCAGTTTGCATTCCCACCAGCAGTGCAGGAGAGTTCCTTTTTCTTCACATCCTCGCCAGCATTTGTTGTAGATAGTTTTTTTAATACGTGCCATTCTCACTGGTGTAAGATGGTATCCCATTGTAGTTTTGATTTTCATTTCCCTGATTACAAGTGATACTGAACATTTTAAAGATTTATTTATTTATGCATACAAGAACTGGGACACAGGCCAGAGGTGTGGAGGGTGAGAGGATTCACTAGAGACAGAGTGTAGAACAGAACAGGAGGACCGACTGAAATACACTGCTGAGGGGAGCAGCGGGTGAGACAGGAGAGGTCTGCTGCACCAAGTGGGTAGCTCCCTGGCCGGGGATCAAACTCGTGCTGCAGTGGCTGCAGATTGCTTCATAGGGTTGCATCTTAACCCCTTGCACCACCAGGGAGGCCCTGATGCTGAACATTTTTTCATATGCCTGTTGGCCATTACCATTTCCTCTTTGGAGAAGTTCCTTTTTAGCTCTTCTGTCCATTTTTTTACTGGATTATTTACTTTGTTTTTGTTGAGTCTCCAGCTCTTCGTAGATTTTTGTGATCAGAAGGAATGATCATTTTTGAGACTTTTCATTCAACAAACACTTATTGAACAACTTTAACACTATCCTTTGGAATAATACAATGACTGAAAAAGTATGCTTTGCATAGCATTTATACTTTAATGGAGAGGGGGCTGATATGTATAAGCTACTTCCATAAAGTTTAAAAACTTGTCACAATAATATGTACATTTATGGTAATATAAGTGTAGAGTAAGTATTTTAAAACATTCATGGGAATGAATACTAGTGAATTTATGGTAGGGATTACCTGTGGAATGGGAAGGAAAGTAATGAAAAAATGAGGGGTATACAAATAGGTAAAAGGATTTGAAACAAATTAATATTCTGCTTTTATGAAACTGTAGAGTTTTATAATACCTCTATATTCTTTTCTGTACATTTGAAATATTTCATTAAAAACAATTAGTTCATTATCAAGATAAAAAGTGGTTGAAAAGTTTTGAGTAGAGAATATACAAAAGAAATAGTGAGCTATAACACTTCACTAGCAGTTATAAAATAGTTTAAGATTAATAACCATATTTATGAAAGTAGCATGGTATACTCTGTTGTTATTGAATATCCTTATAGTTTTATCAATAAATTCATTCAATTTGATTTATTTTCTACAGGCCCACACAACATGAATTAAGACTTTATAAACATCAGGTAAAGAAGCTGGAGAAAGCCCTTATGAAAAGCACCAGGTAATTATATTTTACCAGTTATAGCTTTGAGTTTTATATTTTATTGTCTATTTTCATAACCTGTCAGCTCACTTCATGCTTATCCTAAAATTATAGGTTGATGGATGGAGATGACATTAGAAGGAATATATCTAATTTGGCTGTTAAAAAAGTTTTTGTTGCCTTGGATTTGGCTAAATAATAACCTTAAATAAGAACAAGAAAAAAGTGGTTGTTTGATGTAATAAAAAGCAAAGATTTTAACTAGAAGATAAGCTTTGGAAGTCCTGGAGGAATTGCAAGAAAATCATAGAAATTAAAGATGACAAGCCCCACATTTTTGTTGAAAGTAGTTATGACCTGAATAGTATATAGACTCATCGCACTTTAAAAGCACCAGAATGAATGCAGTGAGCCATTCATATCTACCACTTGTACCTTTTTTGACTTTGAAAATCATGTACTCAGGAGTTTCAAAAATTGGTCCTCATGTTTTAACATGCCATAGTGAGAGGCAAGTATTTTGGACATCAGGAATTACATACTGAGTTAAACTAAGATAGTGTGGATTAGAAACTGAAAAAAAAAGTAGAGTGTTTGGAAAGGATGCATGCACCATTCAATTAATATATTTTCCCTTCTTACCATAGCATGACATTTTGGCTACCTATAGTGCCTCTACTTACTCTCTGCTTGACATTGTGGGTACTGGAGTTACAATGGTAAACCAAGTTGGAAAGATCCCTGCCTTTGTGGAGATTATATGAAGGGAGAAGGACAATGAAAAAACAAGACAATGCCATAGTATAAGTATTAAATGTAAAAAAATAGTGGCTGAGTTGCTATTTGAGTGTGGATAAGAGATAGTGGTGACAATGTCAAAGGTGGCAGTAGTGGAGGTTAGTGTTAAAGTGTTTGGGATTATTAGAGAAAGAACTAATGGGACTTGAAAATAGATTGGATATGGGCATTGAGGGGGGAAATTTTTTTTTTTTTAAAGAATTTGAAGATTTATTTATTTATACAAGCACTGGGTACAGTCAAAAGCGCGGTAGGGTGAGAGAATTCACCAGAGCGGGGAGCAGAGCAAGCAGAAGGACCAAAGCACACTGCTGAGGGGAGCAGCGGGCGGCAGGAGAGGTCTGCGCGCCATGTGGGACCCTCCTCCAGTGGCTGGGGAGCAGCCGGGGATCAAACCGGCGGGGCAGCTTTGCAACCCAGCGCTCAACCGCTGCACCACCGGGGAGACCCGGAAAATTATTTTTAAAAGGCCTGAATAACTAGATAGCTGCTGGTGTATTAACCGAGATGGGGAATATTGGTCAAGAAACAACTGGGAAGTGGAAAATTAAGGGAGGTAAAAATTCAGAAGACAAGCTGTAGGATAGGAAAAACTTTTCCTCATCCTTCATAGGGTCCCTGACTGGGCCTGAAAATTAAACTGACAAAGATAAATAATGAAAAGGATACACATTTATTTAATATAAATTTTATGTGACTTGGGAGCCTTCATAAGGAAGTGAAAATCTGAAGAAATGGTTTAGTTTTTTTCTTTTTTTTAAAGATTTATTTATTTATTTATAAAGCACTGGGTACAGTCAGAAGCATGGGAGGGTGAGAGAATTCACCAGAGCCAGAGCGGGGAACAGAACAGGCAGAGTGACGAAACACTGCTGAGGGGTGCAGCGGACGTGGCAGGAGAGGTCTGTTGCGCCATGTGGGACCCACGCCCGGTGGCCAGGAATGGAACTGGTGCTGCAGAGGCTGCGGGCAGCTTTGCAGCCCAGCACTCAACTGCTGCGCCACCAGGGGAGGCCCTAGTTTATTTTTTCAATGGATTTAATGAATGGAAAGCTGCAGAAAAACATGATAGGATAAAAAGAGAGCCAATGGGTAGTAAACTAGGGGAAACCCAGACTCCTGTTGGCATCCCTCTGTCTTCAGAGATAAAGATTCTCCTTTCCTCTAAGTTTAGGGAGGACATCTGTCACATGAGGGTCTTATGATCTGCTTCAGGGGAGAAGGGGGAGGTCAGAGAGTCTTTCTTGTACTTGCTTTTTCTCAGATTCCTTCTAGCTTAAAATATTTGTCCTGTCAATGTGGCATGTTTTGGAGTTGCATATCCTAATCCTCCTTCAAAGGAATCTCACTGACTTCACAAAGATACATGCAGGGACTTACACATACATAGAGATATATAGTCAGTCCTCATTATTCATTGATTCCATATTTGTAAATTTGCCTACCTGCTAACATTTATTTTTAACCCTAAATCAATACTTGTTACACTTTCACAATTATTGGTGAATATGCCCAGTGCACACATTTCCAGCTGTTCTACAGAGGACAGTCTGCCCCTCTTATCTCTTATTTCAGCTCTCACACTATAAATGAGCATCCTTGTTGTAGTCATAGTATCACTTGGCCTTTTTTTTTTTTTTTTTGCACTTTTGTGCTTTTTTTTGTTGGCAATTTCTCCAAGATGGTCCCCAAGTGGTGCTGAATTGCTATCTAGTGTTCTACTGCAAGAAGACTGTGATACTGTGATGTAACTTACAGAGAAAATACATGTGCTACAGAAGCTTCATTTAGGCATGAGTTATAGTGTTGTTGGCACTGAGTTCTATGTTAATGAGTCAATAATTTTAAATAAGATGTCTTTAAATATTAACACATATAAAGCAAGGTTGTTGATTGCTTAGTTGAGGAAATTGTGACCAGCAGCATGCAGTATTGTGATATACATACACATACACATATATATATTTGGAGTGAACCCTCCAAATAGAAGGGAAAAGGAACCCTCCACATAGAAGGGAAAAGGAAACAGTTTTTTAGTGAATTGACATTCAGTAGACTATAATGAACATTAGTGGACAATCTGCTAAAGAGATTGCAAATACGAAAATCTCACCCTTTTTATTACCAGGCAGTAGTAATTACATAGATATTAATTCTTTAGCCAAAGGAAAAATTAAACTTAAGGAAGTTATAACTTAGAGCCAGGTGCCTAGGCTAACCTCCATATAGTAGAGCTATAAGGCCACTGTCCTCCTTTCTACTCACATTTCAAAGGAATGGTTCCAGGATTCCCAAGAAAGACAATCCCAGGATGTGAAATTGACCAGAAATTAGTCTAGCTTTTAAAAAGATCTATATACTTCTTAGATAGAGAAGGGATTTACTACTGCAAGTTTTCCAAAGGAAATATAAGGAGGTGAAAGTCTATTCCCTTTTATAAAATCAGGAAAAAATTTCTTTTTCTTTATATTTGTAGTTAGCTTTCAAATAACCAACCTTCAGTATCAAAGGAGATTATTTTAACATGGGAAAACGTGGACTCTTCATTTTGAATTAATATTTGCAAAAACGTTGGTTATAAAATTCTGTTGCTAGCAAGTGATCAAATAAATCTGCCTGTGCTAGATGACCAAAGTGACTACACTAATTCCATCTCCTCCTTCAGTGGTATTGTTGACAAAGAAATAATCTGACTAATGTAATTAAGAAAGCATTTATTTGAGAATAGGGATTTGGGTCTACAACCAAGGGTCAGTTTTACCAAGGTTAGGAAATAGGAAGTTTTAAAGGGCTAAGCAAGGAAGTGAGCTGAGCTTGGGTCATTTGTGCTGAAACTTTTGGTTTCGGTTCTTTTGTCTTTTTATGATGGGTTGACAAAAATCTTAGGCAAAAAAAAGTACAGTGTGGGGTCTTTTGTAACAATCAACAGATGGTCCCTTGTTTCTTTCCTAGTTACTGATAAGGTGAAAACAGGGTCAGACTGAACTCAGTAACTCCTCCAGAATTCTCAACATGGCAGAGACAAGACAGAATCTGTTTGATTAAAAGTAGGTTCCACAGTATTTATATTTTGCTAGGAGAATACCAAATCAGAGTCCTGCTACCCTAGGATTGCTACCCTGTGATGCTGAGGTGGCAGGTGAAAGGTGGACAATGAGCCAAACTGAAGTTAATAATCAAGGCTTTATTTACTTAGTGTAGTAGTATAAGAAAGGCCAAAAAGAAAAGGGCTGTGTAATGGCAGAAGGACACGGAGCAGGATCTCTATGATTCATGCAGAAGGGGTAAAGGAGAGAGTCCTAGAACCCTCGGTGGTTTTGCAGGTTTTTTATTGGGGTTCACCAGGCATATGGCAGGCAGGGGTGCTGGCTCTTTTTTCAGCAAGTCTTTATCTGGACTCTCTGGCGTTCGTTCTGCTGCTTCTTGACTTCTCTTTCAGCTTCTGCTTCGGCTTCTACTGCTGCTGCTGGCGTCCCCGTGACGCCGCCCTTAAAAGCACAGTCTTAGCTCAGCTGAATCCCATCTACCTATGCCCACACCCTATTCCAGGTGCCCGCCATCAGGCATGCATTCAGGACAAGGATCCATCATCTATCCTGATGGCGGGAGGGCAGAAAAGCCTGATATTTTCTTTACCCTACAGGCTGGCTCTTCAGTGTTCCATTTTTCCCTCATGGAGTGGCACCAAGCATGGGTTAGTCAGTGACATGCAGCACAGATGGGAGGAAACAACTTGCTAACTAGAAATCTTGCACAAAAGACTTCTGTTTCATTGACCTAGGGGGCAGGCTTGGAGTGGAAAACTACTGAGTCAGAGTGGAGAAAGTATTTTAGTTATGACCACCTCATCAGGAGAAGTGAAAAATGCCTCCTTCAGAGCCCCCCAATAAAGAAGCCTCAGAATGAAGGTTAGGGCTAGAAACGCAGGTGAGGATAGTTGACCAGGGGTAGGGGTGGCATTAGATAGTGGAGCTGAGTACCTTGACAGCAACTCCCTCTAGAGAGATTGCTGTGCATAGGCTATGCATGTGTCTGGTATATGAACCTTTCTCCAGGAAACCTTCCAGGCATAGCCCTTGTAATTACCTATGATTCGGACCTAAAAGATAACACCCAGCATTTGGCATGGAGTTGGACCTCGCTCCCAGAGAAGTAGTTGCCTTCAGAGTTGTGGCATTGGTGTTGCCAACCTTTTTTTTTTTTGGTCACTAATTGACTCAAAAATCCTAGGAATGTGGGGGTAAGAACTCAGGGACCATATAACTTTGAGAGGCTTACATTGATGCACACATGTGTTTGGTATCATTGTGGCTAAATTAGCATACTTTAACAGCAAAATTGGCCTTCCACTTGCAGCTCATTTCTCATCTCCAGAATGAGGGTCACTGTGACATCATGGAAAAACTTCGAAGACACAGTTAAAAGTTATTGAAAGTTATAAAGATGGCTATAGAAAACGAAACAGCACTATATATTTTAAGTTGAAAGTTGCATTTTATGGGCTTCCTACGATCTGAGAAGAAACACAGCTGTTGCTGTTGGCTGTGTCTGTAAACTATGCCTCAACCACTGTTGGTGCATAGGGGAAAATCCCTAAACCCTCTGTTCTTTTCCAGCTAGTGAAGCAAACAAATCAACATCAGACAGATTAGTAGGAGAGAAGACCAGCTTAATAACATGGCTGTAAATACTAAAGTAAATGGGACAAACTGGAGGTTTATATCCTGTGTTGTGGAATAGGAGATAGGGGACCCGTGCTATCAAGGAGAGAGGAGTGGGTCTCACCTGCCAAAGAGATGACAACTTCATGTGACAAAAACTTGCCTCTAGATGTTTGCCCTGCATTATGAGAGGTTTCTCTGATCAAAATGTTATTTCTGGAGAGGCCCCTAAATCTAGGTAATCTGCATTAATGTTGAGTTAACAGGTTTTTTCTGAGGCCCACAGAGTCTTGATTGACCTTAATTCTATATAACTAAGATAATATGTGTTGGAAAAAGCCTACTTTGGACATTTTGGAAAAAACCTGTTTGAACGTTTTTGGGAAGAATGACCCTAGACCACTCTTAGAGGATTTTCATGGCCTTCTGGAAACAACAAAACAACCGTAGCACATATCTTACTACAGAGTATTCTGCTTCAATATTGGTTTCTAAAATGTCATTTAATTCATGTACAATTGGAAAGTAGGGGAATGATTAGTAATGTAACATAAAAGTTGCATTGTTCACATGTTATTTTTTTCCAGGGTACAAAGGTTAGAATTGCCAGCAGTACTGACTACTATTAGGGCAAACAGCTTCACTAGTGCATAGCAACTGCCCTTTTAACTCTATTTTAAAAAAATTTAGAATGAAGAACTTCAACCAGGCCTTCTCCTTAGTGATGCCCAGTGTTAGACAGACTGTAGGCTGGAGGCAAGTTGTATTTCCTTCCCTGCCTTTTTTTTTTTTTTAAAGATTTATTTATTTATACAAGCACTGGGTACAATCAGAAGTGCGGGAGGGCGAGAGAATGCACCAGAGCCAGAGGGGAGAGCAGAGCAGGCAGAGTGACAAAGTACACTGCTGAGGGGAGCAGCAGGCGGCAGGAGAGGTCTGCGCACCATGTGGGACCCTTGCCTGGCGGCCAGGGATCGAACTGTTGCTGCAGAGGCTGCGGGCAGCTTTGCAGCAAGGCACTCAACCACTGCGCCACCAGGGGAGACCCTCCTTCCCTGCCTTTTTTAATCTCAACTTCTTTGACTGGGAGCTCCATGTCTGCATGGTCTTGGCATCCTCAAACCAACATTCCTGCTCTGTTGTCTGTGCATTTTTATTTTTTATTTTTAAAAAGATTTATTTATTTATTTATTTATACAAGAACTGGGGTACAGGCCAGATTCGTGGGAGGGTGATAGGATTCACCAGAGACAGAGCAGGGAACAGAACAGGCAGACTGACAAAATACACTGCTGAGGGGAGCAGCTGGGCACAACAGGATAGGTCTGCCGTGCCATGTGGGACCCTTGCTGGTTGGCCGGGATCAAACCAGCGCTGCGGAAGTGCGGACAGCTTCACAATGCTGTGCTCAACCGCCTGCACCATCAGGGGAGGCCCATGTGCATTTTTAATATCTCTCGTAACCTGGAAATATACTTGAGCTATCTCACTTATCTCCTGAGGTACCAGTTATTGTTCTCTACTTGCAAAGCTTTATCACTTATAAATAGCTTGATTTCTAACAACTTTTTTCCTGAGTTCAGTTATTTTTACATGTGTATAGTTTTGCAGAATACAAAGTTTTTTTCCAGGAATAGTATGGTATGGCAGCTATTTACTGTGAGACTATGTGAACCAAAAGTTAATTTCCCACGAGACCCTAGCTTTTACTATTTCTTATTTTCTGTAACTTTAGAAAAAGTGAGATTAAGTAAATTAATACATGTACAATGCTTGGGTTTCTGTGTAGAGGTTTCAATAAATAGTAATTATCATCAGGTTCCCAATATGTTACAAGCATTGTTAAATGAGGGGATCTTTATTCCTTTTTTTTTTCCCCTAAGATTTATTTATTTATTTATACAAGCACTGGGTACAGTCAAAAGCGCGGGAGGGCGAGAGAATTCACCAGAGCCAGATCGGGGAGCAGAACAGGCAGAAGGACCGAAGTACACTGCTGAGGGGAGCAGCAGGCGACAGGAGAGGTCTGCGCGCCATGTGGGACCCTCCTCCGGTGGCCGGGGAGCAGCCAGGGATCGAACCAGTGCTTTAGAGGCTGCGGGCAGCTTCGCAACCCAGCGCTCAACCGCTGCGCCACCGGGGAAGCCCTCTTTATTCCTTTTTACACTTCATTTCTCAGAGCGACTGTAGATAGTACATGCTATTATATATTTAGGTTATAGCACTGATAGCTAAAATTTTATCATAATGTAATATTTGGTAATCAGACTTACAAACAGTTCATTGATAAGAATAACATTTAAATTCAAATATATCAGTTTATTTGTATTTCCACTAGAGACCATATTGGCTTTTCTATGTCCCTTTTGTATTCTAGATAATATGCTCCTGGCACTGCCTTTGGGTAAAACTGTAAAATAAGTGAGTATGGTAATTAGGTAGAAGTCAAGTAGAAAATGGATTGTGAGATTTCCATGTCTATTAGAGGAAGGAGTTTGACTCTTTGGAGCTAATTCTATTAATTTGATATTGGTATATAATCACCAAAAAGCAGAGAATAGTAATTGAGTGAACATAAAAGACAGTACAAGTGACTTGAACAGCTAATTGTAGAATAATAGTAAGAAAGGAAGAATATTGGGTTAGGACTAATGGCATGGTGAAGTTTGAATGCTAACCCCAGTTAGTCGAATGTGAAAACGAGTTCACAAAGCAGTGGGAAGCCAGTGATTGTTTTTTAGCAGCACTTAACCTGATGGAGTATTATATTATTATATTACCATTCTATTTTCAAATAGCATGTGGAGCTTGTTAGTCATGGAGTCAGTTTAATGGATCAGGATTCTGTAGTAAACTAATAGGTATACTCAGATTTGAGATGGCTAATTTGAAGTGTTTAATAAGAGGCTGCTTTTATCAAAGGCATGGTGGGTAGGAGGAAGAATGTCTGTTATGGTCTGACTCTAGAGATATTTGGAGAAGAATGAGATGCTACATGGCTATGCTCACACACAGATTTCTGGGCAAAGAGGCTCTCTCAGAGTTCTGATTTCACTTGGGACAAGGATTCTTGGGTTTCCTTGCCTTCTCTTGACTGGCCCAGGCATCATTGTCTGCTTTCTTGCACAAGTGGAGTATGGAAAAGGAAGGATCAACCTATACATCTTTTGCTTCTATAGTATCCAAACCAGTTACCCTGCCCATTGTTACTTGCTCCTCTCCCTATGGCCTCCAAGATAAGAGCACCTTGGAAATTGCTTCCATTCTTTGCTGTTGTTCTTTCCTCTTCTATTTTTTGTCAGTTTTGGGGAGTGGTTAGAACTTTCCTCTTTAGTCTGATCAGTTGTTTTCAGGGATTCCTTCTAAATTATGCTAGCAAATATATGCTACTCTATTGACAGGATCTTATTTGCCAGTGACAGTATGGCTTAAAATTTTTTAAGATTTATTTATGCATACAAGAACTGGGGTGTAGACCAGAGGTGCAGGGGGTGGGTGGGAGGATTCACCAGAGACAGAGTGGGGAGCAGAATGGGTAGATCTACTGAAATACACTGCTGAGGGGAGCAACAGGCAAGACAGGAGAGGTCTGCTGTGCCACGTGGGTTAGCTCCCTGGCTGGGGATCGAACTCATGCTGCACTGGCTGGGGATCGCTTCATCGTGCTGAGACTTAACCCCTGTGTCACCATGGCTTAAAATTTAAAAAATAAATTATGTTTATGTGCACATGTATGTTAAAAACTGGTTGGGAGAGTATCTGGGTCATTGTTTTAGTTTATCATCTTAATCCAAGTGTTTAGGAAAACATTTTTTGTTACCTTGATTTTTCTCTCCCTTTAGACTAAAGAATCTTATCCATCAAAATAAAACTGATGACACAGAGAAAAAAGATGAGCTCAACAAAGATAACCAGCATCAGGCTCTACTTGACCAAAGATACTTTCAGGTACTAACTGAGCAAGGAGACTGGTATTTGTAATGAACCATGGTTTCTCTAGCAGTGTAATAAATAAATCATCAGTTGGTAAGGAATACTAATATTCTGTACTTGTGTGTGCTTATTCTGTTTTGTCTTGTGATGACATACCTACTTGGCTAAAAACATTGCAGCTAATAACTTGATTTAGAATTTACCTTACCCTTTAAAAGAGAATTGACTTAGTTCAAAGCAGGGTAATAAAATGTTTGATTTTTTAAAAGATTTTGTCATTTTCCCCTGTTCCTTAAGTCATTTTCCTTTTTACTGTTTTTGTTGTTGGAATTAGTAATAGTAGTAGTGGCAGTAGTAATAGTATATAAATCTATTTTCTTTTTTAATTAAAATTTTTTTCTTGCATCACTGTAAGTCCTCATAGTTCTCCCACCACTGTATCACCTGTGATCCATAACCATATTCCCTTGTGTTCACCGCTCCCCTGTTTTGCCCCTCATCCTTTGCTGTATGCCTTAGTTCTATGGTCAGTTGACTTTTTCTTGACCTTTTGTTTGGTTTCTCTATATTCCATATATAAGTGAGACCATCCGGTATTTATCTTTCATTCTGACTAATTTCAGCTAGCATAATCCCTTCCACCTCCAACCAAGTTGCTACAAATGGCATGAGTTTGTCTTTTTTTTTGGTTGCTGAGCTGAGAGTCCATTGGGTTAATGAGGAAATCAAAGATGAAATTAAAAAAAAATCCTTAAGACATATGACAAAGATGACACAACTTTCCAGAACATATGGGACACAGCAAGAACAGTATTAAGAGGAACATATATAGCAATACAGGCCCATATCAAGAAGCAAGAAATAACTCAAAAGAAACCACCTGATCTCTCATCTTGCGGAACTAGAAAAAGTAACAACAAAAAAATCCAAAAGCCAGTAGAAGACAGGAAATAATAGAAATTAAGGCAGAAACAAATACAATAGATTTAAAAAAAGAGAATCCAAAAAGATGAATGAAACCAAAACTTGGTCTTTGGAAAATAGACAAGACCCTAAACAAGGCTCACAAAGAAAAAAAAGGAGAAAACCCAAACACGTAGGATTATAAATAAAAGGAGAAAGTATAACAGACAGTAGAAATCCAGAGAATAGAGATGTACTATTAACATTTATATGCAAACAAGTTTAGTCTAGATATTTTATGGTTTCAGGTCTTATGTCAATTCTTTTATCCATTTTGTGTTGGTTTTTGTGCAGGGTGTGAGATAGTAGTCTAGCTTCATTCTTTTGCATGTATTCGTCCAGTTTTCCCAGCACCATTTATTGGCCAAACTGTCCTTATTCCATTGCATATTCTTTGCTCCTTTGTCAAAGATTAGTTGTTCATAAATATGTTCCCCAAACATTTTTCTAATTATTATAGCTGTGTTCATATTAGGTCTAAACACCTTTCTGGAAAAAAAAAAATGTTTTTAGATAACTTTCATGTACACAGTATAACTGACATTAAGACCAACTCATAGATTAGCTTTTATTCTTGGTTCTTGTTTCTTTTCTTTACCTGACATTTACTTGCTTGAGATTTCTTTTTTATTTTTCTCAGGATGTTCATTGTCTTAATTCTTTTTATTTTTCTAATGATGACCCCTAAAATATATTTTTATCTGTATCAAGAATCTCTCAGTATATGCAAACTCTTTCTGAATCAGGTAAGACTATTTTGTGAGTTTTTTTTTAATTCCCATCTCTGGGAGTTGTTTAGTTCATTTTGCCATTTCATCATTGTTGACTATCTTTTGTTGCCAGTGATCAGAGTGTGGCTAGATATAAGTAAGAATATGCTCTGCTCTCAATAATAATTCAGTAGAAGGGAAACTGATTTTTTTTTCATAAAAATGTTTAAATATATTAGAAGTGAAATATACTCTCTTGAACGGAAAAAAAAGTCCTCAGTAAACATCTGAAGTCATGGGAGACCTGTGAGTTATAATTTGAAGTATGAGTAGGAGCAATGATTCAAGGTAACAATGGTTATGTGTATCACAATGGTAACTTGTCTTTATACTATTTATAATAGTGTAACTGTTTATTAAATTGACTGGATTTGGTGGTAAATAGAAAATGGCTTTACTCTTTCCCCTTTAAACATGTTGTTTTGGGTCTCCTTTTCTTGGGTGATATATAAGGTAGAACTAATATCAGTTGGCATCAGTTGGCATGGGTATTGTAGTCACTCACATACTGTACATTTAGATATTTAAAGTTCAGTCCAGGTATTGATGGCATTAGGAAATTACTGTTAATTTTCCTATTTGTGATTTTGTAGGAGAATTTGCCTAATTTTAAGAGATGCATGTTTAAGTATTTGAGGGTAAAATGTTATATCTATTTTCAAGTGGCTCAGCTAAAAATACATATAGGTAGATAGAGCCAAGCAAATATAACAAAATGTTAACAATTGTTGAATCCATGTCATGATTATATGGATATTCGTAATACTTCATTTTATGTGGCAACTTGATTGGAACATGAGGTGCTCAGATATTTGGTCAAATTGTCCTGGGTCTGTCTGTGAGGATGTTGTTTCAGGATTAAGATTTGAAAGGGTAGCTGGTAAACAGATTGCCCTTCCCAATGCAGGTGGGTCTTACCCAGTTAGTTGAAAGCCTGAATAGAACAAAAACTCTTAGTAAGAGGGAACTCTGCCTGCATGACCACCTTTTAGCTGGGATGTTTCTTTCTTTTCTGCCTTTACTTGATTTGAAACCACAAATTTGGGTCTTGAGACTACTGACAGTTGGACTGAAATTATACTATGAGCCCTCTTGTGTCTCCAAATTGGCAACTACAGATCTTTGGGCTCTGTCAATTTCATAACTGTGTGAGCCAATTCCTTATTATAATAAATACATCCTCCTGATTGTTTCTCTTCAGAATCTTAACTAATCCAATGTTTATATTTTTATTTTCTGTATGTTTCAAAATTTTCTTAATGGAAAATTGGGAGTAACATATTTCAAATCTCAGTCAAAATTTCAATCATCCAACCAGTTCAAACAGTGTGGCAAAGGAGTGTGATCTGTTTCTTTGTTCTCACAAACATGGCATTTTTCACTCACTAGTGCTGTACAATTCCTTTAAAAAACACTTTTGTTAGTGAATCCTGTCTAACGAATCTGACATTTTCCTAGATAAGCTTGTGGCTATCCAGGATATGCTTTGCAAAGATTAACTCTTAGCAAAACCTACATGATGTTTCCAGGACTTGTCTTTAGAATGTGTTATACTTTTTTTTTTTTTTTTTTAATTTTTTGTGGGACCCTCGTTGGTGACCGGGGATCGAACTGGCGCTGCAGAGGCTGTGGGCAGCCTGACAACCCAGCGCTCAACCGCTGCGTCACCAGGGGAGGCCCTGTATCACTGTTCTTACTTTGAACTTTAGCTGAAGCTATGAAGACACAGGAAATCCCCCCTTTAACATCTAACTTAGTTTTAAACGGGAGGAGATAGAAATAAGAAATGTGGAGACTAGATAAGGATTCTGAATGATGATTCTCCCTATGTGGATTATGATAGATTATTCATAAACTACTTTCAAATCTAAATCTGTTAAAAATATATGTCGATTTTTCTGCAGCCTATGTTTTTCATTAGAACGTATATGTTTAGGGTCTCTCTGGTGGCGCCGCGGTTGAGCGCTGGCTTGCGAAGCTGCCGGCAGCCTCTGCAGCGCCGGCTCGATCCCTGGCTGCTCCCAGGCCACCGGAGGAAGGTCCCACATGGCGCGCAGACCTCTCCTGCTGCCCGCTGCTCCCCTCAGCAGTGTACTTCGGTCCTTCTGCCTGCTCTGCTCCCTGCTCTGGCTCTGGTGAATTCTCTTACCCTACCACTCTTCTGACTGTACCCAGTGCTTGTATAAATAAATAAATCTTTAAAAAAAAAAAAAAGAACGTATATGTTTAATCATATTGGTGAAACTGTTGTACTTCCAAACAATACAAGTGTCAATCTTATTTCTTATTAAAGATGTTCTTTTTTTTTAATTGCTTATTTATGCATACAAGAACTGGGGTACAAACCAGAGGTGTGTGTGGGGGGTGAGAGGATTCTCCAGAGACAGAGCGGGGAACAGAACAGGCAGACTGATGAAATACACTGCTGAGGGGACCAGTGGGCGAGACAGGAGAGGTCTGCTGTGCCATGTGGGTAGCTCCCTGGCTGGGGATCGAACTCGTGCTGCAATGGTTGTGGATAGATTCATAGGTTGTGTCTTATCCCCTTGCACCATCAGGGAGGCCCTAAAGATGTTCTTAATACTGAAATTAACTCTGGACATGATGTTTTGTTGACAGATAAAGCCACCTTTTAATATGTATCACTTTGAAAGGACTGTGATAAACATTTTAACTAAAAACACTATTTTTAAAAGGTCCTGTGTAGCATCAATTCAATTATTCACAACCCAAGAGCTCCAATAATAATTTATAAACAGAGCAAAGGAGGAGCCCAGCATTTTCATAAAGATTTTGTTCAAGATTGTGGATTTGAGCATCTTATTCCAATAATAGAAATGTGGGCAGATCAGCTGACTTCCTTAAAGGTAAGGGGTTGAATATTCTTTTTACCTTTTGAAAATCTATTGGAGTCTATAGGCTTTATTAATAGAACCAGACTTAATTTTTTAACTGTGAAACTGAAAAAGGCTTAGGTTACTTAAAACTTACATCTTGCAATTAACATACCTGTTTTTATTATTACCTATTTGATGTTGCCATTACTATAAGGGTTGCCTCCTCTAAAGTTGTTCTACCAAGCAAGACATTTTTAGGCTTGTTACTTTGTTGAAAATCTATATTGGATCCCCCTTGGACTTCTGGGTCCTTGGTGGTTCTACCTTCAGCTCCTTCCTTTTGGTATCCCTATGCTACAGATTTTCATGGTCCTTATTCTCTCTTCACATGGAATGTCTTATCTGTCATTCTATTTTAATTGGTTTTTATCTTCTCTTCAGATTTTAAATTATTTTCTTTCTCTCAAAATTGACCTTATGTCCAATCTATTCTCTAGATGAAAAGCTAGCAGGCACTACTCTTACCAGTACTGTCTGTGCATGGAAGGTTAACATTTCTTTATAGAGTTATTATGTATTCTTTATTTCATAGCTTCAGGATTTTTTTGTTGTTGACCTGGCGAAACCCAATAGACTTTTTCTAAACTGATAATGGTATTTAAAAAAAATAATTATAATAACTAATATACATACTAAATATGTCTGGATAGTTTTATTAGTATTATGGAAACTTAAAAATCATAGTACCATTTTTTTCTTTTGGTTATAAGGATTTATATAAGTCCTTGAAAATACTATCTTTGGAACTGGTACCTTGGCACAGTGTGAAGAAGCATGATGAAAATGAAGGTATCAAAGTTGAAGATCTGTTGTTCATAGTAGACACTATGTTGGAAGAAGTTGAAAATAAGGAAAAGGTAAATATTTAATACATAAATGCTCACATTTTATTTTAATCTTAACTATGCTCACATTTTATATTAATCTTAACTACTGATAATGATATGGGTATATTCTCCTTAGAACTCTATCTTTTTAAAGTTTTTATTAAAGATTTGGGATTGTTGTAAGATGTAAACTCTTGTCTCTCTCTCCCTTTGGACAGGACAGAAATATGCCAAACTTTCGGACTTTGCAAGCTATTGTTTCTCATTTCCAAAAATTATTTGATGTCCCTTCTTTAAATGGAGTGTATCCCCGAATGAATGAAGTTTATACTAGACTTGGAGAAATGAACAATGCAGTGAGACACCTCCAAGAACTCTTAGAATTAGGTAATGATCCTTTATTATTTTTGACCCCCATTTAAGAAGTATTTCTAATAAGTCAACCAAAAGTAGGTAAAAAAATTGACAAAGCAAAAAGTGTTTGATTTAATGATTTTGAATATTCATTTTTAAATATCCTTTTTATTTCTCTTTGGCAGATAGCTCGGCCTCATTGTGTGTGCTAGTAGACACAGTTGGAAAATTGTGTAGACTGGTAAATGAAGATATCAATGAACAGGTTATGCAGGTACTGGGACCTGAAGACCTCCAAAGGTATTTATTTTGAAAGTGTGCAAAGTATGAGCTGGAATGTTTGGAGCGATGAAATTAAAGACTTTTAAAACTTCATAAGTTATTTATTTTTCCTGTTTGGAATAAAACCTTTTAAACAACTTGACATTCTAAACCAATCTTATACCCTTAGGGATGGCGGTAACACCAAGTATTTTCAAGATAAAAATATATTATATGGCCTGTAAGTTTATATAGGATGGGACTCCCAACATTATTGGTAAAACCCTGCTCCCAGGGGAATTTAGGTATATGATATTTAAACCTAGCTAGCAACTTCATATATAAGCAAGTCCTATTTTTGGTATACTAACATAGATCACTGAATAAAGAGTATATTTATTTCATTAGAAAATAAATGTTATTTTAAAGCTAGGCATCCAATATAAAAGCTGATTTTTTTTTTAGAGGTACTGAAATATTACAGCTATATTTAAAACAACTCTTCCCCTCCTCAGAATTCATACTGCAATATAGGGGAAGGAGAACACATATATATATACCACATATTCCTTATAATCTGCAAATTTTCCAAGAAGAACCCTTATCTAATCTGACACTTGAGTTTTCTCATACTTCATGCTTTTAAAGGAACATGTCACAATAGGTCGTTTTCTTTTCCCCCCAGTTTTACTGACTGTTGACAATTAATGTTTAATAAATGCTAGATATAAAAGTCAGTTATTTTAAGAAAATGCTATATATTCATAGTCTGTTAGAATCTTTGAGCTAAATGGAGTTTCACATATTAGGAATGTTATATTAATTTAGCTTTGGAACAGATATTAACACTTTCTTTGTTGGTTTGTTTTAGAAAGTAATATGAGATGGACAAAAATCAAAAAGGAAATATTGCACTAAATGAGTGTCAAATTTATATTTAAATTAACAGGACAATTTCTTTCCATTTTGAAAAATGTTTCAATCAGATGTAAGAACCCTAAATTAGTAATTTAGTGTAAACTGTGCATTTTTTTCAAAAGCATTATCAACAAATTGGAAGAACATGAGGAATTTTTCCCAGCATTTCAGGCATTTACTAATGATCTACTTGAAGTCTTAGGTAAGATTTTTGGTGATGGTGGTGAACTTTCGAGTCTTAAGATGTCAGTGGGCTGTGGGAATTGTTTTCCTTAGTCAACAATTAGTGTTTTTACCTGGAAACCACTAACAGTTCTGGAAAAACACCCCTACCTTGTTGATAGTTGGGAGCAGTCTACAGAATAAAGAAGCATATATCCTTTAAAGAATTAGGGGCTTGCCTTTGTTTTGGGATCTTAAAATGAGATATAGCATTTCTCTGACTGGGCCCAGTTTAACCCTGACTATGTCATTGCCTAATGAGAAATCTTGTTTGGATTTATGATCTTGAATGGTATTTTTTCCCTTCTTACTTAAGAAAAAAAAAATTCTTTTTAAGATAGCATTTACCTACTCTATTTTTTACATTAAAAATATATTTTCCTTCTTAGGTAAAATGAAATAATATAAAGTGGTAAACATCTGTAGGAAGGAGGAGATAGTTATGAATCCATACAAAGAAAGAAATATACTCTTGTCAGGTTGAAGGCTTTGTTAGTAGTAATATTTCTTAAAGGGAAAAAATTTAAAAATCATAGGCAAAATATATGTACCCATCTCTTATTTTAAATGTAAATACACATACTATAAAAATAATAATTTTAAAGTAATTTATTCACTGCTTTCTATATATAGAAAGTATATATATATTATTCACTGCTTTCTATATATAGCCCATTTGAAAGATTTTTTAAAATGACTTTTTGACATGGCTCCTTCTAAATTAAATTAGAAGAAATAAGATTTAGTAGGAGTAAAGGAATGCATAAATTAAAATTTGATAAGATGAATAAATGAAAGAAGTATCTGGAATGTACATAAATGACTGAACATAAATGAAGTTTTGTAGCTAGTATCATGTAGACTGGAAGCAAGGAAATAGTGAATGTGCTATGGGCACGTCCATATGTTTGAAAAGATCATAGCAAGAGAAAATGTAACTTGAAAGTTAAAAACATAAGGCATGAAGTTATAGGATTGTTTTGCCTTGTACCTTGGAAGAGCCTGGTTTCATAGAATTATATTATTATACTTGCTTTGGGGAGTAGCAATTAACTTTAATAGTGAGGTTCTCATCATTAATAAACATTTTAATAGTTGTGCCAGTAACACTTATTTGAGAATCCTTTTATAGAACTTCCTCTCAGTTATTATGAAACTAAGCATGGCTCATGTGGGATCATTTGCTTCAAAAAACCAAGTCTTCCTGCAGGTGAACTCTGTAATTTGGTCAAAATTACTCTGTCTTGGCAAACATGATTTTTTATTATTACTCAATATCATATTAAGCATCTAGAACTATAGAGCGGTGTACTGAATACCAGAAGACCTTTCTTTTTCTTTCATAAATGCTGTGATTAGCTGAGAAAATTCTCTTCTCAGCCAAGATCTTTCTCTGTGAGGTTCATTTATAAAACAGATTTCTCATTTAGTGCGAAAATTTCGGATTGGGGTTTATCAGGGAATAACTTGATGTTGTACCTTTCCATGATGTAAGGTGTGAAACAAATTCGCTGTTGTAGATTTGCTTGAAGTTTTTTTTTTTTTTTTAAATATTTATTTATTTATTTATTTATTTATTTATTTATTTATTTATTTATTTATTTATTTATACAAGCACTGGGGCACAGTCAGAAGCGCGGGAGGGTGAGAGAATTCACCAGAGCCAGAGCAGGGAGCAGAATAGGCAGAAGGACCTAAGTACACTGCTGAGGGGAGCAGCGGGCGGCAGGAGAGGTCTGCGCGCCATGCGGGACCCTCCTCCGGTGGCCGGGGAGTAGCCGGGGATCAAACCGGCGCCATGGAGGCCCCGGGCAGCTTCGCAACTGAGCACTCAACCGCTGCGCCACTGGGAGGCCCTGCTTGAAGTTTTTATCTTTTCATATCTTAGTGCTTTGTAAGAGTCCAGACAAATGCGCTGACTGAGGTTGTGAATTAAACAACATGGGTCATGTGTGTAGGCTAAAGGAATAACAGCTAAAATCTAAATGGAGAGAGATGGAATGCAGGGGAGCATGTTTTATGTAAAGGAAATGAGTTTATGAACAGTGGCCTAGCAGAAAAATCTAGAAAAAAAGTGGTGAGAATCGAGAGAACCTGCCACAGGGGCTTATCTGTTAGACTGGAGTCTTGGTAAGAGCGAAACAACCTTGCTTCCTCAGTGGCCATGAACTTTCAGAGAGTGAAGTCTAACTTAGGCTCGCTGGAAGATGGTAATCTTAGAAGAAAAATCAAATTGAGAAAGAACCTGACAGAAAGGAGCCTGAATTGGTTTATCTGGTCAGCTGAATCAGGCTAAGCTCTCTATATATATTTCATCCTAAAAGATAGATCTAAGAGTGGTCTTACTAATGAAACCTTTATAAAAGAAGTAAGGATAGGACTGCAACCCATGAGAAGAAATTCCTAAGTCCTCAGAGGGGATCCAGGAGTGAGACTGCCTCCACCCGGGATTTCACTGTGTAGACTCACTCATGTAACTGTACAGATTTAAAGAGGCAATAACAAAATGACACAAACGCAGCCAGTTCGCTCTGTTAATAAAGCGCCCTGTTAATGAGTTTAATACCAGAGTCAGAGTATCCTTGTGGTAGCTTTTACAAACAGAAGCCCTATGAAGCCACTGTTTGAATCATGATACACTATCACTACTGGAGAAAAGCTTCATGTATATGAAAGCACTAGTGGTGTTGCCTTTGTGTTTGAGGTTTGCCTTTGCATAGAGGTTCTCATTTCATCGGAACCTATCACTAGATAAAGCTACTCTTTCATTATTCTTGTTTTTCTATTACAGAAATTGATGACTTGGATGCCATTGTACCTGCAGTAAAGAAATTAAAAATACTTTCATACTGAAAACAAATCAAATCATTTTTACTGTGTAAATTGCATTCTTAACATTTTAAGTATTCTGTAGGATTGATCTTATTTTGAGACAAGGGTTATAAAATACTTTTACTCTCAGAATTCATCCCCTCCTTAGTGTTGGGTACTGCATTCATGTAATTTATATTGACTTTGAGGTTCTTATATACAGTTGCTAAGTTACAGTAGTTGTTAACTTTACATCCTTTAATCATTTCTTAAGTAATTTTTGTTCTTAAATTTTAAGATTGTTTTAAAGTACAGTGTGTGAGTAAAAGAGAAACTTAGGGAGGAATAGTATGAGTAGTAGAAAAGTTGCATTTAAAGTCAGGGTTTAGTGGCTTTTTGGTTTTGGGAATAAGGATTGTCAATGGCTCTCTGAAGTCCAGCCAGTAGGAAACTGTTGCTTTCTTGGCAAAGATTAATTGGCACATTCTACTACGATAGGCTTCATGGCACTTGCCCTTTTAAAGCAGCAAGTAGAAAAGGAAGAAGGAAAAATGTTTTATTCTGTTAGGGTATGACATGAATCACGGGGTGAAATAGATGAGTAGATAAGTCTCTCATAGAAAAGTGTCTTTTTTGCATCTTTTTGTAATGTACTTTTTATAAGGACATGAGATCTTAAATAAAACTTTTGTAAAGAATTTCCAAATATAAGTGTCCTCAATGACTTATTTGTATTACAAATAATGAGTCTTTTTCTCTTACTCAGCTAAGCCTTCATTGGGCAACTGGTTTACTCTTGCTGCCTTTATTAAGATACTTTTCTTGCTGTCTTGTTATTTTCTGTTCTCAATATTCAGTCAGATTTTCTAAAGGGTCCAGTGTTCTGCCTTAGAACTATAGTATAAGCCACTTCAGGTTACTGTCAGCTTAGTTGAACACCCAGTCCACTTTTATAAATAGCAGTCGTCTGAATACTTTTTGGTGGTTCTTATCCATTGTCATATAGAATATTGTAAAAACAAAAAACAAAAAAACACTTCTGGGAAGCAGCATGGTGGAATGGAGAATGTAAACTTTGGTAAATAAGTATCTAAATCCTTGGTGTTGTGACCTTAGGGATTATACAAAACACAGTATTTTGGTTTCTAGTACTAGATTTAAAATCCTTTTTTTGTTAGCCTGCAATCACATTTTAAATAGTAGCCCACAATTTGTAAAAGAATCTGTCTTTCATTGTTGGGTAGAAAAAGTATTTGGATATTCAATAATGTTAATATTCTGAGTAAATTAGAATACTCCAATTATGACAATTACAGCTTTTGGAAAGATAACAATATTGGAAAGGAAGAAATGTAACTTAATTATTTTTATCTAAATGGTGACAGCTTAGTTTAATGGTTAATACTTAGTTTAAAACTTTTTTCAGACTCTTCCTTAGAGACCTAAAAATTTTTTGGAGGTTATTGCAAGGGAGGGATAGTGTCAAAAGTAGAAGAATTTTAGGTTCTTTCTGTCACATCCACTTTTACCCAATTTTAATTATTTAGAATATAATCACTTTAGCTATTGATTAGTTTTAGTGAAATATAAGTGACATAAAACTACATATTTAAAGTCTATAACTTGACAAGTTCTTACATACATATATACTTGAGAAACGATCACTACAATCAATCTAATAAACCTACCCATGATTCCAGATATTTTTTCTCTACCCTTGGTAATCTTTCCCTTCCATCCCTGGGCAATAGCTGATTTGCTTTTCATAATTACAGGCTCATTTAATATTTTGTATATTATATGTGAGTGTGTGTGTGTGTGTATAATACAATTTTTTTGTCTGATATCTTACACTCAGCATAATTATTTTGAGATACTTGCATATTGTACATGTTAACTGTTCATTCCTTTTTATTGCTGTGTATATTCCTTTCTATGAATATACCATAATTGTTGATCCATTCACTGGGTTATTTACAGCTTTTCTTAAAGATTGATTTATGCATTATAAGAACTGGGGTGTAAGCCAGAGGTGTGGGGGGGTGAGAGGATTCACCAGAGAGAGTGGGGAGCAGAACAGGCAGATGCACTGAAATACACTGCTGAGGGGAGCAGCGGGAGAGGCAGGAGAGGTCTGCTGCACCATGTGGGTTGCTCCCTTGGCTGGCCCGGGATCCAACTCATGCTGCAGTGGCTGAGGATAGTTTGATAGCGCTGTCTTTAACCCCTGCGCCACCAGGTAGGCCCTATTTACAGTTTTTGACTGCAATAAAAGAGTCATGAACATTCATGTCAGGTCTTTGTATGAACATATACTAATATACGGTATTTTGAAAAGTAATGTATTTTGTCTGGTTTTTGTTATTGCTTTGGTTTTGGTACTTAAAGGTATAAGGGTAAATTCAGTTTATCTTCATCCTGGCTAAAGTAAAAGTTTAGTTGTATTTACATAAGTCTGGAAATATGCAGGATTTCTTGTCTTTTTATTATTTTCTGATTTTATTCATTGTAGCCAGAAAACATGGCCTTTTTGCTATTGAATCTGTAATTGGTTAATTGGTTTAGCCTTTTCTTTCTGGTGACTATGTATTCCACATTTGCTTTTAAAAATGGCATAGCCTCCACTTATGTATATGTTATGCTATTTTTCAATCTACTCATTTCTATCATTCTTTGTTGCCTAATTTGTTAATTTATGGGAGATACTGAAATTCCTCTGGATTTGTCAAATTTTGCTTTATATATATATTTTGAACTTATATACTTTTTAAAAGAAATTTACTGTGAGAACAAGGGAATGGCGTAGAGTTCCTAAAGGTAAACTCAAAGGATTGGAGGTTCCCTTAAAGTTTGCCCCCCCCCGAAGCTTTTTTTTTTTCCCCACCCTACCACCATCCCTTATATCCCCTTGTCCTTTCCCCTCCCTCTTAACCTTAGAGCCCCCAGTGTTTATTAATGTCCATTGGATTTTTAAAGTGTTTATATTATCAAGTTGTCTACCATGTAAATATCCAATATGGTTTTTGTTGTTCTTACTACTTGATTTGCTATACATAATTCTCTTGAACTCCCTCCATTTTGTTGAAAAGAACCGCATTTCATCCTTTCTAATGGCTACATTAGTGCTCCGTAGTATGCACATACCACAGCTTCTTGATCCAGTCATCCATTGATGGACATTTAGGATGTTTAAATGTTCTAGTTATTATAAATAATGCTACTATGAACATTGTGGAACATAAAGATTTTTGTGTTGATAGTTTCATATTCTTAGGATGTATGCTCAAGAGCAGAATTGCTGGGTCATATAATATTTACATTTTTCACTTAAATTCAGATTGCTTTCCATAATGGTTGTACCAGTTTACATTACCACCAACTACAGCGGCGTAATAGTGTTCCTTTCTTTCTCCATCCTCTCCAACACTTTTTGGAGGTCTTTTTAATATGTGCCACACTCACAGATGTGAGATGGTATCTCCTTGTGATTTTAACCTGCATTTTTGAGCCTATTTTATAAGTACATATAAATTCATAATTGATATATCTTGATTTTGTTACTAATCGTTTTTCACCTTGAATCTAATTTTGTCTTTTAATTAGTTGTTGCTAGGTATTTCTTTTCCTTTTTTATTTCACAAATCTTTTATATACTAAAATGGTCTAAACTATCAATGTTGAGTATAATAAATGATTATAAAGTGAACTACAACTAAGAAATAGAACATTGCCAGCACTCCAAAAAACTTCCTCCACCTATCATATTAATTTTATGTTATTTTTTAAAAAAACTTTTGCTACTTTGTCTAAACCAACATAGTTTTGTATGCCTTTAAACTTACGCAAATGGAGTTATAGAATATATTCTTTTTAATGTTTTCTCTTTAATATATTTCTACTATTCATCTATGTTGTTTTATTAGGTCCAGGTCATTAGTTTTCATCGCAGTCTAGTATTCCTCTACGAATATTCCACAATTCATTTGTCTGTTCTATTGCAGATTGGGTTGTTTCCAGTTCTTGGCTATTGTGAACTGCTGCGAGTATTCTTGTGTATGTGTCCTTATATACATGTATGCAAGAGTTCTAGAACATATATTCAGAGGTGCAATGGCTGGGTTTCAGGGGAAAACATTTCTGTAGTCAGTCATCAAATCTATATACTGTACCTTTTCTACAGATAAGGGTGTGAATGAAACCTCTGGGGTTGTACAGTATAGTGACTTCAACAGGGAATATGTATCTTCCATTTTAGAAGAAAATGCCTATTTTCTAACAGGGTTGTATCAGTTTATATTCCCACCAGACCTGAGTGCATCCTGACCAATTCTTGGTAAGTCTTTATAGGTACTGTTTAGAGCTATTTTTATGGTTTTAAAAAGTTTAATTTCTTGATTACTAATGAAGTTAAGCATATTTTCCTTTGGCATGCTAATGTGTTTAACTTTTCTATTGGACTTTTTCCTATTGATTTATAAGTTATTTATAGATTCTGGATATTAGCCATTTGACAGTTACACATGTTATTTTCTTCTGTGACCTCTTTCCCTATAGTTTTTTTTTTTTTTTTTAATGAACAAGTCACAATATAGTGTTGAGTAGAAGTAGTGAAGCAAGAGGAAGAAGCAGCCCTTTTCCTAATTTCAAAAGGAAATCTTTGGGTATATCTTAAGTAGACCTCTTCGTAGCTTGTGGCTGTACTTATTTTCATGGAATTTGACATTCTGCATTTTAACATTGGACTTAATTTCAGAGGTCTTCAACTGTCTTTTGTATATTCTATGCTTCCTCCCTTCTTTCCTTTTTTTACCTTTTCTATTACTGATTTGAAGTTTTCTATATCATAAAATTTTTAATACAGTTAACAACCAACAAGGGGGAAAAGACTCTTAAGAGCTATAGAGTAGCAACCTCAGAAAGCAGGATAAGGAACTAGTCTGGAATAGAGCATCTGCACATGAATACAGGAGCAAAAATCTTGAGGCCAGATTATGGCTAAAAGCAAATTATTTCTTATAGAAAACAGGACATCATACATTTATAAACCTACATGACAAATGCTTTAAACATGTTACTATTCAGAAAAGTAGCAGTGAAGGTACAAGAAACTGATGGCAGGGGATATTGCCTGAATAAATGAGAGAAAAGGATGTGATCTTAACACCAGAGGACAAGAGAAATATGAAAGACATTTATTACAATTTACAATATACATATCTTGCTTTTAATAACAATAGAGCAGAATACCCCAACTTGTCTGAGATAAAAAAAAAACCCTTTTCCTCTTTGGTACTTTGTAGTAGTCTCCAGCACTAGAATACTTAAGAAATTTACTAGGTACATTGTTATCACTAGGAAAGTACAGTTGCTGTTCTAAATCAGGTACAATACCAAATCTCCAGGCAGAGAAAGTGGCAGCCAGGAGGGCTTAAGCAGTGTTAACTCTTGGCACTTTGGGGGTGGGTCATTTTCCTGGGAATGAAAAGCCACTTCCCTTGGTCATTCATTGCCCAGGAATACTGGTAGCTGCTCCAGGAATGAATCTCCTTCACCTGTTTGAGACTGGATGCTTTGGATACATTCAGGTAAGTTATAAATCAGACAGTAGTTTATTAGGCACAAATACCCCATTTCTTCCTGGATTTGTACAACTTAGCCCAATGAAGAGAGTAGTTCTTGCTTTTACATGTTTGCTGCTTTTAATACTTACCCAGTCATGCAGTAAAAGAATGAGTGTGTGTATATGTTTAAGTGGCTATTCTTATTTAAATTACAAAATATACATATGTACATATTTTAATATAAAGGTGATAATCAGGCACATCATCAACTTCTGGGCTGCCCATCAGGAGTCAGCTCATACCTATAAGACAGGTGGGTTTGGACTTCTGTTAGTATTAACTTGGCAGCATTAGGACAAGCCACCTATTCTAACCTGCCTGGGCTTCTGTGGGACCAGCAAAACCCATTTCTGTAAATTGACCAGCAGGGTTAAGGTTAGAGCTTATAGAGGTTCTTAGGTAAATGAGAGCTATATGCAGTAAAGCCTCAAGTAAAGGTGATAATCTCTCCCTCCCTCCTTGGTAACCAAAGGAACTGAAATGTACTAGGGAAGGACTTTGGAGAGAAAACACGGACAACTGTCAGAGTAGCAGATTAAACATGATGAAAGGGGTCACTTACCATTGTGAGAAGCCCTTAATCAGATCTTCTTTTGATAAGTCAATTAGTACCTAAGCAATCAAAAAATAAAATAGGTGTCCCTGCATTTCACAGTTTTGAGCAAAAAAAGCACAATGACCTCAATGCACTGAGAAAAGGTGAATTGCTGTTTGGAGTCATTCCTTAGGAATTTATGAATGTCATAGAACAACTTGCCTTTACTCATTAAATTATTCATAATTATAAACAAGATGCCATAGGTGGCTCAACTGTAAAAACAGGTAGAAGTAGATTTTAAAAAGATGAGTATAAGAAGGTGTTTATTAAAGCATGGCATCTTCTTGAGCAAATTTTCTCTACTATTTTAAATAAAATCCCATCACAAAAATGTTGACATGAGATTTAAGCAATGCTACATTATTAAACAATATTTAATCCTATAGTTCAAATGAGCATGTAATGATAAATTTGATAAACTATGGTTTCAATATAAAAACAAACACACATGCACAGAACCAACCAATAAAGCTGCACCCTCCTTTAATGCAGTTCTGATGCCAACCAGGTGATCCCATCAGAATCTAAGTGTACCACCAGTCAACTTCAACTGGACTAGCAGGAAGGATAAAGTTTCAAGAGTTCCTTGTGTACTTACTTTTCCTAGCTCCTTCCTTCTGTGTGAGCCAAGTGGCCTACTGTTTTTCACTGCAACATCTAGAGACCTCTTCATTACTTCTTCCATAGGAACAAAAAATTCAAATCTTTAAGAAGCAAAAAGTCAGGCTATTAGATGGTTTAATCATTTTTGTAAAGAATCTAAAGTGTTTCATCTGTATCTTTCAAAACAAGATATATTCTTATAGTCTATAACAGTATTGGCTTATAGCAGATATTCTGTGCATCAATATTAGATAATCACTATCCTGTGATAGTCATAAACCCTGGAAGTGCTTTGGGGTTTGCGTCTTATTTTCTCTAGCTCTACCTTAGCTGTCACTCTTTCAGCTGACCCTTCATATTATGCCTGCTTATAGGACCACTTTAAGTTTTTTCTAATTAAGGGCTAGGATGCTGTGTGGGTTCTAGAGAGTTGCATGGAAAATAGTCTTCCCTCTTGCACCTGTGAAGTAAGGCAGAGCAAGCTTAGTGTACATCTTCATCATGTACTCACAGAGGCCTATGGACTCCTAGGTTTATTTTTAGAGTAGAGGTTGCTTTCCAGGAATATTTTGCTATTTATAATCTTCCTGTGTTCCCCCATAGCAATTCTGACACCCTTTTATACACTTAGGCCAGTGTTCCCTTACTGTGACACTGGAATACAGGATGGTACCTGGCATCAAATGTTCAGTAAATATTAAATGAACTCAAAACTTAGTACACCCCTTTAAAATTAGTAGTTATGGGGCCTCCCCTGGTGGCGTAGCGGTTGAGCACTGGGCTGCGAGGCTGCCCGCAGCTTCTGCAGCACTGGTTTGATCACCGGCGATGATCCCACATGGCGCGCAGACCTCTCCTGCCACACCTGCTGCTCCCCTCAGCAGTGCATTTCATCAGTCCGCCTGCTCTGCTCCCTGCTCTGGCTCTGGTGAATTCTCTCACCCTCCCGCGCTTCTGACTATACCCAGTGCTTGTATAAATAAATCTTAAAATAAAATAAAATTAGTAGTTTTGGACCAGTTTAGCAGGAAGCCAGAATTATTAGGTATAAAATCTTCCTAGGTTCGATGTCTTCTCAGGAAGCAAAGATGAGATTTTGTGGCTTGAGGTCAACTTGAATAGGATAAAAATATTTACAAAAAGATTTGCCACCACTGACCCATCAAAATCAGCAAATGAGATTTTAGTCTTGTTCCCAAAGACAGTGGTGGATAAGCTACTGGGGGCAGTGTGTCTGTCACACCTGCCGCTATGATGCAGAAGGGAAGACGAGCCTTTAGGCCCTTAGATTCAAGATATGTTTACATTTAACTACTGCTTTGAAACATTCAAAGAAAACATTTGGCCAGATTCAAATCATCTTAATACCAAAGATACTTCATTTAAAGGGAAAGTATGGAATATTTCATAATCAGGAACAGTTTAGCCATTATGGCAAAAAAAAAAAAAAAAAAAAAAGAGGATAGCTATTTTGCTAAATTGCCCTAGTAATTCTCTTTTCCCAATAAAGCATAGACACCTCATGAATGCAGAGACCACGTTGTCCTGTCCAAACCTAGCTCTGCCCAGCATCTTGCAGGCTGTCAGGCACACAACAGATCTTGGCAAATACATGAATAGATGAGGCACTCTGGGAAGGCCAGCTTGCTTACTTACGTTTCATCAAACAGGGGTTCCAGAGTCTTCCGCTTTACTGAGGTCTTCTTTCGACTTGCCCACCTCCTTTCTGGCAACAAGTAGACACGAACATAGGGATCAGCTCCACTGCTGGTACAGGGTGTGAGGTTTCTGATAATTTCAAAGCCATTAAAGAAAAGAGTGATGTCAGCATCATAGTATTAGATGCTCTTTGTTTTTCTCCTTTGATCTACAACTAAGCCATCTACAAATCATAGGTTCTTCTACATGTCAGTATAAGAGATCCACACATCTGCATATCTTAAGTTGGGTGGATTGGGAATCAAAGATGGTGGACCCCACAAATCGGACTTGTACCCCCTAAGACAGGAAGACAGCATTGGCACCCATACCCTCAGCCCCATTGACTGCAACTGCAGTAGTAGCAGGGCTTGTTTCATGGACCCAGAATAACAGTGAGTGGTAGGTAGTAAAGGTAGCATGTCCATGGATAATATACCACCACCTATTCGGCAGAACTCAGGAGACTGACCGCCACCACCTTCCCCCCGCCCTCCCGCCCTTGCCAGAGCAGTGAAACTTCATGACTCTCATGACCTCAAACTCCACAGTTGCACCACCATCCTTGGGACCCTGGCAGTGATGCCTGCAATTGCAGTGATACCAGCAGCAGCCAGGCACCATTAACCCTGGTGGCACAAGCAGCAATGACAACAGGTGCTAGCGCACACCTCTGGCAGAGACTCGAGAGTGGAAAGACACCAGATAGCAAATATAGCCAAAGGCAATTCAGGTAAGAAACCAAAAAAGTAATGCTATATTGCCATTTAGCAATCTGCTGAAATGTTAGAATCAAAGCAAAGAAAGCTTTACATAAATAAGAATGGTGTTACTCTGTTGGCTATTTGAAGTAGCTATTTGAAAAGCACCATAAAATTTACAGTAACATAGTATTCACAAAAAGAAAATGACATTTCTCCAGAATCCAAACTTACAGTCATTGAAGATTGTGATCAAACTTATAGGGAATTCGAAATAGCTGTCGTGATGAAACTCATCAGCTACACGAAAACTTAGAAAAGCAGTTCAGTGAGTTCAAGAATAAAATTAATGAATAGAAGGAGTACTAAAGATTTTTCTTTACCAAGGAGATTGAAATTGAAAATAAAAACAGAACTTCTGGGACTGAAAACTCAATAAATGAGATGAGTAGTGTAAACCGTATAGAAGAGAGAATCAGAATTAGAGGATAGAAATCAAGAGATGATTCCAGTAGAAGAGAAGGGAGAAAGAAATGAAGAAAGCCCACAAGAATGATGTAACTGTTAGGGAAGACAGAATAAGGAGAAGAGAAGGGAGCAGAGGACTTGTTTAAAGAAATAAATAGCTTAAAACTAGCAGAACTGTGGAAGGAAATGGATATAGAAGTTCACAAAGTTAATAGGGCACCTAATTAACTCAATGAGACCTTCATCAAGATGCATTATAGTAAACTGTCAAAAGTCAGTAATAAAGAATTTTAAATGCAGTCAAGGGAAAGTTTCCTACAAAGTTGTCCCCATTAGGTGATCATTAGGTTTCTCAGCAGAAGCTCTATAGGTCAGGAGACAGTGAAGTAACATTCAAAATATTGAAAGATAAAAATAGCTTGCCGTCAGTATTCTTCCAGCAAAGTTATTCTTCATATATGAAGGATAAATAAAGATTTTCCCAGACAACAGCTGAAGGTCACCACTAAAGTAAACCACCACCACTAAACCTGCCTTGAAAGGAATCCTGAAAGGAGCTCTTATACCCGAGTAAACAAAAATACAAAGAACTTTGAATAAGGTGAGAAGCAGCATCAGAAAACTGCAACTCTTTCAAAATAAATATAGTTTAAAGGGAATTAAAACTAAATAAATACTTCAATTTGGTGATGAAGTCACATTATAAAACAGAATAATTTTTGAGTGAAAAAACAAAAGGGCAGGATGAAACCTGTATAGCTAAATGAATATAAGTATCAGCAGGAAAAAAAGGGACTCTTATTTATACAAACCTCATGGTAACCACAAAACAAAAATCAAGAGCAGAGACGTAAACAGAAAAATATCGGAAACCACCAAACTAAAATGGCAGACAGAAAACAAGGAAAAAGAATAGAGATACAGAGCAACCAGAAAATGGCTGTAGTAGGCCTCATTTGCCAGTAATCA
This sequence comes from Talpa occidentalis, assembly GCF_014898055.3. Classification (NCBI taxonomy): domain Eukaryota; kingdom Metazoa; phylum Chordata; class Mammalia; order Eulipotyphla; family Talpidae; genus Talpa; species Talpa occidentalis. The sequence goes on from NW_023604295.1 coordinate 98,926,944, forward strand.
CCATAAATGCTAATGCACTCAGCTTCAATCAAAAAGCACAGTGGGAGGCTGAAATGAAAAACAGACCCAAATGTATGTTGTCTTCAGGAGACTAATCTTAAATCTATAATTATAGGCTCAGAGTGAAGGGATGGAAAATGATACTCCCAACAAATGGGAGCCAAAAGCAGACAGGTGTAACCATACTTAAAATCAAACAAAATAAATCTAGCCAAAAAGGTAAGAAGAGACAAAGATGAGCGTTCTAAAGACAAAGGGGTCAATCCACCAAGAAGATGTAATAATTATTAATAGAAATGCACCAACAAAGAAGCACCAAATATTAACAGACCTAAAGGGAGAAATTAACAGCACACACATGTCGGTAGGATACATCAATAGATCATTTGGACAGAAAATAAACATTGACACTAAATGACATTAGACCAGATGGACTTACTAGATATATACAGGACATTTTGTCTCAGAACAGCAGAATACATATTCTCAAATACATAGAACCTTCTCAAGGATAGATCAAATGTTGGGACGCAAATCTCAATACATTTAAGAAGAATGTCTCAAATATCTGACAGCATGGCATGAAACTAGAAATCACAAGAAAATTGGAAAAATCACTAATGTATGGAGATTAAACAACATGCTACTGAACAAATCCGGGGTCAATGAAAAATCAAAGGAGAAATTAAAAAATAACCTTCAGACAAAATAAGAAATGCCAGAATCTATGGCATACAGCAAAAGTTGTACTAAGAGGGAAATTTATAGCGAGAAACACTCTCAAGAAACAAAAATCTCAGTCTAGCTATACTTAAGGGAACTAGGGAGAGAAAGCAAGCCCAGAGTAGAAGGAAGGAAGGAAGTATCAGAGCAGAAATAGACACTAAAAAGAACATAGATCAGTGAAACCAAAGGCTGATTCTTTGAAATGGTAAAGTCATACCTGGTAGAATGACTATTATCAAAAAGACAAGTGTTGGAGAGGATATGGAGAAATGTGACCTCATACACTGTTGGTGGGAATGTAAATTGGTACAGAAACGAAAACTGGAGATTTCCCCAAATACATGATCCAGCTATTCTATATCTGGGTATTTATCCAAGGAATATGAAAACACTCATTTGGGAAAATGTATGTACTCTTATGTATGGAGAATTGTGGAGATTACTCAAAAAAATTAAGAATAGAAATGCCATATGAAATCTTAATTTGTGACAGTGCAGGCAAAGGCAAATACCATATGATTTCACTTTTGTGGAATATTTAAAAAATAATAGAACAAGTAAAACTCATAGAGCAAACTGGTTACCAGAGAAGGTCTGGGAGATGGACAAAGTAGTTAAAGGGGTCAGCTTGTATGGTGATGGATGGAAATTAGACTTTTGGTGGTGGTCACAATGCAATATATACATGTCATTATAATGTTGAATACCTGTAACAATGTTAACAAAAGACAAAAAAAAGATTCCCAGTTTTGAAACATTGAAAATACTCATTTGGAGGAAACTACTAGCTATCCAGCTTTAGTTGGCCTTGAGGATAAAACTGTCCTGTAGTCTAGCAAAGTCTGCAGAATTTGAAGGACAGAATATTAGGACAACCCATGGTTCTGATATCATGCCTTTTCATAAAATTTGGAGTAGAACAAGTACTTTTCATGTAAGGCAAAGTAGAGATTTTCACTTGAGAAAATGCACTGGTTCCCAGCTACCAGACAGTTTTGCACAAGCTGCGTCTGAGCAAAGCTCTTGGTTTCAGAGCCCCTTAGCACCACTGAGTGCCTTGCACATCATCAAACCTCACTCCTTTCCAGTATTTACAATATTTTGTCTACCTTGAGGCCGCCCCCTGCTACAGTTGCTCCCAGTGCACCCATTCTTGTTCTTTGTTACCTGATGCTCCCAAAAGACCTTTCCTGCTCCAACATCCCTTTACCTGCAGCCGTTGATCAGAACCCTCAGGCAGCGCCGTAGACACACATAGCGCACTGTGAGCTGAATCTCGCCCAGCCCCCGCTGCCTGAGATTTCCGTCTCTGAAAAGAAAGAGCTTGTCACTTTTCTTGCCATTACAAGTGTTTGCCTCTTCCCCTACCCACAAGACAAAAGCATCTGCTGCATGAGGAACCTGGAGCCATGTGTGTTGTTAATTCTCAGTAATGTTCCTTTCAAATGAAAGTCATTTTCACCCAGCATTCACATATAATTATTCTTCGCAACAGGAAGAACATGAACCCAGAGGACTCTGCCTACATACCGTAACTTCTTGTGGGACCTTGGACAAATTACTCAACCTTCATAATAATATCTAGTAGGGTTATTATTAAGTAATGCATCAGGCAAGGTACTAAGCCCATAGTAAACACTCCATAACTGGTTGCCATCAACTGCATTAATTCCATATTCTAAGCTTTCAACATCATCCCAGTATAGCTCTTTAGAATTTAGGAAATGTTTTCTGTTGTAAGGAATCTTAAAAGTCCAGCATCCATTTTGTGGCCAATGTGTACTTATAGAGTCATACCAGATTGTCTGGCATTCTGTCGTGCTGTATTCTTTTTACCACATCGTGAAGCCATGATGTGAAACCCGAACTTGCACAGAAAAATAATTTCATAACTACTTTTCTATCCAAGAAGGTACTTTTCATGCAGGTGATTTCATAAAAGATTAAGCAGAGAGGTGCATACTCAATGTTGAGGCTGATATCTGTCAGGTCAAAGCAGGAGGCCAGGGAGTTGAGCGAGGACATGCTGGGAGCCAGCCTCTTGGGCGGCCAGGCGAATGGGGAGGCAGGGCATGTCATGGGTCTGGGTGACTTGATGGGCCCTGGAGAGTGGGGGCCTGGGACTGTCAGGAAGATGGTGGCCGAACTCTTCTTCTCCCCCATGGGCTCACAGAACCCTTTGGCACTGTTCTTGCCTTTGGGCTCTGGGCTTGTCTCTTGGGGCTTGGGCTTGGTGGCAGCAGTGGTGGCACTGGTGGTTGTTGTGGTGTCCTTAGAAGCTTCCTTGGAATCAGAAGTAGGGCCCGGGGGACATGGCAAATCTGCAGGGCCCTCTCCCTGGGGTGGGGCTTTGGGATCCTGGTTGGTGGCCACCTTCTTAACAAACAGAGGACCTTTCTTTAGGGCTTCAGGTCCTGTGTATGGGGTCCCCAGCTCTCGTTCTTCCACACGCAGGAACTGTAAGCAGATGACAGTTGTTTATGGGCTGGGGCCTACTGCCTTCACTTTCTCCTCTGTTTTCATCTTAACCCCTGGGAAATGAGTCTTTCTCTTTTCTTGAAGGAACAGTTTTATCAAAATTCAGTTCCCTCCTGCCGCCCAATCCAGTGGACTCACCATCTGCACCCTTAGTAAACTCTATCCCTAGTCCCTCTGACCAATGCTCTGCTTTTTCCTCCATCTCACAACTAGGTATTCATGAAAACTCAGTCCTGGTCCCCTCCTCTGTATTCACACCGGCTGCTGGAGACCTAACCCACTCACAGTATGCACCTTCCCTCTATGCAGAGGATTCCCATAGCTGCACCTCCACTCTTGCCCTCACCTTAACCTTCACAAATCACCAGCTTCCCTTAAAATGTGTTTCCTATTCAGACACACCCCTGTGCTCCCAGTACCCAATTTTCAAGCCTCTGTCATTTTGTTATTCCTTCCCCTTTCAGTCATCAGTTACCAAGATCCTTTCTATAGACTTCCATTTCTAGCAAGATGGTGATTAAAAACATTCTGAAAAACCTTACTAGGAATTCCCAGTGAACTGAAGCAACACCCTTTTAAAAGCACAGCGAAATTTTTAAGACAATAAGGAAGTCCTTATTGTCTCAAAAGAGAAAACTGAAAAAAAAAAAAAAAAAAAGAGAAAACTGAAAAAGGGTAAAGGGCACCCTTTCCTAGAGCCATTTATCAACCTTGGAATCCAAGGAATTAGAAGAGGCCTTGGGTCAAAGTGAGGCTGGAGTGTCATCCATGAAGGTGGGAGCTCTTTAGTATAAAAGTAGTGAAGGAGAAACAGTCCATCCACTAGCAAAGGCTGATGAAAAATGTGTCTGTCTCAGCCTGTATTCTTTGTGGAGGAAGATAAAGTCTTTCCTGAGACTACTGTTTAGAGGCCTGTTTCCTATAAATTTTGGATTCATATTTATACTACCTTTGAAACCCAAAGTTAAGAAATGAGCATATAAATGATCCCAGGTTTGTGATATCCCTTGGGATGCCTGCCTGTAGCAAAAGCAAAATCTCCTTGGAAACAAATCCAGGTTATAAAGGAACACTGAATATATGTTTGCAACCCTTCTTCCAAATACAGAAATGAATCATGATGATAAAGCATCAACCTACACAACAAATACTGAAATTTAACTCCCAGGATCTTTAGATAATAAACAGACATGTAACATCAGTATTTTGATTAAAAAGGAGTAAAAACATGAGAATATATTAGAAAAAGACAGGTAAATTTGGAAAAGATAAAATTGGAAATGAAAAATCTTTGAAGTAAAAACCATGAAAGTCAGCTGCAGATTAGGCATAGCCAAAGAGAGACTAGTGATCTGGAAGATCTGAAAAAATCAGAATGAAGCACCAAGAGATAACAAGTTGGAAAATACAAAGGTGAGGTCAGGTTGAGACATGGAGGCGATGAGAAGGTGCAGCAAAGGAGTTCTAAAAGGAAGGATCAAAAGAATGGGAGAGGCAATATTTGAAAAGAATGTTAGGCAATATTCTAAAATTGATTAAAAATACGGATCCATCTCCTAAACACTTTCAGACATAGAGCGGGCACTTAGCACTGAGCAGTTCACCTTGCGCCTTAGCCGTAACTCCACCCCCACCTAGACTGCGGTGAGGTTTACCCGAAGCACCAGCCTCATGGAGATGAGGCTGTCCAGGCCCGAATGGTCCAGCTGAAAGCGCTGCTCGAGGGTGAGTTCTGCACAGGGGAGAATCTGGCAGAGGGGGAAGTCCAGCACTCCCAGCGCATACTCTTGGTCATCATCAAGCACCTGGGCAGGGGGCCAGTCACAAAACAAGAGGGTAATCAGTCCCACCCTCACCACCGCAATGTCAAGTCTGCACCCTAGTCAAGTCTGAGTTCACTTTAGTAAATGAAGTGTTTCTGTGGCATTTTGAAAACTGGGATCAGGACCAGATCAGACCTGGGTCTTATCTTCTGTCAGGAAGAGAATGAGGTGGGGCAGAGGCAATTGTGATCTATGGAGACAAGTCTGTCAAACACCCAGAGCCGAGGGGACTCTAGGGACAGATGAGCTGTGCTGCTCCGTGACGAGACATCCAGACAGCTGAGGGCCCCATAAGGTCCCAGATCTCATTGTTGGTCATGAGTCTTGGACAAGTCACTGTGTCTTGTGCACTGTAAAGACCCCTCTCTGCCACAGAGCCTCCATAAAGACTTAGAGAACAAGTTTTTGAAGAAGTGCGCCATCATTAATGTCCTGGGGAGATTGTTGCACAGGCCACACTGGGTGCTGTGTGACAACCAGAAACAGGAGAGCCACTGGACTTGCCGGCTCTTCCCCTCTCTTACCCAGCCCTGCTGGGCAGTGGCCTCGGTGTCTTTCCCCACACTCGAGGGGCTGACTGCACTGCCAGGAGACGCTAGTCAGCGTGCACTTACAGGTCCCCACCCCTCCTGGCTCGGACAGCTCTGGTCCAAGACCCCAATTTCAAGCAAACCTCCAGGTGCAGCTGCTCGGCTGCTACGTCGTGAACAAAGAAGGAGAACACCTGGCTCCACACAGGGTCCTTGCTATGGGGACACGTCTGGGGACAGAAGAGGGAAAGAGTATTGAAAGGGCACGCTGGGCAGAGCAGGATACCAGTAACCCCTGCTCCCTCTCGTCGCTGGAACCGCTGGGAGCCGCCTGTGTGTCGGCCCCGGGATCAGACCCGCCACAGCCTGTGGGAGGCAGGAGGGCAGGGCGCCAGACTCCCAGGCAAGGAGAGCTTTGCCAGGAGGTAATTTTGCCAGAGGCTGCATCTTACTAACACCTGAGCTCACTTCTGGGGAGGGGCCACTGGGATTTCTGCTTCTGGACTAAAACTTCGTGTGGCGGTGGAAAGGACAGGCTGAGCCAGGCCTCTGCTTGAACCCTAGTTCTGCTTTCCAGCAAGTGCCTTCGGGCATGTTTCGTGGGCACAGCATGACACCAGTTACCAGTGGAAAGGAAGGAAACTGTTAATGGCGCTCTGAAAAATGTTCTGAGACTATGGTGAAGACCACATGAAGTGCCTGGAATGTGTCTTGGCATCTACTAGGCATTCGGTGTAAGCTCATTCACTCTTGCTTCCCTCCCCGACAATGGGTGGGCCCCCCTTCCTCACCCCACGGCTCCACCCAGGCTGCCTCACCTTGCTCGTGTATGTCTTCTTGCCGACAGACAGCTCGACATAGGAAGACGGGTCTCTGCTCGCTTTATTCTGTGAAGGTGCAAATCCGTAACAGTCAGGGTGGCAGCAGCGTCTGCTTGGGACACACCTCCCACCCCTCACCCAACTTCCCGACCCCAGGAGCATCAGTAGGAGCCGGGGCCAGCCCGCCACATCCCTTTGCAGGCCCCTGGCTGCCATAACTGCAGCGTCAGGACAGGGCTCGCTCAAGGGGAGGTTCCAAGTTCTGAACAGGGGGCTAGAGTCGGCCTAGCTGGGCAGGGCCCATTGCCTGGACCGGAGAGAGCCAAGCTCTGTCTCCTCCGGGCATTGCAATAAAAATGGACACCCATTCATTGGGACTCAGGCGTAACAAATGTGGGGCATGAGCTGCCAAGTCTGATGCCTGGCACACCGCAGACTCAAGAGAGGGCAGCTCTGTCATCCCCAGGCTGTGTGTGCACAGACTGTCGCCCGCAGACCCGGGTGTGGATCCTCTGCAGACAAGGAGCTGGGACCTGCTTTCAACTTCTCAGCCATATACACACTTGCCTTGGCAAACCTGGAGAGCTTTTTGGCTCGATACTCGCCATTCAGGTAGTCAAAAGGGTTTCTCTGCGGCACAAAAATAGGGTAAGTGAGTGACTCGTGGACACTTGAAGGAGATGGACACAAGGCCGGGTGTGACACCAGCCATGTCGACACTCACCGGTAGGTTGCAGGCATTCTCCAAGAAGACCACGAGGATGGCGGTGGAAAGGCCACCTTGGTCCTACAGGAAGACACAGACGACACTCACTAGGCCCCTGAGCAGCAGGAGACAGGCTGGTTTGGGAGACAGTCATAGATCCCTCACGAGCTGACTTTTCATTGGGGCTGAGAACTGTAACTGGTCGTGACAGTTTCAAGTCCCAGACACGGGGTGGAGTCCCTGCCGGGCAGAGCTCGGAAGGCTCACCTCTTCCCCGAAGATGACTGAGCTGCAGAGATGAGGCGCTGTTGTGCGGAGACTGAGCACATGTTCTCCAGGTGGTGGGGTTGACCAGAGACTGAGCAAAATTTGGGGACTTCCTCTTCCTCCCTCCCTTCACACACACACCACCTGCACGTGGACCAGCAGCACCACAAACCCCCCTTTCTGCTAGGGAGCCCCAGCACCCTGCATTTACCTCAGTCAGAGCATCTGGGTCTGCAATCAGCGAAAGCCACTCCAGCCGCAGGTGCAGCCGCCCGCTGGTCGTGTCGTTCAGGACAAACCACTGTGGGGTGGGGGCGGGGAGCTCAGGGAAGGGGCTAGACACCTGCTCCTGGAGCAGCTGTTCAGGGACCCGGTGAGGCCCTAATTGTGGTTTCAGGGAAAAGGTGAAGCAGCCCAGACCATGGGCTCTGGGCTTGAGGAAGTGGAGAAATGACGGTTATAGGACAGAAACGCTACACTTGGTTAGGGAACAGTGCCACCCGTGGGGAGGGGCGCCAGGCACCGACCCTACCTCGTCCACCACTCTGCTCGTCATGACATCGCCAAGGCAGATCTGCAGGCTGGAAACGGGGGAGAGGGGTGTTGCGTCAGCTCAGCTCAGAGGAAGCAAAGCAGCAGAGGGCACGGAGGCCCCGCCAGGGAATCTTCAACTGTCTCAGTGGGGCCTCGACATAGATTCTTACTCATCTCAAGGAGCCAACGGGAGACACAGTGAGCGAAGGAAGGACCGTCCGCCCATCAGGGCTGCGCCCGCGCCCCTGGGTACGCTGCCCAAGCAGGCGGGTGGCTCTGACGTGCTGGTCACTTGGCTCTGCCTCCCGCGGTCATTCTCACAACCCAAATGCCCCTCCATTCCCAAGACTGCCCCACATACCCTCTTCTACCAAGGAGTAAGCCCAGCGGGCATGTGTGCGAGTGGCTAACACCCACATCCCCGCTGCCTCCGCCTCTCCTGAGCCAAGACTAAGTGGACGCTCCAGGGCTCCAAACACTGTTACATGAGACGGGGAACCACAAGCCACACTGCGATCTGCAGCATCACAAAACTAGCTTGTTTCATGAAAAGGAAAAATAAGAACTGATGAGCAATATCTGGTGGTAAACTGTCCTTAGGCTGCCAGACTGTGTGTTGCTTCTACTTTTGACATGTTCCCGGAGACCAGTTAAGTAGGGAGTGTGAAGGTCTGGGCCTCCTAATCCTGGCCCTCTGACATGGGTTGTGTGAACAGGCTGCGGGCAGCTTCCAGGCCTTTCTCTGTGCCCACACAAGCACAATCAAACAAACATGCAGCATCTGTCTCCAGGTCCTCCCTGGGAAGACGAATCAAACTTCACAGGTCTCTCCCAGCTGCTCTCCCACTCACACAGGGGACATGAACACACAGGTCAGCACACATGGGTCCCATTCAGTTTTTAAAGCTGCAGAATATTCTGTAGTTGGCAGCGGCGAATTTACACATTCAGCCATGTCCTGTGAGGCTGGACGTCATGTTTCCAGCTTCTGGGGTTGCTACTACACGTCCCCTGCAATGAGCATTTCACGCTGAATGCGCCTATTTTCTAGGAGATTCCTGGAAGTAGGACTGCTGGACCAACGGACATTTAATTTGAAATTTCGATAGCCAGCCACACCCAGAGCGCGGGGCTAGACTTCCTTGAGGCTGGGCACTGGACCACGCCAGTCTTGCCCCCTGCCACTCCTCCAAATGGGGGCTCTGGGTTCATTATCAGGAGTACAGAAAACTGGTATACACGATATACCACGATACACAAATCTTGGGGTCTTCTCTGTACCAGCTCCGGTCTGGGCGCTTGGGAGACACCAGAAAGGTCTGGGACTGGAGTGTGGAATGATGGGCCCGGTTGCTGGCACAGTCGCTGTGAGTGACCAGCGCCGCTGCAGGTCACTGAGAGGTGGGAACGGGCCCGGCCCAGCAGCCCCAGGGAGGGAAGCTGCCCCAGGCGCACCCTCCTCACCTGCCCAGGAAGTCATCCCTGTCAGGATCCTCGTCATACAGGTCCACCTCCAAGTCCTGCCCAGGGACTTCGTGGACTATGAGCTGCAAGGAGAGGGGTGCGCTGAGCCACATGCCACAGTGACTGATGAAGCCGGCTCCAAGCATGACCCAAGGGGAGCCAAACTCCAGCTCCACCACCTGCCACCTCAGAGTCAGGGCCTCTGCTGGAGAAGCCCACCTGGGAGAAGAGAGTGATGCTGGCTCCCTTCCCTGCGGGGAGGGGGGGAGGGTCAGAGACCAGCCATGCCAAGTCCAGGGCCTGCTGAGTGCTCAGGCGCTGTGTGAGCTGCGAGGGGCCTGGGACGTTCAGCGCACCTTCCCGAGCACGGAACAGGCAGAGGGGACTGTGGTGGAACTGGGGGAAGAACTTCACCCTCCTGGTGTCCAGCAATGTCAGGGGTGGCTGAGAAGGTTGAGGCAACTGCCTCTGAGGTTCTCTTTTATTTTCAAATATTCCCTCCGAGCTGACGGTGGTGGGGACGGGCGGTAGGATCTGTCTATACACCAGCCCTTCGTAGGCTAGGGGGGCCCTCGCAGCCCCCCTGCAAGCCAGATGGACATGGGAAGCAGGAATTACTCAGTCCTGCCTGCCTTCCCCAAGGCCCACTCCACTGGCCCTGTGTTGCCCCTTGGGGATATGAGGACCCTGGGAGCAAGGCCTCCCTTGTCTGTGCCCAGCATGCCACACTGGATCCAAGAGCAGCCAAGGAGACTCACCTCAAACACCTCATTCCAGGTGGGGTTCAAGTCCTTGTAGATGGTCCTGCTCCGGAAATGCTGCAGGCCAATGCTGACTTTGGCGTAGGGGTCTGACTTGCCTCGAATGCCCAGGAAGTGGTCCATCTGGGCCAGCTTCTCTGCCTCCAGCAAGTGGACTCTGATCACCCCCTGGAAGATACCCCAGCCCGGGGTCACAGCTGCCTGGGCTGTGCCAGCCCTGAGGCTGGCAACAGCAGAGCCAAGCCCTCAGGCATCCCTCCAGCTCCGCCAACTCCACTCCATGGTCTGGATGGAGAGACAGTGGCCAAAACCATCAGTCTCCCACCTAAGGCCAAGGAGCAGGGTCCAGCGTTCTGCCCACTGTGTCACAGAGCCCGGCCCATCCTGGCCTGCTTGACCCTCCCTGCCTCCGACCTGCCGTGTGAGCGCCACTCCTCCTGTTGCCTGAGGGTCCTTCTGCATTCCAGCCCTTCTCCATGACCTGCATGCAGACTACGTTCCAATATCATTTCCTCCCCATGTCCAGGCGCCACAGCCCAGGGGTGTGGCCTGCTGCTGGCAGTGGGTCCCTGTGCTCACCAAGGCCTCAGCACTGAGTCTCACCCGCCAGCCTCACACTCTGGCCTGTGTCGCCAGACAGAACAGAGCACAAGTATTAGGAATAACTGCTCAGGAGCTATTAGGCCTCCTGCCTACAACCTTTTGCTTGCCATATCAGTAAAGACATAGGCATTCATCCTTTAGCCCGGCAATTCCTCTTCTAGGAATCTATCCGAAGCTTGGCAGAAACAGAAAGACATTGCAAGGCTATTTGAAATGGCAGAAGACCAGCCACACCTGTCCATCGATAGGGATCAGTTAAATGAACTAGAGCAGATTCACACCCGGCGTCCTACGCAGCGGCAAGAATGAGCGCAGGGGCCTCTCACTGTCATGGAGTGGTCCCCACGCCACGGTAGCGGGAGACTGTAGCGTGCTGCTCAAAGAAAGGGGAAGGTGGCTCTGAGCAAACACATGCTCGTGACCATCCGTCCATATGAAAAAGACTCGGTAAAAAAACGCCAGGACTTAGAGGGTGGACGTGGAGCCCGGCTGGCAGGCAGGCTCAGGAGAAGCCGGACTCCTTAAAATCTGTTTTCCATGTTGGAATTTGGAAGCGTGCCAATCTTTTACCTGATTGCAAAAGGAAGTTCAGGTAAAAATTACATACCCATTTCCAGAAATAGAGAATGGATTGAACAAATCACTAAATACTCAGAGCTGGTCGTCATCGCAGCTGGAGAGGGACTGTTGCGGGTGAGTTTCAACCGCAGACACGCGCCAGGTGTCTCCAGTGGGATCCACCCAAAGGACAGGGGCTTTCAGCTGCTAGGGTGGACGTTGCGCTGGACGGTTATTCCGAGTCAAGCGTGCAGCGGGATAAAGCCAGCCCGTAGTAGGGGAGGCCGCGAGGCCTATGTGCTGCCCGCCCAGCCTCACCCGACCCCGCCTCGCGTGGCCTGACTGGGCGGGCGCCTCACACTGGCATGCGTGGTGAAAGTGGGTCCTTTTCCCTTTCCCAAGGCCCTGGCTCCATCCCAGAGGGGCTCAGGCCCACAGTCAGGTCACCAGCTTCAGGGAGGCCGTGTGGCTCTCCTTGGGGGTTACCTGTGGAGGGTGCAGGCTGGGCAGGGGCAGTGGGCTGAGGACTGAGGAAGCCCCAGGTCCTGGATCAACCACACACTCTCCCCGGCAGACCCCAAGGAATCTTCCTGCCAACAAATGATGGAGCGGGGGCGCGCACCACCCTGAAGGGAATATGGGGCTCTGCAGTTTCCAAGGGGGCCACCATCCCCAACCCAAGCTCTGTGAGGGGGACCCGGATCTGGGAAGGAATGCCACCTGGGCTCTGCTCCTCCCTGGATGGGTGACTTTGGGAAAGCCCTTCCACCTTCCAGGGATGCAGCCTTCACCCAGTAAAATGGGGATGCTCTGGCCTCCCGGGGCACTATCTGTAATGCGCTCCCCGCGTGAGCCTGTCGGTCCCCAACGCTGCACCCAGCGCTGTGGGCTGGTGCGCTGCGGGTACTCACGCAGGGCAGCGGGAAGCGCAGGTTGGTCACGTCCAGACCCTTCTTCACGGGCACAGTCACCCGGTTGGGCAGCACCAGGTGGGCAGCGATGAGGTCCTCCAGGAGGCTGTCAGACACCTCGCTGGGGAGGGCAGACACGACGAGCTGAGCTGCAGAGGGGGCACTACCTCCCCTCCCCATCCCAGGAGCTGGCACCAGGAGCAAAGCTGAGGGCGGGGGTGCTGCCCATGGCCCAGAAGTCCAGCCCTGACCCCAGCCTGCCCGCATGGGATGAGAGAGGGGGTGTATATTTAATAGCCCCTGACCTCCCAGCCCCTGGCGCTGCTGTGTTCTTCTCTGAGGCCGCCCAGCAGGGAGCTAAGAGCTCTGAGCAGGCGCCTGTGTTAGAATCTTGGCTTGCGCCCCACGAGCTGTGTGACCCCAGGTGAATCACTAACCCTGCCTCCCAGTTTCCTCAGTTCTAAAATGGGGACTCAAAGTTACCCTCCGCGGGCTGTGGGAAGGATGAGTCCAGGTGCCAAGGGCTGAGGACGGTGCCCGCTCTGCAGCAGATGCTGGGTCTCTGAGCTACTGCAGTGCTTCTCCCCGAAAGCACCCAAAATTCACATGCTGCCCACTCCATCTCCCCAGCACTAGGAGACAGACAAGACGTGGCACAGCACTGGCACACAGTAGGTGCTCAGAAAATACTTTCTGAATGAAAGAATACGTGACCAGACTGCTTGCGGCCAGAGGTCAGCAGGACAGCCCCAGCGAGTCAATGCGTGGCCCTCCCTGGGCGGGGGTGTGGGGGGGGCAGCTGTTGAGCCTGGCAACTAGCTGGCGTGCACCCCTTAGGTCCAGCTGTTTCTCCTCCCAGGAGGTGCCTCTTCATGGGGCTGGAGTTCTCTGCTCCTCTGGGGGGCCATGCCTCAGAGCAGCCCTCCAGCTCCAGAAGGTAGGGTATTGCAGACCAGCTCCTCCTCTCTGGCCTCTGCTAGGACAGCCCCCCTCGACCGCCAGTGTTTGCAGCCATGCTGGGGCTAGGCCCCAGGGCTTCTCACTGAGCATGGGCATTCGGGTTGAGGGTGTAATGAGGAAAGGGGTGTATGTCCGAGCCCCCTGCGCCACCACCACCATCACCATCCCAAGACAGAGGAACTCGGCTCCTGTGGACCGGGAAGCCCAGAGGGGCACCGTCACCTGTCTCATGTCACACAGTTGCTCGGCCGGCCAGGCCCCAGAGCCTTGCTTTCCTCGCATTAGCCCCCAGGCCACCTGTCGGACATCTCTAACCAGAGCCACTCTCCCTGCTGCCCCTCAACGTGTGTGCACGCACACGCATGTGCACCCGTGTTCCCGGTGCTGTGCCCACCCGCAGAGGCCAGACACACTTCAGTGGCCACCCCTGCTCCAAAAATACCAACACTTCTCTCCCCCACCACAGGGGTGGGGGGTTCCATGTTGACCCCCATTCCTCAAATGGGGAATCGGGGAGGGCACTGCCCTGGAGGCCCCACGCTCTGATCTGCCTGGTGGCGCTCACTGGCACTTACTTGATTCCTGGCGCATCCAGCAGGTTGGTCAGGCCTGTCCAGTTGATCTGCAGATGCTGCGGGGCAGGTTGGAAGGAATCAGAAACCAGGGGCTGAGAACCCTCTGCCAGTGCCTCACACCCACCCACGTGGAGAACCCAGCCTGCTCGGGGGATGCCCTCTGTGGGGGAGCCAAGCAGGTTAGGGCCCTCCATGCGCTACTCAGGATGGGCCGGGGCTGTCAGACCTGCTGCTTCCCGGCAGTCCACGTGGTCCTGGACCAGCCCCGCCTGGGGGAGGCCTGCTACGGACCCCATGTCAGATGCCTGAGCGACCTTGGCAAGTCACTAAGTCGCTTTCTGAGCGGTTTTCTAGTCTTGGGGAGGGTGAGGCCAAGGGCCGACGCTGCCTTGAGGAGCGATGAGACGAGGAGTGCGGAGGGCCCGGGTAGAAGGGGGCTTACGCAGTGTCCATTCTTGGGCGCAAAGCCAGCGCCTGGGGCCCACACCAAGGGCTTACGCGGCTCTGAGACTCACCGGCTTTTGCAGGAAGAACACAGTCACGGCTCCCACAAAGGGCTTGTCCACCAGGAGCGGCTCCAGGATGACCCTCAGGGTGCCGTGTAACTGGATGGGCACAGAGGGCCTGTGAGGGTCCTCGGCCTCCCTTTTTCCCGCTCCTGCTGTGCTCAGCTGAGGCCACTGGGGTCTCTCATTCATGCCCATGCCACCCCCAAATATGAGAGGCACCTGCTGTCACAGCAGAGACCACACCTGGGGGTCAAAGCCCGGACACCACTGTATGCTTGACCGGTTACCAGGGGCCGTCACCAGCGCCCCCTCGGCTACACTCGCCTGGGGCCCACAGCTCTAGGCTAGCCCAGCCAGCAAGGACCCAGCTGTGGTTTCCAGCTCCAGATCAGCTCACCTCCAGCCACCTCAGGGTCTAATTCCTGGCTCTGCCCCACTTTTTTTTTTTTTTTTAAGATTTATTTATTTTTAAAGATTTATTTATTTATTTATACAAGCACTGGGCACAGTCAGAAGCGCGGGAGGGTGAGAGAATTCACCAGAGCCAGAGCGGGGAGCAGAGCAGGCAGAAGGACCGAAGTACACTGCTGAGGGGAGCAGCGGGCGGCAGGAGAGGTCTGCGCGCCATGTGGGACCCTCCTCCAGTGGCCGGGGAGCAGCCGGGGATCGAACCGGCGCTGCAGAGGCCGCGGGCAGCTTCGCAACCCAGCGCTCAACCGCTGCGCCACCGGGGAGGCCCATCTCTGCCCCACTTCTTAAATAAGCCCCTCACTTCTGGGGCAGCAAAAGCCTGTCCAGAATCTTTACAAACACAGGTAAGTGTGGAGAGAGCCAAGGGTCTGAGCAGCAGGTCCGTGAAGCCCAGCCCCCTCTTCCTGGCCCTGCCAGCTCAGCCCTGCAGCCTCTCATCATTAGCAGCCTCCATCTTTGCTGCCACAGCCCCTCTGCAGCCTGCTCCAGCTCGGGCCTGCTTCCCCGACCCTTACCCTGGGGGTGACTCCTATGGGGCCCCACCCACCTGGATCCCGTTCACACCAGCCTGTATCTTCTGCAGCTCCACGCTGATCTCACAGTCCCCAATGTAACTGGAAGTGGGGTGGGACAAGAGGTGGGGGCAGGTCCACTGCTCAGAGAAGTGGAAGAACCCACCCGGCATCGCTCAACCCAATTCCAGGTGGCCGGCCGCCAAGGCTGAACCCCGTGCCATCTGATTATGACCTCCCTCCGGCTCTGTGCAAACACTGACCCAGGCCCGCACCCCAGGAGACAGCCCCCCAGGTGCCCAAATCCAGGCACATCCCCACTGACCACGAGGGCAGTGACTCAGGCACCACCTCAGCCCATGACACCCACCTGGATGGGTGGGTGAAGGAGGGGCTCTCAGCAAACACGCTGCCCATTTCTCTGCACCACTGTGCCCTGGCCCCCCCTCTACGCAGGCCTCTCCCTGATGACACAGAGCAGCCTGTGGAGGCTGGGTTATATGCTGGGGGTGTGGAGGTGGGCCACAGTAGCAAGGGCTTAGGCTGCAAGGACAGGTGCAGGCTGGCAGCTCTGGCCAAGTGGGCACAGTGAGCCTAGAATGGGTGCACGCAGGGGTACAGATCAGAAGACCCTGTCAAAGGGCTGAAGCATTAGACTACTGGGAAGGAGCCGGGGAGGATGGCTACCAAATATCTGCAGGATATAGGCAGATTTCATATGTCACAGGAATGCTGAGTGCCCCCTGAAGGCGGGGGAAAAAGAAGGGGACCCTTGGGGACCCAAGGGCTGCCTGAGCTGACTGGGAAGCTGGGTAGGTGGGCAGATGATCTCAGCATGCCTCAATGATTCATATAAGATCTTGTGGCAGAATCTTGGGGCCAGGAGCACCTGATAGGCCATCACCATCCCAACACACTAGAGGATCAGACCCCAAGTAGGGACAGGTGTTTCCAGAGCCGATGCCTGTCTTGTCAGTGTGCTCTTAATGCCAGCCTCTGGGCTAAGGACAGGAAATATGAGACACAGGAAAGGAACGGCCACATTCTGGAGCCTCACAAGTTGATCCTTTGTCCCTTAACATAATTCAAATCTCACCACCTCCAGGAAGACTTCCTGGGTTGAATCTCCCTTCTTTCCAACTCAGATCCATTACAAACCTCATTTGAAAGAGGTGCTCTTGCCCAACCCACTGAAGTGGTCACTTGTGTGTCTGCATCCTCTAGTTTTTCTGAGGAGCCAGAGAGTTCAGTTCTCCTACTTCTGACAGCTAGTGTTCACGAGAGTTCCCTGGGCCTCACAAGTCCCTACATCTTGTCACACTTGCTCCAACTTGCTACATGCTCGCTGTGGCAGCTGGTCTGACCTTCCAGGTGACCTACCAGGTCCTCACACCCAGAGCCTGCCTGTTGTCTGGTCTGATGGTAGAAGCCAGGTTTGGCTGAGGGATCAGAATGCAGCAGGTCCCCTGGACCTGTCATTTCTCCATTCATCCTCCGTGTACTCTTCCCCATCCCTGCTTCCGTGCCCCAGCCTGGGGGGAGGAGGTGTGCCGTAAGGGCTTTCACACCCCAAGTTAAAGCATCATATACGCTACTCCATCTTCAACATGGCTGTTGGCCCCACATGTCTCCCTGTTCCCCACTCACTCCACAGGCAGGGCTCACCATATCTGCAAGTCCAGGACCACCTGCCTCGGGTTGCGCTTGTCAGTGTGCGCCTTGACGCCATTGACCCTGGGGCACTGGAAGAGAAGCGGGATGTCAGCCTGTAGCTACTGTACCAGGTTCTCCTGACATGTTCAAAATCATCCTTAGGATCTGCCACCTCCAGCCCTGCTTCTGCTGCCAGCAGGGGATGGCTTTCCAGCCCACCACATCCCAAAGGCATCACCACCACAGAAGCAGCTTGGCTGAGCCAGGCTCTGCAGGCTTACTGTCTCTTAAAGCCAATGGAAACATCAGCCCCTTCAGGAAGTCTTCCCTGACTGCCATAGGCCCCACACCCCTACACTCCGGAACTCATGTATCTACATCATCTGAGTACACGGCCATATAGTCATCCATGGCTGTATGTATCCGTCTTCACAACGGGATGGCAATCTTCCAGAGGCAGGGTTATGGACACACCCATCTGTCTACAAGGCCTTACTCATGGCCGTGCTCAGTCATGCGTGAATGAGACAAGGGATGAACAAATGGATCTAGAGAGACTGGGATAAGCTTTTCCTGGCAGAGCCTGTGTGGTATAAATCAGAATCTCTAGGGCCTAATGCAGGGCCCACTCAGGGGGCTAGCAGGACATGGCTGGGCACAGGCCTAGGGCTGGCAGACGACTCTCAGCAGACTGGACCCTGACACCTGCTGTTCCAGAGCGGACCAGATGCCAATGCCTCTATTTACCAGGTGATGGACATCACAGAGGGTGGGGGTGCATTTTCAGATAATCAAAATAAGATTCCATCAGTGGTCCTTCAGGACAGGAGCAGGGGACACAGTGGGTAAAACGGGACAGCTCAGGACAGCCTGACATTAGGTATGTTAAACACAAAATCTTTTCTCCTGGGTCACCTATTCATCTTCATACTGTCTGCCAGAATCAACCCATCAGAAGGGAATTAAACACTTCTTCCAGGCCCCAACTGTCTCAGTCCTCGAAGGAAAGATCTCCTAGCCCATGCCGGCTAGCCAGCAGGACGTGCGCACCTCTGCATCTGCCTGGCTTCGATCACACCATGTTTCAAAACTTGCTTAAGGGAAGTTGTTCTATGAGAGTCAGGCGTCCTTAGAACCTGGATGTTCTAGGACAGTGAACAGTGGTGCTGGACTAGGGGGTGAGGGGCCCCCACAAAGGCTAAAAGGCTGAGAAGTGCGGGGGGGGGCCAGCCCGCCCCGCCATGAGGTCCAGTGGGTAGCTTTAGCCAGGCGGCTGAGGTGCCAAGGGAGGAGACAGAACAGTGCGTGGCAGGTCCAGCTCCCTCACTGGCTGGCACTGACCTTCTGCCCAAAGTAGAGTTTGGTGAAGGTGAAGGTCCTCAGGTGGACACTCTTCTCCCGGATCTTGGGCTCAAGTTTCTCCCGGAACTTGTTTTCCATAATCATGCTTAGGTAGGGCCAGGTCTGGGAGATGATCTGTGAGGACAGGAAGCGGCCCTTGGTAGCCAGGTCTGCGGCCCCTGCCCCAGCCCCAGGGCTGCCCAGGACAGTGTGCTGAGTCTGCAGCCTGGCACCAGGGTAGCGTCTTATTGGCAGCACCCGCCTGCCCGCCCACCCCGCGCCTCTCCAGCCGTCTATCAAACACTGGGATTTTCATGCTTGCACAGCCTTTTGGCTCTGTGCTAAAACATAAGTTATCTAAATCTATACTTGGGTGCAAACTAGAAGCGGCTGTGCCAGAGGTTGAAGGAAAAAAAAATCCTCAAAAGAGAAGCTTATTTCCTGTACATTTAATTTTTTCCTAGCACTCAGAAAAGGCTGCTTTTGGCCGATTTCTGTAGAGTGACTCACGGCCCTGGTCCGGGAAGCAAGCACGGGACCTGGGAAGGAGCGTGGCAGCGAGCTGCAGCCGGTGATCGGAGCGGGAAGGCGGCTGGCCCAGCCAGCTGATATGGACAAGGGCTTCTCCCACTTCCCTCTCTGGGCCTGGAAGCTTGGCTGAGGGGTGTCGCTCGGGTGTGTTTCATCTACACAAGCTATTCCCCATTCATGCTGAGGGAGGGGGCCTCTCTCTAATGCCTTGTGTGGGCTTCTGCCTGTTAACTGGTGCAAAAAGGATGGCACGTGTGCAGGGAGCTGTGAACTTGCTCACAGACACGTGGGAAGAAGCCAACTTTGTGGGAATAGGATGAGGTTTATCCAGATGCCCTGGGCCCTGCGTTCATCCACAGAATCCAGCTACTCCTCTCAAAGGCAATCTACTCCTCCAAGTTTTACTTAGAGGTTGGGAAGCTTTGCTCCACGTGACAGTGATATTTTTGGGTGAGATCAAGGCCGTCAGGAAGTTCTTTCATACCAAGCCTATTCCTGCTAGGGGTTAAGCAGAGTCCAGGGGCCTCTCCCACATGACCCAGCAGCACTCACAGTGATGTACTGCGGAGCTCATGTGTACCAGGCCGGGTACTGCGCTAATTACCTCACTAATCCTCACAACCACAATTATTCCCATTGCACATGAGGAACCAGCTCTGAGACATTGGGCAACCTCTCCAAGGCTGCACAGCAGGCTGATCTGGACAGGGAACCAGGCAAAATCCAGCCTCTGTTGTCGGGACCACAGCCTTCTTTCCCAAAGGAAGCAATGATCTTGGGCTGCCCAGCCCTGAGAGGCTGCCATGTTCTCTATGATTCTCTACCTTTTCTATTTTTTTACTTCAGCTAATCATTCATTTCACAATTGCAAGAATTTTAAGCAGAGAGTCATTGTCTGGTGATGAGAAAAACCTGAGTGTGGGAAGGGTGAGAGGCAGGCAGAAGACCAGCACCCCAGTGTCAGAGGGCTACTTCTGGCCCTCCGGGACAAGGCTATTGCCGGCACCACCTCTTTCTGTGCACAGCAGGTCCCCATCCAGACTGGCAGGACTCCGCAGAGGGCTGTGGGGCAGTGGGTGGAGGGGGGAAGCCTGGGGTAAGGTCAGCCCCGCCCTGGCCTTACCTTGTTGGCCCACTCGACCCGCTCCACATCCGGAAAGTGGATCTAAGGAACAGAAACCCAGAGGGGAAATTAGACTCAAGCCATGCCTACCCCTGGGAATCAGGCAGGTGGCACGGGAGCCACTCCAACCCCAAGAACCCCTGCTCTTCCTCCCCGTCTGCTCGGAACACCCACTGGGCACTGGGACCTGGTGATTCACAGCCCTGCCTTCAGTGGGTGCACCCTCCAGTGGGGTAGGTGGCAAGTAACCAGATGGCACCAAGCTCAGGGCTTCATGTGGGTGGGTCTGGGCCCATGGGCAGAGCTTAGGACTCCAGTGCTGCTTCATCCCTTGTTTCTACTCCCCACCCCCACCCCACCCCCAACCCCCCACCCCCACCCCCACCCCCGCTTCCGCAAGGGGGCGGGACTGGGGCTCATTTGTATACCAAGCATTAGAGGCACAGAAGCCCCTAACTTGGGGGGGGTAACACCTGGGTTCACTCTTGAAATCCTATCCCTCTCATTTTATTCCATGGCCTCTTTATTTGTCCTCTGCCTCTGTAAAGAATCCAAAGGTAACGTTCGCCACTGAAAGGCCTCAAAGGGCATCATGTCACGGTCACTGGTGACTGTATGGTGGAGGTGCCGAGGGGCCGCCCCTGCTCACCCAAGCCTTAGTCCTTCCCCAGCAGCCACGTCCTATAGTCACACAGCAGAATTTCATCTCAGCCCTCAGCACTGGGCCTGTTGGCTGAGTCTTCCCCTTATCAGGGATGTGGCAGGAGTTCAGGAGGTAAGGTGACAACACTATTGGCTAACCTTTACATCACATGCTTGATTTTGGGGGTGTTAACCCCCTCCCCGCAAAGGTCTCAGACTCCAAATATGACTGTGGAGCTTCTCATTCCAGCAACCCCCACCTCACCTCCTCAACTCCCACCACTAAAAGGTTTCCTGGAACAAACAGAAGGGTAACAGGGTGCTGGCACCTGGCACGAAACAGTAAAATGGAAATGCTGGCCACCACTGTCTCTGTGCCCAAGGCCCCTGAGCATGAGGTCAGCCTGAGATCCCACTCGCAGTGGGCCTTGGCCCTTCCAAGGTGGAGAAAGGGCCTGTCCTTTCCATCCGCGGTCAGAAGGCTCACTGCCCAGGGATGGGGTAGGTGAGGCCACGTCTCACACATTTGTGCACACCTGCCTAGGGCCAGGCCATAGGCCGGCTGCAGGGAGGCCCTGAGGGCCCAGCGCTGACCCTGACCAAGACCACTCACCATTCCCAAAGGAGGGGACAGAGCAATTTAATTTTCTTAGAAGCACAAATTTTAAGAGCCTTGAGAGGTCAGCGGGGCTCAGCGGGGCTCAGCGCGTCTGAGCACCAGGTATCATGGCCTTCTTCCAGCTCCAGGCAGTGGCCTGAACTTAAGAGGAAGGGAAGATACTGCCTGGTTCCGAGAGGGAGCTGGTCCAGTCCCCAGGAACAGCGGCAAGTGATGGGGATGAAATCCTGGGAAAAAGGGGCAGGAGCTAGACTCAGCCCAAGCAGCTCAGCTGGGGGGCAGCCTGTCACCACACATTCCCTTGGCTCAGGTCCCAAGCAGGCTTCCAGGCCGGTGGAGGGCGAGGTCCTCCCCTGCTCCCACTACACTGCCCAGCAACACGGTAAAAACTCGCCCACAAGGGTCCTGAAAGGGGCCCAGGCCTCAGCCCTCAGACTCTCCCCCCAGTTCAAATTTTAGGTCAGCCACCTTGACCTTTTCTGTCCCCAACAAAGGCCTGCACATACCATTCCTTGGGTTTAAACCTATTTCCCAGACTCCCCTTTGACTGCTTCAGTCATCACCATCTTAGACATCACTTCTTCCCAGCAGTCTTTCTAGATCTCTCAAGGCAGGGATCTGTGTCCCTGTGAGGTGTCTGCTGGTTCTCCATTACAGAATTCAGTACACCTTGTAGCGCCACTTGCCCTTCCTGCTTGCTCCGGACTCGACTGGAAGCGCTGGTGGGCTGACTCAGGCTCCAGCCCTCTTCACGCCTGTGCCTGGCATGTTAATGTCTTAATAAGCATGTGTGGAATGAAAGCATGAATTAATGCGAGGCTCTTGCCCTCAAGGAGCTCCAGGCTGCTGAAGGAGACAGGCAGGACCAGCACCAAGGCAGGGGAGGGGACACCCACAGAGGAGAGGATCTGGATGCAGCTTGGCTCCCCCAGCACCTCTGTTCCTCTTCTGCCCAAACCTGCAGCCTGGACAACTCACTCTCCTCTTTCCATCCCACCCCTGGCACATCTCAGTGCATACTGCTCCCGATCTCCCCGCACACCCTCCTGCTCTGGGGGTTCCTGCCCCTGGGAGCTGAGTTCTGAGCCTCTGGCCCCTAGTAAGGCCCAACCCTGGCCATATGGGGGAACTGGTCAGACGAAGATTCCCAAGCTGCCTCACGCCTACTGAAACAGGACCCAGGCTGGGCCACCAATTGATTTTTAACAAGCTCCTGGCATGACTCAGGAGTTTACTCCGGGTTAGATGCGTGATATCAGTGACCAGGCACCCTCATTCACCTGACAGAGAGGATGCTGGGATGCCCAAGGTTCGCACTTATGAGATCTTCATGGCTCCTGTGGCTGCCTATGCCTGTATCTAAGGTTCCTTCCTAAGATATTTCTCCACACAGTGAGTGAATACCCTGAGAGGGCAGCAATTTGGACCAAGAAAATAAAGGACCATCAACCCACGCCACCCTGCTTTAGGTACCCTAAGATCCTGCCTTGGCCTGAATCTCAGCCCCTGTCCGCACTGCCCAGTGAGGGCCACCTGTCTGTGACTGCCTCTGAAGGGGTTCGGAACAGGGAATGAATGAAATCAGAGACTGATACTGTGGGGCCCACTTGTGCCCAATGTATCCCCTGTTGGACGGACACATTTGTCTGTTCCTCCATTAGAATTAGCCTGGAGGCAAAACTTGCAAGCTGACCACAGGCATACAGCGGGGGAGGGGAGAGCACAAGGGACTGTGGAGGTGGATCATGGATGCTATGGGGGTGAGAGAACTATGGGACTGCAGCTGAGAGGAGAAATCAAATGCTGTCCAAAAACTGACAATGTTGTAAAAAAATAAAATTCAAAAACTCATTTTTTTTTAATCTTTCCTATCCCAAATTCTCAGTTATTCTACATTTATCTATTGGCTTTATAGTTCAACGTTTGCATTTGGCTCTTCAACCTCTCAAAAATTTTTTTTGTAGGCAGTGAGAGGGATACATTTTTACCTCTCTCTACATTCTAAAGCAATTTTCAACGTCACGCAATTTTCAACATCATGTGCCTGTGCACAGAATCCATCTTTCCTCCTGACTTGTAAAGCTACTCGCCTCATTAACCAGCTTCTCACGGACACTGTGGTGCTGACTTCATTGGTGTATCTGTTCCTGGGCCAGCACCCAGGAACACTAAGACCTGGGGCAAGGTGACACCCCCTCTTTGTTTATCTATTTCAAAGTGATTTAAATAATAGTAGGTATTTATACTTCCTTGTGAATTTTATAATGATTTGCCATTCTTCAAAAAAAATCCTCTGGGATTTTATTTATTTTTAAGATTTTATTTACGCATACAGAACTGGGGTGCACGTCAGAGGTGTGGGAGGTGAGATGATTAACCAGAGACAGAGTGAGAACAAGCAGATCTACTGAAATACACTGCTGAGGGGAGCAGCGGGCGAGACAGGAGAGGTCTGCTGTGCCATGTAAGTCACCTCCCTGGCCAGGGATCAAACTCATGCCACAGTGGCTGGCAGTAGCTTGATAGCACTGAGACTTAACCCCTGCACCACTAGGGAGGTCCTGGGATTTTATTTTTTAATGCATATATTTGTCTGAGGGAGAACTGACATCATTACAATATCAGGTTTTGCATCCAGAACCGGAATACTCCAGTCTTTCACCTTCTATTGTATTCACATTTAGAATCATAAACTTGGGCCTCCTTGGTGGCCTAAGAGTTAAGTCTCAGTGCTGTCACCACTTTGGCCTGAGTCAATCCCGGGCCAGGGAGCTAACCCACATGGTGCAGCAGACCTCTCCTTTCTCGCCCGATGCTCCCCTTAGCAGTGTGTTTCAGTAGATCTGCCTGTTCTGCTCCCCACTCTGTCTCTGATGAATTAATTCTCTCACCACCCCCACCTCTGGCCTATATCTGAGTTCTTATATACATAAATAAATCTAAAAAAAAAAAATCATAAACTTTATTCTGCAAGAGACTTTCACACTTTCTGTGCTTTGTGGGATCTGCAGTTGTTAAAAATAGTATTTCAGGGCCTCCTCATGGCGCAAGGGGTTAAGCACAGCACTATGAAGCAATCCGCAGGCTCTGCAGCATGAGTTCAATCCCCAGCTGGCCAGGGAGCTACCCACATGGCGCAGCAGACCTCTCCTGACTCTCCGGCTGCTCCCCTCAGCAGTGTATTTCAGCAGATCTGCCCGTTCTGTTCCTTGCTCTGTATCTGGTGAATCCTCTCACCCCCCACACCTCTGGCCTGTACCCCAGCTCTTGTATGCATAAATAAATAAATCTTTAAAAAAAAAAACAACAGTATTTCACTTTCTAGACAACTTTGCTACAATCTGTTACTAGTTCCAATGGTTAATTCTCATAGTTATTTGCATACATTTATAACCGCCAAATAATTTTTGTCCTTACTCCCCATCTGCATCCCCTTAACACTTGTTTGACCTCACCGACAAGGGCCTCCAGCACTATATTAGGCATTAGTGGTGAGAATCTCGCTCTTGTTCATGAACTCAAAGGAAAGTTTTTCCACTGAGCATGATTTTTGCTGTAGAGTTTCGCAGAAAAGCCTCTATCAGACTGAAGAAGTTATTTTCTTTTTTGGAGGGAGTGGGGAAGGGTTTGCTTTAATCTGAAAGAATTACTTCCAAGAAAAGTCACATACACAAAATTTCAGAATAAAAAACTAAAAATTATTAATCAGATGCAAGAAAAGAAAAAGAATTATTGTGTTACTGTACTATCTTTTTGGGATTCACTTACCCAGTCTTGACGCTCTAGGATTCACAGGACAGGCATGTAAACTACAATGGAAAGCAAGGCATGCCTATCCCAAATGCAGGGCACACATGGTCTCAGTGCCTATGTGTTTTCGTTATGAAATACACACTTTGGGCGGCGCCACAAATCACACAAGCCCATGAAGAAGTTATTCTCAATTCCTCATATTTCAATGACCTTCCCTGTGTATAGGTATTGAACTCTATTCAATGCTTTCTCAAATCTGTTGAGACACTCATGCTGTATTTTCCCCTTTCATCTATTAATGTGGCCAACTTAAATGACGGTTCTTTCTAAAGCAAAACCATCTCAAGTTCCTGGGGTAACCCCTCCCTTGATACATTTAGCCTGGTATTTAGGTTTTATGAACTCAGGATTCAAAGTGACACTTACAAATTTTGTTTTTATACAGTTCATATATAGTTTTGGTATAAAATTTTTATAATAAAGTAGAATTGGAATGGGACAGCTTTTCTGAAACGACTTATAAATATAGGAATTATTAATCTATGCAATATATCTCACCTATAAAACAATCTTAGCTGAGGCTTTTGGGGGTGGCTAGTGGTGAGTTCAAGGTCTACTTATTTCTTATTGTGGCAATTCTGGCATTTATATGTTTCTACAAATCCATTTCATCTAGGTTTTCAAGTGTATTCATATGTAATTGCAATTATTTTAATATTTAACATCTATAGTTATTTCTTCCTTTTTTATTCCGCATTTCCTTTTCTATTTTTTTTTCTTGGTCACACTTGACAAGTGTATTGCTTATTTTATTAATCTTTTCAGCTATCTATCCTTTTTTGTTAATTATTAACAAATTATATTCCTTCCCCCTTCCTTTAAAGTTTGTTTGTTCATCCTTATTATTTCCTTCCTTATTTCTTGATCTAACTGCTGTTCTTTTCCAAATTATGTTTATTGAAGTAAAGTAGGTTTACATCTTTATATCTGCTTACAGTTGAACCCTACAAGTCTTAGATTTGTATCTTATTTTCAATTTTTAATGTTTTATAACTTCTAAGCTATAAATTCCCTTATAACTTTTCACATTGTTTTTATTCCAGATTTTTATCATTTCCTTTTTTTCCACTTCCTCTTAAACAATTATTTTAAAAAATAGCAATGTTTTAAAATATCCAGAACTGTGAGATTTCTAAAGCTATATATTATTGTTTTCTAATTTTATTTCTTTGTGGTCTAAACAGCCTGTGAGATGCAATTCATTGGAATATATTGATAATCCCTTTGTGTCTTAGTACATGATTAATTTCTGAAACTGTTCTACCTATGATCAAGTTATTAATCATGTCCTTCTAATAGTCTTTATCCTTGCTTACACAATTGATCATTTTCAGAGAATATACTAAAATTTCTAAATTCAATGGTTGATTTATCTACTCCATGCAGTTCTGTTATTGCTTATATTTCAAGTGTATAGTACATGTAAGTCCATGATTATTATATCCTCTTAATTACTTCCCCTTTTCTAATCTTATCACATCTATCATTATGATATACTTCAGTTACATTCTATTTTGTCTAATATGAAAATTGCTGCTCCAGCTTTCTTTTGTTTGAAAATTGCCTAGTTGTATCTTTTTCTACCCTATTTTCAACCTTTTTGAGTTCAGGTTATCTCATGACATTTACCATTCACCTTAATCCCTGACTCGCCACATTTTACAGATAAGGAAACTAAGGCTCAGAGGTTACTTACATACAAACACCAGCTGCAGAGTGCTAGAGTGACTCAGACTGAGACTCAGATTGAGATCTTATAACAAAGTTTGTGCTGTCTCATTCCACCCAATTCACTCCTTTCAGGAAAACTTCACATACCTGGTTTCCTGTTTTACAGAAAGTCTAATTTACAGCACAGTACTTACCTCGCAGACATGAGTCCTTGTCGACAGGCCATGCTTTATAGTGTGCAGAGGGCATTCCCTAGACACTTTCATTTGATCCTAATGCTTGAGAAGCTAAACAGTAAAGATGGGGTTATCCTCATTTTACAGATGAGGAGGTGTTCAAAGATTAGTTAGTACTTGCCAAGATGGCCCAGGTGACCAGAACTCCAATCTTCTCACCTGAATCCAACCTTCAATTCTTTCATTATTTCCCCCTAAGAACAGAGTCACCCAGCAAGTTCTCTACTGGCTTTCCCGGTACCTGTGGCTCTGCACTTTGGGAGACCACTGAGAAGGGAGAACAGAAAATGAAGAGAGTGTTACACAGCAAAGTGTTTTGGGCCTTGTGTTTTGCTCACTAAACAAAGCAAAGGCAGAAAAAGACAACTCACTCTCAGAGTGCCAAAGTCACTGAGGTTTCCAGGACCAGCTTGGGAGGATGTGTGCTGGGCTGGGGAGGGCGTGCTCAACCCTCTGCAAAGCCAAGGGCTAGACTCAGACAGTGGTTCTTAAAAGTTCTTGTACAAAACACTACCTGCAGAGCTCATTAAAGTGTGGATCCTTAGTCTGGGCCCTCTGATTCAAGAGGGCTAGGGAGGGGCCTGGAGACTTGCACAAGGTCCCAGGTTTTTTTTTTATCTTAAAGGGCCGTGGGTGAGGGTGTGGGAGAATGAGTGCACAAGACCTCATAGGCTAGGGGACCTGCTCAGATCCTGGAATAAGGTGGTTCCTCTGCCCCCTGGGGCTCCTGACTAGTGTTCCAAAGTCAAGGCCTATGTCTCCAGCTGTCACTCCTGAGACAATATGGTTTTGTCACCTAATTCTTAGCAGCAGCCTATGGACCTCAACTCATTTACAAACGGAGTATCTTTTGCACCGTAAGGAGCAAGGGGAGAGCTTGCTGGTGAAAGCTCTTAGGGTACCATGATTCTGCCTGGCTCTGACTGCCCTTCCCCCTAAAATGGGAGCTACACCCCCTCCTAGCAGCTTTTTGTAGATAGGCAGCAGGAGGTGCAGTCAGAGGGGCGCAGGTTTCTTCAGATCGAGAGAAGCGAGACTGTTCATTCCTGTTCTGCCCAGAGCTACAATCTGGGCAGTTAAAAAGATAATGGACATGAATCCACTTCTGAGTAGAGAAAATTTCAACACTCCAGACAAATTCATTCCCACAGAAACTTGAACACTATCTTGACCCATGTTTTACAGATGTGAGCAATTCAGAAAAGCAGGCCCAGAAAATTCTAGTCACAGGACCCACAGTCAAGTCACCAGGATCTCGGTTGCCTGCTGTACCCCTGCAGGCCCCTTGGAGAAGCTTAAATAGAAAGGGCCTCAGCCCCCTCCAAGGCGTCCCTAGGTGCGCACACCTCTCATTTCCATCAGCCTCCGGGGCAAAGTGGGCTGATATTTTAATGGAGCATTATTAGACATCGTCTCAGGAGTGGGGGTACTTAGCACTTATTGAGGACAGACAGATTGTAGACTCGAGCCTAAGAATTTCAGGCCACCAGAAGCTCACATCAGGCAGCCAAGTGCTCTACTGGTAAACCCTCTAGGAAAAATGATTCCACAGTAGTGGGGAAAGGAGCGCAGCCATGGCAACACCCCGTCAGGGCTGGGCCTAGGCAGGCCCATAGATGACTGCTGTTAGGCTGGAAGGACTGGACAGGAGTTTTTGACCCCCAGTCCCTCTTAGGAGGCAGGGGGTGGCAGGCTTCCCATTAGTGGCCTGCCCATCTCTAGGTGAATCCTGCTTGTTCTCATGGGGACATTCGTTCCTCCCGCAGAACCACACAGAGATATGTATAAGGACACATGTACACAGACAAGTGACCGCGCGTGCACGCACACACGCACGCACGCATGCATGCACGCACACACACACACACACCCTTTTAGCTGGGGATAAAAAGAAGAGCATACCTCTTCTTTGCTCCAAAAGGTACTTTCATAAACACACATGCTGACTTAACCAATGTTGCCAACCCCTCCCCAGGCTTCGCGCAGGGGTGTCCTACACAGGAGGCCATGCTGGGCTTCAGGCTGGTTTCTGTTTTCCTATCAGTAACTGCTCTGTGGGTGTCTATAGGGGTTCTTCCTCTACCAGTAAACAGTTCCTCAATTTTACTCTCCCCCTGATATAGCACAATCTTTTGGCCTGCTCCCTACCCCTTCAGCCCCTCACCTTTTTACCTCTATTCTTGGGAAGTAAATATTTAACATGAAAATTGCCTTTAAATCTGCCCACTTTTCTGCTGAAAATTCCTAGTTAAAAGTGCTGTAAGGGAAATTCTTGCTTTGCCAACTTGAAGTTCTGTCCAGCATGGATCTGGAATCCACAAGCTTCTGAACAGCAAGCCCAGCCTGCACACTGGCCTCAGGCACTGGGAACAGGTTACCCCCGCCAGCTGCCATCAGAGGCCAGAGCACTGATGCCAAGGGCCCACTCCGCTGTGAGGAGTAAGAGCTGAGAGCAGTCATGTTTTCAAGGATACCTGAGTGTAATGCTAAGTTACTTAACCAGTTAGCTGTGTAATGCCTAGAGGTTAGGAAAAACTTATCTTCCTGCTTATCAAACTAACGAAGGCAGAAAATCAAAAAAGATAATACTCAAGGATGACAAGGCCTCATAAGGTTGGAATGAGAATCTTTAAAATGTTCATAAGCTTTGATATTATCAGCTTAATGGACACAAATCTGTAGTAAGGACTTGGGAACCATGAACTGAGTTATATAGCACACATTCCCTGCAACAGCTCATTACTGGGAGACTGCTGTGCATGAGGCCCTGAACTGGGAGCTGAGTGTACAGAGAAATACACTTGGCCTTAAGAGAACATTCAGTCTGGAAAGAGAGTCAGACGTAAAAACAGGTAGGTGCAAATCAACTTGAGAAGTGGAGTGAGAGACACGCTGAGGGCACTGTGGGGTTGAGACTGGCCTGGGGGTGCCTGAGCTTGGGCCTGGAGAGCAACCAAGGGAGCCAGACTGGCAGGTCAGAGGGAAAAACTCCACCCTTCTCGGAGAGCCAGACAAACAGGGCAAAGGTGGAAATAACTGAAATAATCATGTTAGAGAGATGGGCACGCAACTGATGAAGGCTACCATAATCCTGAAAATGTTTTTGGAGAATGTTATAGTTTTAAGAATATAAAACATGGGCCTCCCTGGTGGTGCAAGGGGTTAAGTCTCAGCACTATGAAGCTATCCGTAGCCACTGCAGCATGAGTTCAACCCCCAGCCAGGGAGATACCCACATGGCACAGCAGACCTTTCCTGCCTCGCCCACTGCTCCCCTCGGCAGTGTATTTCAGTAGATCTGCCTGTGCTGCTCCCTTCTCTGTCTCTGGTGAATCCTCTCCCCCTCCCCCCCACCTGGGGCCTACACCCCAGCTCTTATATGCATAAATAAGTAAATTTTTTAAATATATATATATACATATATATAAATCATAAGAAAAAAAGGGTTTGAGATTTTTAAAAACTGTTTTCATTTACTTTTATGCAAAGGAAGTACCCCAAATATAATGATGTGTCTCTGGGAAGAAGGCTTTTAAATGCTTATTCAGATTTCTTCTCTTAGGCTATTTTGAAATATTCTATAATGGGAATATGTTCCACTTTTATAACCAGAAAAACCAGATTTTTAACCACTTAAAAAAGTAAACACAACATGGACAAAGGAATGGAGTGGGTGACTCTGGGGTCTTATAACCTACTGTGTCCCAGATAAGTCCCTTGGCTGTTTCACTTAGGATGTTTTGAGGACTAATGACAGCTGGACTCTTGGGGCAGGACTTTCCAGGTGGGAGTGGCCATCTGTGCTCCTGACAGGCTTGCAGGAGCTGGGCCTGACCTCCAGCCTGAGGGACTAGGCTCATGCCTCTGCTTCACACAGAGCGTGTGTGACTTTGTCCTTTTACTAGTTCCCACTGGATCCAAAGACTTTTTAATTCCCTCTTCACTATTAGCTGTGAGGAGGTAGAAGAAAACAGAGATGAATTTCCTCAAGCACATGAACACTTCTGGGCTGTAAGCACTAGGTTTCCAAAGATTCAAAAATCCTGGAACTCTATCCCTACTCCTCCATGGAGCTGGACTGTGGGGTAGCCCACACCTCCCAGCAGCCCCCTAAAGCTGCTTCCAGCATTCCCACCAAAGTGCCAGCTCTGCCTGTCATGGCCTGAGTCAGAAGCTCAACAGAAGCAGGGATCAGTTCTCCACACCCAGCTGCCAAGGGAGAGGGGACCGTGACAGAGAGAGAAGGCTGTCCCACCGTGGCCCTGAGCCTCACCACCACGTGACTGCCCAATTACTCAGGTCCCCAGGCAGTTGGCTTGGGGAATAGGTTGTTGTGGGCACCCCTACCCCTAAGCTCCTGCCCCGTGTAAGTTAAGCAATGGGCACTCAGGTGAATTTGGTTCTCATCAGTTACTAGAATCAGTTCATCCCAAGGTGAGCTGATGAGCTCAAGTGACCAAACCTGGGGAAATTTGGGGCCCAAAGTTCCTGCTTGTAGCCAGCATCACGACAGTGCCACTTGCCCCAGGAGACCTCCTGGGCCACTTCCAGGCTGGGGTAGGTTTCTTTGACCCTTGCACTGCCACCTTGTAAGACATATCAGAAAAGTTGTTCTCTTGGATCTGAGTCCCAGGGGTTCCTAGAGGTCAGAGACATGTCACCTGTGTCATGGCACTCGGCCTGATATTGCCAGCCTGAGGTAGATGTTTGCTGACTGAGTAAAGGAACAAACACATGAATGCCTGAGATCCCTCTCCTGGGCCTGGAGCAGGGAGGCCTGCATTCTGTGCCTCTTATTGCCCAATCCTGGCCCAGCACCTAAGTCCATGAAACATCACTGAGACATGGGGCAGAGACCCACGGGCATGACTAAAACTGCTGTGCCTCTTCCTTCCTGAGGATGGGCCAGATATATGAATGACCTCAGGGGCCATAGGGAGGAAGTCCCTCAGCTCTGGGAGGCCCCCAACCTACTGCTGTTTGAAAACAGGTTCATAGCACTGATTCCAAGAATTGAGCTTTGTGATTATTTGGGAGTGCCCAGCTTCACTCAAAGCTGTCATTGCTTCGTTCCCCTACTTAACAAAGTACCAGTGCAAGGCAAACCATGAGAGCCTGTGCCCTAGAAGATTCTGCTCCACTCCAGGAAAGCAAAGCACTCAGTCCTGGTCATCGGCCTGAATGGCTGGGACAGAGGCTTGGAGGGGACTAACCCAGGGGGAGAGCAGCCCAGGGTGCTGCTGTGATCCTTGGAACATTGGCTTTGGGGGAATGGTTCACCTTCCACTGGTGCTCGCCTTAAGCCAGCACCTCCAGGGTGCACCCAGTCAGATAGTGGGTAGACAAGAAAGATTTGAGGAATAGGGCCCCATGGGTATGTGGCACTAGGAAAAGTCAACCTGAGACTGATTAATGAAGGCAGATCCCTATAGCTTCCACGACTCCATAGGACTTCCTAAAGCCTTGTTATTTTCAGAGAGGAATTAGGACCATCTTCATATGAGTCAGGCTCAGAGTCCAAGTCCATACCTGCCACCGTATCACATCAGCAACTGCCCCCCACCCCATCCCACAGATACACAGGGTTAATTGTCCCTAACAAAGCTGCCAACTGATTGCTATCAGCCGGCAGGAGAGCAAGCGGAGCCAGACCTGAGACCGCAGACAGACAAATCGCCAGGTTTTCTGACAGTTCTTCCCCTTCTCTATGTAGCCTCAAGGCCTCCTGACACACCCCACCTGTCCTGGAGCCAGACGGGACTCACCATTCCTCCCTACTCATACCAGCCCCACTGCAGGAGGGGCAAAAAAAAAAAAAATCTAATAAACTAACAATCATCCAGTTGGCCCTAGTAAAGGATTTTAGACACCCCATAAATGCTCTCACAGCAAAGGGCCAACTGGTGCTGGGCCCCTGGAGTGCTGCCTTCAGAGTTTCAGCCAGGGGTCCATGCCATGC
This sequence comes from Talpa occidentalis, assembly GCF_014898055.3. Lineage (NCBI taxonomy): Eukaryota > Metazoa > Chordata > Mammalia > Eulipotyphla > Talpidae > Talpa > Talpa occidentalis. The sequence continues at coordinate 98,959,741 of NW_023604295.1, forward strand.
ATGCACGGGAGATGGCAAGCAAGCTGGCAGCAGAGGCCACCCCAAGAAGGCACTTGAGGAGCCCAGAGCATGAAGGGGCAGCTCTGCAGATTGCAGGGGGGCTGTTTGTGGAGCACCTGCGGGATCCTGTGAGCAGACAGGAGCAGGTCCCAGGAAGAGCCCGGGCCACACATGGACTCTCCGTACATTCTGTCCACTCGCTCCACTCTCCACTGTCATTAGATCCACAGAAACACGCTTTCTGCTGGGGTACTTGGTGGCGGGTTCCTAGTAGGCAACGGTAGTTAAGAGGCCTGGGGAACTCACTCTGGCTCTGGTGAATTCTCTCGCCCTCCCGCGCTTCTGACTGTACCCAGTGCATGTATAAACAAACAAACAAACAAATAAAACATGCCTCTATTTAAAAAAAAAAAAAAAGAGGCCTGGGGAACTGAGGGGGCTCCGGTGACGGCCCCCACTGAGCTCTCCTTGCACCTGAGTCAGCAAACAGCTTTCAGACACTCAACCCACCTGACTGTGGAAACTGAGCTTCCCAGCCCTACCTGGGTGGTGGGGCTGGGATTTCACCAGCTCTGCAAGATTGGGGCTTCACTCGTGTCACTGTGCTGTCTACTGCCCCCAGTCCAGCCACGGGGGGGCCATCAAGAAGGCTCTTAATTCTTTGAAAAATGTATCTAAAAATGTGTGAGAACATTCACATGTAAAGAAGGCAGCTGTGGCCCTCCCTGGTGGCGCAATGCTGTGAAGCTGTCCGCAGCCTCTGCAGTGCCGGTTCCATCCCCGCCGGCCTTGGAGCAACCCACATGGTGCAGCAGACCTCTCCTGTCTCGCCCGCTGCTCCCCTCAGCAGTGTATTTCGTCAGTCTGCCTGTTCTGTTCCCCGCTCTGACTCTGGTGAATTCTCTCACCCTCCCGTGCGTCTGGCCTGTACCCCGGCTCTTGTATAAATTAAAAAAAAAAAAAAAAAAAAAAGGCAGCTGCTCTTCTGTTTAGAGGGTGAGTAGAAGAACCTGTGCGTGCTCTTGCCACGTTGCCAGGACGCCACAGGACTAGGGGAGACACAGGCTCTTTACCTGTGACCCCATTTAAGGCAGAAAAGTCCTTCCTTTGAGCTCTGTCTCACACGGAAGGAAAACTAGGAACGGTGCTGCCTGAAGTTTGACCAGAAACCACTCACTTTCACAGGTGGGACACTGAAGTCCACAGAGGGACGGCAGCTCCGCTCCCCTGGAGCAGCAGCTTGGAGCAACGTGTGGAAGAGGAGTCCGAAGGGGCAGAAGAAACACTCCTTGACAGCTGACGGACAAAGCCAGCCCTGGCCTGACAGGGAAGAAGGCAGACCTCTCCGTTCCTGCTCAGCTTAGTCTCCACCTCCTCACAGGGACTTGGTGCAAACCAGAACAAGGTGCGCTCTCCAAGCAGCACACACCTTGACAAGCAGCAGATGGGCTGAGCAGGCCCCCACTCACCGGTACTGCTGTTCAGGGGCAGACTTACTTGACTGTGCAAGGCAGGCCTGGGGTAGCAGCCACAAATGAGAACTCCAATTTTTCTTCAATCCTTTAACTACTGGTTTGCCAGCTGGTGATCGTAAGGATATTTCTTGATACCAATAGAGGTCATAAGCCATCAACCCCACTTCCATGCAAGGACATCAGTTCTCAAAACGCAGAAGGCAAGCAGGAAGGTACATATACAAGGACAGACATCCGTGCTCCAAAATCACAGACAAGAGTCCTACTGTTCCCACCATACCCAGAGTCCCACCATACCCAAAGTCTCAGGAGGCAGAGGGGGCTGAAGAATATCCAACCAAGGAAGTTCCAGGTTTTCCACATCACTCAGGGCTTGACAAGCTTCTTCACAGGTGTTCACACAAACAACCTCCCTAGACCAGCTTCTCATTCTAGATTTTCAATCCCAGTAATGGGTACCCAACTCCCCAAATTAGAAAGTACCCTGGGTGACCCCTGAATCCTTCCCTTGCCCCATCTAGAAGCCACCTACAGCCCCACTCTGCACATCTCTCACCCCTTCCTCTGCATCCCCACTGTTACCATCTTGGTTCAAACAAATTTCCCAGTTGGTTTCTAGTTTCATGCCTTCCTCCAGCATGTTTTTACAGACATCCCAAAACCTTCCACAGCCTTGCAGCCTTCAGAATCACACCCAGCCTCCATTAAACCTGCCCCAAGTTGGCCCTGTCCATCAGCCTCAGCCACACACTTCAGTTAGGCCAAACCACAAGATGCTCCCTCATCTCCTGGCCATGCCACACCTCCACGTGGCAGTCCATGCGTCCCTCTGCTTGGAATGTCCTCTGCAGCACGACCTGCCTCAATCCAAAGCATTATCTAGGCATGGCCTCTGAACTGGCTAGTTTAGAGTCTGGAGAAGGCCAGGTCTTCCCAGGAAGCTGTGGTCTGGGTATGGAAACCAGGGAGAGTACTCTTCATCCAGGCCTCTGATTGGACCCCATTCAGATTCCAGTCTCCAGCTTCCCAGAAACCTCTATGGCAACTACCTGCTATGCATCTGCCTCCTGCCCCAGGCTGCCCTTTTGGTAGGACAGACACCATCACCTCCCTCTGTGTGTCCCCATACTCAGTCAGGTCAGCCTGGAGCGTGGTATATTTTCGAGGGTGAAAACCCAGAGGAACTTTGTGTTCTGTCTTACCCATCAGACTGAGTGCCCTGTTGCCAGGTTCCATGTTTCTTCTGGAATCCCCTTGCCCAAGAGCAGCCAGAATAGCTTGCGATGCTTTTACCCATTTCAGACACTTTGCCTTTGCATATAGCTGGTCTAGAGGCCTTGCTACCACAGGACAGGGAAAAAGGACTGTCATGTGGAAGCTGCACACGCCCACCTCATGGGCTGAGGCTGCCATGAAGGTCTGAGCAGAGGTCTGACAGGCAAGGAATGATGACAGGTCAAAGCCTGCTCTGGGCCCACACTTTTCAGGATCACAGACCCCCCGCGGAATAACCAGGATGATCAAGGTCTAGGAGAGACAGATCACAAACACCGTCCCCATGGCTACTACCCTAGGAAAATGGTCAGTGTGCTTTTTTACTGTGCACCCTTAGCAGGAAAACTCTTTGGCTTCTTCATCTCCAATATAAACCTAGTTACAAAGCTTTGCTGGCAATTTATGTGTTAAATATTAGTGTTATGGGTTGAACTGTACCCCCAGCCCTGAGTTCATATGTTAAAGTCCTAAGCCCCCAGAAGCCCAGAATGTGACTATATTTGGAAATAGGGTCTCTAAAGAGGGGATTAAGCTAAAATGAGGCCCTAATCCAGTCTGAGTGGTGACCTTATTACAGGAGGGAAACTGAACACAGAGAGGAAGACAGCTACCTACACGCTAAGGAGAGAAGCTTCAGAAGAAACCGCCCATGTTGACAGCTGATCTTGATAAATTTCCATGGACGCTGCCCAGTCTGCAGGAATTTGTTATGGCTGCCCTAGCAAATAACATAGTAAGGCCTCGTTCCTCCCTCTCCTTCTCTCTTTAAAGACAAAAATAAATGTAAATAGGCCCTTCTAATATTTTCTTCTCACACTCCATTTTTGAGACAGCCATGGCCCAGTGTGAGGAACCCCGGGTCTGCTGGATTTGAGAGACTGGCCTCGGGCAAGAGAAGATGAAAGGCCTGATGGCCTCTGGGCTTCTCCTGTCCTGAGTCTTGCGTATCTAGAAGAATCAGAGAAGCGGGAGAGCCCAGCACCCAGAGGCGTAGGTGTGCACAGAGCAAGTCTTGAAAACTGAAAGCTCCTCTTTCCGGTATTTCCCAAACTCACCCAATCCTAGGAGTCACCCAGGGTGCCTCTGCACCACCTGGGGGCTGTGAGGTGGGGCCCAGAACTTGTTTATGGTAAGTGGGCCAGGTGAGGCTCAGGACTGGATGAGTTTGTGAAACCACGGTGCAGGCCCTTCCACTCGGTTTGTAGCTTTAGGTTGTGCGTGCCTCTGGGCGTGTGCGCGCCCCTACCGGGAGCGCAAGGGAGAGGCAGGGGTAACCCAGGGCTGTGAGCCCCTCAATGCCACCCCACACTCCCATCCCCCGCCCGGGGCGGTCCTCCGTCGGGGTCTCTCCCACAGCAAGTCTGCAGGTCTCTCCCGGCCGCGCTGGCCTGAGGTGAGCCCTGCGCTCGCTCTTTGAATCAACAGGCGGGTGGAAAAACTGCCTTCTCCTTCCCTCCCAAGAAACTCTGCAGAGTCCCAGACGCCCTTGTTTTTCTCCTGGGTGTGGTTCGCCGTGAATTTTCTCCCAGGCTCTGGCTCTTAAGTGAAACCCAGTTCCGGGCTTCCCGCGCGGGCGGGTCAGGCACGGGAGTGAGGCTGGGGGGCGGCCCGTCGAGGGTGCGGACGGCCCCCCGGACCCGGGCAGCCGGCGTAGTGGGTGCAGGGTTCCGCCCGCCTCCTTGAGCTCTGCGCGCCCCAAATCACACCCCCCTGCTGACCGCAGCTCCCTTCCGAAACTCCACAAGCACCAGCCCCACCTCCGACGCCCGCCCGGCTCGGCTCACCCAGGCGGGCAGGTGCTGGCCTCGCAGCTCGCGGCTGATGAACTGGCGTTCGTTGTCCAGGAATTCGAAGGCGGCCGCCAGGCGCCCGAGCTTCCCACGGCGGTTCCCGCGCCACCACATCCACAGCAGGGCGCCGAGCAGCAGCCAGATTATGCTGAGTCCCAGGTAGCCCGCGAGGTAGACGGGCGCCAGGTAGAACAGCGCGCGCATCACGAAGGTGTAGAGCTGGGGCAACAGCTGGCCCGACAGGCGCGGCTCGGAAGCGGGGACGCGCTGGGTTCCCGGGGCGCCAGGGGCGCAGGGCTCCTCCGCTTGCATCTTGTCGCCGCCGACTTGTCTCTCCCGAGAGCTTCACCTGAGCCCAGATCCCGGCGCCTCGACGCCCAGGCACAGCCGTTCCACAAGCACGAGGACGGGGCCGCCGCGCCGCTCCCGCCCCAGGAGTCCTCAGCTCCGGGCCGCGCGGGGCGCTCGGCGCTGCACCAGCGCGCGAGGTGCGGAGCCTCGGAACGCACCGCACCAGCCGCGCGCCCGCGCTCCGCGGCCCACCCACGCCCGGCGCCCGCCGTCTCCACCCCCGGGGGCGGGCCTGGGGGGAAGGGGCGGGGCCGGGCCCTGGGCCAGGTGTCCCGGGCTGGGAAGAGGAACCAGCTGGCCAGGGCACCATCGGATCTCCAGGTCCTGCGCAGGCGTCAGAGGAGGGCGCAGTCTCACGCATTGGTAGAGCTCAGGGTGGACTGGGTGATGCCCCAGGCGGTTTATGACTCACCGAGACATGTGGGCAAATGATTTGTCATGGATAAAAGTCACCTAAAACCTGCTTCCTGCAGTCTACAATATACAGTCTAGTTTAGACTGCTGGATTGACTCAGCCGGCCCACCCCAGCTCAGGTGGGCCTGGCCTTGGTCTGAGGCCGCCAGCAGGCCCCTAGAGTCCTGCATTGCAGCCTTCTCCTCCGGCATCCCTAAAGCTCAGACCTGGCCATCAATCCCACCTGGTGGAACTCAGGGCTCCTCCTGTACCCCACAATACTACTCCCGCACTACCACCCTATACGAGGTTGTCACTTTGGATCTTCATTCCTTGCCTAGGTGAGCCTAGCTGAGCGGGGTGGGCGTTGGAGGTGGGGCTGGTGCTTGTGGAGGTTCGGAAGGGAGCTGGGGTCAGCGGAGGGGGGTGCTGGGTGGGTTGGGGTGCGTAGATCTCAAGGAGGCGGTCGGAACCTTGCATCCGCTATGCCGAGACTGGGAGTTTTCTGGGGCGCTCAGCAAAAGAAGTGTTGGGTGAATGACAAGAGAAATGAAGAGCAAGCCCTGGGTGATGGGGTCAGTTGTGAAGCCTCTGGTTTCTATTTAACCCTTTTTAGTGTGTGGGACCCTCGCCGGTGGCGGGGGGAACGAACCGGCCTCGCAACCCAGCGCTCAACCGCTGCGCCACCAGGGGAGGCCCTCTATTTAACCCTTTTTGAATGATCAGAGCAGGTGGAGGTCTGGATCTCTGACTTCAAGCAGTCAGTCATCTAATGGATGGTATCATTTTCCGGTTCTCACATGAGTCAGCACATCGATTATCAAAATGTGGTGTTGGACTTGACAAATGTGTAGGGTGATTCTGAATGATTCTATGATCTTTCAGTGGCTGTACTGGAAGGCTGGACTCTATGGGCAGCAAGCAGAAGACAGCTGTGTTTGCTTTTATTCCATCCCTTCAGATCTTTTTCTTGACTTTTATCTTCTCTCCCCTCATAGATCAATGTGTTCACTGCATTGAGTTTTTCAACTACAGGTGTGTTCAGGGCCTGAATGCTTGTAGCCTCTTCTGTCCTTGAGCGGCTAGGACTCAGCCAAATCCAAAACCCTCTCACTTTAACACCCTGTTACACTGATATCTCCCAATGGAGCCTGTCAAATCAATGCAGGAAATGTGACTTCCTTGAGTTCCTTTTTGTATGTTGTAAGGAAAATGGAGTAACTCAGGCTCTTTTTCACCTCCTGCCTGCTTGCCTCGACAAAAGCCAACTGCGGCTTTGTTTTCCTCCTAGGTTTCATCACCCACATGTGATATAGTATTGTCGCAAAAAAGTGCTAGAGAGCATGAGCACAGGGCACAAGCACCTGTGATTATGGACCCCCAGCTGAGAAGCTTGAGAGCAGGAGGCCCCCACAGCATAAACGCAGACACCTGGGCTGAAAAGGAGAGTGGGGACAGAAAAGAGAAGCCAGAGAGAAGTCAAAGAAAGCACGGAGACTGGAGATCTCGAGGGCTGGGAGGCTCAGTTGCTGCCTGCCTCCGAGCTTCCCAGCTTCCCAGCCTCCCTGCCTCCCTCCGGACCCATTGGCCTACCTGTGTACCCTGCTCCTGTTTGAACGTTAAAAGCCTGTCAAATCTATAGAGAGTTCCAAGATTCCTTTTCCGTTTACTTGATCAACAATGAACGTGCCCATCCTGCACCTGGTTGCCTGTGCAGGTGTACGCAATCCTATTAAAGACTGAATAGTCCCACAGATAAAATACTGTTAGTTAAAAAAAAAAATGTTTCCCAAATTATTTGCCCACAAAACCTCGTTCCTCAAAAAACACTTCTTATTGGCTGACTCAGCTCAGTTGAAACTAAAGAAATGAAGATGGGGGCCTCCCCTGGTGGCGCAATGGTTAAGCTCTGGGCTGCGAGGCTGCCCGCAGCCTCTGCAGCACCGGTTCGTTCCCCGGCCGCCGGTGAGGGTCCCCAAAAAAATAAAATAAAGAAATGAAGATGTACAACAGGGGTAGAGGGAGTCTCCTGGAAGCTGAGAAGGAAGGTCGCTGCTCTCGGGATGGATGGAAAAGGAAGTGAACTGACAGGACTTGGCTTTGCACCTCTGCTTCTCTCCCTCTGCCTCTGCCTCTGCCTGAAGTGAGCACAGCCCCTTTCCCACAGCTTCCAGGGTCACAGAACTTCCCAGAGAGACTGCTTGACCCCTACGCTGTCCCCATCCTGAATATCTCCCCTCCCCTCCTCTCCCCTGCCCTCCTTTCCCCTCCTTCTCCACACATCCTCCTCCTGGTGTGGTTGGGAAGAGGATGTGGATTGTGGAGGGGGTGAAAGGAAGTGTGTTTGGGGAAAGAGTATCAGAGAAAGGTTGTTGGTTTGGTTGCTAGATGGACACCCACAAAAATGTCAGACATGAGATCTGGAACATTCTGTAAATTGCTACCTCCTCCCCGCCCCCAGCTTCACTACCTTTCCTGCTCCTTGAACACATCAAGCTCATTCATTCCCCAAGGATTTTGTACTTGCTGGTCCATCTCCTTGGTATGTCCCCCTTCAAGATTTTCTCCAAAGTACATTCGGGATTGTGGTTGATTTTCTTTCCTTCCTTTTCTAGACTTCATTTCATTTACTTAGATAAAATTACCCTCATAAATTAAATATATGAGAATATTGAGAATATGGCATCTAAAACTTCATCCCTACCTAAGGTTGAATCTGTGCTTGAACATTGGAGCCATTCTTTTTCTTGACCTGGACTTCCTATTTTATTACTGCTGCCAGCAAAAAATCATTTCATGGACTGTTTGAGCATAGCAAAGCCTAAGGAGAATGATGTCTTTCAGAGCCTTTGACTGAACTCATATGGGACTTGTTCATATTATATGCCAGGTTTCAGAAAACACTGGTTCATTTGTTCCAAATATTTATTGACGATTCTTGTGAGTTGAATTGTGTCCTTCCCAACCCCACAAAAGCTGTCTAGTCCTAACACCTGATGTCTGTGCATGTGACCTTGTTTGGAAACAGGTCTTTGCAGATGTCATCAAAAAGAGATCTCGCTGGATTAAGGTGGGCCCTAATTCAATGATCGGGGTCCTTATAAAATGAGAGATTTGGAGGGCCTCCCTGGTAGCACAGGCAGTTGAGCGCAGCGCTGTGAAGCTGTCAGCAGCCTCTGCAGTGCTGATATGATCCCGGCCGGCCAGGGAGAAACCCACATGGTGAGAAGACCTCTCCTGTCTCGCCCGCTGCTCCCCTCGGCAGTGTATTTTGTCAGTCTACTGTTCTGTTCCCTGCCCTGTCTCTGGTGAATCCTCTCACCCTCCTGCACATCTGGCCTATACCCCGGCTCTTGTATAAATAAAAATAAATCTTTAAAAATAAAAAAAATTACAGATTTGGAGACAGATTTACAAAGGGCAGAAAAGCATGTGGAGTCAGAAGTTACACAGCTCTAAGCCAAAGATTGCTGGTAACTGTCAGAGCCAGGAAGAGACAAGAAGTTTTCTTCCTGAGAGCTTGCAGAGAGCTTGGTCCTGCCAACACCTTGATATCAAACTGCTAGTCCCCCAGATGGTGAAAGAATATATTTCTGTTGTTTTAAGCTACCCAGTTGCATGCCTTTGTCATGGGCAGTCCTTGGAAACTAATATGGCCACCTAAGTGCCAGGCACTGTTTTAGGCACAGGAGTGAATAGAATAGAAGGGACCCTTGCTGTCATAGAGCTGACTTTCTAGTTGGGAAAGATAGACAGAGAACAAATAAACAAGAAAATAGCAGGGAAGGAAACATGCTGTGAAGACATGGTATGACAGTGTCTGGTATGGGTGATCTTGAAGAATGTGCATATATCTTTTTAAAGACTGAATATTTCATAAAGCATCTCTCCTTTGCAACAGAAAGTGACTGCTCTGTAGATATCATTAGTTTTCCTTCTGTATTTGGGGCTAGAGTAGTTTTCTTTGAGTCTGCCTCTTCACACTGGGAATTCCCTGAGTGATAATACCTGCTGCATCATATGTCTGCAGTGCATAAGCTGTAGGGTAAGGAAAAATGTCAGGCTTTTCTGCCCTCCCGCCATCAGGACAGATGATGGATCCTTGTGGTCCCGAATGCCTGCCTGATGGCGGACACCTGGAGTAGGGTGTGGGCATAGGTAGATGGGATTCACCTGGGTTGAGACTGGGCTTTTAAGGGCGGTGTCACGGGGACGCCAGCAGAAGCCGAAAGAGAAGCCAAGAAAGAAGCAGCAGAAGCTGAATGAGAAGCAGAGAAAGCCGGAGAGCTCGGATAGAGTGAAGACTTGCTGGGGGTGGGAGGCCTACCAGCCTCCTGGCCCCCCAGCACCCCTGCCTGCCATATGCCTGGTGAACCCCAATAAAAGGCCTGCAAAAGCCCCTAAGGACTCTGACTCCTCCTTTACCCGGTCTGCTGGATCATAGAAAACCTGCACTGTGTCCTGTCCTGCCCTTTACAATATCACACAGAATTTGACATACTGGAAGAAGTGAGACACCATGGGTAAGAGCATGATCTTTATAATTCATTTGTCTGAGTTCAATTCTGGTAAAGTACGTACAGTGGGAACAGTCCTTGACTTCTCTGCAATTCAGTTTCCTCATCTGTGAAACAATGCTCATAGTAATATTTAAATCACAGGGTGGTTATGAAAAGTAAGTAAGACACAGTGTATATGAAGCTATTTATCCTGATGGGGAAGTTGTCAAGGAAGACTTTTGCTTTGTATTATTTGGCTTTTTACAAAAAATTATTTTATGTATTATCTGTATCATTTTTTAAGTCGTGTTAAACTACACGTAACATGGTTACTATCTTAGGCACTTTAAGTGTACAGTTCGGTAGTATTAAAAACATTCATATTGTTATGCAAAATCACTCCATCCATTTTCAGAACTCTTTTCATGTTGCAAAACATATTCTCATTAAACAAAAACTTCCATTTTTTGCTTGATCGTTTCTTAAAACAATTGATTTGGGGACCAGTTCAAATAAGACAGCTTTCTCTGTAGTGACTCCCTCCATTTTCAAATGGCTCCACTTATGTCAACTTTTCACAAGTACTATGACATTGAGTACATTGTAGGGTAAAGTAAAAAGTCAGGCTTTTCTGCCCTCCCACCATTAGGATAGGTGACGGAACCCTGCGGTCCCGAATGCATGCCTGATGGCGGGCACCTGGAGTAGGGTTTGTGGGCATAGGTAGATGGGATTCACCTGGGCTGGGACTGGGCTTGTAGGGGCAGCGTCGCAGGGATGCCAGCAGAAGCCAAGAACGAACAGAAGCTGAGAGAAGAAGAGAAGCAGAGAGAACGACAGAGAGAGCCCAGATAGAGTGAGGATTTGCCGGGGGCTGGTAGGACTGCCAGCCTCCCGGCCCCCCAGCACCCCTGCCTGCCATATGCCTGGTAAATCTAAATAAAAGACCTGCAAAAGCCACTGAGGACTCTGACTCCTCCTTTACCCGGTCTGCTGGATCAGAAAACCTGCTCTGTGGCCCATTCCTGCCTTTATAGCAACCTCTCCTTGCCTCAGAGAAGAAAATAGCATGGCTGTCAGAAACAAGATAGATATGTGTAGGGTAAGGTAAAAAGTATCAGGCTTTTCTGTCCTCCCACCATCAGGATAGATGATGGATCCTCATGGTCCTGAATGCATGCCTGATGGCGGGCACCTGGAGTAGGGTGTGGGCTTAGGTAGATGGGATTCACCTGGGCTAAGACTGGGCTTTTAAGGGCGGCATCACGGGGACTCCAACAGAAGCAGAGGGAAGCAGAGAGAACGCCAGAGAGCCCAGATAGAGTGAAGACTTGCTGGGGGCTGGGAGGCCTGCCTGCCTTATATCTGGTTAATCCCAATGAAAGCCTGCAAAAGCCATGGAGGGCTCCAGGACTCTCCTACTTTACCCTGGTCTGCTGGATCAGAAAACCTGCTCAGTGTCCTATCCTGCCCCTACAATATGCAATCTGATCATTTGTAAAGTTGGCTGTGACAAGTTGGTGTTCTAGCTGCTAAGCAACTGTAATGAAAACATCACACATTTTCACCAAGATAAAAACTGAAACCACAATAGTTCTGAGCACCATCACATGGGAAAACACTTGTCACAACCACACCAGGTGGGACACCACACCAGTGAAAAATCACTCTAGCCCCTTGGAAATGATGATCTAGGCTCACTGGAGCTCTGGAGAGAGAGATTGGTTCATGATATCTGCAAAGAGGGACCCCATAACCTAGGAAGAGGTGGAAGCACAGGCCAGTGAATCTCAGGATTTCCACTGCAGAATTACCTGCAGGCTTGTTGAGCAAGGGTTGCTGGGCTCCATCCCAGAGTTTCTGATTCAGTAGGGCAGACTGGAGAGAGCCTGCATTTCTCACAAATTCCCAAGTGATGTGAAGCTGTTGACTTAGGCCCACACCTTGAGAACCATCGGTCCGAAGTGGGACTGTAGATTCTGCCCTGTTAGTAAAATATCCATGGTTGAGGCAGAAGGTCCTCACACAACATTTTATGAAAAGCTGGTTGCCAAGTGAACAGGTCAGAGACCAGAAGTCAGGGACTGGGATCTCTAGTCCCAGTGATAGGACTGTGTGTGGGGGTGGGGGACTCTGTGAGAATCGAGTCACTAAACTCCTTTCTGAAACTTCTTTACGGTGGCCCACATATCCTTGTATTTACCTGGTGAGCCTGAAGCCTGATGAAACAATCAATTCCTGAAAGACACTGACATCAGCCACAAGGGTTTGGGGTCTGGCTTTCAGTATGGAATGTCCAGGAGGAGCTAGCCAGGCCTCTGGTAGGAACCCTCTAGAAAGATTCATCAAAGACCTCCTGACTGGCCTTGGAGCCTGTGAATGCTTTGGAGCAGGGCAGTGAACATGCTATCTGCCAGACCCTATATACCCAGGGTGTACAGTGATTTCGGTTCAAGTAGCCCTACAGGGCAGGAAGTGCCAGAAGGGAGAGGGAACAGTAGGTACCGAAGAGTAGAGATTCCCACCCTTAATATTCCAGGGCCCCTGTGGAAGCTGAGGGGCGGCCCTACAAACTGAGCCAGGAGCTGGGAACCAAGTCATCTGCTCTGCGAGGGCGCCACCTACTGGACAAGAGACACTGGTCTGGCTTCTCGCCTTCCCGGAGCTGGTCACCGGGACCCTCCAAAGGGGACCATACCAACTGTTGCTGCTTCAGTAGAACGCTGGTGCTGTTAAAACAGCACTATAAAGTACTGAGAACTTTCTGTGTGTATGCCAGACACTAAACTATCTGAATCTATCAAATCATTTAGTCCTCACAACAAACACAGATGTTGAGTATTCACAGGAGTACCATTTTTCAGGTGAGGGAACCCAGGCCTCAAGTTGGAATATATAGAGTTGGAATAACTTGCTCAAATCACAGTTACTGAGGAGAGTCCTCTGTGCCCCGCTGGAGGACACAGCCCAACTGGCTTTCCATTCAGGTCTGAGAGACCTTGGAGAGTTATTTAACATCTCTGAGGCTCAGTTTCCTTACTTAAGAGGTATTCAGTGTTCTCATTTGTATGCAGAAAGAAGTAAGGTGAAGGCCCTCAGCACAGGCCTTGGCTGCTGTGAAAGCCAGAGGGTGCCATTTTCAACAGTGATGACTTTTCAACAGTGCCCCCCAGGGAGGCAGCTCCCTGAAGAGGGGGGCCTTGACAGAGTGGCATTTCAGCTCTTAGCCTCACAAAGAGAGACAAGTTAGTCAACAAATTCCATCTTCTTCCCTAACCTTTGATACCATTCTCCCTCACCCCTCACCTGCCCACCCACCCCTTCACTTCTGAAAAACTTCTTTACAGAGTCAATGTTAAGAACCAAGAGGGGTTAACACCATTGGAGCTGCCCACTGAGGAAATCTGGCCCTTATTGGACTCAGCCAAGGGACATGGCATCCCTCACTCCTTCACTCCCACCCAGGACAGGACAAAGGGCACATCCTTCCCTTGGCTCCTACCTGGGCATGCTGGCTGCACTGGGGGCAGGTGGAAATGTGGACACACAGAGCCTATGTCGGGAAAGGAGAGAGTAGTTAGGCTGAGCAAGTCCTGACTATGGCTCTATCCTTAGAAAAATCCTTGGGCCAGGCAGAGTAGTGGTTGAAAGGGGGTGCAGGGAGTTTTGTTGTAGCCTCATCGCCTCTCTCCCAAACCCTGCCCTAACCCATAGCTCGGGAAGAGGAATTCCCTGGGGAACTTCGGGTTGGACAAAAAGACTGTGTTCAGCCTCAGGCTTTAGGATGAGGGCAGGATGTATTATTGAGTAAATTGTGTGGAGACGAATGCCCTGACACAAAGCTAAAACCTATTCTCCACCCAACTTCAGAATAAGTTTCCAATGAATTAAAGTTTAAATTAATAATAATGAACATTGACAAGTACTTGCCAGTTAGAGCTTTCCATGAATTAGCTCATTAAATCTCCACTATAATTATGGGCGGACAATTCCATTTTATTATTTAATGGATTCAAGTCATTTGCAAAAAAAGCTATAAAGATATTAGAAGAAAATAATATTTACATGAAAAAGACCTAGTTAGGGCCTCCCTAGTGGCCCAGGAGTTAAGTCTCAGGGCTCTTACTGCCCCTCACCCACTGCTCCCCTCACCTGTGTATTTCAGTAGATCTGCTTGTTCTGCTCCCCACTCTGTCTCTGGTAAATCCTCTCATCTTCTCACCATCTCCACCCCTTCTACTCAAAAAAAAAGAAAAAAAAAAGGACCCCATTAGCACCAAAAGACAAAATCCACCAAGGAGAAAACTACAGCTTCAAAATGTCTATAATGAATTGCCAGTAAATCATAAATAAAATTAAAAGAGGAATGACATACTAGGGAAAGGTTTTGCAATAAATATAATACATATGGTTAGTAAACTTAAATACCAAAATAAAAGAGAAAATAAATACATAATTTATAAGGAGTGAAAATGACAAACCTTAAAAAAATACAATCTTTCTGGTGTTCAGAGAAATGAAAATAAAACAGAAATTGGGTGTCATTTTCTCACATTTCCACGAATTGTAAATTTCAGAAAAGATGATAACATTTAGGGATGTGGAAGTGCAGGAATGTAACTTTATATGCTGGTTCACAATCTTCTCTTTGATAACTGAGTATACTCTATTGTATGAAGTAATTTAATCATTCCCCAAGAATTGTTCATTTAAATCATTTCCAATTTTGTCTTATGTATGAATACAAAGATCATTTTGTTCATCATTTTTGACTCTTGGATGATTTTTTTAGGAGAGTGTCCCTGGAGTGGGATTGTTACAATGGAGGATTGTAAGACTCTCAACTCTGGATGCCAACTTACTTTCCATGAAGGTTGGATGTTTTGATTGACAAGGGGAGCCAGTGAGAGCAGAGCTCAGAGTACTCCTGGAACCAGGAGAGCAGAGAAGATGCAAAGTGAGTAGAGTGGTGGGGGCTGCCTTTTGGGTGAGGGGTGTCACCCTTTCAGGTGAAGAATTTTGGGGCAGGAGAGTGAGAGCAAAGGCAAGGGAATGGATGCTGTGGCCAAAGGATGGGGCTACAAAGTGAACCTTCCAGGAGAGAGTGGCATTGAGTGAGGGAGGCAGAGAGGCCCTTGGGGCAGGTTGGCCTGGACTGGGATCCTAACTCTGCATTTATGGTCTATGTGTGTGGGCGGATCACCCAACCCCCATGACTGAAGTGAGGAGGACATACAGAGGTCCATGATGCCACATACTAAGTTCAAAAAGTTGTAGATGATGTTATGATTAGGCACTCCAAAAGCATTTGTTGATTTGATTTTGAGATATCAAGTGACATTTAAATAGACAGTTTATGAGCCAGCCGCTATTCTGAAAGTATATCTAGCTTAAACCCAGCAAACAGGGTGGTACAAGGCATTGGCACAAGGGGTTAAGATGCAGCACTATGAAGCTATCTGCTGTCATTGCAGTAAGAGTTTGATCCCTGGCCAGGGAGGTGACCCACATGGTGCAGCAGACCTCTACTGTCTCGCCCGCTGCTCCCCTCAGCAGTGTATTTCAGTACATCTGTCTGTTCTGCTTCCTGCTCTGTCTCTGGTGAATCCTCTCACCCCCCAAATCTCTGGCCTGCACCCCAGCTCTTATATGCATAAATAAATAAATCTTAAAAAAAAAACCAATAAGCAGTGTAATAGCTTTAACAAGTACAATTATGATTATCAACACAACTTGACAAATGAGGAAATCCAGGCATTGAAAGTTTGGGCAACTTGACTGAGGTCATCAGCCAGCAGTGCAGCTGGGTTAGACCCAGCACCCCTGCTCCCACCACCACCCCACACAGCCTCTGTCCAACAATACAGAAACCCAGCATGCCAACAACAAAGAGAGAAGAGAAAGTCTGGATTAGTTGGGGGCAGGGGGTAGGAGGGAGGAATTGTTATATTGACCAAAAACAGTTGTAGTGTCCTGCACCCAGGCCTCCTCCAGGCTGCCTTCAAGGGAGTAGGAGCAAGGAGGCAATCCGGGGCCCCTGGCTATGTTGTGCTCCCCTGGGCTGGAGGCCAGAGGCCCTCAGACTGCACTTAAGCCTCCATGGAGTCACCTACTCTGCTAACTGCTGGCCTGGCCTTGCTCAGAAAGAGGCTGGATGGAGAGAGGCAGCAGGCAGCACGGACTGGAGGCGGTGCCCCTGGGAAGAGGCTGGTGCAAAAGCACCAGAAAATGACAATGATCAAGATTTGAAATGCTGCTGCTGAGTCACCAGGGGAAGATGATCTGCATTCAGCTCACTAGGAAGGAGGGGGATGTGGAAGATTTTCCTCAAACTAGTTAAAGTTTTAAAAGAACAGGGTAGCTAACTGGGAGGGCCGGTCTGTGTGGCAGGGGATGATGATGAACCAAGCACAGACTTTGGAGGCAGTTTGGATCTGTGTGCTTTCAGGCTCATGTCACTCCTGGCTGCTCCTAGACCTCAGTTTCCCTTTCTGTAAAACAAGTATTGAATCACTCACCTCAACATGCACCCATGAAGATTAAATGAGAAAATATGTATAATAGCATAGCACTTGGCTTACATTTTGTGCTCAACAAAACTAGTATTTGTTGTCCATTTACTCTGTGCCAAACACTCTGCTGAGTGTCAAGTGTGGCCCCAGACCAGCAGCAGCACATCCCCAGAAATTGTGAGAGATGCAATTTCTCAGGCCCACCCCAGACCTGCTGAATTATTAACAGAAAACTCTGCCTTTGAACCAGCCTCCCAGGTGATAATAATTGTTGCTAATGGTTGAGAACTACCGCCTAATTTATAGTTTCTAGAGCCCTTACAGAAGAAGGCGAAAACTTCTATCCTTCCTGGTAGGGTAAACAACTATCCTGGTTTTAGTGCTGAAAGTTCCAGGTCCCAGGAAACCCCAGTCCTGAGTAACCTGGAATGTCTGGTTACTCTATTAACAGCTGGAACCATATTTCCATATTTCATCCCAGGAAGGAATTATGGGATTGTGGCAAAGAAAAGCAAACACTCAAGGTGAGCACTCTGAGGGGTGGGTGCTTCACTGACTGGGGGTTGATGCCAGAGGAGGAGTGGGTTTGGTGGAGGGTCTGGCATGGCACAGCATAAGGCCAATGGAGAGGCCTGAGAGCAGCAGGACCATCCCTGGGATCCCCAACTTCTCAGCAAAGCTCAGGGATGGCTGCTGAGAGTGGGCTTTCTTTATGGAAACTGAGGTGGGCTGAACATCAGAGAAGCAAGGCTGTGGAACAGAGACAGAAGTGGAAGCCACAGTAGGAACCTGATGCTGGGAATGATTTAAAGTTTGCAGCTGGTGTCTGGGTTTCCATAGACCACAGGGTGGAGGACAGAGGAGGGTAGTAGGAGCCTGACTTAGATTTTAAGGCTTAGAGCCCTCTGATGATATGTATAATAACTATTAACTCACTTAATAAGCATTGAGTGGAGTCATAGGGCAAGCGGAAAGCTTCTAGGGTCAGAATAAGCCTCGGAGGAATAAGGGAGGCTCCAGAGATAGGGGCAGCAAATTCCAAAGGGGACTAACCAGATAGTCCCTGGACTAAGGGCAGTGAAGGATTAACAAGACATTGCTGGACAAGGATGATAAAGGACTCTAAGATACGGGCTGGGACGCGAGACTTAATTCTGGGCACAAAGACATTGAGGCAGTGAGTGAGACCACCAAGAACCAACCAGTAAGAGAGAGACTGGTGGAGCTTTAGAATAATTAGGAAAGAAGGTCTATATTCCCTGAAGCACGACTCCATTTTGACATCCTTGCCCCCTCTGGCCTGGTGCCTTGGGCCTGCGAGTCCCACTTTATTTCTGTTCCTTTCCTCCCTACTAAACTTTTCCTTTCTCTAAATAAATCTGCCTCTTTTCTCTTGCTTGCCTGAGTGCCAGCGAAGTTCCTGCTGCAGCTTCGTGAGACACCAACCCGTGGTGGTCTAGTGGCTGGGACTCAGTGCTGCCACTGCAGCCTGGGATGGATTCCTGGCTGGGAGACTAGGCCTGAAATTATAGTAACAGAATGTTAACTTTGTACTACCAAACACTCCCCTGGACATAAAGACGGAAGGGATGTGAATGAATAAGATACCATTGTAGATTTTGACTAGAAAATCAACCTGTCAAGCCAAGCTGTGTGTGGAAGGCCCAGCTTTGAGAGAAAGAATCCCTCTGGTCAAGTGTTTGTTCTATACACACACACCCCTGGGAAACTGAGTTCCTTAGGAACTTCAGACACCAGCTCCTCCAGGCAGCTGTTTCTTTTATTACTCAATTATCGCTGAAAAGCCATAGTATTCAAGGGACTAGAATAAAATGGTACACAGCCAGTGTCTCAGCCCTGGATAGACAGCCCAATCACCTGGGAAGCTTTAAAGAGACTTCCTACCTGGGTCCTAAGCCAGGACAGTTGCACCAGATTTTCTGGGGCTGTGACCTGGGCAATGAGATTCTCCCCCAAGGTCCCAAAGTGCTTCCAATACTGACCCTCAGAGAACCACGGGTCTTGGTGGTCAGGAAGTCACATGCTTTTGCTACCTGCCTGATGTCTTTCCTCTGCCCCCCACCCTCCCAGCTTCCAAGCCCAGTGGTGGGTTGATAAGTAGTCCGGGGCTGTTACACCATCCCAGATTTCCTCTTCCCCCTTTGCCAGTTGCAGGGCCTGAGTGGCAGGTGGTGCTAACAATGGTGGGGGAGGAGGTGGGTGAATCATGTGTGGGTCACATACAGTCATGTGGTGGAACCAGGAGAAGGGCACAGGCTCCCTCACTCAGGATGTGGGGGTGAGATCAGGGATGTGTCAACCAAGAGAAGAATTTTGTCAGAGTTTCTTAGAAGAGTAACCGGAGCTTTGTTCCTTTCATTTCCTCTTCCCCCTCCCAGTGGCTCCAAATCTACAGAAAGACCTGAAGTCAGAAAAGGACATTCAAGGGCCAGGTTTATTTTTAAACTGGGTAGCACCCAAAAGCACAGTGAGAATCTGATAAAATATGATGGTCTTCCCAGAAGAATGTGTATATATATATATATACACACAATTTTGCATATGACTTTTGGCGTGCAAGGGACCAGCCACTCCAGCTGTCACCCATGGAGAAAAGGTCAACTGCCTCTAAACAGGGGTCCCAGGTTAATCAGATGCAGGCTGGAGCAGGAAGGACCGGGGCAGCTTCGCCGAGAGAACCAGATGCTGTCTTGCAGATGAGAACAAAACAAGCTGCTATTTATCCTCACATGGAAGGAATTTTTAGTTTTACCTACATGTATTAATTCAGTGTTCTCAAATTTCAGGGAGCATCAGAATTTCCTGGAGGGCTTGTTAAAACACAGATTACTGGGTCTCACCTCAGAATTTCTGACTCAGGAGATCTGAAATGGAGCCAGATAATTTGCAATTCTAAAAAAAGTTCCCCATTGAAGCCAAAGCTGCTGGTCTGGAACCAAACTCTGAGACCCACTCATCTAATTATTTACCTCAGTTCATTTTCCAGGCACAGGTCTCGTGACTGGCTAACAAGCTGGGTTTGAGTCAGAGTTAATGGTTGACCACATCATTGTCAGGGTGTGCATTCTGCTGAAAGCAGCCATCAGTTCTTGGCTTCATAAGAACTCAGCTCCTTTTTTTTTTATGCTTCATTTTTTTTTTTTTCACATTAGCATGATAGTGCTCTATGGCACCTTGTTGGGACCCAGCAAAGTGAAAGTGCTGGGAATAAATGTGTCTCCACTTTGCACAGAATATTCCACTTTTAAGATCACCTTAAGAACACAAAACCTTTTTGTGGTCTCAGTTCAGCCGGAGTTCTCCTGTTCTTTGCATTGCCATAGTGGCCCATATTTTAAGAAAAAAAACCTAAAGTGTTTCAGATGCAAAGAGCGAGTCCACTTGCTTTTATGTAAAAACCTCCCACCATTAGGGGACCCATGGGCCAGTGTGGATAGACTTCTGGGCTTGCTGCTGTGGCAGGTAGAACCTCGCAGCTGTAAAAGGCAGAGGGGCAATTTCTAATTGTTGAGTTTAATGTGGATGAGGTTTCCTCTGGTTGCAGGTGGAACTGGGTTTTGTTGTTGAAACTGATATTCTTGGACAGTGATACTCAAATTTCACTGCACACATAATCACCTGGGAACTTGTTTAAATGTTGATGCTGCCTGAGTAGGTTGAGAGGGGGCCCAGAGTCTGTTTCCAGCAAGCTCCTGGGTGATGCTGGTGCTCCCCTTGACAGTGGACAACCTCCTCATCTACTCGGAATAAGGTTTTATGAGATGTCCGTCCGTTAGCACACTCCTAGGTAAAGGGAATCTTCCTAATACACAGATGAAGTGAAGTGTAAGGGGACAAGTGAAAAGCCCGAATAATGGCAACTTGGGATAGAAGGAGCAGTGGGGGGGGTGTGAGAAATGGGTGGGTTATGGATATACTTTGCAGGTAGTCAGTGGGATTTGCTGACAGATTGGGTGTGAGGTACAAGAGAGGAGTAAAGGACCACTCCAAGGCTTTTGACCTGAACAGCTGGAATTGTACAGCTGCCATCAAGTGAGCTGGGGAAGGCTGTAGGTGAAGCAGGCATGGAGGGGAAGACCAGGACCTCAGTTTGGAATATAATAACTTTGAGACATTCTATTAGACATCCAAGTGGAGATGTAAAGCAAACAGCTGGGTTTATGAGTGGGAGAGAGTTTCAAGCTGGAGTCAGCAGCACATAAAACACATCTAAGTCTCAAGACTGGATGAGATCATCAGGAAAGGGATTTAGGTAGTTAAGGAGATCAAGGATCTGGGTGCTCCAGTTGCAAGCTAGTTGGAAGAGGAGAAAGCAAGCAGCAAGGGAGTGACTGTTGTAGAAAGAGGGAAACCAAGAGGTGGCAGCATATAAGCAGCCAACTACCAAAGAGGGGGTGACTGATTGTATCAATGCTGCAGAAGATCAAATGTGAGAAGGCTGAGAACCAACCATTGAATTCAGCAGGACAGAAGCCACTGGTGACCTTAAGAAGGGTGGTGGTAGTAGAGGGATGGGCGAATGCTTATTTGGAGCAGTTTAAGTGAAAGGAGCAAGAGGAATTTATGACAGTGAGTACAGATTACTCTTTTAAGATGGTTAGCTACAAATGACAGCAGAGAAGCAGGGCATCTAACAAAGGAAATGGTCAAAGGAAAGTTTTGTTCTTTTATTTAGATGGGAAAGACCCTGTAGAGAGAGCTTCTCAGGCAGGAGGGGGTGCAGGTGCTGGATGTGTCCTAGAGCCTAAGAGAAGGGACTGGCTCTAGCCAGGAGCAGGGGTGGCTCATGTTGGGGAGTCAGAAAGGCAGAGGATGTGGATACAGATTCAGGTGGGTGGCTAGAGGCCATGGAGGGAGTTTGGAAGTAAAAGGTCACCTGGTTCAACTTTCTCAGTGTAGGAGGGAGCTTTGGTGGAGCGCGAGGGAGATTTGACACACAAGTTGGAAGAGGCAAGGAGTAGGTTCTCCCCTCCAGGAGCGAGTGCAGTTCTGCCTACACCCTGCCTTCAGTCACTTGAGACTCAGTTGGCCTTGCACTCCCCAGAATGGAGACAATAAACTTCCATTTTACTCTACTGTGGTAATTTGTTACAACAGTCCCAGAAAACTAATACAGGACTAAAGGAAAACTGATTATGAGAAATGCCTTGCCCTGTTTACCACCATATACCTCACACCCAGCCTGATGCCTGACACATGGCAGGGCTCAACAGACATTTGCAGAATGAATACATGGCCAGACGGCCAGGCCTGGGCCGGCCATGTCACTTCTTCCCCTGCAGTCTGCATCTGACCTTCGCTCCCAGCCTAGAGGAAGCGAGAAGCAGCTCTAGTGCCCAGGTTTACATGTTTCAACTACTGTCACCATAAGGGATACTAAGAGGGAGATTTGATCTTTTTTTCTCTGGACAAAGGGCCTAGAGAGGCTCAGCTTGATCAGGTACCCACCAGGTTCCACTAATAGGAAAATAAAATCACCTCATAGAACAGGATGGGAGCATGGGGCAGTGCACAAGAAAAGCAGCATCATCCAACAGGTGTCCTTTACAAAGAGCATTCTGAGTTCCTTGCCATGTACCCCGACACTTACCCTCAGTTCTCAGTCCACTTAGGAGGTGGTGCTACCATCCGATTCACAGGCAGGGCAGCTGAAGACTGAAGTAGACATCCTGCACAAGGGCACGTGGACGTGGAAGAGAGAGCCTGCATCCAGGTCTGCCCAGCATCCAGGGACTGTGTCTCGATGCTGTGCCTCAATGCTGTGCCAGCCTGGCTCCGAGCAGCCAGGAGAGCCCTGCATGGCCACCAGGTTGCTGCCCCTGACTTTAGGTTTGCTCCCTCACAGTTGGGTGACCTGGGCAAGACACTGACAACGTACAATGTTCTGGGCAAAACTTTAGGAACATTTAAATGAGCAGAAATAAGACAGAAAGTATTCCTGTTCTTTATTAATGAGTTGAGATACACACACAAAAAATGTTACATAAATGGCTCAAGCGTCATTGACATCTTCGGGCTTCACTCTCATGTCACGACAATGACCACCTGTTAATACTGGGTAACAGAAGTGAAAATGTGTGCTCACAGGTGCTCCAGAATTCAAGTATCTTTCATCCTCAGTTCGCCTGGCCTGGAGTTTCCAGTGAGCAGCTAATGAGCATGTCTGTGCTCTGGATTTACATGTCTGAGGGGCCTTTGACTTAGAGCTGCCATGTGTTAGTGGGCCATATCTCCTGGCACAATGAGACCAGCCATGGTGGGCTGACCAGGCACTCTCCACAGCAAGTGCCACAGGAAGGTGGGGGGCAAGGTAACCATCCAGGCATCCAGGTATGGCACAGGGGAAGTCAGGGGCTCTAAGAGGGACACAGGATTTTAGAAGGGAATCGGAGAGCACACAGTGGCAAAGGCATAGGTTGAGGAGACTTCAAGAAGGGTGTGCCCAGGGGATGCGAAGGTAACACTCACTACTTAGGAGGTCTGGGAGTCCTGTGGGATCCCAGGAGGTCACCAGAGACTCCAGTCTCCATGGGCTCCTCAGTCATGGAGTAGCTTGGCCAACTGGTTTCCCAGACCTGCCCTGCCAGGTGACCATGGCAAAGAGTATACTAGGACACCCCAGGGTACAAGCCATTCTGGCATACCTGGAAGCAGCCACTGCCATGAGGGCCTATAGTCTCTGAAAAACAAAGAATCATCTTTTAAAGGTGTTATTACTCATCTCACTTAAGGGGGAGACGAGGTCATGTGTGATGAAGGCTGACCACTGGCTCAGCAACAGAGGCTGTAGAAGACTATCTTTAGCTGGTTTTTCCCTGGGGCATTGTGGAGTTAGCCATGGCTGAGGGTGTGACAGACGCCTGGAAGGTGGGGCCAGGGCTGGAGGCCAGAATTGGCTGGAACCCCTTCTTCTGGTTACTTTCATGGCTAAGGGTTTCATTCGGGGTCGACTGATCTGCTTCCAACAAGACTCCCTACTCAGAGCGGTTGGGGGCTGCAGGCTCCATGGCAGGCAGAGGCATGCTGGTCTGTACCCAGCCGCAGTTTTCCTCACCACACACTGCCCTGTGTGCAGGGCTCCACCACTCCCTTGGTGCAAAGCATCTCCATCCTTACTTCTTCCTGCCTGCCTGGCCTCTTTCTCATCTCCAGCTTGCAGCTGCCATCAAACAGCACCAGGGCTACTGTGGACATGGTGGCCCACAGGAGTATAAAGGTTGGAAAGAGTCTTGTCCTATTAGGTTTTAAAATGGGATCTTGGAAGTTCTGAAGTGCCTGATCTGGAATGTTTTTTGTTATCCTTCCCTTTAGGGTCTGCAAGAAAGGGCTATTTAGACAAAAAGGGAGGTCTGATTTCTGACTAACCAAAGTCCCAACAGCTTCACTCTGTAGCAGAATCGCCCTTTGACCAGGCCTTGGATTGTTCATGATCTTTCAAAACTGGAGAAGAATCCATGTCCAGCCGGGGACTCACTCTCTCCAGATTTCTTTCTCCAAACAATGGGCAGGACACTTGCTAGGGATTCTTTAGTCTGCCTAATGGGCTGACTGAAACTGATGGAAAATAAGGTCACTAGCCACGCTGCTTCATCTTTTGACCTCAGCGAGACCATGAGTTCCTGCTGCCCCTCTGCCCCGACCCTGGCCAGAAAATTCCAGTTTTTGGCTCACACCAGCAACACCTGAGAGAGAAGTGGGTATCATTAGGGAATTGGAAGACTGTCGTGGTGCAGAAACAGATGATTGGGAGTCATGTCATCACCCCAACCTTCCTTTCTGCCTTTTATCAAGCATCATAGTTAAGAGTCAAGAGATTAACCAAAGTGTGCTGGGAAAGAAGCTACCACTAAGTCTGCAGATACTTAGAGGGCTTTGATTATGTGCTGGGTTTAAGAAACAGCAGTGAGTTGATTCAAAGGGAAAATGACTTCAGATGTTGGTTTCATATTAATAAGAACAGTATTGGATCACTTTGGTTAAGATTAACATTTGCCAGCTTTCTGGATGGTGTCCACATGAGCTTAGGGTGATGTGAAGAAATGTACTTGCCCATGTCAGTGTCTGTATCAGGCAGCACGGGCCATGTGTGAGAGCAGCAAAGGACAGACAGATCTGAGAAAGCCTTTTGCGTGGCCAGGAAGAACACCAAACTTAACCCATGCTGTCTGACAAATGAACTCTTCTGCAATCAATCAGCTTACTTAAACATTTCCAGAAAAGCCCTATCAGAAGTGACATTCTTATACCAGCTTCTCCCCTTGGCAAAATAAAATTCTGTTTCCTAATCTCTGCGTCCTCAGCCATAGTAAATGCCTTTGGGCAGACATACCTCCTCTCCTCTCTCCAGCTCTCAGGCCAGGACTACGGCCTGTTTCTCTTGAGTCTCCAGCTACATACAGGTCCTACTAACCTCACCTCTTAGTCACTGCACTTTCAGACGGAGCTGAGTTTTGGCACTGCAGGGAGATCTCAGTTAAAACAACAATATTCCAGACACATTACTGAGAGGTCTGCTGAAGACTCAAACCTTCACCAGGTAGTGGGCACAGACCCCTTTAATAAAATAATAACCACTAAAATAATTTAAAAACCTACAAAAGACACCCAAGCTCAGACACTGTGGACTGGGGGTTGGGGAGTGGGACTTGTTCATGGCTTATTTTGTACTTCGTACGTGGATCAGCAATTCCACAACAAACCAAAATACTATGTAGTTCAAAGAAACCACGCAGCCACCCCGAGAGGGAGGAACCAAGTGGAATCAACACCAGGGGCCTGGATGCTGCTTCAGTTTACCCGTCACTTCCTCGTCCTGTGAGAAGCGGGAAAGCTGGTGCCCTCTGGGCCAAGGCAGACCCCTCTCCCCCATGCCCGCCCTCCCTTTCCCCCTTCCTGTGCCAAGTCCTCGGGCCAGGGGTCATGGTTAGAAATGGTTTTCAGTGCGGTTAGGCAGTAGAGGGGGCCCAAGGACTGGCCAGTTCACAATCACTGCGCTCAGAGCTTCAGGCTTGTCACAAAATCACACACTGCAGTTTGTGGGTACCAGTGGCTCGGTCTCCCCGCCATTTGGTCTTCTTCTTCTTCTTCTGGCTTTTTTCCGGAATCTGTTGCCTTTGGAGACAATGAAGAAAAACCTAGTCAGCAAGGGTTTTGCTCCTCCTGTCCCTCTGACACCATGCTGCAGCTGCATTTATTGAAATCATATGCTACATTATGGGTTATAAAGTGCTGACCTCTGTTTCTGGTTTGCATATTTTAAATACAGTGACAGGTTAACTGTGTACAAAAGCCTTTTACATATTTCCTGTTAATTTTTCCTATGTCTAAAGCCTGCCCTGGGAACCACAGGTCCATAACCAAGACACGACCACTTCCTGGTAGCATATCCCAATGGAGGCAAAATAGCCACAAGAAAATCATTTCAGGGGTGCAGGATTGCTAGCTAAACATAAGATGACGGCTGCAATAACACAGTCCATGCTGGGAATGATGAAGAGGTGAGACCGTTCGGCGTGTGTGCATGTGTTCCTGGGAGGCTGGGGGTGATGGGTCAGGAAGGACCCCACCAGAGTTGTCATGTGATTTCATACTAAACGACAGCCTGAGAGTTCACCAGCATAAGGCAACATCCTAAATGCATGGTTTTTGAGAACCATCATTTAGGATGTTCTGTGTGTTGAAGATTTTGGAAATGAGACAGCTGGTTGCCAGGGAACTAGCCAGGAGGCTGTTTCAGACATCAAAGCTAGGGGCAATTAAGGTTTGGGCCCTGAGTGTGCAAAGGAATGTACAAGAAACTGTTATTAGGATTTCTCATAAAGTTTAGAGACTGACAGTGTGTGTGGTCTGGGAAGGAGACACAATGAGCACCTCTCAAACTTGAGCCTGGGGAGTAGAATGTCAGCTGTTCAGGGGAAGTGTCAAAGCATGCTCTGATATCAGGATAGAGAAGAGGACCTGCTTTTCACTGCGCTGACAGCCTCTGTGTTAGAAGGGTAGGATGGGGGGGACTGAGCAGCAGGGGAGGCCAGAGCTGGCGCCTCAGGCAGGCACTTTACCCAAAGGTGGTGGGAGGGGTCTCAGGCTGGCAGCAGGGAAAGAAATGGCGAAATCCAAAGACAGGCCCAGAGTCGCCCAGTCTTGGCCTTGGAGCGGGGAAATGCGTTCCTCTGACTGTCCTGGTGTCTGTCACAGGAGATGGCCCTGTGTGCAGGGAGGTGTGCAGCACTCACCTAATTACTCTAACCAGGTCGTGAAAGGCTTTGTCGACATTGAGAGGTGGGTCCTTGGCACTGGTTTCTATGTACGGAATCTGCAAGACAAAATTTAAGTTGCTAAGAGGGGCCCTGAGGTCCGTGAAGCCCTATTCCCTAAGAATGTATGTTCTCTGTAGGTTCTGAGAACCATGCGGCTTGAACACCCCCCACAGAAGGCTGGGATCCAACAACCTCAAGTCTCTTTGGCAGCTTCTCCCTCTCTAAGGTTGGAAAGTTTAACAAACAGCTTTTGCA
Organism: Talpa occidentalis; assembly: GCF_014898055.3. Lineage (NCBI taxonomy): Eukaryota > Metazoa > Chordata > Mammalia > Eulipotyphla > Talpidae > Talpa > Talpa occidentalis. The sequence goes on from NW_023604295.1 coordinate 98,986,569, forward strand.
ATTCCTCTTGTTCTCTAGCCACTGAGATATTTAACAGCCCTCTAAAAATAGAATAAAAAGTGATCTTTTTATATACTTAAAGACGAAAGACTATTCCATTTATCAAACTAAACCATCAAATTAAAACATGTTCTGAGTTTGTTCATTTTTCTTTCTGAGGCTTATTTTTCTGCCTTTGGTTGGGGGAGGCTCTGTCCCGCTTTGCATACCCCAGTGGGGACTCTAGGATTGGGGGGAGCAGGGTGGGGGAGGCTGAGGCTAGGCTGAGCCATGGGCAGGGCCCTCTACCCCTGGCCAGTCCATGCCCTCCATTGCTACCAAGCCTGCCCAGCCCAGCATCTAATTCATCTTCTGCAGGCCCAGGACCTCAGCTTGTTTAGGGAAGGCTTGTGTCTGCACTTGTAATGCTGAGGGGTTACCGCCCAGTTAAAAGACTGGGCAGTAGGACGGGGTGTGAGGCCATGTCCACACCAAGCTTTGGGCTAGCATAGGGAGAACAAAGGCTCCATGACATTGGGACAGCCCTGAGCACAGTCTCCTAAACAGAGACCCCACTAAGGCAGGAAGGGCTAGCCCCTCTCCCTGATGACTAGAGAGAGTGTGGGGTTCATACCACCCACAATAGAACTCCCTAGATGAGACGGGGTTATAAGCCAATTGTGATTAGACTGAACAACTTCATTTTTCATAGCATATCACCAATTATTTTGTTTTAATAACTTGGAAAAGCAAAGCACAGGGCAGAACATTAAAATGATTGACACTTTTAAATGCATAGGGGGATGGGTTATAGGGTACGTTGTTATTTTAGAGGGGCATGTTGCAAACCATTGCCCAGGACACATAATTAAGTCAGTGTCTTCCATCAATTCTCATTGTGAGACATCAGATAATCACACTGTGGCTTCAAGCAGAGATCTTGCCATTGACAACACCACAAAGGGCAAAGCACAAGGGACTGAAACATTTAACAAATATTTGAGCCTCTGATCACAAGAGAGGAAAATGCTATCAAAGGAGGTTGTTCTGTTGTAGGTTGTTCCACTGTGGTGGCTGTGGGCTGTCTGGCCACACAGTGACCCGCAGAGAATCAAGATTTGAACCAGGTTCAAGTTCTACTCCCTGCCAGGCCTCCCACACACAGGTGGGGGTGCTGGGTCAGCTTGGGCACCTCTTCCAGGTGCAGCAGTCACCTCTGACAGTCCCACAGACCCTGTGAGGCTAGGCCAGAGCCCTTCCCTAGGATGTCCAGGAGAAGGTTTACCTCAACCTGCACCTGGCTTCCTGCAGCAGTCCCAGCCGAACCCCTTGTTCCCCCATTGTCTACATTGGCTGCGAGAGAGTGTTCAGCCATGAGTCAGGGCAGGTCACTCCTCACTCAAAACCCTGCAACGGTTTCCCCTCTTGTTCTGAGTAAAAGTCCACAAGTGGTTAAACTGCATTAGTGACCCCACCTGTTGCTATTCACCTCTCCTACTTCTGCTCCACCATTACCTCAAATTCTGACTCAGGACCTTCACACTGATTATTCCCTTACTTCCTACAAGTCCTTGCTGACAGGAACCCTTTCCAGAAAGGCTTTCCCTGACCACTCTATTTGGAAAGGGATCTCCCCTCCCTTCCCGTGAGGTACATTTTTTCATTGCACACGTCACCTTCTGACAGACACACTCTAACTTGCTTTATTTGTTCCCTGTCTCCTGTCACTGGAAGTGAGCAGCACGAGGCAAGGGGTTGTCTCCCAGGACCTAAGACTTTGGGATGAATATGTGAGTGAACACAGAAGGCAGAGAAGTCACTTGAAGTGAGCCCCCTCCTCTACTCACAGAGCTGGGCCCACCCAGTAGGCAGGGTGGATGTCATAATGGACTAGTGAGGTCAGATGCATAGGCCGGGTCAATGTGGGGGAGCAGTGGGAAGAAGCCCATGGAACCCACCCAGCACCATCCAGAGGGTGAAGGGGAACTGAAAACAACATAACTGATATATCACTTTGTGGCCTGGACAAACCTCAGTTTGACCACTTGTAAGACGGGGATAATTAGTGACCTCCGTATGTGGTGAGGAGTAAATGCTTCCAGCACAACGCAGCACAGAGCCGGGCTCTGTGAACAGCAGCAGTCCCAGTGATTCTGAAGACAATGGCTGGCTCAGAGGCAGAGACAAAAGCCACTATGCATGGCCCAGTAATTGGGATAGGGAGCAGGAGGTGCCCTGAAGGCCCTGGCTTGCAGACCGCAGTGAAGGAACCGGGTTTCCCCAGCAGAGCCCCCTAATCTATCATCTTGTTTCATAGGAGATCTCATAAGCTCCACCAGGCCTCTCTGTGAATCTAGCCCACTACCTGGGAGCTCCGGGTTCTTCCACTCCATAGACTGAGATTGCAGGGGTGATGGGGCATCAACTATTATATACCCCCTGGTTCCCCAGCCCTTCCCTACAAACACTCCCCCCGTCCCCACACAAACCTACATTGTGTTTGGTTGCCATTTCCTTTCCTTGCTCCCTGGTGATTTTCCTCAAATGCATCAAATCCACCTTGTTAGCCACAAGGATCATCGGGAAAGACTCCCTAGAAATAAAGAAACAGTTCATGAGGTTTCGCTGTCCTCCACACCTGGTTAATGAGGTGCAGCTTTATGTCAGGCATAGCACAGGCCACGGTGCCTCTGCAGTCAGCCTGGCTGACTTAAGAGCCCCTTCTCTCCAGGAAGGGGCCAGCAGTGGGCCAGCTGGCTGTCTGGATGTAAAGCCATAGGCTTGTTGCAGGTGAGCAGGAGTTCTCCTTGGAAGCCCCTTGCCTAGCATTGTCAGTGAGGGCATTGGTGGGCTGCTGGGCCAGGGATTGGGTTCCCAGACCTGCTTCTTCCCATCCCCTGACACCCTAATTACCAACCATGCAGGGCTGCCATGGCCATCAGCATTGATGCCTGAGGAGCAGCAGGGCCAGGGGAGGGCACACAGCTGGCACTCAATAAATGGTAGCTGTCAATCAGAATGGCCCACAGGAGAGGAAGGTGGGATCAAGAGGCATGTCTGCCTTCAAGAGCCCACCCACATGTGTGCATATTGGCATTCAAAAGTGAACAAAATGTCAGTCCTGAAGCATGATAGCAGAATTGAGTATTTTCATTAAGCGTATAATTTGACAGCTGTATTTAGTTGATTAGCAAGAAGGTTGGATATTTTCCCACATCTAAGCCATTTTTCTTTTGAGATTGCTAGAGTCAGTGGCTTGACCCACATTTATCTCTTCAGCTTTGTGTGTGTGTGTGTGTGTGTGTGTGTGTGAGTTGTGCATCCCTTTATCTGGTAATGTTATTAACACTGCCTTTAGAATAAGTGTTAACTGATTTCTCTGTATTTACTGAGATTTCTTCAAAGCATGCTGTTTTCCTATTAGGTTATCCTTTTACTTTCTTAACATTGCCTCTTTAAGATCCAATTAACTGAAAAGACCAGTTAGGCTTAAAACAGACTCCAAATTATCTAACCACTTATATAATGTGAAAAATAAAAAATAAAAAAATGAACCTTTAATTAGGGGCTTATGAATCTCAATGTCAACACTGAATTAACTAATTGTAAAGTATACTAGAGAGAAAAATTCACTTTTCCTTTAAATGTAATAAAATTTGGTTAACTTGGAGCTGAATAGCAGAGATGTTACTTATGATTCCCTGATTTGTCAATGGGGACACTTTATGAGCATGGGTGCGGAGGGAGAGTGGACCCCTGGAGATCCTGTAAGCAATTTGGCCAGTAGAAAGAACTAGGGCAGATGTTGGAGGAGCCACAGTCTAACTTCAGTTTGTCTGTGCCTTAGTTTTCACCTGAAAACCTGAGGGAGAGAGAGAGAGAGAGAGACTGAGACTCAGCCTGCTCTGAGCCAGGAGGTGCCCCCAGCTGTCCTCACCTGTCCTTGACGCGCAGGATGAGTTGATGGAAGCGGTCCACATGCTCGAAGCTGGCCTTGTCCGTAACCGAGTAGACAATGAGGAAGCCGTCCCCCGTGCGCATGTACTGTTCCCGCATGGCGCTGAACTCCTCCTGCCCAGCAGTATCTAGAACTGGGATGGGATGAGGCCACCAGGGGCTGTCACCATCTACCTTGGAGCCCCTGTGACCTGCAGACCCCATGCTGCAGCTACTATCGCCCCAAAGGCTGCACTAGCTCCCAGGGCTGGGCGCCATGGTTTCAGTGGGGCCTCGGACACCTCAAAGTGGGAGGCTCTAACTGATTCATTTGGGAACACATGGATTCCAACCCATGACACACCTGGGTCTTAATTCTCAGTCCACAGAAAAGCCTTGTAGCCAGTGATTCATTTGCAATATAATTCCCCCGGGGGAGTCCCCAGACTGAGCTTGGATCCTGCTGCAGCCCTTGCAATGAATTTTTGGGGAGGTAATTGATGCTGAGTTCCCATCTCCATCTCTGTAAAACAGAAACAATCCTCTCCCTGGCGGCCCTAGGGAGGAAAATCCCAGGTCCTGTATGGGGAGCCCTGAGAAGGCCATCCCCGTCAGGAGGGTCCTTAGCCCCTGTGTGGACAGACACCACAGAGGTCATGGGGAAGGAGTGGTCCTCAAGAGCCAGGGTCACTTTCCTCCAGGAGAGAGCTATTACAGGGATGGTGGAAGGGGAAGCAAGGGAGACTAGGAGAAGATGGTACGGCAAAGTTCTTCCCCCAACCCAACCACTGGCTCTCACTACCCCCACGCCACAGTCCCCTGAAACCTACTCATTTGGCTTCCTTCCTGCTGAGACAAAATGCTCACCCCTGTTTTAGAGGATACAGTCACAGCTTGGTGTGGGGGGTCTGCATTTAGGTAAAGCCCGACGCCTTGGGGCCCCTGTAGAAGTCCTACAAGGGAAATGAAGCCTGAACTGGTCAGTGGCTAGCAAGCCCCTTCTCACTGCCTGGCCTCTCCCCACTTTCCCGGCCCACTCTGCTCTCCCACCAGACCCACCTTTCCCTCTCCCTGGAGGTGGTAGGGCAGATTTGGGAGTCAGACCACTGGGCTGAGTTTGGCTCATCATTCCCAGAATGTCACCCTAGGTAAGCTCACTTTTCTAAGCTGCCATAAATGGGGAAGAGGTTGTTTCAAGGTTGTTTTAAGTCAATATGCTAAAGTCCTCAGAGCTGTGCTGGCCCAGGAGCATCTGCTGTGAACTTGGGGCATTGTTTCTGACCTGGGCAAGGAACTCCTTCCCCCCAACCACCCCTTCTCCCTGCCACCCCTGCTTGGAGAGCTGACCCACCCACAGTGTTTTGCTGGCGGAGGCCCCAGGGTTCTGCCACCCCCACAAAATCTTTAGCACACCCTTTTTTTTTTTTTTTTTTTTTTTTTTTTTTTAATAGAGGCATGCTTTATTTATTTGTTTGCTGGTTTGTTTGTTTGTTTTGTTTATACAAGCACTGGGTACAGTCCGAAGTGCGGGAGGGAGGGTGAGAGAATTCACCAGAGCCAGAGCGGGGAGCAGAGCAGGCAGAAGGACCGAAGTACACTGCTGAGGGGAGCAGCGGGCGGCAGGAGAGGTCTGCGCGCCATGTGGGACCCTCCTCCGGTGGCCGGGGAGCAGCCGGGGATCGAACCGGCGCTGCAGAGGCCGCGGGCAGCTTCGCAACCCAGCGCTCAACCGCTGCGTCACCGGGGAGGCCCTTTAGCACACCCTTTTTGCTGCTCCTTTAGTTGGGCCCCAGCTGGACTGTCAGCCCCAGAAGTGGGGACCTTGTCTGAATGAATCATCTATGTGCTTGGGGCCTGGTATAAACAGTCTTTGAAGAGTAGTTGAATGAATAAATGAATGTGAAGTCTCTCCAATTTTGTTTATTCATTCATTTAAGAAATATTTGAGGGCTGGCTGGTGAGGCAGTGTTCTAGGCTTATGGATATGTGGTAAAAGAGCCAACATCCTTGCTTTCCTGTGACTTATGACCTAAGATACAGACAGGTAAACAAATATATGGATAATATGATAATATGAGTATGTGCTATGAAGAATAATATAGCCAGTTCATGGTGAGAAGCATCATTTTGGATAGGGAAGGAAGTTATATCTCAGGAGATATTTAAGCAGTGACTAAGTGATGAGAGAGACTGCCATGTGGCAGAGGGGAAGAACATTCCAGGTAGAGGGAACATAGTGATGGTGTGGCGGGCTGGCCTCAGGCCCTGGGGGAGAAGACTGACATGGGAGTGGAAGATGGAGAGGAGGCAGGGATAGGTCACAGGGGGTGGGGAGGGTTCTGCACTGGGTAAGACAAGGAAGACGGGTGGGTCACTGGGGAGTTTGGCCAAGAGTGACATGATCTGGAGGACATTTGAAAATTTTACTCTGGTTGCTGGGAAGACCAAGAGTGGAAGCAAAGCAGCTAAGTTAGGAGTTAAGTGCAATAACCCAGGCAAGACAAGGCAGAAGGTTGGATCAAAGGTGGGTGCTGGGGGAGGGGTGTGCTGTGAGAAGTGACCAGATTCAGGCTACTTGCTAAAACAGCACTGGAGGGAAATATGGGCCAGTGAGAGATGAGAGAGAATGGTGCGGAGGACAATGGCTATTTGGGGCTAAGTCAAATGAATGGTATAGAGAGGTAGACAAATCTGGCTGAAAGCCAAGGTTTTGGGGGCTCAGTTTTTTTTTTTTTTTTAAAGATTTTATTTATTTATACAAGCACTGGGTACAGTCAGAAGCGCGGGAGGGTGAGAGAATTCACCAGAGTCAGAGGGGAGAGCAGAGAGGGCAGAATGATGAAGTACACTGCTGAGAGGAGCAGCGGGCGGCAGGAGAAGTCTGCGCCATGTGGGACCCTCGCCTGGTGGCCGGGGATCCAACCAGCGCTGCAGAGGCTGCGGGGAGCTTTGCAACCCAGACACAGGCTTCAGAATGTCTCAGATGCCTATGTTGGAAGGAACTTCAAGAAGGCATTCAGAGACTTAAGCAAGGAATTGAGGAGGGGGTGGGAGGTACAGACGTGAGAGCTGTTCAGTGTGGGGGGTGGCAAGGAAAGCCGTAGCATGAGCGTCCACGCTGGCCTTACTTTTCCTGGGCAGGTACCTTAGACAGTGCCTGAGAGAGTGATCTTGTCCATATGGCTTGTCATCCCTGCACATCCCCCCAAGCTACTCAGCATGTCAAGGGGCAAGGCATGGCGAACACAGGAGCAGCTGCTGGCTATTCCCCAGGGCCTCAGTCTCCTCCTGTGTGAAATGAGAGGCACGGCTCTTGAACCTTCAGGTCTTTCTCGCTCTGACATCCTAGAATTATTGTATCTGGACATAAAATGAAAGGGCTAAGAAAACTTCATCTCCAGCTGAGGACCATGAGGGACAAAAGCAACTTCCTCATTATTTCCCAGGGAGGGAGGGGCAGGAAGATTGTAGCTTCACCTGAGGGGGGTAAAGCCTTTTTTTTTCCCCCTAAATAAATCCTAATCAAAACTGCAATCAACAAAATGGATAAAATGGCATGGATTTGGCTGGGGATGGGAAGGCCTTAATGGAACAGCAAACATTAAGGTAATATTGTAAATAATATAGTCACAGATTTTGAGTGTGTCTATTACCCAAAACAAAAACTAGATATCTAAGATATTTCAAATTATAAGCATTCAGAATAATTTTTAAAAGCACAATAGGGAGTTGAAAATCAAAATAGGCCCTCTGGAAAGGACAAATAGCCATTTCAGACATTCAGGGTCTTAGAAATTTTATTACCTATGCATTCTTAGAAAATTCCTTGAAAATATATTATAGCAAAGTAAAAATATAGGTCCATAAAAGAGAAAGGTAAATGGTATGAAAACCAAATAGCAAAAATAAGAGTTACAGTTAAATAAACATTGTTACACAATTTAAAGAGAATGAATGATAACTTATGATAACCCATAGAGATTTATTCAATGATAAATCCATGATGATCACATGTGAAGGTAGAGGCTGGGGAAAAGTAACTATTACAATTCTTGCCTCATTTGGGAAGAGGTTAAAAATGTTGATTACATACAAATTCCTGATAGAAAAATAAAATTATATATACTTATGTATATAGCATAATCACTGAAATAGAAATAAATCCCAAAGCTTTTTAATCAATAGGACCAATCCAATGAAAGACAAACACAAAATAAATAACAAGAAAGTTTTAAAAATGGACACGAAATAAGATGGTAGAAATAAATCTATTGACAATAGAAATAAAATAAATGCACCTATTTATAGCAGACACTCAAATTCTGCTACTACAAAAGACATACATAAAACAAAATGACACAGAAAGGATGGAAAATGGAAGAATAAAATGAATACACCAGCAACGTGCATCCACAAAACAGAATTCAAGGTGAATACATCAAACAGGACAAAACAGGGTATTTGCAATGGGAAAAAGTATAAGCACCATGCAGTGAAGAATCATAAGCATCTGCGAATGCTGCCAAAAAAAAAAAAATGTATAAAAAAACTGATTTTTAAAAACAGTAGGAATTAACAAATTCCATAATCACTCTGGGAGAATTAAGCAAGCACCTGTAATGACCATCATTAAAAAATACAATTTAAAATTTTAATCTGAGAGGGAGAACAGACTTTACACTAAGAAAATAAGTATTTTCAAAGACATATAAAACAGTCACCAAAAATGGCTATACATCAAACCATAAATAAAAATTTCAGCAAATTACAGAAAATAGAAAGCAGATGAACCCTCTTTTGCCTATAATGCAATAAGATCACAAAATTAACAGAAACATGAGTATAAAAGAAACTACCCACTTGAAAATTTAGAAAGCTATACTGCTCTATAACTCCCTAGTTAAAGAGAAAAGCAAAGCAGAAATTACAATTTAGGACTGACGGACAATGAACAGTAATAAAACCTTTGGTTTGAGGCCAAAGTAGTACTTAGAGGAAAATTATAGCTTTAAATACACTTCAATAAACAAGAAAGACTGAAAATTAACCAGTCATTTAAATCAAGATGCTAGGAAAAATAAAATAAGACCAAAGAAAGATTACCAATAAACGTAGAAACTAAGAAAACAGAAGGATAAAGTAGCTGGTATCTAAAAATCAAGAGCTGATTCTTTTTTTTTTTTTTTAAAGATTTATTTATTTATTTATTTATACAAACACTGGGTACAGTCAGAAGCACGGGAGGGTGAGAGATTTCACCAGAGTCACAGCAGGGAGCAGAGCAGGCAGAAAGACCGAAGTACACTGCTGAGGGGAGCAGCGGGTGGCAGGAGAGGTCTGCGCCGCCATGTGGGACCCTCCTCCAGTGGCCGGGGAGCAGCAGGGGATCGAACTGGCACTGCAGAGGCTGCGGGCAGCTTCGCAACCCAGCACTCAACCGCTGCGCCACCGGGGAGGCCCCAAGAGCTGATTCTTTGAGAGAACCAATTTAAAAAAAAACAAACAACACCCTTACGCAATTCTTATGGGAGAAAAAAAAAAAAACCAAGCATTTGGAATGAGAAAAGGCCTATGAATATGGATATAGAAACATATTTAATTACAAGAAAAACTATGGTTTTATAGCAATAAATTTTCAATTCTCAATGAAATGGATGATTTAAGCAACTATAAATGAACAAACAAATTGGCTCAAGAAAATCTATGAAACCTGAATAGGCCAATAATTTGCAGACGAAATTGCAGACAAAAAAACCTACCCACAAAAAAGCTATTCCTGTAACCCACAAATTGTTCCAGAGCATGGAAAACATAGGAACTTTCCAGCTTATTTTCAGATGCCTAATAAACTGGACAGGGGTGGCAGGCGTGTGTGGTGATGCCAGGTCTAGCACCTCTGGGGGACAGATGCAGCCTGCATGTAGGGAAATAGGAGATGCTGTCATTCAGCCATTTGCCAGTTATCTTCTGAGTACCTACCCTGTCCCACCCACTCCCCTTGGTACTTTGGAGGTGATTAAAAAACAGCGAAATAAGCCAGAAAGAAAAAGAAAAATACCGGATGGTGTCACTCATAGCAGGAATCTAGAAAACCTAAATAAGGGACCAGGAAAAGAATAACTATAAGAAAGAAAATATCAAAATCAACAAACAACTATGAACCAGAGACACTCTATGGGGCGGGGGGCGGGGAAAGGGGGTTGCAATTGTATGGGGAATATAAAAATAAAATTAAAAAAAGAATAGAAGAACTATGAGTTCAAAAAAAGTTAAAGAATAGGACACTTCTTGCTAGCAAGGAACTTAGAGGCTAGTTGGGCTGACATTTATAGACAAATAACAATGTGGGACAGAAAGTGATACAAACTATTGGCGATAGAGAGAAGTGGGGGTCTCTTCAGACTGGAGGGCTAATGGCAGGGTTCAAAGAATAATACTTGCCCTGCCTTGAAGGAAGAATAGAATTTTATATAAAAAGAGAGGACCTCGGGAAAGGCCTTCCAGGCAGAGGAACAGCATGCGCAGGGGCCAGGAGACTGGAAAGAAGAGAACAGTGAGGTGGTAGTCTACCAGGGTGAAAGGCCAGTAATGGGAAACAGGCCAGAGAAATTGAGACAGGGACACCAGGAACTGGGGACCATGGACCCCGAACTAAAACATCTAAATTCTATGGGCACTGGGGAGCTAGTGAAAGCTCAGAGTGGGGAGAGAGGCCGGTGTTCAGCAGCCAACAAGGGAGGGGATTAGAGGCAGGGAAGCCTGTGAAGTGAGGAAGAGGGTCTGGGCAGAGGAAACCAGGGCATCAGCAAAGGCAGGTGGTTTAGATGGAGCAAGAGAATGACTGGAGACACAGAACACAGAGAATGGCCATGGAGAGGGCCAGGAGAAAATAGAGTAGAGGGCACCTGAGAAATTCCAAATCCTGGCCCCTGGGAAGGCAGGTGCAACTAAGGATAAGAACGTGCAGGCTGAGCCTAGCTCAGTCTAGTTAGGGGGTCCAGCCCTCTGGCCACAAACATACACCTGAAAATGCCCAGGCACAGGCACCTTGTCAGCAGCTCTGCCTCCAAGACTTCCTGGGAGAAGCTGGAGATAACAGGCAGCTATGCTTTTCCACACCTGAAAGGCAGGAAAAGTAAGAGACCTCCTGAGTCAAAGACAGCCAGCAGTGGAGGAGACACCAGCCTGAGTCCCCACTAAGCTTTTCTCCTCCTCATCTCCTCCTCTAGGGCTTCCAGAGGGAGGAAAACCCTGGCATAGAGACTGGGGGCTCTGACATTGGCCCACAGCCCAGGGTATAGTCTAAGCTCTTCGGCCAAGGTAGACCCACCCACTGTGTTCCACAGCAGCACGTACTGAGCCAGAAGCTGTATGTGCACACACCCACCCACACACACATCCCTAGGGAAGCCTTGCGGAGGAGATATTACCCCCCTGTAAGCACACATGAAGAGCCTGAGGTCACCAGAGTTAGAGGGATCAGATGGGCTCAAGTTCTTAAGCTGGGAAAGAGGGTACTTTGACCCACCCCACCAAAGCCAACTGCCCCAATCTGCCCAGTCTTTTCTCTAGTTCTGGCCACCCTGAACTAGCTAGCTAGGCCATGTCTCTATTCTGAGCCTTTGTTCAAACCATAGCCTCCAACTAGACTGCCTTCTCCCCATCGCCCCCAGCATGGCTGCAATTCACCCCCTCTCCCAGGGACCCAGTCTCTACCCTCCATCCTGAGCCTTCTGACATCAGTTTCTCCAAGCGTGAGCCTCTTGGCCTGGCTTAGCTACCTTCAGGGATGGAGTCTTGGGGTGAGAGCCTGGCTTTCATTTTGCACGGGTGCCTTCTAGCATCAGAACTCAATGAGTGTTCAAAAAATATTTGCAAGCGACTTCACAAATCATGTACATGTGGTAGGAAATGCAGTTATTGTGTTTAAACAGTCCATGCCAGCATTAGGGGAAATCACAGAAAATGGAATTTTTTAACTTTTAGAAAGCATCCTTCAGGGTGAAGTAAGGGTTCCGAACTAGAAACAATAGAAGTGCTAATTCCTAGAGATACTATGCCTCCGAGAATTGTGCTGTCTGCACCTCTCACTCCAGACACTGCCTCGGAGGTGCAGGTGGCCACGCACAATTGGGGAGGTAGCCAGGGGATCTGTACCCTTCCTTGGAGAAGACTTAGCTAAAATCATGCCACCTGGCTGAGTACCACTCAAGATAAGGGTTCCTTCTGTTTTACCTTGTGCTTCCCTTTCTGGGTAAGGGTGTGTGTGCAGTGGCTGGGTGCCAGGCAGAAGGACTGGGTGCATCAACCATGCACTGTTCCCAGAAAAGGGGCTGCTTTCTTCTCGGAAGTGCTGGCAGGGCATGGAAAGTCAGGTCACTAGAGACTCTCTAGGTGGGAGGAAGCTAAAATCCCTTGGCAGGTGCCAGTCGGCTCCTGGCAATGGGAGATTATTCTGGCAGCGGCTCCAACCTCACAGCAAGCTGACTTCAGGACAAGGGGGGAGCAGTGCTGGCCACCAGCCCCAGGGGATGTTTTTCTGGAGGCCACAGTGCTGCCACTGGGGGAAGGGTGAGGAGGGCCTGGGACATGTTTTCATGAGGCCCATGAGTTCCCTGAGTTGGTGGACAAATTGCAGATCTGTAGGTACATGTCTTTAGGGAACTGGCCCTCAGTTGTTTTTTTTTTTTTTTAATAGAGGCATGTTTTTATTTATTTATTTGTTTGTTTGTTTTGTTTTGTTTTGTTTATACATGCACTGGGTACAGTCAGAAGCGCGGGAGGGTGAGAGAATTCACCAGAGCCAGAGCGGGGAGCAGAGCAGGCAGAAGGACCGAAGTACACTGCTGAGGGGAGCAGCGGGCGGCAGGAGAGGTCTGCGCGCCATGTGGGACCCTCCTCCGGTGGCCGGGGAGCAGCCGGGGATGGAATCGGTGCCGCAGAGGCCGCGGGCAGCTTCGCAACCCAGCGCTCAACTGCTGCGCCACCGGGGAGGCCCTGGCCCTCGGTTTTGTGGGATTCTTAGGAGCAACCCCCCCACCCCCATGTTGCTCTGAGGAAAGAAAGAGGGAAAGAGCAGGAGGGGTCTCAGCTGTGCAACCAGGGGCCCAGGACCAGGCAGGGAGAGACGAGAGAATAGAGAGGAACAGAAAGGCAAAGCATTGGTTGACAACCCCATTTCCACCTCACAACCACTCTGGAGGCCAACATTTCACAAGTGGAAACTGAGGCAGGGCAAGGTACTGATGTTATGAGGTCCACAGTGCTAACATACAGTAGAGGTACAGTTTCAACTGAGGCCTGTCTGCTCAGAGCCTGACTCTGCTGCTGACACCTGTCTTTGAGTGGGGAGCCAGCAGCACTGTCCCCCAAAGCTGGTGAAGACAAGTAGGTCTAAAAGGAAAGGTAGGGACAGAGGTCTGACCCCGATGTTTGCAGAGATGGATGATAAAGTCCTGTTGGCTATGCTGCCTACACCCAGCCCCACCTTGTTATCGCACACCTTCTGCTTCCACACACACCGGGGTAGCCTCATGTGTTGGGGAGTATAGGGTAAGTGAATTAAAAGGGCTTTTTTTGCACAACTAGCCTCTGTGGCTATTACCTGTGGCCTTGATCGTGCTAATGCAGGAGGCGCTTGGGAGTGTGAGCACAGGGCACACGTACCTGACTATGGACACCAGGAGCATGAACAAGTACAAGTTTGCATGAGCCTAGGGGTCAGGGCTTTAAGGGCAGCATCATTCAGAGACAGAGGACTGCTACGGAAGGACAGCTACAAGAGGATGCGTGACTACAGAAGAAGTGGGACCATGAGAGAATCCAGAGAAAAAGTAAAGATTCATTGGGGGCTGGGAGGCTCATTTGCCTCAGGAGCCTCCCAGCCCCTCTGTCTTGCCTGCCTGCAGGCTTGCCACTACAGGGAGTAAACTCACAGCAGTGCTGCCTGGGTTCCATTTAAAGTTCCAAGCACCAACTTTGAGGGTCTCTGGAGTACCCAGCGATTCAAAACCTATCCTCCATCCCCGTGGAGTCACTCCCATCCCCCACGGTATTGCTTAAGCAGGAGCTAAACTCCACAAGCTTCCACCCAAATACCACCACCTGGGAAACCATGGCAGCACTGCTGGTGAGAAGGGAAAACAGTGCAGCCACCTTGGAAAACAGTTTGAAAGTTACTCAAAACCGAGTTAAACTGAGTTACCATGTGACCCAGTAATTCCACTCCTAGGTGTGTGTGTGTTTGTGTACATAGATACATGCACATCCTCAAGGGAAGTGAAAACATCTGTCCCCACAGAAACAAATGTTTATAGCAGCATGATTCATAGTAGCCCCCAAGTGGAAATGACCCAAAGGTCCATTGGCATGAAAGGACAAAGCATGGTATAGCCATCAGGATCCTCCCCATTAGCATCTATGATCGACACCTGTGGTCTTATACGTGTGCCTGATGGCAGAGGTGGGCACACCTGAGCTGAGAGTCTGAGCATGTAAGTGCAGTGGCGGACCATGTGGTGGAGAGCAGTGGACAATGGCTACCAGAGGAAAGAGCGTACAGGGATTTGCAGGGGGGTGCAAGTTGCTGTCTCCCTGCTGGCTTGTTTCCCCTCACCTGCTGGGATGATGCCAGGGGCTCCAAGGTTCTCTTTCAACCTGCCTGAACTGAAGACCAACCTACCCAGCCTGGGATGGTCGCAAAACACATACTCTAGAACATTATTCACACATAAAAGGGAATGAGGGCCTCCCTGGTGGTGCAAGGTGTTAAGCACAGCACAGAACTGTGAAGCTATCCGCAGCCTCTGTAGCATGAGTTCAATCCCCAGTTGGCCTAGGAGCTGACCCACTTGGCACAGCAGACCTCTCCTGACTTGCCCGCTGCTCCCCTCAGCAGTGTATTTCAGCCAATCTGCCTATTCTGTTCCCCTCTCTGTCTCTGTTAAATCCTCTCACCCCCCCGCACCTCTGGCCTGTACCCCAGTTCTTATTAACATAAATAAATAAATCTTAAAAAAAAAAAGGGAATGAAATTTGGACACAAGCTGTAACACGTGAAACACTATTAAGTGAAAAAGCCAGTCTTAAAGGCCATATCCTAGATGATTCCATTTATATGAAATGCTTAGAATAGGCAAATCAGTACAGATGGAAAGTAGATTCGTGGTTTCCAGCACTGGGGCTCAGGGAGGATGTGGAGTAAGTGCTAATGGGCATGAGATTTTTAGGGGGGAGGTGATGAGAATGTTGAGGATTTACATAGTGGTGATTGCAGTGATTGCTGGTTTTTTAATCAATCAATTTGTGACTGCACTACTCTGGGTGTGTGCTGTACATCACTGCACTACATACTTTAGAGGAGGTGATATCCACTTGCAAGTATATCTCAATAAAAACACTATATCAAACACATGTGCCACCACCCTCTCCAAAGAAGGAAGGCCTGATCCTGCTTCTACCCAAGACCATCTCTCCAGCTGAGCACTGGAACCTGTCCCCTGTCACCCATGCAAGGGCACCACCGCTATGGTTGTCCCCTTGCTCTCCTGCATCATCCTTTTCTCTGGATGATTCATTTCCATCAGTATGTAAACATGATAATTTCTCTCATCTTAAAAAAACAATAAAACCAAGAAACAAATGTTAGAAACCAACCCGTTGAGTCCACATTTCCTTCCAGCTATCGCCCATTTCTCCACTCCTCTTTACTGCCACACTCCTTGGCTGTCTATTCTCACTGCCTGCTCCTCTGCTCCTGCACCCTCTCTGGAACCCACCCTAATAAGACCTTCATTCCTGGCCCTTCTGCCACAACTGATCTTGTCAACTTACCAATGACATTAAATACAGAGTGGCTGACAGTCGCACTCCAGTGGATCACTTGATGCAACTGATGGCTCCCTTCTTTCTGAAAAGCATTCTTCAGTGGCCTTAGGACATCACCCTCTCAGTCTCCTCTAAACACAGTGTCTGGTCCTACTCTGTCCCCTCATCTCCTCATTCTCTAATCCTTAATGAGTTCCCAAGCTTAGCCCTGAGACATCTGCTTTCTTGATGATCTCCCACTTCATGCCTTCACGTCGACTGCCACATTTCCATCTCCAGCTCACACATCTCCCTCAACTCCAGACTCAGACATGCTGCTGCCAGTTTGACTTCTATTTGAAAGTGTGAGAGGCATCTCAGATTTAACATGTTCAAAATTAGACTCCTGATTTCCTCCCCAAATTTACTTTTTACCAGTCTTCCTAGTCTTGATAAACTCTATTCTACTAATGCCACCCATACACTCAGTTCAGCAACAAATCCTGTTTTTTCCTCCTTCAAAATACATCCAGAATTGAGGTCCTCCCCGGTGGTACAGCAGTTGAGCGCTGGGCTGCAAAGCTGCCTGCAGCCTCTGCAGTGCCAGTTCAATCCCCGGCCACCGGTGAGGGTCCCACATGGCACGCAGACCTCTCCTGCTGCACCTGCTGCTCCCCTCAGCAGTGTACTTCATCAGTCTACCTGTTCTGCTCCCCGCTCTGGCTCTGGTGAATTCTCACACCCTCCCGTGCTTCTGACTGTACCCAGTGCTTGCATAAAAAATAAATAAATAAATAAAAATAAAACTTGCAAATAATGAAACAGAAATAATAGAAATATTCAAAATACATCCAGAATTGAACTCACCTCCTGCTTCTGCAGTGATCTTGTCTACCACCAGGAACCTCTTAACTAGCTTCCCTGGCTCCCCTTTGGTCTATTCTCCACACCATAGCCACAGTGAGTCTCCTAAAACATCAATCAGACCATGTTCTTCCTCTGTTCAAAACTCTCTAATGGCTTCACAGTTCCTTGGGCCTGTGAGACCAGTGCTTGCAGCTATCTCTCTGCTATTATGCTTCCACTCACTCGCTCTGCACCCAGCCTCTCAGCTCTGCCCCAAGAGGCCTCAGGACCTTTTCTTTGAACTTTTTCTGAGGTGTCTGCCCTCAAGTATATAGGCCCAGCTTTCTCCTCAGGTTTCTACTCCAACATCACTTTGTCAGGAAGGTCTTCCCTGACCAGCCTATGTAAGAGAACAACTCTTTTCTCACTTCTATTTCCTTTACCTTGCCTTATTCTCCTTCAGAGCACTTATAACATATAGCACATTAATAATACATGTTTATTCACACTCTGTCTCCCCCATTCTAATGTAGCACCATGAGAGCAGGGGCTTGTCTCTCCCAGCTATTAAATCCTCAGGACTTGAAAAAGAGCCAGCACCTAGCAGGTACCCCGAAGTGTTTGCTGAGTAAATTAGTGAACATACCCAAATACACAGGAATCGTGGGGCCAGTCCGCATCATCACTGGAGAGGAGGTAACTCCAAGTCAGAAGTTCAAGCCTCACTCATAGAAGTCCCCAGACACTGGCAGATGGTTGGTGGCCTCTCATTTGCACATGTGATGGGGTTTACTCATGAAAGCACTGAGTCACCCTCATAAATAGTAATCAGAATCATATTACAACAATCACAGCAACTATTGCATTGACCAAGGCTTACTGTGTGCCAACCCTCACAGGTACTGTATTTCTTCACTTACCCAACAAGCAAGATTTAGCACCTAATAGTGTGTGCTGAGTAAAATCGTGGCCAGCTGACCAGTGATCCAATGATGGACAAAGACGCGATCTTTTTCCTCAAGTGGTTTACAATCTGTATTGTTTCATTTATTCTTTGCAATGACTGTGAGGGTATATTCTACTGGCAATGCAGACCCCATAGATGAGATACAAGGTCGGGTCCAGAGGCTGTGTATACCCAAGGAAAAGAGAAGCTCCCAGGCACTCAGACTTGGGTATAGCAACAAGCAGGGGCTCACTGGAGCCCAGAGCTGGCAGCATCACACGTCACCAAACACCAGGGCAGACACGTGAGTGCCCAACTCACATTGGCCAGATGGATGCACTCAGCCCAAACCAAGCACATGATTTCTGAAATTCCAATCAATGTGACCTTCTGAAATCAGGGCAAACCCAAAATCAAATGCAGGAGTACAGGACCTGACTGTCAGCCATGTAAGAGGCAAACCACCTGGAGTTTGAGTGTTGATGAGCTTGGAAGGACCCCAGGCTGTGCTGGGACTTTGAAGGGTGAGGGTGCACATTGCAAGCACACCTTCATCACTCTGCCTTGCTGAGCTGACTCTAGGCCACTAGGCAGAGTCCCTCAGTTCCCAAGCTGGCTTGTGAGCACAGAGCAAAATTAAGAGCTCTGACTTTGGGGTCAGACACAATAGGGCTCTGATCAACTGAGTGACCTCGGACACAGTACATCCCCTCTCTGAGACTTCAGGACTGACCTGTCCAAGGACTGCTGGACAGGTATTGTAGCAGGGCTCAGTGGGGAAAGGCCTTCAGGAACATTGGGCAGCAGTTTTATCTAAAATGATACCATTTTATCAACTAGTAGGGTAGTGCTGGTACATACCAGCTAAAGATGAAGAGCAGCTGTGCTCACCTGTAAATGAAGACACTAATCTCAGCTTAGCAGAAATGTTAGAAGGATGAAATAAAACAAAATCCCTATAAGACCCTTAGCATGGAGTCTAGCCTTCAAGCAAGGTCTGGTGAACAGAAACTGCTAACATTGTTATGAGGGCAGAAGGAGCAACAGCAAAAGAGGGCTTGGGAGGCAGATCTGGCCTTAGTGTAATGAAGGGCTTTCTAGTGGCAAGCACAGGACCAGGTGCCTTGGTGTTCTGGGAGCTCTGTGTTACTGGAAGCATTCAAGCAGGGATGGCTGATGGAACCAGGAGAAAGAGTCAGGCAGAGGCCTGCAGGGCTGGATTTCATCATCTCAGACTAGTGGTCATTTTTTTTTTTTTAATAAAGGAAAAGAGGGAACTTCCTCCCACATTACTTCCAGCATAAAAAAGGGGAGATGCATACAAGGATCAGCCAGTTCTGTCTGTAACCCACTCTTAGTTGGGGGCCACAGGGAAGTGACTGCTCTGAAGTTAGCCTAAGGGCTGCTGAGCATAGATGTCTATCAAGTAAAGCCCCTAGCTTAGAAAAAAAGGCTCTCAATAAATGTTCCTTTCCTTCTTGCTGCCCTTCCAATGTCCTCATCTCCTCCCCCTCCCTAGAAAGAATGTGGATTCAAGTGTTCAGGGGGAAGTCAGGTCCAGGCCCCTCTGAGAATACAACAGCACTTGTGTCTGAGGTTTGGGCAGAAGCCAGGGTGGAAATGTCCCAGCTTCTGAGGGTGCAGAGAAGAGCCAGGGCTTTTCGTTCTTTGCAAATACCAAGCTCTTGCTGG